>NC_067195.1:24996952-25648619 GCF_000699445.3 Schistosoma haematobium | reverse complement strand
AGCTCTACAGACTAATAGAAGAAACTGGAACTAGTAAGTCAAGTGTAAGTGAGATTATATCGGAAAAAGACGATACTCTCATCTGCTCCCAGTCCAGATGTTTAGAACGGTGGACAGAACATTTTAGAGAACAGTTCAGCTGGCCTTCAGCTACTCTACAACTACCCTCCGTTCCCAGACAGTGTGAATGGAACATTGAAGTAGGTTCCCCAACTCTAGCAGAAGTTCAAAAAGCTATAGTTAATCTGAAACAAGGAACAGCAGCTGGTCCAGATGGATTGGCTCCAGAGGTCTTTAAGGATGGTGGTCCGATTTTAGCTATTAGGTTGACTAATATTTTAGCTAAAACCTGGGAGTTAGACGTTATTCCATCTGACTAGTCACAATCACTTATCGTCCCAATATATAAGAAAGGGTCAAAATCATCCTCTGATAACAATAGAGGGATTGGTTTGACTAATATAGCATCTCAAATACTAGCCTCAATAATTATCGGACGCCTAACTAAGACTCGTGAACTGCAAACATGAGAAAATCAGGCTGACTTCAGACCTGGTCGTGGCTGCATCGACCACAGATTCACCATTCGTCAGGTTCTAGAACACAGACATGCTTATCGGCGTCCGACAATAGTGTTCTTTCTTGACCTAAAAGCATCATCTGACTCCGTAGACCGCGAGATTCTGTGGCAGTGTCTGTCATTGAAAGGCGTGCCCCATAAGTACATAAACCTTGTGAAGGCTCTTTACTCGAACACTACTAATCGAGTGAGAGCTTATGGCGAAGTGTCATCTGCTTTTGCAACCCCAAGTGGTGTCCTTCAAGGCTGTCCACTGTTTCCATTTTTGTTCAACTTCATCATAGACATACTGATGGAAATAACATTCTCGTCGACTGGATTTTCGGGCACTGATCTCCTATCAGGAGGTCCACTTATCGACTTAGAATACGCAGATGATATAGTTCTGTTTGGTGACGATGCTGATAAAATGCAGAGTCTTTTGGTAGCACTGAGCAACAATGCCAGAATGTTTGGGTTGCGTTCATGTATGTAGTTTGGCGAAGGCGAGATATCCGTCTATCAATTAGGGGACGAGTATACTGCGCGTCAGTTCGTTCTGTTCTATTTTACGGCTGCGAAACGTGGCCATTAAGAGTAGAAGATACTCGTAAGCTACTAGTATTTGACCACAGATGCCTTATAAATATTTCTCACATCTTTACGGTTATGGGATCATCGGGTAAGTAACAGTGAGGTTAGACTCAGGGTATTAGGGAATGATGGTAAATCTTCACCAACTGCGATGGTTGGGTCACCGATAATCACGGCGCGCAATACTGACTAGTGTTGGGGATGGTTGGAAGAAAATTAGGGGCGGCCAAACCAAAACGTGGCATCAGTACTTTAAGTTACTAGCTTCTAGTCTTAACCATACTGGTAGATGCAGACTACTTGGTTGAAGTTCGTGTGACTATCGTAACGAATGATTGGAGACTCTGGGTGACATGACTCAGAATCGATCACAATGACGTAGAAGTGTACACTCTCTGTCTTCCCTTAAACTATGAGATTACGATTGCTTTATATCTTTCTTTATACTACCTAATTCTTTCTTCATGTATTATATCCTTATATGCAATCTTTATTTTATATATTACCACCACTGAATTAGCTGCTCCTATGTATTCGGTGTTCATCAACAAGTACACGAAAGCAAGGAAAATCACAATCAGTACTAAATCATTGCCCTTTTTGAAACGGAAGTCATTGATATAGACGAGTAGTGATGGACGTTTACCTCCTAGCACTCATCTGTTCTGAATACAAGTCAAACCCTTTGGAGTCTTCATCCTGCCTTAAGTCTAGTACATGGTAGCTTATTAGGAATAAAAGTGCATCTTGAAAAAATCACATCTTTCATGACGGCGAACCATTGAAAAAGATGCAAAGGACGTCAGCTAAGCTGATTCCGATAATAGAAAATCTAACTCAGGTCCCCTAGGTACGTGAATTTTTCAAAAAGAAACCGACACTAAAACTTGAGGAAATTATGTAGTCTTGATATTTGGTTCGCAAAGTTTGAAGTGATTTTTATGAAAATAGAGAGAAACGAAACTGTAAACGATTTCACACTGTAGCACGAGCTTTAGTTATTCATAATCTAGGTCTGAAACATTGGACAGTTTCTGTTGAAACTGTTTTAGCTTTATTCGCACCAATTCAGGAAAAATGTAAGAGCCAAGTTTGAAGTTTAACCTTGTTGCTGTTTGTTGTTAGACTCTGCGTTTAAGTGGTAATACTTGTGGTTAATATAACTAGCCATTCTCACTCGCTCTGTATTCTGCCTCTATTTCTACAGGGTCGCATAGCTCAAAAAAAATCGCTTTCAGCTGCTGCTGAGATATCTAACCTTAGTAACCGATGTTTTGACAGGTTAGTTGAATTTCTTAGAAATACATCGTAGTGGTGTTGGCTTTTGACACATGTTGTGATGTCTGGTACTGATTCATTTCGAACAAGCCTCGTAGTTAGGTCAATTGTAATTATTTGTTACTTCGGGAACATCGCTTCGCCGAATCATATTTGCAGCGTCATATATTAGTTTCCTGATACAGGAACCCCATTCACTTTAATTGAAGAATGAATTGTTTAGGATTTAAGGGAATAATGGTAAATTCTCATTCGTATTCCGTGCTCAGTGTTCCTAAGGAATCTGTTTGAATTTCCTTTTTCATATAGTGTTCATTGCTGGCATGATTTGGGCACATGGCCTCGGCTTTTTGTTTTCCAGAAAGCTGATTCTCCCTTATTTAAACTTTTCATATTGCTCTCGCAATTTTTCCTGCATGAGTTCACTACTTGGAATTTGAACATTCGACTAAACAGGAATCATATAATGGTCGGTTGTACGTGTATTTTATAGTTTAGTCATCCTCAACGTAAAGTCTGGCGCAAATGTTCTTTATCGTGTGTTACCGTGTCACAATACCACAATTAGACATCTTTTCTCAATAAATGAGTTGAAAATATGGTAGCGAGTATAATAAGAATTACAATGCCGAGAATGTTACTCATCATTTATTTCACATATCCATATTTTCTCTTCCAGGTTTTTAATAAGCGGAATAATCTTAAACGTAAACATTCCTGGGTAGTTGTAGCATACACTAAAAGCCAGACGGTGACGTAACATTACCATATTGTTTCTTGGAGTACTGAAGTTATTCTTTGTTATTTCATTGTGTTATGGGTTGCCACGTTTCAGCTGATAGTTCTAATAGTTTTACGTGGGACGACTATCTTAAGAAAACAAACGGTCGCCCGGCAAAGTTGGAGTGCTTTAAACAGGTTAGTAGTGAATTATTTTGTAGGATACAAATTTGACTTAGAATGAATAGTTTATTTTACTCTCCACAGTAGAAATTAGTGTAGCTCCCTTCAAGACGTGGCACCAGTACAGTATTCCATTGGTGGTCGTAGATTTATGAGAAGTGGGGTCTTACCGATCAAGAATAAGTTATTCTTAACTTGTGACTAGAGAATTTAGGTAATATCTCTCCAGTCGCAGTTGCTCCTATGTCCCGATTTTCGTATAACCCTATATTTTTCGTTCTGTGGTTTTACCAGTATCCTTGATACAATGTTATCTGGTGCTCTCGGCAGTAGTTTCACTCACTACCTTATAAATCTCTGATGATATGAAGTATGCCATGTTGGACCGATATATTTTTGTGCCAGATTTCAAGTTATCAGTAACTAATTGCTGCAACCTACCAAAGTCAAACACTTTCAAGTCTAGCAAAGTGAGAGAAAGTTGGCACATGGGTCTGAAGCCTATTAATATTACGAGGTAAAGGAACAGTAAGGAAATAATCCGTCCATGGCCTTAAGGTATAATTCAAAAGGGTACCTTAACAACACTCACGGTAAAATAACTGGATATTCACGCATATGAGTTTGTACTGCTTAAATTCGATTAACTATATAAGGGCTCAGAATTTTCCTTGTTGGAAAACTTTGTGAGAATAATTGTTCTTGAGTATCTAATATCATCGAATATTGTACCTATTTTTGACTGCCTATTCTGGTTCCAGTATCAACAATTCCATCGAAATGAAAACTTTTGTGGTCGTACCCCAGTGGTTCATTCATTACGTAGGCAGTAGTACAAAGGCATTGTAGGTATCCCAACATCATCGTAATTTTGTAGATATCTAAGAAATATCTCGTTCATATCCATATTTCATTCAGAGGCTACCAGTCAGTGTTGATACACTTGAATTAGGCACGAAATCCTGCATCTTATTAGTTACCATGTTACTTGCTATCAGGGGCACAGGATATTACAACCCTGCTGGTTGAAAATGAAGACACTCAGATGCCATTATTTGAGACGGCACATTTGAGTTTTGAAATGTTTATCAACGAGACTAATTGCTTGATTTACTAAAGTATTTGTAACTTTGTTGATAAAACATTCTTACAGCTGTTCATAGTTCCTAACAAGCTTTATTGAATACCACATAAACTACTGGAGAAAGCATTAAATCTAAGGTTCTTCAGACGAAATATTTCCTGATCTAATTGTTGTGGGACACAGGCTGTCGTAAATCAGTAAATTCAGCGTTTACACATATAACACGTAAGTCGACGAAAAAGACATCTGATGCTAAGAAGCAAATGTAAGTTATTGGGTTTAATTTATGTAGTGCTGACAACTTCAAAATATGTCCTTGATCTGCAAGGCTCGTTATGAAGCTATCTGAAGCAGATCCGAGTTGTTCAGAAGTGGAATTCATGTTTTATTTTCGCCTATAAATGTTAAGTGTTCCACATTAGACCTAGTTGGGCACCAAACTTATTTGATTTTTGATCCATTCTCTTGTCCAAATATGTCATTAACTCGCTTGACGTATGCCATTATCATCTGTAATAGAATATCTAACAGCCTCATGAAGGTCTAGTAGATTTATTTATTTATTATTATTTTATTTGAACACAAACATTGGCACGAGAGGGCACCAAATACGTATCCGCCACAATAACAAAAAGGTCAGTAGGAGTTGCGATTGATTTGTGTGAGGTCTGTGATACTACCCGGGCGCCCAAACCGAAGCAGGTGATTTCTTAGGGCGCCACATCCTGAGCTTTAGACTTAAAGGTCCAAAACATATGGCAATGAAGCAACGTCAGGAGATGCAGTCTCGTGGTAGCCGGTGACCAACAATAGGTTCATACGCCATTTATTCCCTCAGGATTTTGGAGCCCATGTGCGCCATTGGTTTGGAATTAGGGTTTTCCAACTCACCTAGGTAGACCCTCTGTTTCTACCAGCCCAGTTAAAGCACCGGACATTCGCTTTTCACCCCCTCAATTTCGTAAACAACACCTCTGTCGTGAGAAGGCAATGAGTAGGTCTTCATTGTCAGTGGTTGTATACGCGTGGACATATGGTAACATTTTGAGAGTGAAAGCTGACACGCCCCACCCCCGACCATACCTGGGCATTTGGGGGCAAATGATAGGATGGCGAAGGAGGTTCCGCCCAATAATAATAATTTGTCTTAACTCATTTTGTTTCTTTCGTCCGCACAACGTACTCTCGTTATTTTTATTATATATATCTCTCTCAGGTACATTGTTTCGAACTGTGGGATTGAGAGCCTATCAAGTTAAGTGACAGGTTCTATGTTGCTGGTTCGGTTTTTCATATTTCCAGTATTTTTATTTTCCACGCGTTTAGAAGTACTAGGTTTAGCTGAAGTGAAATATTTTGTATTGGGATAGTAACTAGTATATCATCAAGTGTAGCTGAGTCTTATGCAATATAGATTATAGCTATTTTGAGTTTTTAGTATATTTTAACAGTTTTTTTAGCGAAACCAATCGCATTCACTTATTCCATATTGATGTCGATTTTAACATTATTCAACTCTATATAATCGATTATTTCATCTTAATTCCACTTCTAACTGCTCATTTATACATTTCTTACTGTATCAAAACATCAATTTCTTGTTTTTGTTTCAGTCTCTTGTTCCTCCGCCAAACTATTTCGAGGTGAATACCATTCTAGAAGCGGAGGATCAACGTAGCGCAGCTCTTGTTCTCAATCCATATTCAAACGACCTGATAAAAGCACGTTATGCTAATAATTCTACTATTAGTAATCAACAGCTGTTGGAGACCCCATGTAGAAGGTCCAGTCTGAATCCTCACTCCAGTGGAACTGTCCGACGCTTCAGAGCAGCTTCATTCAGTTTAGCTCGAGTGATAGAAACGTGTGGTCCACGTTTGAGAATACGTCTGGTTGGAACTGATGATCGTAATGATTATTGGTTCTTAGTTGATTCTGATCAAATCAGACCTTATCCTTCTGGAAGTCCACTACAACCACCCTTTGGCTATATGCATAATCATCTTGTGTGGAATCGTACTCTTAAGAAAGCAACTGAAGGAACGCGTTTTGCAGATCCTTCGTGGTTCATTTCAGTAAGTCGTAATCTGTCTTATAGTTCGTATTCTGTTTTCACGTTGTTTCCAATTAGTAATACCGTATTTTTTATATTACAGCAACCACCAGATCCAGAGGATAACTACTTCCAAGTGAATGACAAGTTAGAGGCAGTAGATCGTAGAAATACTCAGCTGATATGTCCTGCATCTGTAGGCGCAGTGAATGGCCACCATATTTTGATAAATTTTGATGGTTGGTCAGGAGCTTTTGACTATTGGGCTCGTTTCGATAGTCGTGAACTATTTCCTGTCGGTTGGTGTAAGTCAGCCAACTACCCTCTTCAGCCACCTGGACCAAACGTTATACGCTCTCCAATTATTCATTCAACCCCTAGTTTCTTGTATGCTCATAATTCTGTTTCCCAAGCTCCCAGCATCTCACCAAAATATCTATCTAAAGTACTTACTAACAGTTGCAGTCGTATCACAAAGACAGATAAAACGTCCTCATGTCCTCGTAAAAAGTTGGGACTTTCAAGAAGAATTAAATCGCATACAAATTTAGTTAGGAGTAATTTGCATGACGAACCAGAAAGCTCAACACCTTTCAGGAATCCTTGTGAGCTGTCAGCAAAACAACCTCTAAGTATAAGGAGTTCATTTTCTCCTGTTTTATCAATGCCAAATCATAATAGCGTTGCTTCCGACCATATGGACGTCAATAAAAATGAACGTGTTGATTTGTTTGTGGAACCTAATTCCCTAAATACTTCACAAGTTGATTCTTCCATTCGGTCCTTGACATCACCACCCATTGTCCCTCCTGTCCTAGAAGATGCAAATGATTCTTTAAACACGTTTTACTCTTCGTCTCCCCCTGAACATCCTCCACGAATCGAAGCTTCTGAATTTGTGAGTGATTCTGCGAACGTACGTCATCGACGTTTCAGTGGCCCTTCCGATTGCGTTGTGCGTCTTCAAGCGAAATCGTCACTAATGCCAATGTCCAACGTGTCACATCCTTATGAGCCAGAACTAAAATCATGGAAAGTAGTAACAAAAACTAAGCAAAAAAGCAAACAACACAAACTGAAGCGTCGCAGTGGAAATTCAAAGAAAAAATATCCCAAAATAAAACAGAAATTCAAAATAGCCAAGTAAGCTTCAAACATGTTCAGTTACACAGAATTTATGAGTAGATACTCAACAACATCTAACGTACGTAACTAAGTAAAACCTGATAGCTCTGTACGTTATATGTTCTAAGCGGTGAATAGCTATAAATCTGTGACCGACTCTTTTTTTTGTAATGAGGTATTAACTCACCTTTTATTTCAACTCTGAAGGTCTATTGTTGTTGGTTTCCAGTATGATCTTAGTATCTTCACTAGCTATTTTCATATTATAATTTAGCTGTATTTTAAATAAACTAGTGAAAAATGATATATTAATATTGGAGTCTCTGGTTGGTCCGAATTGATGACCGCTTCTAGTACTTTATTTGATCTAATTTCAGTAGTTGTAATACCAGTCATTCAGTTATACGCAAGGTAGAACCTGACATACGAGTATATCGGTTTGAGTTGCCATACCACATTACATTATGATGCACGTAGAACTTGCTACCGTATGTCGATTTATAGGTAGTAAGCATTAGTATATATATTGTGAGCATTAACGGCACTATTCGCCTTTCTAAATAAAATTAGCTAAAGTCGGTCAGAACCCTCAGACTTTACTTGTCTAGTAAAGGCACATCATTAGCTCTTGAGTCGTTAAACGAACACTTATGATGGTTTTCTATAGTTATACATTAAGTATTCGTACCTTTTTTTCATTGTAAAGTTTGTATCTTTCTGCAAATATACTGTGTGGTCAATGCATCCATAAATTTGATATTGTATTATGTGTACGAAGATTTAAAAAATAGTAAGTGGATGTATTATAACTCTTTTGTTACCGGAAAAGGATGGCCATGCATTATTTATTGTGGGTGATCGCAACACATTTATACAAGTGTATTGACTTCCTCTTTTGTTGAATAACATTGAAATACCTTATTACATGTTCAGACTGATTGTCCCCTTCCTATTTGTAGACAAGTTTTCCGTGATCTTCCTTTCTTTGTTAAGTTTTTCGTCCGATGTTTTCGCTAAGTGTATTAATTTGAATTAACGAGTTTACTTTTTGTTTAAAGGAAGTGCAACTGTATGTTAATGGCACCCAATCATTGGAACTAGAATTCACACCCTATTCTTTATTTTCTTACTTTATAGTAACAGTTTAACTAGTTCGGTGCTGTGCGACTATGAGTATGTTGATTCAGTTTCTCCTCAGCTGAAAGCCTTTTCTGATGTGAGTCAAAACTATGAAAAGTCAATCGCTTATTCAGAAGACAATCCCAATTTGTACAAAAACGAAGCTGCCGATTCTACTGCTTTCTGCAAAAACGATTCTGCATTAACATGTACTCCTGTCTTCATGGCAGATAGAAAGAGTTTATTTAAATCGGAGAACGATCGAAGTAATAGTGCAACCATGGGGTCAAGTTTAGTCTTTCAATCACATATCTCCCATGATATCATGCATACGAATGGCTGTTACTTTGACGAAATGAATTCCCCTACTCATGATAATTTGTCTGTTGAAATATCCGATTCACATTTGTGGTTTTCTGGAAAGTTAGAGTCTAATTCTAATAAATCTTCTTATCCTGTGTACGCTCATCAAAATGTTGATAGTTTAGATAGTCAGAGTCTAACTACACATCTCCCTTCGTCAACAGTATCTCCTTCATCACTGGGTAAGTTTGTGCCCATATCTAGTAATGCTATGAAACCTACAAATATGGTTTCAACTTATTTAGACTATATCTAGCATAAGGTCTGCAGTTTTCATGTCTACCTTTCTCAATGGGAGAATATGAGCGATTCAGAGTTTTATTGTTGTACTATTATAATAACTTCTTATTTGTCTCTGTTCAACGTAACTTTCATTGCCCATTGATGTTCATGAAGCATCCAATATAATTTTATTTTCAACATGACTGGAAAATATTTCCACTTTTGAACATCTATGAATAGTAATGTTCATTTTCAGGTGAACTCTAAGTTCATCTAATCGCTTTTAATACAAAAAAATCAAAAGGTCACTCCTGTTCCCTGTGCTACTATAAACGTATTTTTAAGTCAAATACCATATCAAAGCGTCTCATCTATATATGACGAAGTCCATTACGTTAGTCTGTTTGAGCATTTAGTGTGAGAATTAATTTCTAAATCTGCTCCTTAATTTTGGTTTTCGAATAGCTATCCGTATTTCCAACTGACGCTTCAACGAGGCTTCAGGCATCACGTTTGGGAACTCATTTACTTTCCGAGTAAATTCAGTAAAATGTTTGATTGTCAATCCTAGCATCACATTGTTAAGGCTTAGAAATAATAGAACTCTAGTTTTGCGTTGCATCCTCAGTAAAATTCATGCTGTGTATTGGTCAAGCAGTCAGTTAGTCTCCCCGGATAGTTGATTGTTCCGTTTAGATCACACTTTTTTTCTGATATCACAACATGATACTGTCCCAGTTGATGAATTAATTAAGTTGTTTAGCAACGCTACTATTTTTTTTCTCGAGCTAATTTCCTATTAGTTTGTTTTTGATCAGTTTCGCTTATATCCCTGTTAGTAGCTTCTGTAAAATGATCCCCACAGTGTTCTGTCAAGATAAACCGTCCTATTTATTAAAGTTGTTCAGCTATAAAAAATTCCAGGAAATAATTTCATTCATATCCAGTAATTTATCCGTTTTTGTAAACCTCTAAGATTGAGATGTTCAAATAGTCATAGTTTTTTTTAATAGTTGTATGTGGTAACTAAACATACCTTTACTCATTCCTTGTTGTAAAAGAAACCCAAGTGGCCGGATGTATTTTACCCATATATGTATATATATGAATTATAACCGTTTTTAAGTTAAAAATCAAGAGTAAGACACCAATTTTTTGTTATTAGCCAATTTATTCTATAAGAGAAATGATGCTATTAAAATTGTGAATTCTCTTTATCGTACATTTTACAATCTCCAGTACGTGTACTAGATAATAATCTTATCTTATGCGTTTGATAATTCTGATAATCTTAACACTTCCACTGACTGAGTTAGGCCAATAGTATGAGGCTCAGTTGTGCTAAAAGTAACTTATCTCCGTGTAGACTTCCTTGGGTTGTGGTAGCCTTTATTGGACACGATTTATATGACATCTGGCACTGACTAAATGGAGAGATAAGGTTGGGAACTTCTAGAAGTTGGCATTTTTTAAATTCATAAAGTGGTGACTGCTACCTTTACGCGGTGGTCGGGCTTGCCTATCGTGATGACCCAACCGAGCTATATTGGCTGGAACATATGTTCCTGTAGGTTCTACCATGCCAGGCAGGTCGATTGGAGAACGGTAAGACTAAAGGCAGCAACTCCAAGGTCTGAGGGTGAAGTCGTACTGCTGACTGTAGAGGGGTGTAACAGCGGTAAGGTGTTTCCCTCGGACAACCGGCATCTTCAGCGATGCTGCCTTCTCACAAGAAAGGAGGGGGTTAGAAATGGTTGACCCTTACCTCACGGATTTCCCTCTCCGGTGGTAAGGCCCTTTGAAGAACGGAGCTAACACATCAAAAACCTCCCACAAAAAGGCCGTGCGCGTCCGGCCTCAAGCAGTTGTCCCCTGGGCTCTGCGGTCACGCTCCCAGGTCGTTAAGGCCGACATTAATCCGACTTCCTTTTCAGGTTCCTCTAGAGATACCCTTCTACGGTGTGGGCAACCGGGAAGTGACATCAGCCCTCATACCCGTAACAACACACGAGACCAAGTTGGTCACATTCAAATCCTTCCTACACCTCTTAATACCTCTCTTATCTCCCCGCCTAACCCCTCTCACGTCCTTTTTTCACCTCGCACCGCTAGGACCAACGATTTGAGCACGCGGAACGTTATTCCTGGTCTCCTGAAACCACGCTCTAAACTACATGTAGGAGCTTTTAACGTACGAACACTGTGCCAAATGGGACAACAGGCTTCCTTAGCTAGGACTTTAGAATCCCGCGCCATCGATGCGTGCTGCGTCTCCGAAACGCGCATACAGGACCCGAGTAGCGTCATTCACTTGACATCACCATGTCAAAACAACGAACCAACTCGATTCACACTTCGTGTATCTGGAGGCCCAGATTCTGCTTCTCGTGGACTCACCGGCGTAGGTTTAGCATTGAGTCCTAGGGCAGAACAAGCTCTCTTAGACTGGATCCCAGTAGACAGTCGTGCGCTGTCCGACTAAACGGAACAATAAGGACTCGGAAAGATAGGGACACTCGTCGTTGCCTCTTCGTCATCTCTGCCTATTCTCCCACTGACTGCAGCTCAGATGATGTAAAAGATGAGTTTTACATAAAGCTCTCCGACCTTCTCCGAAAAGTTAGGCTCTCGGATGTAGTAATAGTGGCTGGTGACTTTAATGATCAAGTAGGTAAACTAAGCGGAAGGGAAAGACACCTAGGTGGATCTTATAGCATCGTGGCTCAAAGAACAGATGATGGCGACCGTCTGTTGCAGCTATGCTCAGATAACCGCCTGTTCCTTGCAAATACTAACTTTAAGCATAAGGAGAAACATCTTTTAACATGGCGACCCCTAATTCGTCCCAACGTTGGCCCCAAATAGATCACATAGCTGTCAGCCACCGATGGAGGGGCTCGATAGAAGACTCGCTTATTCTGGAGCACATGCTTAGATTCAGATCATGCTCTAGTACGAGCACGTATTTGCCTGCGTCTTACTGAACGTAAGAAAGACGCTGCAAGGAAACCTCTTAGGGTCCTATTTAATGATAGTCAAACTAAGAGTATATTTCAGGAACAACTAGGAAAACAGTTAGGCAGCTATGTAGGTGATGCCCACCCCGAGGCAGTATGGAATGATACTCGAAAAGCTGTGGAAACAGCAGTGATATCTGCTAGTAAGGTAAACCGTAAGGTTGGGAAGCAACACCGGATCTCAGCAGCATCTACCGCACTGATAGATGCTCGAAAACTCATCCCATCTGGCTCTCAACATGATGAAGAGCAGAGTCAGCTTAAGCGCACGCTGACAAGAAGCCTGCGCAATGATCACGAACACTGGTGGGTAGCGAAAGCAAGAGAGATAGAAAAGACGGCGGCAATAAGTAACAGCAGACGACTGTTCAAACTTATTGAGCAAACCGGTATTAGGAATCGAACTGTTAACGAAACTATCTCGGAAAAAATGGACGTATTATTCATCCTCAATCCAGGAGATTGGATCGATGGGCAGAACACTTTAGGGATCATTTCAGCCACACTTCGGTTTCCCACGATCTCCAGTCAACCTGAATGGATTGGGTTGCATCGACACCCGAACTAATGATAGGAAGTGAAGTAGTTGAGCGTGTTGACCGCTTCACTTAACTTGGAAGTCTCATCAGCCCTTATGGTCTGGCGTTTGACGAAATCTCAGCACGGATACAGAAGGCTCGACTAGCTTTTGCCAACTTGCGTCATTTATGGTGTAGGCGAGATATCCGTCTATCAACCAAAGGACGTGTTAACTGCACAGCAGTTCGCTCCGTCCTACTTTATGGCAGTGAAACATGGCCGGCAAAAGTAAAGGATATTCGTAGGTTACTAGTATTCGATCATAGATGTCTTCGAAACATTGTTCGTATATCCCGGGACCACCGAGTAAGCAATGCAGTTGTTAGGAAATGGGTACTAGATAAGGATGTCAAATCAATTGACGAAGTAGTGAAACTTCGTCAGTTGAGATGGTTTGGACATGTGTTACGTATGCCCAACCACCGACTGCCGCGACGTGCAATGTTTTCTGGTGTAGGAGTAGGTTGGAAGAAAGTTAGGGGCGACCATACCAAAACATGGCACAAGTCCATGAAGTCACTGACAAGTGGACTGCGCCATGTTGTCAGGTGTAGACTACCTGGTTGGGATCTGCGAGATGATAGCAACCGATGGTTAGAGACCTTAAATGACATGGATCAAAATCGTTTGGCGCAGATGCATCCACTCTTCGTGTCCTCCCAAATTCTAATCTTCTGAATTCTTCATGTCCTTTTTTTCCTCTTTCCAAATTTATTTCACTGTATTATACTCCTTGAATAACATCTTCAAACCCTAGTTTTTCTGATTACTGCTTATACTCTTACTACCTCTACCACTACGGGATTTGAATCGGCCACTACATCTCTGTGCTAATGTGGTGTGGCAACTCGAATTGATGTACGTACGTACGTACGTACGAAGTTCTACGTTGTTACTGACTGACTGTGACTAGGATTTAATTCTTATATTTAAAAAGTTAAAAACACAGTTCAGTATATTATATCACTTCATGTAGTAACTAATTGTTAGTTTATTGGTGTACACAAAACACCTCTATCATTAGAACTACAAATATCTCTGAAGATAAGTTTATAGTGAGTTACTTAAGGTGGTTTGTTGCTTAGTGTATGAATTTCGGGATCAAATACTTTAAGACGCTTTTGATCTATCTCACAGACAAATATCAAGGCCACAGTTTCCCATTATTCATATCGGAAGTAGCAAATAATTAAATAAAATGTATTTTTTTAAAGATTTTTATTCTATTGTTTATGTAAATATTTTACTATATTATGGATCGACTTATGGAAAGGCTGTATTCTCTCAATTCATGTCTCAGATATCTTAGCTGGTGAAATTTCACAATAACTGATCCAATATCATAATGAGTACTCTACGTTTAACTTCGATAAAGCCTATCCAACTGTCAGTCACTTCAAGTCAAGTGAAGTATATTGGTCGAAAAATATTAGACAAAGAAAAACACAATACGCATACAAACGATAGTTTGAAGTTGCTGGCCATAATTCACTTATCAAAATTATGTATCAGACGACTAACAAGAGACATTTCACTCATCAGTTTTAACTGTTTGTGTATAAAATTTCAGATTTAGGATCGTTTCCTTTTCCTAATCCTACTCAGTGGACTATTGAAGAAGTATACAACTACATTACGGCTCGTGATGCTACTCTCCTTGAAGCAGCGGAAAAATTCAAACATCATGTATGTTTTTTGTCATCGTTAATACTGTCCGCTTTCTCTTACTTATTTCCATAGCTCAAACCAAAGTGGGCCATTCTTTTATTTTACAAATAATTACTGGTCTTCAGGTTTTATGTTATGGTGTTTTTTTTCAGCACGAACGGTGCTTTGTGTACAAGAATCCAGAAGTCCCACGAAGTAGGTCAAGTATCAAATTGAGACTGGAAAACGCAATATGCTAATTTAGGATGTTTTTAATTCTGGATTAAATCTTTTGTAACCTAGCATGTCACATTTTTTCATATCACTGCTGGATTAAAAACTTGAGTAGCGTTCGCAATCAACCTTGTATTGTAACACCGATACTTTGATATTAAAAATACCTCTTATCGTGGTGCACACATCACATCAGTTAGTCATGCAGTTTTCAAGTTTTTTAGTCTTATAATTAGTTGAAAAACCGTCAGTTAATACTGATGCTGGTGTTTATTACAAAGAGAATAATAAGTTTGCTTTTTTCAATAGACCTCCAATTATGACAATCCATGTTAGCTATATTCACCGGTTGTGCGCAATATTTACCTCTTTACACACTAGTGACGAATTTTTTATGTTGCAGTTGGTCAAGAACTGTTTTTGACGAATAGATCTTTAGTACTAGTATCTTCACTAGCTATTTTCATATTATAATTTAGCTGTATTTTAAATAAACTAGTGAAAAATGATATATTAATATTGGAGTCTCTGGTTGGTCCGAATTGATGACCGCTTCTAGTACTTTATTTGATCTAATTTCAGTAGTTGTAATACCAGTCATTCAGTTATACGCAAGGTAGAACCTGACATACGAGTATATCGGTTTGAGTTGCCATACCACATTACATTATGATGCACGTAGAACTTGCTACCGTATGTCGATTTATAGGTAGTAAGCATTAGTATATATATTGTGAGCATTAACGGCACTATTCGCCTTTCTAAATAAAATTAGCTAAAGTCGGTCAGAACCCTCAGACTTTACTTGTCTAGTAAAGGCACATCATTAGCTCTTGAGTCGTTAAACGAACACTTATGATGGTTTTCTATAGTTATACATTAAGTATTCGTACCTTTTTTTCATTGTAAAGTTTGTATCTTTCTGCAAATATACTGTGTGGTCAATGCATCCATAAATTTGATATTGTATTATGTGTACGAAGATTTAAAAAATAGTAAGTGGATGTATTATAACTCTTTTGTTACAGGAAATAGATGGCCAAGCACTTCTTCTTCTTAGCATGGAATCACTGCGTAATTATATGAAGATTAAATTGGGTCCGGCTTTGAAAATGGTCCATCTTATCAGTCGTCTAAAACGTGGGTTGCTGTAACAGCTAGTCTTCGGAGTTTGGCTTATTTATTGGTCCTTTATATTTCAATTATACCATCCGGACAATAACAATTTGCAGATGATGAATGTTCCTAAATCTTCTCTAAAATTTATGTGTATCTGTGTTTCTAATCTATTTTCTTAGTACTCAAATTGACAGATCTTTATGAGTTCAATGTAGTTGAATTCATTCGGTTAATATAACTGTTCAATATGAAAAATCGTCTTGAATAAGACTTGTGTTTTTTCTCATTGAAGCTAACGTTACCTCTTTAGTATCTTCTACTTAAGCTTTATTAATTAAGTTTGGTCTGTTTTATTTATATATTTAAAGATTCGAACTGTTTTCGTAGCGGACAAAATTATTTTGCGTTTGTTATGTTGCATAAGTTGGTATATACGTGCTTACTTAGGTCTGTTACGCCCTTTTTGCATGCTAGGGTTGGCTCTTATATGTCTCTTGATATCACGGTTAAAGTCCCCGTTCCTTAAACCTGTTACCCGTCGCGGAGGAGCATAGGCCGCCCACCAGCACTCTCCACCCAACTCTGTCGTGGGCTGTCCTTTCCACTTGCTGTTAATCCTTCTCATATCTCTTTCCATTTCCCGACGTAGTGTGTTCTTCGGTCTTCCTCTTTTCTGCTTCCCTTCAGGATTCTAAATTATGGCTTTCCTCGTGATGCAGTCTGGTGATTTCCGTAATGTAGGTCGTATCCACTTCCAACGTCTTTTCCTAATTTCCTCTGCAGCTGGAGTCTGGTTTGTTGTTTCCCACAGTAGGCTGTCGATGATGGTTTCCGGTAGACGAATATTGAGTATGTTGCATAGACAATTGTTTAGAAGTATTTATACCTTATTGGTAATGGTTGTAGTTCTCCAAGTTTCAGCTCCGTACAGTAAAACTTTCTTTACGTTCGTATTAAAGATTCTGACTTTGATTGCGGCTAACAGTTGTTTTGAGTTCAATATATCCTTCAATCTTAGTAATGATGTCCTTGGCTTTACGTCCGCATCAAATCCTCCACCTTCATCGATGATGCTGACCAGGTACGTGAAAGTTTCAACTTCTTTCAGAGCTTCCCCATTAAGTGTGATTGGGTTGGTGTTCGTTGTTTGTACTTAGGGATCTTGCATTTCCCCTTGTGTATGTTGAGGCCTACTGATGCAGAGGCTGTTGCTACTCTAGTTGCCTTCACTTGCATTTGTTCGTGTGTATGAGATAGAAGGGCCAGGCTATCTGCGAATTTCAAATTTTCTAATTGATCCCGAGCTGTTTATCGTATTCCGTGCTTCCCCTCAGATATCGAGGTCTTCATAATCCAGTCGACCATCAGAAGAAGGAGAGTAAGCAGCCTTTTAGTAGATCCTGTAAGGCTAGGAAACTGTTGTTGAGGGTTATCTTGACTTCGTCCAGTTTGTTAGTATCTCGAAGGAAAGCTGTATTGAGCGTTTGTAATACTGTTTCCCCGGCAGTCCATTGTTTTTTTAACTTCAGTTTCATCCTGGACACAACCAGGTGATTATATGAAGCTATGTCAGCTCCTCTCCTAGTTTTCACGTCTTCCATTGTCCTTCTGAATTTTTTATTGATACAAATACGATCTATCTGGTTGTCTGTGGTGTGATCCTGTGAGACCCATGTAGCTTGACGTATGCGTCTTTGTAGGAATATTGTTCCGCCTATAACTAATTTGTCTTAACTCGTTTTGTTTCTTTCGTCCGCACAACTTATTCTCGTTATTTTTAATATATGTATATCTCTCTCAGGTACATTGTTTCGAACTGTGGGATTGAGAGCCTATCAAGTTAAGTGACAGGTTCTATGTTGCTGGTTCGGTTTTTCATATTTCCAGTATTTTTATTTTCCACGCGTTTAGAAGTACTAGGTTTAGCTGAAGTGAAATATTTTGTATTGGGATATTAAATAATATACATTCATACTCAGTGTTTAGATCTCCCATCAGGATTCTCAGGTCCTCTCTTGGTCATTTTCGTACAATCGATAGCTATTTCTCATAATGCTGAACTTAATCGTCGTCGTTGCTATCATTGTTGAGTGCATAGTAATGGAAAACACTCGTTTGGTTTTACTTCTTTGTTATGAAGGATGCTTTGATAATCCTGGATCCATTAGATTCCTATCTTATATGTGCTATTCGTGCTTCTTTGGACAACATCAGAACAATCCTTTTCGTGCGTGAAGCTTTTTCTTTGAGACCGTAGTACAACAACAATCTCGCCTGAATCTAATCTTTTCCGTTCAGTTTGAGTACAATAGTTTTCAATTATTACGAACAACATCAAGTTGTATCTCCGTAGCTATTTGATTGCCCCTTGTTATGGCTATTTCATCTGCCAAGTATAATATGTCAAAATCGACAATCAGAAAACCGACTTACATGACCTTGTTCTTGTGGCAAACCAATGACATGTCATTCAGCATTAGCAGCCTTGCCTCAACTATGAATCTTTGTTGGTCCCTATCGCACTCATCTCTGTCGTTGCATTCTTCACTATTAGTCTAAAAGAAACATCTGCAGTCAAGCTCGGCAGAAGGAGTAGTCGAAGTTTATAACAGTAACAGCAACTCACCTTCGTGGCTTGTTTTTTTTAAGAGTGGCGTTTAACGGACGCCATTTTCTCTCGTGTCTATTTGACGTACTAAAGCAAGGTAAAAACGGTGGTACTGGAATGCGTTGTGAACTTGATTATCATGTAACAGAATATTAAAATATGTTGTAGAAGGCCTAAGCAGTACCCTAAATAGTAAATTCATGTTCACAGAACTACGCAACAGATTTTGGGGTTTTTTACCTAAATTTTGGGAAATTACCAACATACCTATTGGTCCTATAATTATATATCTAAATTATTAATCCATAAAATGGGTCAGGTTTAGGGCAGAGAGCATCATTTAAAATTGTAGCATGTGAATCAAGGTTTGTTTGTCATGTAAAATAAAATCCAGCAGACGGCTAAAGCAACTACTATTCGGATCAAAAAGCCAGAACTTTGCATCCCAACGAAATATGTTCAGCCGCTCCTTTTACTCGGTCAACTTCAGGCCCAACTAGTTAATAATCAATTTCATGATATGGTGACGTTATCGGATTAATGTTCATTTGTTTTTTAACTTATCCACACATCTTACCGTTGTCACTATTATTATTATTCTACTTGCTAACATTTTTGAGATATTTATTCAACATCCACCCCTATTTACTGGTTCTTGCCTAATTCATATTATTCTACATATTACGTAATTTCCGATTGGCAATTACATTGTTCTCTCTCACTCCATGTTGGCCATATTTATTCTGATCATTTATCTTACAGTCGCATTCAATGCATAAACTTATTTAGGTTAAAACTTTATACCAGTCACCAAAAAATTAACGATTTTATTTTATATGACAAACAATCCTTGTATCACATGTTACAGTTCTGAACGATGTACTCTGCCCTAAACCTGGCCGATTTTATGGATTATTAGTTTGGATATATATGATTTTAGAACCTGATGAGAAATTTTCGAAAAGAATATTCTGTATTCATATAATTGTGTTTTAATATGATTGGAGTTTTTCAGCGATACCCATTGGTCTTATGACTCGGAGAAACCTCAAAATCGGAAGACTGGGTTGGTTCACAGCATGACAACTTTTGGTGGTAATGTAGATTTTCCGTGGTTACGAACAGTCGAAGCACGATCACCATCTGAGACTGTAGTCTCAGATGCCTCGAAGCTTAAAAAACGACAAAGTTCCATGCAAAACTAGAACTTAATTGAGTTCTAGTTTGTTAATCATCTCACTGATGCCATTATCATCCCACCATTATTTCCAGTAATTTTCCATTGAAAGGTTCTTAAAAAGCATTTCTAGTAGGTAACTTAACGTAACTGGTCGCTCTTAACGCTTTTAAAAAAGTGCTACAATAACTCCTAAAATCCATTCGAACACTACCAGTGAGTGAATTTAAATGGTTTCAATAATTGTAGACGGATTAGAATAATCTTTCGCTTAACGGGTTTCCGTGTCTAGTAGCAATGGATCACCAATAACTCCAGGCAGGAACCTAGGTATATTAACGATAATACAGGAGAAAGAAATTGGTAAATCATAGTAAGATATTATCCTTAGTCCTTAAGAATAGGTCAAGTTGCCTCTTAAAGGACTCCTGGGAAGGCGCTTGAACTAGATCAGCCGGCAGCGAATTCGAGCATTTGACAACTCTTAAGGAGCAGCAGTTGTGTCTATAGTTCGTTCTTCTGGGTTGTGTCTCTAGTTTCCGGGTGTTACCCCTTAATTTGTATAGTAGCTAAACTTAAGTGGGTGTTTAAGATGTCCAGAAGTGTTAAGGATATTGTAAGCCATTAGAAGGGCACCTGTAAGATTCCTGTACTGTAATCGGTAAAGATTAAGTGATTGGAGGAGCTCTTCATAAGTCCTCATTCTGAGTCCTCGAACTGATTTCGTGGCTCGCCGTTGGATACGCCCCAGAGATTTCTTATCTTTTTGGAGTGATTGATGAAATACTATGTTCCCGTATTGTAAATGGGGACGAATAAAATTGTCGAAGATTATGTGAAAAGTTCTAACGTCAAATTGGCCAAAAATGCGCTTCACTGTTACCAGTGCAAGGTTTGCTCAATAGGCATTTTTGTTACAGTTAAGGCATCACAATGTTTATTGATAACCCGTCCAGATCTGAGTTCTGACTTCATCTAGATTGATAGCAATTCAATAGACTATTTTAACTTTACATACTATAACACTTAATGAACTGGAGAGCGGAGTAAAAGCGTACTTGCTGTAATATATGTATTCTAAGCGTTCTTTAAAGGCAATGACTCCCTAAAAATTATTAAGAGGATGGATTTCTCACCCATATATAAAGTACTTGTAGTGTTGTGCGGAAACATTAAAAAAAGTGATTTTCCACGATCCATGGGGGTTTTGGACATGGATGTTGAGAGATCTCAGATGTTACTTCTAGATGCTAATGATGTAAGTGCAAACACCCGACATGTTGAACAAATGAATCTACAGCAACCAAATAATACGTGGTTTATACAAAATGCAGAGTCACACATACGTTCGATAAACCTGCAGAGAAAACGTACAATAAAGCTTAGAAGTTCGGATCTTCATTGACACTGTTAAGGTAATAGTGTATATGCTATTTGATGATCACTTTGAACATTATTATGCTACTCATGCATTCACTGACTTTCCTCACAATTAGATTCTTGTCTGTTCATTACTAATAGAGTACGCATAAGACATTCCTGAAATTCTGCAGTTAGCGTAATAGCAATGGAAATTTGTCCTCGAATGGCCTTAAGTTACATATCAATTCAAATAATTTTACTCATCACTGGGGCTTAAACGTCAAAAGTGAAGAAACAGGTAACGGGTTTGAGCACGTGTTGAGGTAAATAAACCTTCGAAAGAAATAGTTTTGTAAATCTTCCACATTTGATGCTGACCGCACTAGTTTTACTGGACTCATCTAGCTGAAGGTGCCCGTTCATGCATCCGCACCCGGTCACGAGTGGGTACTCCGTGCTGCACATTTCTTACAGTAACTAGTCAACTTACATAAAACTCTTCTCGATAATCTATCAAATATATCTTTGAATCTATTCACTTCTGATTTCACTGGGTTGCTAGACACTGAATCGAGGTACAGTACATTCGGTAGGGAACTCCTAGCTACGTATTGTACTGTACGGCATTTTCAACACTGTATCTAAAGCCGTGAATTTACCCTTTTCACTGACCATAAACCACTTACTTTCGCTCTAAGCTCCTCTTCAGACTATATGGGTCTGGAAAACTGGACTACATTTCGCAATTTACTTCATATATTCAACACATTTCTGGAGCAAACAATGTAGTCGCAGACGTTTCGTCTCGAATAACTTCCATGAATCTAAGGTTATCAGACATAACAAATGTCTTTTAGGCTCTTTCGAAACTCCTGACGCTAGTTTCGACTATGTTCATCTGGATTTGGTAGGACCTTTACCAGATTCAAATGGATACTCTTATCTTTTAACCTGCGTAGACCGTTTCACTCGATGGCCAGAAGCAGTACCTATCAAGGACATCACTGCTGAAACAGTGGCCCTCACCTTCGTCGATCGATGGGTAGCAAACTTCGGCTGCCCTTCAACCATCACTACAGACCGCGGACGCCAGTTCGAGTTTGAACTTTTCCGTTGTCTGACCACACTTTTAGGAATCACTCGCTTTCGAACGACCGCCTACCATCCACAAGCAAACGGGTTGGTAGAGTGTTTTCACCGACGACTAAAAGCTTCACTATCAGCTGCAAACGTTTCACAGTGGACTGACGCTCTTCCACTCGTCTTATTAAGTATCCGCAATGCAGTAATAGCTGACATTGGATACACTGCGGCTCAACTCGTTTATGGAACGACACTTCGACTTCCAGGAGAATTCGTGGATCCTTCATCTTCTTCAATGAACATGGATCTAACCTCCTACACGAACAGGCTAACAAACGCAATGCGTTCAGTTAAACCTGTTTCCACTCGACCTCAATCAACTGATGTTTTCGTTCAATCTGACTCACGATATAATACACACGTCTTCGTACGTCGAGACTCGCATCGATGACCTCTCGAATCAGCATACGAAGGGCCTTTCAAAGTTGTTCAACGCGAACCCAAGTACTATATAGTCGATAAGAACGGAACAAACGATAGCATCAGCATCGATTGCCTCAAAGTAGCGTATTTAGAAGGAAATCATATTCATGTCGACTTTCCTTCGATACAATCGCACGACACGACTCCTACACTTATAATACTTCATTCGACAGCCAACACACACGATGATATTTCGGCAGTATCAGAAAATAAACTTAAAACAACGCGTTCTTGAAGAAGAGTAAGATTTCCAGAACATTTAAACAACGAGAGCACGTAAGACACCAGTTAATATTTTGCTTCATCTCGATTTTCCATAGCATTATATATAATATTTAAGAAAATCGATTTTTATATGCTTATATTCATATATATTTATTATTTTGCCAATATGTATATTGAAAATGTATTTTAAAAAATAAAAAAAAACATTATGTTTAAATCGCTTTTACGCTATTTTCCTTATTCGCCCATTTTCTGTCTTAATGCGCGTACGAATTTATCTGGACATGCACTAACATATTCTTTTTTTCTTCTCCAGGACAGCTGGAAAAGACGATAAAAAGAACGATGAGGTTTACGAGGAACCAAAATTTTCATTGTACATTATTTTCTCACTATATTGCTTTTCATGGTCCCTTATAGTAAGGAAAGACGATCAGACGCTTCTAAACCTAGTAAGCTATCGGAAGAGTGTTTACCAACGACAATACTCGTTGGGTTTAAACTTCTGGCTGGCCAGGTTTTAGTGTCATCAGTGCCCCACTAGGGGGGTGAGTGATATGTAGCGTTAAATAAATACCCAAAATGGATAGCTCTGTAAGTTTTCGACATTGGATGTTGACCACATTAGATTTAATGGACTCACCTAGCTGAAGGCGCTCGGTCATGCTTCCGCACCAGATCACGAGTGGGAACGCCGTGCTCAACATCTACTGCAATCGATAGCCAGACTAGATCAGACGATTCTCGATATATTGATAGTCATCAAGTATATCTTCCGATCTCCTCGATTCTGTCTTTTGATTTCTCTTGGTGGGTACGAGTTATATTAGATGTTACTCGATAAAGCGTTGTCAAACTCCGAATGCTTGTTGCATCTTCAAACTCTATGTCTTAAGTCTGCTAAATAAGCTTGATATGTGCAAATCCATGTGACCTGATGATACTTATATTGGGCTATCAAACGAATTAGCAGATATTGTCACGAATACCTTAGCATAAATATTAGTCTATCTGTAACACAGAGAAATACTGACATGTAAGCCAAACAAGCGTGGTCGTTGAGATTTTAGAAAACATCATTCGGAAGGTGTCGTTCAAGAATATACTAAAATAATTAATTTTCATAAAACCAGACTGGCAAAAAATACAGAGAAAAAAGTTAAAGGTATATTACTTTTTGCAATAACATACCTAAAAAATAAGTGCCCAATCAGATATACACATTCAAATATGTCGTTGTTTTTCATTTACTTCAGTATGATAGTCATGTAGTTTTTTTGCAGCTGTAGTTCACATATATTAAAATTAATTAGAGAACTAGTGTTTGCAAGGTAAGTTGTGAATAAACTTCTGACAACAACTAAACCATACAAGAGTGATATACTAATTCAAATTAGTAACCCGAGTGATTTAACAGTAAATTACTTACCTATTACAACCACAAGCTGTTGACTTGAATATCTTAACAGAACGGATATACAAAATGTCTGCAAAAAATAATGCAAAGGGATGGATAAATATACAACTTAAAAAAGAAAAGTTACAAATTATAATGAAGAAATTCGCAAATGAAATATTTGTCTTCATAATGCAATTGATGCACCAGCTACCAGTTAGTTTTATACTGAGACGAAATAGGAAAGTGTAAATGCCACATGTGGCACAAAGAAACCTGAATAAAACCTCGCATTTTATGAAACAGTTCATGAAATCAAATAATCAGGTACCTAAAACCGCCTAGACAGGACAGAACACTTAACAAAAGCGAGATGCTGAATGGTTTGGAAATAAAATTATGCTGTTGGGGATACTCAATATCCCCCAAAACAAACTACGTGACTGGAAGTTCATCTGTTGACTGGCTGTCATACAAGTTAGCTGATATCGGAATTAGAGGCAACTAATTTATGTAGATAAAGAACTGCCTAGTGGGACGCCAGCATCGAGTACGAATGAACTCAAAGTTCTCTAGCTGGGAAACTGCACTTAACAGGGTATCCCAGGGTACAGTGCTGTTTATCCTGTGTGTAAATGACCTTCCCAGTCTCCTATCATCATTCGTTTCGTTATATACTGACGACATGAAGAGCGATAAAAGGTAAAGGTAATAGTTTGGAGTTTCAAAACGACCTGGAGAAATGATCTGAATGGTATAGAATTTGGCATTTCCTGATAAGTGCTTCCAAGTGAATTTTGATGTATATCGGTCAACATGGTACAGATACATACACAGTGAATAACACTGAACTATCTGTTGTCCAGACACACAATGACTTAGGAGTCATTGTTAGCCAGGACTTGGAAACTACGGCACACTGCCGGGCGCTAGCTGTCAAATGTTTTAGAACCCTATGGTCAATACGTAGAGCGTTTCGCCATGTCGATGCTAAAACTCTTTGGACTTTATATACAGTATTCGTTCGTACTAACCTGGAGTACTGCGTACAAGCAGCTATCCACTGCCTAAAAAGAGACGGCGAACCATTGAAAAAATCCGAAGGATCGCAAATAAGCTGATTCTTGGGTTAGCAAGGTCCCCACATGGTGCTTGACTGGCTGAACCAAACTTATTTTCATTGTCATATAGAAGAACCAGAGGTGACGTGATCGCAGTTTTTTAACTGCTTAGCGATAAATTTGCATCTGATATGCCCTCATATTTCTTATCTTCCAAATCAGAGACTTTATGAGGATACTCTAGAAATGTTCACGAGTCCAGTACAAATTACTTGTCAGCTGACTATTGACTCTCCCATAGAATTATCAAAGAATGGAATTCATTAATTTAACACGTGATTGGAGCTTCATCTGTCGACGCTTTCGAAAGAAAGTCGATCCAAATAAGAGACCACCATTGCCATGACCAAGACAAGCCACCTAGCCTCTTATCCTTTCAAAACTAAAGCTGAAACTGAACTGAATGAACCAGTGCTATCGTGTGATAAGACTACAGCTTATTGGACACTTGCTAAGAACTGCTTACGTACCGAAATAACAAAAATGGGTTCAAAGAAATCAACTGGTGTATAAGTTCGTAACAAAGATTTAATTTTTTTGGATTAGGGGATCCTTGTGAATGGATCGCGCTTCTTTGAAGTGCTCCGCTTCTGGTCGTTGACTGTGGTACTTTACACTTTTGTGCCTTAGTTCTGCATTCATATTTATTCCCAAATAGATGCTTCTAAGGTTTTAGGTCTTAGCTCACGCATTCATTATTTATCCACTCACACTCAAGATACAAGTATAATGCATTTGGATCCAATTCCATTGTGAACTGGAGCTCACATATCCATATGGAAGTGGGTGGTCTTCTGACAAGCAAACCGTATATGTGTCTATACGACTCATTCACCTATATTCATTGCTGGAGAGCTGAGTTATATAATCCCTCATATTATTGTAACTCCACGGCATTGATTGGCTTGTTTTGGTGATAATATAGTTGCTGGAAATTAGAAATTCACTGTCTCAGTGGATCATGTAGGAATGTACAAACTTGATTCGCATTCGCAAGACAATTCCTATACTTTTGGAGACTATGATTTACCTCGCAATCGACAACAAAGGTATAATTGTATTCATCCTTTAACTTCTCGTAAGCCTCGAAAATGACATCATTATATTCGTTCCACTCCCCCAGTATTATCCACTATTTAATGTTTTTGTAGTTTTCCCCTACTATCATTATTTTCCCTCTTAAACCTTACTTATTGATTATATATATCTCACTGTGATGATGTAAAGTGTCGCAACTTAATTTTAGTTCTTTTATGCTGTGTTTCACATTGTATTACTTCTGTCGGCACTGAGGAAAGTAACTTCAATCGTTTAGGATATCAGTATTCACTCAGCCAGGAAGTTATAGATGATGTACCAATCATAGTGCCATATCTCTTATCAACACAGTAAGTGGGAACTAACAAGACTACAAACTAAGCGTGAAAGATACGATCCAAATGAAATCAAAGCATGGGAAGTACAATGTGACACTTTAGTCTCTTTAATGAACATTAACAGTTGTCCGCTGTTTGTGTCAGACTAGGTGTTTAGCTAGTTAAATCATAAATACACATTGGTCCCACTTCTATCTTTGAGGTGAGAGTTTAGAGAACTCGTTTTGTTGCAATGTCCTTAAATTTAGTAATGTGTGGCAGTACACGTCATCGCATAAGAACAATCATGATCCAGAAATGTGCTCCGGAAATTGAAACAGTTTTTTGTTAAACGTTTCTGACACTTAGTGGTTGTGATATCTGCCTATAGTTGAGTTCTGTAGACATTTAAGTTAATAACTTCGTCAATATATTCATTTGCCTTTCCATAGCTTCTGATTCGTTCATAAACAAGCTAGCACTGCTGAATAATATGGCCTCTAGATAAGTATATATAAAATGCCGCACCCACATAAAACGACATAGATTCATAGCTTTATCAATGTTAAATTAAAACCCCACACCTAACGTCAATATTATTAACTCTGTGATTCTATCATACTTCATGAATAGTCCGAATATCCTTACAATCGACCACTTTCAATGTACAAATATATCCTAGCTCAAAACCTATGTTCATCGGTAGTGGAACAACAAATACCAGGTTTAAGACTGTATATTATCATTCTAACAAACAAAAAAGTCTGCCTCAAATTTGGCTCTAGTTGGCTAAAGCTAAACAAACGTCATCTTGAGCTGTTACTTCACTTTTTAGTTTGAGAAGTGAGATTTTCCCCAAAGTGTCCATCGTTTTGTAATTTGATTTTTTACCGAATTCATAAATCACTTCATTTGATAATGTCTGTTCCCACTATGATTTGTCATTTATCTGCCATACTAACATGGTTTTGTAGGCTGAATTGTAGTATCCAATCAAATCAAATTTATTCTGCTCTTATGGTTATTCTCAATGGATTCAGCAGGCCTGTGAACCAACCACCTCGTATTTCTCTGAGAACTAATGTCCTAAATACGCGTGCTCACTTATTTGAAGTATTCTTTCGACGAGTTGCACTTGGTTACATTCGTGTGTTTCCTTTGACTGCTCGTCGCATAATCGAATTCGGGTTTCTGGTACAGGTAACAAATTTTTAACTGCATAAATTACTATAACATTATGGGACCCAAAATCCATTTATAAACCTTAGGTCGAGCACTTAAAGGTCAAACCTGTGATAGGTGGATCTAGGCTGAAATATGTAATGCGATTGCCTGAATTCTGACAATCATACCAACTAATTAGAGGTGTATATTCTTGTACAACTGGACACAAAAACACGTGTGAGCTACACATATAAAGAGATTATTGTTAAAAAATCAAGTAAGAGTAGTACAATCAAATTTGGCTAGTTAGTCAGTCAGTCACAATGTAAAACTTGTACTTATGTACATCAGTTCAAGTTGCCATACCCCATCGGCACAGAGAGATGAAGTTGTCAGGCCAATTCTCAGAGTTGTAGAGGTAGTAACAGTGTGAATGGTGACTGCAAAGAGTAGGTATCGAAAATAAAGTTCAAGAAAACATAAATTAGTTTGATAACTACAGAAAAGAGAAATTATGAGGGATTCAGAAGCTCAGAATTTGGGGGAAGACAAATGGCTCAGTCCAGTCGTCGATGTCTTCATGAATTGGTGCGGTGTTTTTGGTTTGTCCGTCCCTAGCTTTCCTCCAGTGTACTCTCACACCGTACAAAATCGCCTGTCGAGGTAGGTTGTGGTTGTGCATACGTGACACGTCCCAACAAGTGAGTCTCCTGGTAGAAGATCAACTCCTGAAAAGTCAGACAATGAGCGCTGTCTCTAAAAGCATGCCTATAACTAATTTAAATACAAATGGAGAAAGCGCACAATCCTGACGACTGTCACTCGAAGTAATTAATTCCAATGACCGAAAACATTAGTTTTGCTCTCCAACTAATTCATTTTGAGCCACTCGATATAACACAACACGATACATTCCAAAGGCAAATGCCAGAACAAAGATACAAGTCTATAAACACGATTATCCACGCGTGTTACGCAGAAAACTGGCAAATGGCGTCGTTTATTAGTGCTGACTAATTGAAAATGGATTAGTCAGGATGTTTGATCATTCTTGCATCGAAATCACAAGAGGAGTCCATACTTTTTACACAAATAGAAGTGATTAAGCATGTGCAGTAAGATCGCGTTTATTATTTGATGTAAATTTAAACCGGAAAAATTGATTTTTGGATTGCTGTCTCTTTTAGCATTAATTGTGTTTCTCAACATATAATCTATTATAGTTGACCCTTACATTGTAGGTTGCAGAGTCAGATTAATTTGATTTTATTGGTTAGGTCGAATAATAGTTTAGACAATCAGCTATACTATGGGAAGGATTCTTCAGTCTATCACAACATTGGGCCATTGTTTTAATGTTCTTCTACATTTTAGCGAAAGCAAACAAAGAATTGTAAACAATTCGTTCGGTTATTACGGCAACATAAGTAGTGTACGAATTGTATGTACTCGTTTTGCTTGTCTTCAACTTGTTTTTATAAATTTGAATTAAAACGCAATACGTCCTGGGGGATTAAGAAGCAAACATAAATAAAAAGACTCATTAGGATAACTTGTTAAGTTGAAGATAAGCATCTTAGTCTACATCTTGCTGTTTATACTTAAGGCGCTAATGTTTTGAACAATAAAATGGCAGATCTATACAGTATTACAAAAATGTCACTTCTAATTCTTCCTTATCTGATAATCTGCTTTGCGTTGTCACTATACTATGGATTAATATCAGTTCATTTCTTATAGGTTTCCATACCAAACGACCATCCTTCTGAAATACCTTAAGGAACTATATGTATGGACGTTGAAGTATTTATATAGATAGAAATCGTTATTTAGTAATCCTTAATTAATCAGTCACTGACTGACTGTTCAATAGATTTCGTAACCAGCAGTATTAGAAGTTAACGCTGCAGTTTCATAGTAAAATATGTGGGACTGGAAATTCGTCTATTTCTGTAGTGTGCGTTCCACCAAATCAAAACATGGCATCAATTCATCAAGTCATCGATGATTGGATGTTAATAGATGCATAGACTACCTGGTTGGGATCCGCGTGATTATCGTAGCCAATGGTTGAATACTTTAGATGACATGACTCAAAACCGTTCGCAATGGTACAGGTGCACGTGTTTTTCTTTTCCCCAAATTCTGGGATTCTAAGTTCTTCATAACGTTTTTTTGTTTTTATTTTTCTAATTTATATTCCATTTTCGAGTCATAACTTAGGAGCCTAATCTCTCTTATTACCTCTGATATTGTTACTAACTCTACTATTCTGACATTTGGCTTGACAACTTCATCACTCTATGCTAATGGGGTATGGCAACTTAAACTGATGTACATAAGTACGGATTGTACATTGTGACTGACTGACAGTTTGTCATCTCTGGGTCATTTATGATATCAGTCTTGTTGTAAAACACCAGGTTTACAAAATGTCGGTGAGAGCAGCTCTGCTCTATGTCTATGAAAAACTGACTTATTAGAGCAGATATGTGGTGACTACATACATCTACTGGCAACACCATGATGATAATGCTCAATTATACTATAACTTAAGTAATAAAGAACAAATAACACATGTGCCAATAGATGCAAAGACTACCTGGTTGGGTTCCGCGTGATTATCGTTGCCAATGGTTGAATACTTTAGATGGCATGACTCAAAACCGCTTGCAATGGTACAGGTGGATGTGTTTTTGTTTTCCACCAAATGGGAATAAAAATAGTCTATTTCTTTAGTGTGCACAATGCATTTCACCCCTACCCTTCGTTTAGCTAGGAATTAATTGAATAAGTATATCCAATGTAACTAAAGTGCTAACGTTTTTATACATTTTAAATTGTATTGGCTTAATTATTTTTCAGGCTGTTTTCGTACTAGTTGTATTCATACATCTTCACGTAACATTTGTAAAATCTCCAGTAACGTGCTTGGATCATTTGCGTAGTGAATTTGAAAGCATAAATTCTGGTTCAGGTGTATCTTTTACCTCCATAACTATGGATGCCAATTATTTGTCAAAAGGTAATGGATCAGATTCTTTTTTACGACGTTCATGGCCTAACTATGGTGTTTTACGTATCGAAGTCATCCGTTCTCCTGATCCGTTCTATTCTCTCGAAGACTCATATGCGAAAGAGTTTTACGGTACTGAAACTGATTATCGTTTTGAAGCCGAAAATGAAAAGACACCACAGGTTAACGAGTTGGATAAACATATTGCCTATATTCCCAAAAATTCAAAGTATTCACTAGCTTATTTTGCCGAGAATATCATCCCCGAACATCAGGACTTCTGGAATTCACTTTTATCTTTGCCATTCATTGCATATGGGTCGATCAAAGAAAATTTCAACCACTTTTAAATTACTTATACGCTAGTAATCGAGAGCGAACATTCTCTTTTAAAGAGAATGAGGAAAATATGTCTCCATATAACGCAATTATAACCACCAGGAATAAACTCAGTCAGTTGTTGCCTGAAGTGAACCGGTTATTATTCGACTTCTTTGCTGGTATCGTTGATTTTATTTACGACATTCCTATTCGTATATATGCCTCGTCAGGTCCTGGTAAGTACATTTTTTTGTTTTATTTTATTTGACACAAACGATTCTTGCAGAAATAATTTAGGTACCCCACCAGATCTTAGAGACGACACCACTAAATTTAAAAGATCTTTCCTTTTTAAGTGATTTAGTCTTAATAGTAGTTTTTTGTCTGGAAAAAATAACGTACTTCACACGAAACTCATGCAATACTGATGTTAGATTAAGTTAATTCCTTACACACATTACTGTGCTTGGGATTTGACCACTCCAATTTCTGTCAGTAAACACTTATGTGCTCACTACTTTGATCATAGTGCAGAATATCCCTCTACTTTGTTGTTCATCATCCAATCGGTCTACTCAGAACTCTGTATACTACATTTCTGACAACTAAGGAAAAAATGTTGAAATGTACAAGAAGTATATGAGTTAAGAAACGAAAGCAGACAAGAGTAATAAGAAACGAATGATTTAGATATTGAAGAGTGAATGGATTCTTGGTATCGTGATTGGGTTCAATTCCTATTAATAAAGATACCCTACTTAGCATACGCAGATGTTGCTGTGTGGGTCATAACCAACTAAATAAATAAAAATGGGCGGGGCGGATTTCGCATTGTAATGCACTGGTAAATATTTAGGTGGATTGCCCTCTAAAGCACTACGAGTTATCTAGTTTTCTGAATAAATTATTAACAAACAAGCACCACAGTGTAACAGACCTTTAGTTTTCGGTCCACAAAATGTCTTTGTATGACAAAACGTTCTAAAGTGTTGGTTGTACGACAGCAAATGTTAAGGTGCCCGGTTGTTCGACAGACTTTAAACAGCTCTGGTATTACGAAATAAAAAATATTGTTAGCTAGCAACACATGTGGTAGCGTTTACGGATTCAGAAAAGGTTGAGGAGTCATTCAATGTACCTAAGATCCTAACGGAACCTAGACTGTTTTTTCAGAGTCAACTTGCTTACACTTTTTTTCTTGATTTTCGCAGTATGATATCAGCAAATTATTTATACATAATTAATACCACACTTGTCAGGCCCTGTAATAATGGATTCTATAATGATGGATTCAATATTTTTGACTAATAGTAAAGTAAATTTTAGCTTGTATTCATAATTCTAAAAAAAACTAGATGTGACTACTGTGGATAATGAGTTTTTAGATTTTTGGTTATAAACAGGAATCAAATTCTTGAATTAAATACGGTTCTGACAAGTACATAAAACGCAATGAAACGATTCGATTGAGTGGTAATTGTATGCGAGACCGAATTATTAACACAAACCATTTTATAAACTGAAATCAAAGCAAGATCAATAACTGTAAAGAGTAGGCTTTTTTCTCAAGTAAACTAACATAATTATGTATAAAACATTAAGCAGGAAAGTCAAAATGATTTCATATTCTAAGGAATCTCAGGATAAGAATTTTGTAGGTTACTCACTCAGCAATGAATAAAGACGTGCCCATAAGACACATTCTTGTCCAACAATATTGACATAATCGCGATAAAATAAATAAATGTGCAATTTGTTTGTATATGTAACTGTTTAATTGATTCGCTAAAAGCCTAAGTTCTTTCTTCACCAATTAAACTGGTTGGAATCACTAAACTAATTCATTCTCTCTTATCTGGTATAAGCACATAGTAGTTTGTTTATAATCCTATTACAGAAGCTATTGTGAGATGCAGTATTTTATAGGCTTTAAGACAAGTAACATGGAAATATCTGTCATGCTTTTTATTTCTACTAGTGTTTTCAAGATACCATGAATCCATCGTATCTCGTTACATTTCGGTTTTATTCGGTTCAGTTTATTCCCGAATATTTTAACATTTGTAGGTCAAATTCATCATAGATTGACCTTAGTTGGAATAACATTCAAAACCTGGGAACACTGGGCAACCATTTTATCTTAGTATGAGACCTTCCAGAAGTGCACATTCCGAACCCCGCTAAAGGTTCAACTCAGAACCACATCTTATCCATTTGACCAGCTTGTTGGCTTCCAATGATATGAATTTCGAACTAATAGTAAAGTAAATTTTAGCTTGTATTCATAATTCTAAAAAAAACTAGATGTGACTACTGTGGATAATGAGTTTTTAGATTTTTGGTTATAAACAGGAATCAAATTCTTGAATTAAATACGGTTCTGACAAGTACATAAAACGCAATGAAACGATTCGATTGAGTGGTAATTGTATGCGAGACCGAATTATTAACACAAACCATTTTATAAACTGAAATCAAAGCAAGATCAATAACTGTAAAGAGTAGGCTTTTTTCTCAAGTAAACTAACATAATTATGTATAAAACATTAAGCAGGAAAGTCAAAATGATTTCATATTCTAAGGAATCTCAGGATAAGAATTTTGTAGGTTACTCACTCAGCAATGAATAAAGACGTGCCCATAAGACACATTCTTGTCCAACAATATTGACATAATCGCGATAAAATAAATAAATGTGCAATTTGTTTGTATATGTAACTGTTTAATTGATTCGCTAAAAGCCTAAGTTCTTTCTTCACCAATTAAACTGGTTGGAATCACTAAACTAATTCATTCTCTCTTATCTGGTATAAGCACATAGTAGTTTGTTTATAATCCTATTACAGAAGCTATTGTGAGATGCAGTATTTTATAGGCTTTAAGACAAGTAACATGGAAATATCTGTCATGCTTTTTATTTCTACTAGTGTTTTCAAGATACCATGAATCCATCGTATCTCGTTACATTTCGGTTTTATTCGGTTCAGTTTATTCCCGAATATTTTAACATTTGTAGGTCAAATTCATCATAGATTGACCTTAGTTGGAATAACATTCAAAACCTGGGAACACTGGGCAACCATTTTATCTTAGTATGAGACCTTCCAGAAGTGCACATTCCGAACCCCGCTAAAGGTTCAACTCAGAACCACATCTTATCCATTTGACCAGCTTGTTGGCTTCCAATGATATGAATTTCGAACTTTAATATTTAGTCAGATTTTGAATTAACTAAACTTATGAGCTTGTGTATGTACTTATGTAGAAAGCAACGCAATACAATAAACTCATTAAGTTCTACAAAACACTATCATTTTTACCTTCCCTAACAAATTTTTCCCTCCTAAATTTCGTAGCAGCCATACAATTTTCGGAAATTTTAATACTTTTACAGCACTAAACACAAATGAGAGCTACATAATTGAATACGCCTTGGAGTATGGCTTTCTTCGTCTCTCACCGCGGGCCCGAAATCGGCTTAACGTAACTGTAAAATTAATTGTTCTTGGTATGTTTAACTTTCCTGTAATCGTCTTATGTCCGTTTTATTGAGATACACTGAAAAAGTTAACATTCAATCAGTCACAACGTAAAACTTGTACTTATGTACATCAGTTCAAGTTGCCATACCCCATCGGCACAGAGAGATGAAGTTGTCAGGCCAAATCTCAGAGTTGTAGAGGTAGTAACAGTGTGAATGGTGACTGCAAAGAGTAGGTATCGAAAATAAAGTTCAAGAAAACATAAATTAGTTTGATAACTACAGAAAAGAGAAATTATGAGGGATTCAGAAGCTCAGAATTTGGGGGAAGACAAATGGCTCAGTCCAGTCGTCGATGTCTTCATGAATTGGTGCGGTGTTTTTGGTTTGTCCGTCCCTAGCTTTCCTCCAGTGTACTCTCACACCGTACAAAATCGCCTGTCGAGGTAGGTTGTGGTTGTGCATACGTGACAGGTCCCAACCGCTTGTTTAAGATTTACTATCTCACCAATCGACTCTCCATCCTTACCTAGTATCGTGTTTCCAATCCAAGCATCGCTTACTTGGTGATCTCAAAATACAAGCGGACTGCTTCGAAGACACCTGTGATCGAATACTAGTGGTCTACGAATATTCTCTATTATTAATGTTTATGTTCCATACACATAAAGTAGAACAGAGTGAACTGCTGCACAGTAAATTACTGGAAATTCTTTCCTCGCCTCGACAGACAATTCACATTCATTTTTATTTTGCTTTCTTTTATGTACGACGTCACTTATCTACTCTCTTTTATTCCCGCTCTATGTATCCTTATTTTTCGACTTATACAGCAGCTCGCTTATGGTGGAAACTCGGTTCTATCTAAACGTTCTCGAGTCACTGCCTGGTTGAAAATTGTATGCTACCACCAAATACGAATACTGAAGCAGTTTTTATGAAACCACGTGCACCATTCAAACTGGCCGCCTTCAACGTTTGCACACTAACGCAGATCGGACAACAGATAGGGTTGGCTATGTCTTTGGAAAGTCTTAATATCGTCGTCTGTTGTCTATCCGAAACCCGTATTCAAAACTCTAGCGAAGTACTACAAATTCGCTCTCCATCTGTCGCTTCGATAAGCTCGTTTTATGTGCGTTTATCCGGGGACCCTCTGGTATCCACGTCTGGTTTTGCTGGCGTTGGTGTCTCACTGAGCGCTAGAGCTGAGGCAGCACTAATCGACTGGATCCCCATTAACAGTCGGTTATGTGCTGTTAGATTAGAAAGTTCCATCAAAGTGAGAAGAAATCGGCGTGAGAAACGATGTCTCTTCGTCATATCCGCCTATGCTCCGACAGATTGCAGCCCGGATGCAATCAAGGATGAGATTTACCACCAGTTATCTGTTCTTCCCCAGAAAGTGCGTTCCACAGATATTGTAGTACTAGCCGGAGACTTGAATGTTCAGGTCGGGCATCTAGGCACAGAAGAGAGTAGTTTAGGTGGCCGATGGGGACTCGTTGGTCGCAGGACAGATAACGGGGACCGTCTACTGCAACTGTGCACAGACAACAACCTGTTTCTGGCTAGCACTAACTTCCGGCACAGTCAGCGCCAACGTGCCACCTGGCGTCCTCCCTCTGCATCTCAGTCCTGGACTCAGATTGATCACATCGCGATCAGCTACCGCTGGCGTGGTTGTGTACAAGACTGCCGCTCATTTTGGAGTACCTATCCGGACTCTGATCATGTCCTGGTCTCTGCCAATCTCACCTTACTTTTCAGTGGACGACGAAGTGACCGTCACCAACGGATTGATGTTAGCAAGTTGGTCGCAACCTCTGTTGCAAGTAAGTATGGAACCGAGCTAGCTGCTAGGCTAGCTACCATTCCACCGGAAAGTATAGGTGAGCATTGGATACAATTGCATGACGCCATGAAAATGGCCAGTAAAGCCCCTTGCGGTTTCGCGAAACGTCCCGCTTGTAAGCACTAGGTTTCTTCAGGCTTCTTATAACTCATCGAAGCCCATCGTTTCACTCCATGTGACCGTGAGTTTGACCACAAACGAAGGATGTTACGTAAGGAAATTGGGCAAAGCTTGCGTAAGAACCGAGAAGCCTGGTGGTCGAAGCGTGCTAATGATCTGGAAGCAGCAGCTGCATATGGTAACTGCCGAGGGCTCTTCCAACTCATCCGAGCCACTGGTAGCAAGAAATGTGGTGTGAGCGAAACAATCTGTGAAGATGACCGGATGCCAATCGCTAACATCAAACGACGTCTTGGACGATAGTCAGAGTTTTTTTAGGGGTAGTTCTACTGGTCTGCTGCACCGGCAACATCGATCAGACTATAGCGTACCAATATTTATGTGTTCACATAAATAAATAATAAAACTTTTGGTTGGCAGATGACCATCTCATTTACGCCGCAAATGATGCAAGTTGACAAAAGTCTATCGAGCCTCCTAAATTTGTGCCGAAATTTCGTCAGACGCGATACCGTCAGTACTGATGAGTCTCCCAATATAAGTGGAGCGGTCGATGCGTCCAACTTCACTCCTTATCATCGATTCAAGCGATGACGCAAGCCAATCCTGAGGTAAAATTATAAATTCGGAGGGAGAGAACCGCATACCAAACATGCTTGCATTGTTGCTTAAGATGGTCAAATGACTGTATTTTGCTAGCGTCTTCACCAAACAGTATTATATCAACTTGAGTCAACAAATGAATCTCATGGTAGATCAACCCCTCAAAAGTCAGACGACGAGTGTCATCTCTAAAAGAATGTCTATGACAAAGTTAAATAAAAGTGAAGAGAACGGACAACTCTGACGAACAGCACTTGAAGTAAACAATTCCGATGATAGTTTGCCATAAGGTCTGTCACGACCAGAAGTGTTCTAGTAAAGAGCCTGAACAATATTAATGTTATTCTCTGTTACACCTTTCAAGTTAAATAAAAATTAGTTAGCAGTAACATCCACTAACATCAGTACTGAACTGTATAACGTCTGGTAATGAGAAGGGAATCCTTTTCCAATGTCCATAATTGATCAAATGTTATTCATTAAAATTTTAATTAATACTTTTCAAATTCTTGATAAAGATGCTTAGGTCACAACGTAACAGTTGATTTCATTTGGTGATAAAATGACGTAATATTAAGTTTTTATTCTGTTTGTTTCTTGTAATTATCTTTCTGTACTACTTAGTAAAACATGTTTCGAAATTATCTTATTGGTGTCTTGTTCTTTGTTTTTTCCTTTTATTTACGTTCTTTTTTGCTACGTAAATTTCCTCGTATATAATTCCCTGAGTGAGGCTAAGGTAAACTAGAGGGCAGTTTTGTTTCTACATTGTCCGTGTCCTCAACTCAAATCGGAGGATATAGTAATTCTATGTGTAAGCGGTTGAATTTATTACTGGAAAAATAAAGTTCTATAAAATAATGAACCAAAAATGTAATTTTTTTTACAGCGTTATGGTCGCATAGTGCACGAATTTCCAATGTGGAGAAAAAGAAGAATTAATATTAGCAAAATGGAGCTTCAAATTAAGTCCAGCAGCAAAATGAGTTACTTACAAACTTTTCATATCATCATCCTGCACATTATCCAACGTTCGTTCACTTACCGTAAAAATTTCTCATTCAGTGTTAGTGTTTTCCTGAAAGTAGTTTTGACACTTTCGTATCAGATTGTTGACTAGAGATTAGTAACTCATTGCGTCATCTGTCTAATATGTTTGATGTTAGTAATTACCATTCAGAAATGCCAGTGTAAACGTGAATGTCGTTCAAAGAACTTTAAGGATGCCCTATTTAATTTTCATTCGTGTTTAGTGCGGACCTTTATTTCGTATGATGAAATACTTGGTTGTTAATATTATTTGCTTATGAAATCTTGGTGTACTGTTCCTGTTGAATCATTCCAGTCTCTTTCTGCAGGACTTGCTAAGTTTTTATAGTCGCAAGTGATGGAGCTTACTAGGATTGGTTATTGAGATTTTTTCTTTCAAATTTCTGTGCGGAAGTAATATTTTTCTACCATTAGGTTTACGTAATCAAATATGCATATTGCTAAATTGTAGACCCAGAAACAAACCCTTGCTTCGGCAGTAAACTCAGTCGTTTCCTCATGGAAGAGTTTCTCGGTTATGAAGACCTTTTGATTGGTAGTGTGAAGTACTTATCAGCTAGCGAAGGATTGAAAGGTTATGTGGTAAACGTAATGAGCGGACAACATTATAAGCTCGTTATTTCGCAGATGTCCAGGTCGTCCTACTTTGCTGCTGCTCTGATCATGTTACTATTTGTAAGTTTTCTGTTAACGGTTTTCACTCCTGTTTCAGATATTCTGTACGTTTTAAGTAATTTTCGAGATGAAAGTAGTTGCGGAATATAGGAATTAGTAACCTCGTGAGCTACAATTAATTGTTAATTGTTTACATTGTTTCAGTATTCTTATTTTCGTTACCACTTTAGTAATATAATGACTAGTTAAAAATGGGGAAATTATGGGCTTTATTTAGATTCTCGATCATCAATCTTCCTATTTCTAGCAGAGTTTAACTGTTTTTAGCTGTTCTGGTAATGTATTTCACCAAATTGCACGAATTACTTTTGAACGTCTTGTTCAAATTTAGTAAAACCTTTAATTATCAGTATGGGGGTTGTGGAGATTGTTAAGTTTTGGTTGAGATCATGAATTAATTGATGTTAGACCACCGTTGAAAACCTGGAAGCACTGGACGGCCGTTTCGTCCTAGTATGGGACTCCTCAGCAGTGCGCATCCACGACCCCGCACCCCGCGGGATTCGAACCCACTGGCTTCGCGCCTGAGCACTTAACCATTAGACCACTGAGCCGGCATCCAATGGTGTTAGTGTCTAACATCAACCAATCCACGAAATTGCGCGACCACCTTCCATTGTACTGAGGTAGATACCTGTCTCTACCCGACACGGATTAGCTCCACTGGTCAAGACTTCTCACTAGAACTCCGAGAATTCCCTCACGAAGCTAGTCACTAGTGAGCACATGTTAATTATCAGTATGGGGGTTGTGGAGTGACTAGCTTCGTGAGGGAATTCTCGGAGTTCTAGTGAGAAGTCTTGACCAGTGGAGCTAATCCGTGTCGGGTAGAGACAGGTATCTACCTCAGTACAATGGAAGGTGGTCGCGCAATTTCGTGGATTGGTTGATGTTAGACACTAACACCATTGGATGCCGGCTCAGTGGTCTAATGGTTAAGTGCTCAGGCGCGAAGCCAGTGGGTTCGAATCCCGCGGGGTGCGGGGTCGTGGATGCGCACTGCTGAGGAGTCCCATACTAGGACGAAACGGCCGTCCAGTGCTTCCAGGTTTTCAACGGTGGTCTAACATCAATTAATTCATGATCTCAACCTAAAACCTTTAACTCTGTATCATTTTTTCATTACAACCAGTTAGCGAAATTTCAGCTCCCTGGGCGATAAAATGTTTCGAGATTCTTCGAAATCCTGCATTAATTTAGCTACAAAATCAAAGTAGTCGATTAATCAAACAATAAATAATAACAGTAAACAAAAAACGAAGGAACGTAATATACTGACAACATTGACTGACTTATTTTGCCTTTAATTCTACATTCCTAAATGTGGTATGACACCGAACACTCGTGGGAATACGAAATCGTGTTTAACTTTTGGAAATTGAGCAGCTCCAGTGACTTCTGAACTTCCATCAACAAGTCTCCGTCACTGATGATAGGCGTCACTCACAATATTAGTTCATGACAGGTAGTTGTCTTTCATAAGGTTTTGTAGGGTTAACTGATGTCTCTACTGTTCTGTCATATAAAATGACGAACTAGAAAACATAAACTAGAAACACTGAATAATTCACTCCTCTTTTCATGCATATTTCCAGTTTCGGAAAGTATCAAGCCAATAATGCGAAAATAATTACTCATGTAGAAGTGTGTGACTGAATTCAGGCACCTGTCGTTTGGGTTTTGCGGTCAAGTCTCAGTGTTTTTTAATTTTAGCACTAATTTCGTCTCCGTTTCAAGTTCTCCAGAAAAGTTACTCACAGTATCGAAAATGTTATTCACCAATATATCTCCAACAGCATTTGGTTCCTGAAATAACATTCCACTTCTACTATGAACGCTTCTGTTGCATCATCTCCCCTCTTTTTTAATCTATGCTAATTCTTTGAGCCTACGGGATGCCATCCACAGTTTTATCAGACCGTACTTTATTCCACATCTTGAAGCACCTAAATTTATAACCGCAGACAATAGATTTCATTAGTTAAGATTGTAGGATCCAGTGACGTACATTTACACCATATCTCCTGAACACACATAAAAGTTTTGTTCACCTAACCTAGAAATTCGTTTGACCCATAGTATTGTTGACGCAGGCTTATGATTAAGTCGGAAAACAGAATGAGCACTCGTGGTTTCCAACCAACAATCACTGGTGTGCTATTTGACTAAATTAAACTGTAAGAACTGGAGAAAGTAGGTTACGAACCATTGACCTTTCGTACTTTTTCCTTAATCACCACAGACTTCCCTTCGAATAAACTTAAGTATGAGTCCTATCGAAATTTCACTACTCTTCCTCCAAACATTTAGTCACTCTAGCCTAGTTAATGTAGCATGTTATTTCAACTTTCAGGCAGATAAAATAAATGAAATAGGAACGCTCTTGGTTGAGGCATTTTCACTTCACTTCAATAAATAGACAAAGGTAATCTTTTAATGTAGTTATGTTCAATGAATTGTCTATGGTCATCAAGTACTAATTTGAACATAAAAAAATATTTGATCTGATGAAATCTAGCCCTAACGAGGGACACAGTTGATGATAGATATCACAACCACTAATCGTCGGAAACGTTTAACAAAAAACTGTTTCAATTTCCGGAGCACATTTCTGGATCATGATTGTTCTCATGCAATGACGTGTACTGCCACACATTACTAAATTTAAGGACATTGCAACAAAACGAGTGGAAGTGGGACCAATGTGTATTTATGATTTAACTAGCTAAACACCTAGTCTGACACAAACAGCGGACAACTGTTAATGTTCATTAAAGAGACTAGGGTGTCACATTGTACTTCCCATGCTTTGATTTCATTTGGATCGTATCTTTCACGCTTAGTTTGTAGTCTTGTTAGTTCCCACTTACTGTGTTGATAAGAGATATGGCACTATGATTGGTACATCATCTATAACTTCCTGGCTGAGTGAATACTGATATCCTAAACGATTGAAGTTACTTTCCTCAGTGCCGACAGAAGTAATACAATGTGAAACACAGCATAAAAGAACTAAAATTAAGTTGCGACACTTTACATCATCACAGTGAGATATATATAATCAATAAGTAAGGTTTAAGAGGGAAAATAATGATAGTAGGGGAAAACTACAAAAACATTAAATAGTGGATAATACTGGGGGAGTGGAACGAATATAATGATGTCATTTTCGAGGCTTACGAGAAGTTAAAGGATGAATACAATTATACCTTTGTTGTCGATTGCGAGGTAAATCATAGTCTCCAAAAGTATAGGAATTGTCTTGCGAATGCGAATCAAGTTTGTACATTCCTACATGATCCACTGAGACAGTGAATTTCTAATTTCCAGCAACTATATTATCACCAAAACAAGCCAATCAATGCCGTGGAGTTACAATAATATGAGGGATTATATAACTCAGCTCTCCAGCAATGAATATAGGTGAATGAGTCGTATAGACACATATACGGTTTGCTTGTCAGAAGACCACCCACTTCCATATGGATATGTGAGCTCCAGTTCACAATGGAATTGGATCCAAATGCATTATACTTGTATCTTGAGTGTGAGTGGATAAATAATGAATGCGTGAGCTAAGACCTAAAACCTTAGAAGCATCTATTTGGGAATAAATATGAATGCAGAACTAAGGCACAAAAGTGTAAAGTACCACAGTCAACGACCAGAAGCGGAGCACTTCAAAGAAGCGCGATCCATTCACAAGGATCCCCTAATCCAAAAAAATTAAATCTTTGTTACGAACTTATACACCAGTTGATTTCTTTGAACCCATTTTTTGTTATTTCGGTACGTAAGCAGTTCTTAGCAAGTGTCCAATAAGCTGTAGTCTTATCACACGATAGCACTGGTTCATTCAGTTCAGTTTCAGCTTTAGTTTTGAAAGGATAAGAGGCTAGGTGGCTTGTCTTGGTCATGGCAATGGTGGTCTCTTATTTGGATCGACTTTCTTTCGAAAGCATCGACAGATGAAGCTCCAATCACGTGTTAAATTAATGAATTCCATTCTTTGATAATTCTATGGGAGAGTCAATAGTCAGCTGACAAGTAATTTGTACTGGACTCGTGAACATTTCTAGAGTATCCTCATAAAGTCTCTGATTTGGAAGATAAGAAATATGAGGGCATATCAGATGCAAATTTATCGCTAAGCAGTTAAAAAACTGCGATCACGTCACCTCTGGTTCTTCTATATGACAATGAAAATAAGTTTGGTTCAGCCAGTCAAGCACCATGTGGGGACCTTGCTAACCCAAGAATCAGCTTATTTGCGATCCTTCGGATTTTTTCAATGGTTCGCCGTCTCTTTTTAGGCAGTGGATAGCTGCTTGTACGCAGTACTCCAGGTTAGTACGAACGAATACTGTATATAAAGTCCAAAGAGTTTTAGCATCGACATGGCGAAACGCTCTACGTATTGACCATAGGGTTCTAAAACATTTGACAGCTAGCGCCCGGCAGTGTGCCGTAGTTTCCAAGTCCTGGCTAACAATGACTCCTAAGTCATTGTGTGTCTGGACAACAGATAGTTCAGTGTTATTCACTGTGTATGTATCTGTACCATGTTGACCGATATACATCAAAATTCACTTGGAAGCACTTATCAGGAAATGCCAAATTCTATACCATTCAGATCATTTCTCCAGGTCGTTTTGAAACTCCAAACTATTACCTTTACCTTTTATCGCTCTTCATGTCGTCAGTATATAACGAAACGAATGATGATAGGAGACTGGGAAGGTCATTTACACACAGGATAAACAGCACTGTACCCTGGGATACCCTGTTAAGTGCAGTTTCCCAGCTAGAGAACTTTGAGTTCATTCGTACTCGATGCTGGCGTCCCACTAGGCAGTTCTTTATCTACATAAATTAGTTGCCTCTAATTCCGATATCAGCTAACTTGTATGACAGCCAGTCAACAGATGAACTTCCAGTCACGTAGTTTGTTTTGGGGGATATTGAGTATCCCCAACAGCATAATTTTATTTCCAAACCATTCAGCATCTCGCTTTTGTTAAGTGTTCTGTCCTGTCTAGGCGGTTTTAGGTACCTGATTATTTGATTTCATGAACTGTTTCATAAAATGCGAGGTTTTATTCAGGTTTCTTTGTGCCACATGTGGCATTTACACTTTCCTATTTCGTCTCAGTATAAAACTAACTGGTAGCTGGTGCATCAATTGCATTATGAAGACAAATATTTCATTTGCGACTTTCTTCATTATAATTTGTAACTTTTCTTTTTTAAGTTGTATATTTATCCATCCCTTTGCATTATTTTTTGCAGACATTTTGTATATCCGTTCTGTTAAGATATTCAAGTCAACAGCTTGTGGTTGTAATAGGTAAGTAATTTACTGTTAAATCACTCGGGTTACTAATTTGAATTAGTATATCACTCTTGTATGGTTTAGTTGTTGTCAGAAGTTTATTCACAACTTACCTTGCAAACACTAGTTCTCTAATTAATTTTAATATATGTGAACTACAGCTGCAAAAAAACTACATGACTATCATACTGAAGTAAATGAAAAACAACGACATATTTGAATGTGTATATCTGATTGGGCACTTATTTTTTAGGTATGTTATTGCAAAAAGTAATATACCTTTAACTTTTTTCTCTGTATTTTTTGCCAGTCTGGTTTTATGAAAATTAATGATATTATGGTAAATTGGCTCACTTCCATTCTAAATAACAAACAAATTGTCGTTGTTTTAACTGTTCCTAGTTGTATTGTCTCTATGTTTTACTAATATTAACAGAATATTTACCGAAGTAACTCAAAAGAAGCGTGTTCAGTGTCTAAAAACAGTCGTCAATAGGAACTTCAGGTGTTTTGTTTTAAAGTATCTTTCCATTTTTAAGAGGCTTGTTGTCTGTATCAATAAAAATTAATTTCTGTTAATTAGCTATACTTTTTTTTACTCGTAAGGTGAGTCGTTACTCAGTGTTCCATATGAATATAAAGGTGTTTCCATAAATTTCGTGCATACGTACACAAATGACAACTTGGTTTGTTTTTCCACTAATTTTATCTTCCGGTATTTGTGTTCTAGCTGATATTCTCCAAATGTTTGAAACGAATACCTCGTTTGGGATTCCTGTTGCCCCATTTATGACAGTGATTCTTGCTCTTGTTGGTAAGTTATAGATGTGGTTCTTTAAGTTCTTGTTTTATAATATTTCTGTATAACTGTTTTGACTCTGTTGAATAATAGTGCTTTTAAATGTTTTTGATAATAACATGTGTGGTCAGAAAAAAACAGTATGAATCATCAGTATAGCAATATTGGCCCCTTTATGGATTAATACACTTTTTTACCAATGAACTCGTAGCGTGGCGTCGAGTTGGGATTAACTATGAACACCGCTACCAAGAAACACGTGCCAAGTTAATCAGAAGGCGAAGGTAGAACGTAACCAAATAAATCCATAAAATCTCCGAGAAGCCAAATATCAGAAGACAATTAATGGGCCAAATCGCGATATATTTGCTGGCGATCTCGTGGCATCGAAAGGATACCGAGATCGTGCCAGGATACAAGCTTGGTTACAGAACGTAACCGAATTCGCGCGAAGTCACAATCAAAAGTGTAAGTATATGAATGGAAGCACAAAATAGCTGTCATTAGCACAGTCAAACAAAAACACGTTAAAACAAACACTGGTACAGTTGGTTATAATAATAATTGTTTTTATTAAACCAGTCGTGTTCTCGTGATAAATGTGAGTCACTACAAACGTTTCAGGTTATCGTGAGTTATGTTTGTAGCATACTTCAAAAATGAATGATATCCATGATTCATTAAGTTTGCCACTCGTTAATGGTTAGAACGTGGAATATGGTAACTTTTTCTATGTGCTGTATTTTTCTTATGAGATAATTAGGCTATATCTGCTTTATTAGTACAACCATGCAGTATTACGGTTAAAAAAGATGTTTCGGTCTACTAATTAGCTGTCCATTGACTCTACATATTTGGGCTTGCAAATTTATTTATGATTAACATCTCAGCTTGTCGCAATAAAGTCTCTAAATGTTTATCGTGTTTTATTGACTCACATTGATTTACATACTTTTGTTTCCAGTGCTCTAGTCTTCAGTCACTCATAATATTTACATATTTAGTTTCTTTCATTTCTTGGGTGCCTGGGATTCTAGAGTTAGATTAGCTGATGACTTTAATCATGGTCATAATTCATTCTCGTGGTGTAACGTTTACTTATTATTTACTTTAAGTACTTTCTGATCGATTTTGCAATGATATTAATAAATATTTATTGTTGACCTTTAATGTGATGTAGCAAGTCCGTTTTCCATCCTAACGCAAAGCCTACCAATTGTTTATAATTTCCAGCCATGGAAACTATCATGTCTGAATTTTTTGGAGATTCAATCACTGCGTTTTATGTTATTCTCATTATAAGCGTTTGTGATCACTATGAAGCTGTATTTTGTCGTACTGAATTAAGCAAAAGATATTGGCCAAGGTTAGTGAATTTTTACATTATACCGCGCTTATAGATAATCTTCAGTTGAACGTTTGTTCTATAGGCAGCTTCGTTTGGTTTCTGACTTTAATTTTATTAATATTTGAATAATGTTACGTCACTCTCATTTTCAGTCTACTTAACCGTTGTTGTATACCTAACGCTTTCCATAATGAAAAGAAAAGAAGATTAGTCTTTCGTTTATTTTTGAGAACTATTTAAACAATTAAGTTGACGACTTTTTTCTTTTCGGCCCACTCTATAATTTTATGCGTGTTCAGCGTATCACGAATGATTCGTCTTAGTATTGAAAAATAACATAATCTATCACTTATGACGACTGATAGATTCGGTTCTTTTTTAAGCTTAGAAACCTAAAGAAGAGAAAATCTTTTAACAGCAATGTTCACCATACCTAAGTGAAATTTGATTAAGGTTAAATCGTTGTTTTAATTATTCACTGACCATTTACTTGAACAAACAAACAACCCTTTTGGCGAAGTAAGCGAAGTGTGATGATTACAGACAAAAGTCGCCAATACATTGCGTCTTAAAAAGTGGCAAATATGTTTTTGATTTTCTGGATCTTTATATTCTTCCTGTCACTTGTAGTATTTTCAAGATGTCAAGTAATGTATGAGAATTGGAAAGAAATATTCAAGTTATTCATTTTTAGGTTTTTAAATTACTGAATCATGTATTATTTCATTCAGGAAGCCCCCTACAAAAATGCGTTTCGTTTCTGGTTAACTAGATCTAAAGTCCCACCAAACGAACCTGTCGTAGTCTAAAAGTTATGATATCTTATTTATCTACGAGATATATAGCTGCGCTTGTGTTTTATAATCTGGTGGTGAATTTATTTTTAAATGACCTTCATTGTAACGTGATCTGAGTATGAGAATATATTGTTAATAAGATCGCACCATCTTTTTTATGAACATACTGTTGTTTATTGTTTCCGATAAATCTCCCTCCAATTCACCATCTAGTTACCGTTTTTCGTTAAACAATATTTAAGGGAAATTCTGTAAATCTACTATTGGTTCAGGTTAGAACTATGGAGTTTTTATAATAATCAGATTCATGAGTATTTAACTAGTGAAACAGTCCTAAATTGTATCACGTTGTACATATTCACACTAGCGATTATTAATAACCTATATACTTAATTCCACTTCTCATAAAAGCCTAAATAAAATTAAATAATCTTCAAGTTATATATTCAGTGTAGTACTAAGTTTTTTTCACTTTGTTTTTAAGAGTTAATTTCTGGATGTTGCTCTGTCTTACATTTATTTGTAATTTTTTAATTTTATCAGGTACTTCTACTTGTATCATTTTGGATTTTATGCCTACCATTATCGTTTCAATGGGCAATTCAGTGGTGTTGCTCTTTGGGTTTCCTGGCTGTTTATATTGCATTCAATGATTTATTTCTTCCATCATTACGAATTACCTAACCTGCTTAGTGATTGGGAATTCCGTGAATTCGTTTCTAATAATCAACTTGTAGGTCAAATTCAGCTACAAGTTTCCACACCATCATTATCTGTCCGGAATAGTCAGGATGCTTCCAGCTTAAACCATTCTATCAACTCTGATGAACGAACAGAGTCGTTAGATGACTTAACAACTACTGTTGGGGATTCAGACAATCTCGAGTCAAATGAATTGTCTAACAATATTTTCACTGTTACAAGTTCAGTACCTACTTTTAGTGGGATTTCCGGTGAAATCGAAGCTAATCGAAGTGATTTACTTTCTAATAATACTGCATTAGCTGATTCTCCCACAACTTCTGCTAATTTAAATCACCTAGAATAATAATTTATGATCTATTAACATTTGTACTTTTGTTATTTTATGTTTATTTAATGTAATATCCCATCTCTATGATTTTTCACATTTACGCTAGAAAATTGAGGTTTCTCACTACTTGGACTTTCAAACGGGTTGAAAAATAAAGTCATCTATTCTGGGCTTAGGTTCCTTTCATTTATTGATTATTAGAATGTTCCAGTTTTTATCGTCTATTTAGGCTGTGAAGATGCTAGGTGATCAGACTGAATAAATTTGAATTTTTTAAATTAATTCCACAGAATATATATACTTGGTATTGTTTGTTTGTATATTCCCATTGTGTAGGACTGCAATTGATCAGTCTCCTGTTGGCATGTGTGCATCCTGTGTGGACTGCCTCGATATTGTCTTAAGTCGAGCTTTATAAGTAAAAATGGGTGGCGGAATCCAGGACGCGTTTCGTTCCACTTGGGATTCGTCAGCCGGATGTACCCGATCGGTGGGGCTAATCCGTGTCAGTTAGTTACCTCAGACAATGGAAGATAGTCGCGCAGTTTCGTGGATTGGTTGGAGTTAGACATTAACGCCGTCAGATTTCGGTTCGGTGGTCTAGAAGTTAAGCGTTCGCGCGCGAGACCGAAGGTCCTGGGTTCGGATCCCACGAGCGGGATCGTGGATGCGCACTGTTGAAGAGTCCTACGCTAGGACGAAACGACCGCTCAGTGCTTCCATGTTTTCAGTGGTGGTCTAACATCAATCGAATCATGATCTCAACCAAAAAACTTAACCCCATATATATATAATTAACGGTCTATGAAGAGTTCCCGGAAGTTACCCATAAATTAATCTTCTGACATAACACCCCTTACTGAGGTATTAGGGATAATAAATATCATAAGGATTTATTCTTATTCTACTAGGTTTTCGTGTGATGCTTTGCAATCGCCTTGAAAGTGATATACACTTTCTCATATCATTTGGGTCCTTTTTAGTTTCATTAACTAAATAAATATGTTGAATGGTATATTCGGCTTTAAATTACTTCCAGTCTCTCACTCTTATCTGGTCGGCCATAGTTACTTTGCATGTCACACTCACGTCTTTTCTCCAAATTTCACTGCAGAAAGAACTTTTTTCTACGGATAATAGTTCCAATCTTCCAGGATGGCTATACTTCATGGCTTAGTTGTCATCAATATTTCTTTAGTAAAAAAAATTCACAATTTCCAATTACTACTAGTATTTTCAGGTGAATGTTAAGTATGCGAAAATGTATTTGGGTATTTCAAGTTTTCATAAGTCAATAAGATTTCATGGTTCGTCATGGTCTTTGAAACAAAATGCATCATCATATGATTACTACCAGAGCACTAACTGACACGCGCAAGTAGTACATACTTTGAGAGGTCAATATCTAATTTTACATCTACAGATTATTATTTTCTTTACTTATTAATTTGAACACATAAATATTGGTACAAGACGGTAGCAGATATATATGCACCACAGATTAGTGTATGGTAGTGTAATAATAATAATGAGGGAAACGGAAAGGCACAACCAGTATATACGCAGCTATCGGATACAAAAACTTCTCGACTACTATCTGCTCACCATCCAGAGTGAGTACAGGATTAGAATCCTGCCAGTCTTGTAGAAGTACTTTACAGTTCGAAGGTGCAAAGCACATACCGTACCTACGGACATTGATTGCCAACTGATTAAGTGCGGATTGCATGACTTGGGCATTATCGCACAGTAAGACAATAACATCCGCATACTCAAGTTCGAGAAGTCTTTCTCCAGGCAACAGACCCACACCGCCATTACTTACATCTATCAGAGCTGTTTCCAGATTGTCATCGATGGCAAAGTTGAAGAGGAATGGTGAGATTGGGCAACCCTGTCTAACCTCACTGCTCGAATCGAATAGTGGAGAGAGGTGGTTGTTTGCCCTCATTCTGCCTGGGGTGTTTGTATGTAGGGCTTTTAGGATGTTATTCAACTTCTCAGGCGCACTCTTCAATAGACAATCCTAGAGAGCAGTCCTGTCCAACGAATCGAAGGCAGCCCTGATGTCAAGAAACACTACTATTGTTGGCCGGTGATAAGTACAACGGTGTTCTACAGACGTACAAGTTATTGATAATCTTTAGTATTAGTGTTTTTATGTTACGAAAATCATGTGTTACAGTCAAAAATATTGTTCAAAATCTGACAGACGCTCTTCTATAAGTAAAATGCTCACTGCAATTCTCCATTTTCTGAAGCATACTTCGAGGATGGTTGGGAAAAGTCAAATAGTACCCAGCTTAATAGCGAAATGTGTATACTGACGCTGTAAATTACGATTTTTGTGCGAACTCTATGGTAGTTTGTGTATCTTCGTTGTTTTCAGAAATTAATCTCTTATAATTTTAGAGGATATCTTAAATGTTCTACTGATTTTGAGGAGTTTGAACACGATGCAGCTCATTATGTCGTTAGACTGCAGTCTATTCTCATTATTTTTTTTTAACTTGTAAGACTAATTTAAGAAATCGAACCGTCTGATCGAACTATATTTTAGGTCTAAGTTATGGTAGTCTTCGGCGGTTATTCATACCTGTTATTTATTATTTGTTTTATGGCCCTCGCTTTCGTGCATTTTGAAAGTTTGATATCGCCGACGACGATTATTTTATCTATCTATTTCTTTTCATGTAAAGCCGATCGTCCAATATATTTATTCTAGTTACTCGATTATAACAGTCCCAGTAATCGTAGTTTGTTCTTTTACATATGAACGCACGTGACTATAAGTTATTACTTACGTTCCGTGCGTCGATATTGGCCTTGTTTTTGATGATTACGATGTTTGTATGAAACCTACGTACTCAAAGGAATTCCGTAATTCAACTAGACTACCTTTAGGATGTCCAATATGAAACTCCGGTCCTGTTTCGTGCCAGTCGCTATTAATTAGCAAGGCATACCTGCAATCTCAGGAACATTGGTGGCCCAAATTCACTTAGCTGTACAGTTTTAGACAATTCCACGGAGTTATCGTGGCTTCGTAACCTTGATGGGACAGGTGATTTACAACTGTTTGAAAACAGTACATACTAATATGGTCTCTGTTTAGTCTTTTAGGGCTGATTAGATTCGACCTATGAAATTTCGATGTGACCACTGACCTAGATAACTTGATATCGTGTACTCTATGTCGAGTTGCTAATCAGTTGGAACTAGTATATAGGGAATGCTGCATAGTTCAGTCAATTCATTCCAGATTGTGAGGTTGAGTGGCGTGGGTCCGAGCACCTGAGATCGTCATGCGACCCATAATTTCAGATTTTCCAATACAACACTCGATGTCGAGTTGGCTCGTCTACTTCCCACATTGGGGAAAGTCATCCGACCACCCATTCGTCTCCCTAAAACCTGACATCTGTCGCAGCCAGCGGTAAAATTGTGTCCCACAATGTACGTGACGTTGCTGCGAGCTGGAGCGTCACAAACAACAACAATTAAGTTAACTGTTAAATGTAGCTGATACTTATCTACATTAATACCTACTGTCAGCAACTCCTGTAACTCTGTTATAAGTGCTGCTGACATGTCGTTGAAATCAGATGGTTTTAATTCACCACCGTAGATCCCAACCATGAATACACTACTAACTAATGGAGCTACAATGCGACCTAAGATGGGCCAGAGCTGTTGGTTAGAGCTTTTAAACAAGCTTAAACCATCGTAATTCAACTGCAAGTCTAATTCCGTGAAACCGATTTCACGTAGCCAATTCTCTGAAATTCTCAGTAAACTTGATTTCAATCCCAGATAGTAATACGTTCCAGATTCGAGGATCTTAGGCTCCACGTCGTTGCATCGACGTAGGACACTCCGGACGGAGGTTGGAAGTTCTGGATACCGCGCACGAAAAAGGTCCAATATTTGGTCAGCCTTCTTTATGTTTATGTCACCAACTTTCATCATCCCAATGATTATTCTAACTGTACTTTCATTGAAAGATGAATGGCTGGAGACATTTCTGACATCACACAACCTATAAATTTTTATTAATTAAAGAGATACTACCGCTGGTTGTGTTGTCTGAACACTGGACGTAACTACATAAAGCAGTAGCTATATCTGAGACAATATTAGCACACTGCTCTGTAGCTGCGGTAGTCTGTGATTCTGTGACGACAACTGAATTGTCTGTCTCTTCGTCACTGCTCGGTAATTGATACTTTTTTATAAACTCTGATTTTAACTTCCTCAACGTTCCGTAATAGGTGGCTCAGGAACAGCCGAACAACCTCAGGTATTTTGCGGCTTGAGCCCGCCTTTTCGAAATCTTATCAACCTGTCTATTATAATTCTGAAAGAAATAATTAACTTAAGTAAGACTGAACATAAACAACACCCAAAGTTTTCGACAGTGTAAAAAAATCACCTGCATAGCGTTCGAATTTTGAAAAGGAGGTTTACAACCGACAACATTTTGTCTCGTGTCTGTTTGACGTATTAAAACAAGACCTGAAATTCTATAGACTATTCCTGACCAAAAGTCTGTATTTTATTAAAATGTAAATTTATTTATTCACATTCACTACTTTAAGTCTTATTTATTATATGGAGATGAAATGTTATTGTGAAAAAATGCGCTACGAACGTTTTGAGGATTTTCTCCAGAGTTTTTCCAAACTTTGGGGATGGCTATTTCACTTTGGAGATTTCCCCAAAATTTCCTCAAAGTTGGTAGTTCGGGTATCGAACCGGCAATGTCTCAATTTGAAGTTATAGCTAAACAAATGAAAAGTCTGAGCAAAACAAATATACCCAAAACACAGCGAAATTAATAATATCCGATATAATAGATGTTATTCATTTATATAATATCAGGTACTCGTGTAAAACTCCCAACCAAAAGAACCTCAATTCATTTCACAAACGAATAAATTAACAGCATTATTACAAGGGGAAATAAAGGTCTTAATCAATCAAAAAGAAAAACTTCAAGTCTTGCAGCATTAAGTCTGAATTCATAATTAACTGCGTTATCCTTAGGACTTACAAAATTCAGTGAACGGCACCATTTCGGTCAATCGCAACGTAAATATGTCCGCTGTTGCAAGTTAACACACCATTTAGCAAAGATAGATGAACCTGTCAGCCAAATCCTAGAATAGTAGAGTTTGTAACAGTATCAGTGATAACCGAACGACAAGGCATCAAAAATACAATCCGATAAAATATAAATTCAGTCAGTCAGCTTCAGGGTAGGAGCAGGCACATATGTGCATCGGTCCAAGTTAACATACCTCATTAGCACAACACCATGAACACCGAATTCATAGAAGTAGTTAATTCAATGGTAGTAACATATGAAAGGAAGATTGCATATAAGGATATAATACATGAAGAAAGAATTAGGTAGTATAAAGAAAGATATAAAGCAATCGTAATCTCATAGTTTAAGGGAAGACAGAGAGTGTACACTTCTACGTCATTGTGATCGATTCTGAGTCATGTCACCCAGAGTCTCCAATCATTCGTTACGATAGTCACACGAACTTCAACCAAGTAGTCTGCATCTACCAGTATGGTTAAGACTAGAAGCTAGTAACTTAAAGTACTGATGCCACACCCCTAACTTTCTTATAACCATTCGTCAGACACCAACGCGTTTGCGCTGATCAGACTTTCAAGATTACCTAAGTTGTCGATGAGTTCGAATAGTTCACTCCCTATCCATAGTTCAGGTGTTGATGCAGACCAGTCCTGAAGCAACAACTTGTATTTAAAGGGGTAAAAACGCAACCCAAACATTCTGGCATTGTTGCTCAGTGCTACCAAAAGACTCTGCATTTTATCAGCATCGTCACCAAACAGAACTATATCATCTGCGTACTCTAAGTCGATAAGTGGACCTCCTGATAGGAGATCAGTGCCCGAAAATCCAGTCGACGAGAATGTTATTTCCATCAGTATGTCTATGATGAAGTTGAACAAAAATGGAAACAGTGGACAGCCTTGAAGGACACCACTTGGGGTTGCAAAAGCAGATGACACTTCGCCATAAGCTCTCACTCGATTAGTAGTGTTCGAGTAAAGAGCCTTCACAAGGTTTATGTACTTATGGGGCACGCCTTTCAATGACAGACACTGCCACAGAATCTCGCGGTCTACGGAGTCAGATGATGCTTTTAGGTCAAGAAAGAACACTATTGTCGGACGCCGATAAGCATGTCTGTGTTCTAGAACCTGACGAATGGTGAATCTGTGGTCGATGCAGCCACGACCAGGTCTGAAGTCAGCCTGATTTTCTCATGTTTGCAGTTCACGAGTCTTAGTTAGGCGTCCGATAATTATTGAGGCTAGTATTTGAGATGCTATATTAGTCAAACCAATCCCTCTATTGTTATCAGAGGATGATTTTGACCCTTTCTTATATATTGGGACGATAAGTGATTGTGACTAGTCAGATGAGATAACGTCTAACTCCCAGATTTTAGCTAAAATATTAGTCAACCTAATAGCTAAAATCGGACCGCCATCCTTAAAGTCCTCTGAGGCCAGTGCAGTTGGACCGGCTGCTCTTTCTAATTTCAAATTAGCTATGGCCATTTGAACGTCAGCTAGCGTCGTGGGACCTAGATCAATGTTCCATACGTTCATTATTGGGAATGGTGGGTCGGGAGCATATTAGAAAGTCGTCTTTCTCCGCGAAAGTATTAGTTACAAATGGCTCATAAATTCCAGTTTCTTTTGTTAGTCTGTAGTGCTATGTTATGTTAACTACAGCCGCCGTTTTTTCCATCCCTTTTGCTTTCGTTGTCCCCCACTGTTCATGCTTGTTCCTCAGAATTAACCTAGATCAGTTTTTTTTCGTCCGTCCCTAGCTTTCCTCCAGTCTACTCCCACACCGTACAAAATCGCCCGTCGAGGTAGGTTTTGGTTGTGCATACGTGACACGTCCCAACAAGTGAGTCTGCTAGTAGAGAATCAACTCCTGAAAAGTTAGACAGTGAGAGCGCTGTGATTTAGATGGTGGTTGGAGGTAGTCAACAGGAAACCCTAGACCTGGGTTTCGTGCTACTTGGCACTCGTCAGCAAGGTGTACCTGTAATCTTGAGGGAACTTGTGCTCCCTGGCGGATTCGATCTCGTGTCACCCAGCTTCACAGTCAGAGACGTTACCACTGAGCTATCAAAGCCGCGACTGACCTCCTGTAGGACTGAGATGTAATCACAATTGATTGATCACTGGGTGGTGATCAATGTCATGCTTGTCTAGTCCTTATTAGTGCAGATCGAATGCTATCGATCATGTTGCAGGGAGTCTTGTTGACTACCTCCAACCACCATCTAAATCTCAATATATAGTGCCCGCAGTGTCGAGTCACCTAGACTGGTGGCCACAATGCAACATGATCGATAGCATTCGATCTACACTAATAAGGGCTAGACAAGCATGACATTGATCACCACCCAGTGATCAATCAATTGTGATGAGAGTGCTGTCTCTAAAATCATGCGTATGACAAATTTAAATGCGAATGGAGGAAGTGCACAACCCTCGTGAGTGCCACTTGAAGTAATCACTTCCGCTGACCGTTTGCTACATATCTTACTTGCCAATTCTGTACACAAGAATAGTGCATAATAGGAAGTAAAAATGCAACCAAAAAGTACTTCTTTACGCCAAAGTACATCCCAGTATTGTGAAGAGTGCAGTGGGAAGCTACACTAGGATCGCCACGTCTTAATGTTCTGATACATTTTCGACAACTTTAAGCCCACGAGCTGTACAAACTCTCAAACCACCACCAGGTAGTTGTGGCGGACTCATATATGCTGGTGCTGTACATCTTTCGTACCACAATGCTTCATGCTATGCTGACCAGCCATCCGCAATTAATGTGCAGTCTTAAGGTCTCTACGATTGCATAGACAACACTTGAGCAAATTATCCAGCTCAGCATTTCAAAATGGTCACACTATTTGAGTTTTTGACACTGTGCGGTAACACAAAATATCAAGCCTTGTCATTATTGAGAAGTTAGTGCTAATACCGGATGTCAGCCCTTCTTTGGTAATTACGACAATTGAACCCAGGGAGTGGCTAAAAACCCTAGTCTAAAAATGGTCACATTTCATAAGCATAAAAACGAACTGCTCTTACCTGCGTGTTGCGAACCAAACATTTTGTAGCCAGAATAAAATCGCGGCTGTATCAGAAAACGGCTCAGGTAAACGTGAACTGCTCTGGCCTTCGCTTACGGTCAATAGACAGAGCGTCATCTTATGTTCGAGCTAAACAGAAATTTTCGAACGCCGAATTAAATATCTATGTTCTATAATCTACTAAAACGTATCAGCGATTGAGATCAGTCAGATGGGATAGGCCGTAACCCCATTAGATACACCTTATTCCTTTTCACTTTAGTTTAATCTACCTACTTGAGCACTAAAATAACCTCCCACTATCACTACATCCTAGCGTTTAGCTTCATGGGGAAGGTTTTGTAGCTTCCTTCAAAATTCATTTTGAATTTCATCCGAGCCGCAACAAACGTGAGTGTAGGCAACGTAAAGGAAGAGAAGGCAACGCCAAATTTCTATCTTCTCCAGTTCTTAATATCGCAATTACCTGTAGAGACCACGAGCAACTCTGGTGGAATTCCGTCGAACAGAGTCTGTTATGATTTATGCCGAATGATGTACACTTACCAGCGCGGTCACGGAAAGTGGCATCGGGTCTCCAGGTACTTGAAAAGTAAACCGTACCAGTTCTGTATGTGAAAAATGTGAGATCAAATGGATGACCGTACTTTGATCCTGTATGAGCACTCAAGAGACGTAGTATATATCGATGGTGCGTGGTCCTAGAGTTCCGGCCAGAAGGCCTGTTTTCCTAGCTGAGAAAAGTTTCGCGCAACACAATATTCGAAATGTAGTTCAGAAAGCAATTTCAGGGGTCTAGAAATTTGATTTTGTAAACTCATTTGGTTAGCGTTGGTTCCTCATAAGAACAATGATATAAGGGTAGTGTTGGTCGCTGGGATGGAGGAATTATTAGGAGGCAAGTGAGAGATTTAATGTTCAACATGACGACTTCGGATACTGTTCGACGTATGAGCACGTTTTTCACTGCTCATTTGCCAATACCGTGAAATTTTTTCGAAGAACCTGAAAACGAAGTCAAACTAGTGGCGTTTCCACCGTAGATAGAAATCCGTGGAGTAGAGTAAGATATAGTACCGTTTGAGTCGACTTTTTTAAACTCTATTTACCCGTCTTGTGAAGGCAGCATCGCTGGTTATTCAAGCGAAACAGTTTCAATGTTGTTAAACTCCCCTATAATTAGCAGAACGACTTTGCTTCCGTAAGTTAAGATGTTGATTTTAGTCCTGCTTTTCTCTAAACGTTGGAATGACAGTACATAAAGAGACATGCTTTACGCTCGGTTAATTAGTATCGTAAGGTGAGTTTGAACGACATTAGTAGCTACAGTATGAAGCTGAGTTACCACCTTACATCTACTGCTACACGAACAGTTTTCCAACGTCTCTTACGAGGTCTCCTTCCTATACTATATTTTTTTTGCCTTACTAATGCCTCCTTACTATACCCTACAGGCTGAATATTTTCCTCTCAGAAATCAGAAAATATAACCTTCAAGTCATTGCTTTTACTTCTTTATAATTCTATCCATTTGTAGTTGTTGTAAGCGGAAAACATATTTGAACCACTGTGTGGAGATGTGACTGACAAGGTTATTTTGTAAATAATTTTTAATATTATTTGTATTTGTTTGTCAATTTTTCACTGTATGTACATTCATCATTAAATGATTGTACGTGTTGTTTTAGTTAATGACCTTGAAGACACTTTCCGTTGTGATTCCAACATAGCGTGACATATTCTTTCTGGCTAACAAATACATTACTACTCACACATCCCTCGTTCTGTTTTCATTCGAGATTGAGTTAACTTAGGCCTAAAACAAATATTATTTACATTCATAGACTGAGAAAGTGAATACACCATATCTTACTTTGGACTACACTACTGGGGAGATCATCGATACGTTTGGAATTACTAAGCCTCTATAATTGTGGATTTATTGTACCAGATCAAAGCCGAACACGCATCATTTTGGGTGAACTTAAGTAAAGTTCCATTTTTATTGTATTTGTAACATTTAACTTGTATATATTAATATTACTATTGATTGTTATTAACTTTGTTGATATCTTTTGCTTTTATATATTGTCTGGTCCACCACAATTATTTGGGGAGCCTCGATTTTTTTTATAGACATTTACTATATATATCTACATATTTTTTTATTATTATTAATTGGCACGACACCATTTTTTTGTTTTTGACATTATGAACTCTCTTAATAAACTTATCGATATTGATAGCCCATCAACCAACCCCTTACATTCATCACAGCCAGAAGATAATGTTTTAAACTCAATCAACGCTATTTCTGAACTAAGATTACCAACATACGGTGTCAACAACCCTAGATTTTGGTTTGCTCAAGTAGAGGCACTATTTTTGGCGAGGGGTATACGTTCGCAAGCGACTAAATATGCCCACGTCGTCGGTGCACTACCTATAGAAGTAGCAACGGAAGTTGGTGACCTGATTGACAACGTACCAGAAACTGACCCTTATGACAAGATAAAGGCTGCAGTAATCCAACGCACATCGCTGTCAGACGAAAAACGTCTACAACAACTGCTTACCTCGTGCGAGCTAGGAGATAAAAGACCTTCACAGTTACTCCGACACATGAGACAGCTCGCCGGCCCATACAAATTAGACGAGACGCTGCTTAAGCAGATGTGGTCACAAAGGTTACCTTATAGCGTCAGACAAATCCTCAGCATATCAGGAGCCTCTGTCAGTCTTGATGATTTAGCAGACATGGCCGATAAGATGATAGAAATATATCCCCATAGTCGCGGCGTTAGAGCGATACAATCCTCAAGTAGAGAAAACATGAGCGACGCACTCAACATCCAACAATAAATAACACAGTTAACACAGCAGCTAGCATCACTGCAGGCGACTGTTTCCACCATCCATTTTCGACCTCCCAGATCTACGTCCAGAAGGAGATCAGTATCCAGACATCGTCTTAGGTCACCTAAGCGGGCAGCCGGAATTTGTTGGTATCATTCGAATTATGGTGAGAAAGCACGTCGTTGCACAAAACCGTGCAACTTCACGACAAACAAGCCAGACCAACAGGTAAACGAAGTGGCCAGACAGTAATAGCGGCAGCTGTTACTGGCCAACATGTTAGCCGCCTATTGCACGTCAGGGATCGCATTTCTGGCTCGGACGTCTTAGTCGATACTGGAGCAGAAATCAGCATCATCCCACTCCATCTCTCCCGCAGACAACAGACAACAAGCACTAAACTGTCCCTAATAGCGGCTAACGAATCAGTTATCAAAACTTACGGAGAGCAATCTCTTATATTAGACTTCGGGCTCCGCAGAAGATTCACATGGGTATTCATAGTTGCTCAAGTCAAACGACCCATCCTCGGGGCCGATTTCCTTAGTGCGTACAACCTGTTAGTAGATATGACCAACAAGAGATTAATCGACGTAAACACACGTTGACAGGTAAATGGTACACTCTCTAACGACAACGAAATCCATGGTGTTCGAATAATGAAATCTGTAAACAACATTTTCAACGACATTCTAACAGAATACCAGTGCATTACGAAATCAGATTACCAAAAGGAAGGTAACCCACAGCTGGTGCAACACCATATCACTACCACCGGACCACCCATTCGCGCCAGAGCGAGGAAATTACCACCAACAAAGTTCCAAACAGCTAAGAGAGAATTTGAACACATGATGCAACTTGGTATCATCAGACCATCTAATAGTCCTTGGGCCTCGCCGTTACACATGGTACCAAAGAAAGACCAAGATTGGCGCCCGTGTGGCGACTACCGCCGTCTGAATAATCAAACCACATCGGATAGGTATCTTATTCCACATATACATGACTTCTCGCTAAATTTACATGGTAAATGCATCTTCTCGAAACTTGACCTCGTGCGTGCATACCATCAAATTCCGATGGCACCAGAAGACATCGAGAAAACAGCCATCATCACACCCTTTGGCCTGTTTGAGTTTCTAAGAATGCCATTCGGATTGAAAAATGCCGCCCAGACATTCCAACGATTCATGGATGATATCACAAGAGGTTTAGACTTTGTATTCGCCTACATAGACGACGTTTTGATCGCAAGCTCATCAATAGAAGAGCGCGCCCAGCATGTTCAGATCCTCTTTGAACGTTTTAAGAAACATGGCTTTGTTATCAATCCTTCTAAATGTATATTCGCCGCCCCAGCCTTAGAGTTTTTAGGACATTACATTGACTCTCAAGGCATCAAACCACTCCCAGAAAAGGTTGAAGCTATTACCAATTACCCCGAACCAACCTCGGTGAAGTCATTACGACGCTTCCTCGGTATGTGTAATTTTTATCGCCGCTTCTTACCACATTGTGCTGAAGTATTACAGCCATTAACCGATCTGCTGAAAGCCGACAAAAAAGGTACGAAAAGAGAGAAGAGTCAGACATTCAACCTACCCTCGACGCCAAAACAGCATTCGAGAAAGCAAAGTTGATGATATCTAATGCTACCATGCTACAGCACCTAAACACCGATCCCACAACGAACCTCATCCTCTGCACTGACGCCTCCCAAAAAGCAGTAGGAGCAGTATTACAGCAATGCGTTAACGACAAGATTACTCCTAGAGCGTTCTTTTCCAGACGATTATCATCAACTCAAGAGCGTTATAGCACCTTCGGACGCGAACTTCTGGCTATGTACCTAGCTGTAAAACACTTCAACTTCCTCCTTCAGGGACGCGATTTCACCATTATGACTGATCATAAACCACTTTGCTGTTCTTTCAACACGACCTACGACAAACATTCTCCACGGGAAGCCAGACAACTGGATTACATTTCTCAATTCACTACGGACATCCAGTTCATCAAAGGCTCCTCCAACATTGTCGCTGACGCTCTATCTAGGAAGGATATTAACATGATGGTACACAACCACAACATCAGTCTCGAAGCTTTAGCTAAACTACAAGTGGACGATGTAGATTTGAAGATCTGCAACGAGAAGTCTAACTTGAATCTTAAACCTGTACCCATTCCTTTCTCAAATGCATCTATTATTTGCGACACTTCAACGGGTAACAATCGCCCCTTTGTGCCACAACCCTATCGACGAAAAATATTTCAACAGCTACATGGACTGTCGCATCCAGGCATCAGAGCTAACACGAAGCTGATCACAGAACGCTTTGTTTGGCCAAAAATCAATTCGGATGTTAAACGTTGGACACGTAACTGCCTCCAGTGCCAACGCAGCAAAATCCAAAAACACACTATCAGCCCGATCGGGGAATTCCCTATTCCCGACAAACGTTTTCAACATATTCATTTGGACTTAGTTGGGCCACTGCCTCCGTCAAACTACTTCACCCACACTCTCACTGCGGTGGACAGGTTCACAAGATGGGCCGCAGCCTGCCCTATAAAAGACACTTCGGCAGAAACGGTCGCTTCAGTCTTCCTCGACCGCTGGATATCTAACTACGGAGTACCTTACATCGTTACTACCGACCGTGGTCCCCAGTTTCAGTCTATCTTATTTCAGGAATTCACAAGACTTCTGGGCGTGAATCACATCAAAACAACAGCCTACCACCCAGCAGCTAACGGCTTGGTCGAAAGATTTCACCGCCAATTGAAAAGCTCGCTGATGGTACAAAATGATACGACAAAATGGAGTGACGCATTACCACTTGTACTCCTGGGTATCCGTTCAACTATAAAGGAAGATATAGGTTGTACAGCCGCTGAGCTAGTTTATGGTACAACCCTTACATTACCAGGCCAACTAGTGGACCCAAACACTTTAACACCAACGGACCTAAGTCGTTTTGCTAGCCAACTGCTGCAGACCATGCAACAGATCAAAGCCATACCGCTTCGTGAACATAACAATCGAATACAACTCGACAGAAATCTAGAAACATGCAAGTTTGTCTTTGTTCGAGTTGATGCTGTCAAAAAACCATTGAAACAACCATACGAAGGTCCATATAAAGTAATTAAACGCACATAAAAATACTTCATCATCAGCAGAGATGGCAACAAGCAGACTATTTCTATAGACAGAATAAAACCTGCTTTCTATGAATCTACTCAAGTCAAAGAAGACAACGCTGTTGACAATCACCCTCTTTCACCAGTGACTGAAAAACCAGTGGAGGATAAAAAACTTAATACTAAGCCTTCTTGTTTAACACGCTCCGGCAGACCTATAAACAAACCCAAGCGTTATGTCCATTTCGTCGATTAAAAAAATTTTTTTTTCCTTTACACAGTGTACTTAATCACATTTTTTTTCCACAATTATTCGTTTAGTCACATTTATTTTTTTTATATATGTATAAAAAAATTTTTGTTACTGTAATAAACGAGTAAACTCTATTTAATTACCCATTTATTGTACACAAAAATAAACAGTTCAATTTCTTTTTGGGTTCAGTAACAGTTCTGCACATTATTATCATTGTTAGCAAACCAAGATTTTAAATGACGATATTCTCATTACTTTTGTTTGTCATGCTATGCCACATTACCGCTATTTTCACGCAATAACACATTGTATATTATTAACGTACATGTCACATGCATCTCCACATTGTTTATTGGTTATTATTGTAAATATTATTTTTGTATAAAATTTTTATTGTTGTTATTGTAACCAGTGTTACCTCCGGACACTCTGGGGGGAGCTATATGAAGATATGACTGACAAGGTTATTTTGTAAATAATTTTTAATATTATTTGTATTTGTTTGTCAATTTTTCACTGTATGTACATTCATCATTAAATGATTGTACGTGTTGTTTTAGTTAATGACCTTGAAGACACTTTCCGTTGTGATTCCAACATAGCGTGACATATTCTTTCTGGCTAACAAATACATTACTACTCACACATCCCTCGTTCTGTTTTCATTCGAGATTGAGTTAACTTAGGCCTAAAACAAATATTATTTACATTCATAGACTGAGAAAGTGAATACACCATATCTTACTTTGGACTACACTACTGGGGAGATCATCGATACGTTTGGAATTACTAAGCCTCTATAATTGTGGATTTATTGTACCAGATCAAAGCCGAACACGCATCATTTTGGGTGAACTTAAGTAAAGTTCCATTTTTATTGTATTTGTAACATTTAACTTGTATATATTAATATTACTATTGATTGTTATTAACTTTGTTGATATCTTTTGCTTTTATATATTGTCTGGTCCACCACAAGTGCTTTCCGAAAACTCAAGGTAAGTAGTTTTCTTGTCTCCATTTTTTGAAATACCTGTTGCTTGATAGATTATGACTGAACCATGTTACATTCTACCACAAAACCAACGGCTTGGCCTTAAAATCATTCAGGTTGTCTTTTCTTTCGTATCAATCGCGGTTTCTCATCGCCTTGTTCACGGCTACGACAGCTCTCAGCATCGAGAACCTGTTTTGGACAGTTGGTGATGCTTAATTATTATCGACACATATTTTGTGGCTCCTCGATGTTTGTCGTTTGATCGGACGATGAACGTTTTAATATACTACAAACACAACTCTGCTATTACCCAATCTAACTCCAATTGTGTGACGGCCGTTATAAGAAGTCGAATGCCGGTTGAGCTGGATGAACTTATTTCGGGCACACTTTTGCCCAGACACATTCAGAATAACAAGCGGGTGAGGGATGAGGAGAAGGGGAGTAAGTTGACTTGTTTAAACTAAGAGAGACTCAATATTTATTTTAGCTCACTTACCTCTGTTACCCCTCGTGGAAGAGCATAAGTTCTCCATCAAACTCTTTCCTGGGAATTTTTCCAGTAGCTATTCATTCTCCAATATTTGTTGCCAGGAAAATAATTTTCAGATATGCGATAGATAGAGTAAGCGATATATACACATACACTCGTATAAAAACAGTCAAGGTTAATAAGAGATTAATTCAACGAGATCAACATATCACTTAGGAGGGAGAAATAAACATATCTGTACATAAGCCGGAGTAACCCACGCCTGCTTGACATAGTACTAGACGCTACATAACTTTCTAATTTAAAATAATTCTAAAAAATCAAATCCATAATTGTTGTGGTGACATATTAAAGTGTTTCCTAGACTCAGGCCAACAACTGCCTTGAAGATGACCACCAACATACAATAATCCATTTACCATCAAATTATTCAAAATTCATTGTGAGGGGTTCTCTACACTCATTTGATACTGGTCTCAGAGGACAAAAGCATTTTAATCTTTTTCCCAAAATCCATACCTTGGCCAAACCGAATCAAGTCTGAGAAAGCCAAATGTAACTTTTATAAACTGACCACTTACATCCTTGAGAACCAATCAATTATTCCCCTACACATTTCAATATCCTCCATGAAGAGACATTATTCCAGTAATCTCAGTGCCAGAGCCACTAATATAAACAGATCTAATATCAACCATTTTACAAGATACTTGATGATCCATAAATGGTTCAAATGGTTGTGGACGGAATAGAAGAAGCTTTCGCTTAACGGGTTTCCGTGTCTAGTAGCAATGGATCACCAATAACTCCAGGCAGGAACCTAGGTATATTAACGATAATACAGGAGAAAGAAATTGGTAAATCATAGTAAGATATTATCCTTAGTCCTTAAGAATAGGTCAAGTTGCCTCTTAAAGGACTCCTGAGAAGTCGCTTGGACTAGCTCGGCCGGCAGCGAATTCCAGCTTTTGACTCGTTTAAGTTAATGTTATTACAAACATGTTGTTCCAGACTGAAAACCAAACAAATTATACCTTTGTTTACCGATATCTCTTCCATTTTCTTCAGGGCTATAATTTAATCAGGATACTTCCTTAGGATATGCACAAAAGGATAGAATATCCTCTTTCTCTTCAGTGTAGTGATTACCAACGATATTGACAGGATTACCAAACATTTTAGAAAATCTCACTGAAATAATGGACTGGAAAACGTCTGACCACCATCTCGAGCTCCCAAGTTTGAGGAAACTCCCGAAGTCAAATGACCTTCACCAATGTTAAAGGGAAATACTGGGGAATTTCCCTTTGGCCTTGGTGAAGGTCATTCGACTTCAGGGATTTCCTCGAAATTTCCTCAAACTTGGGAGCTCGGGATTGGAAACCCAATAGCACTAAAAAGCCGTTTCGTTCCCGCAGGAGACTTCACAGCAGTGCACATATATGATCCTGCAAAAATAGTCTATATACAAACTTTCTAGACTGTGGCCTCTCACATGAGTCACGATGAAAACCAAGGTGAATTGGAATTCCAAAGTCTTTAACGAAAACGAGCATTAATTGGATACTAAAGAATAACTCACTATATCCCAATTACTAAGCCAATAAAAAACACTGACATGCTATGCACTGAATTGACTGATCTCCATTATATTACTCATCAGTTTATACATGGACAGCATGTGTCACCACAAGATCCTTGTTATAACTCATGATGTTCTAATCAGTTCATAAAGCAAACTAACATTGATACAACCAGTAATATACTCATACCTCCCAAAACGTTTATTTATACCATGATTAGCAAGAAGATCAAATTCTAATGGCTTAAAGCCTTTAGTGTCCATCGACGTATCAACCTTAATGCAATTATGAAGAATATTGGATTCCCTAATCAGTGACGCCCAGTTTTCACTATCCTTATTTTAAGTCTTTACACGATCTTATTTTACCAACATCTTGGGTATATGAGTAACAGCGCTACCTGCCTCCATGCACATTTGTAAGTTTTGTAGCGTGGCGTCGAGTTGAGGTTAACTATGAACACCGCTACCAAGAAACACGTGCCAAATAGATCAGAAGGCGTAAGAAGCTCGTTCCAAATGACTCCATAAAATCCCCGAGAAGCCAAATATCAGAAGGCAATTAATGGACCAAGTCGAGATTTATTTGCTGGCGATCTCGTGGCATCGAAAGGATACCGAGATCGTGCCAGGATACAACCTTGGTTACAGAAGGTAACCGAATTCGCGTGAAGTTACAACCGAAGTGTCAGTATAAGAATGGAAGCACAAAATAGCTGTCATTAGCACAGTCAAACAAAAGCACGTTAAAACAAACACTGGTACAGTTGGTTATAATAATAATCGTTTTTATTAAACCAGTCGTGTTCTCGTGATAAACGTGAGTCACTACAGGAGCCCCCCGCTAGAAAGGGTTTACACTTTCGATAAATAGCGGTTTGAATCGTGGGACTGATCGGCTGACGAGCGATTGTAGGACGGAAGAATTGGCGAACAGGAAAGCGATCGTTGATCGTCGAGTTGCCAACGAAGGTCGTTTTCGGAGAACGGTACCAGGAGCGATGTGCTGTATTTGTTGCTTGAGTTGACATGCTACACCGGAGTGGTTTGTATCCAGAATCTGAAGAGGGCGTTCGTAGGAGTGCGCACCAGAAACGCTGCAGACGTAGGACGAAACCACGTTGAGTTAAAAGACCAGAAGCGACCGTAACAACCAAGTTCGAGACCAAGCGTATGCGAAGCATTCGAAACCAATATATCGACTGAGTACGTTGACAAGAGCATGGGTGATCAGGCCAGCTTTCGCCAAAGTTGACTGAAGTCGACGGTACCAAACGGAGATGGTCGAAGGCGCGGGCTCAGGAAACAAAAAGAAAAGCAAAAAAGAAGAGTGTAGCATACGTGTAGTATAGGAATAATCCTACACCGTATCGGTTGTTGACTGTGCGACTATTCGCGGAAGCGTACGGGTAACCGTACTCGGCGACCGGAACGTGAGACGGCAGTCTCGTTCGTATTTCGTGAGCCTGCAATCTCATCCGAGGTCAGAGGCGGCGTGGTCTGGTGATCTGGACGTGAGACTGTCGTCTCGTCCGTAGAAGGTGCAGATGACGCGTGCTGTTGACCGGGACGTGAGAATGAGGTCTCAGATGCATCTAGCGTGGGACCTGAAGAAGATTTAAGGATCCCGCTAGGTTTGATAGGTCTAGCATTGAATCTCAGGGTGTCAGATAGGGCACTGTCATCGACGTGTGCTGGTTTGAGACGATCAATGCTGACGATCTCGACGCGTCCATATCGATCAACCTTGAAGGTCTTTTCGTGACGAGCGATCACGTGAAAAGGGCCTTCGTAAGGTTGTTGCCAAGGTTTGCGTACCGAATCTACTCGTACAAAAACATGTGAACAGGTAGATAACTCCCTCTCGAGAGCGACCTGTCGACGTTGTATTCGAGTTGACACCGGAGACAGCGTTCGCATAAATGCAGACAGTCGATGGACGTAGTCTGATTTACCGAAATTAGGTCTGCTCCGTGGTGTGAAGAATTCTCCGGGCAGACGCAATGTCGTGCCGTTTACTAGTTCAGCGGCGGAACATTGCATATCTGCCATCAGGCTCGTTTTCACCCCTAAAAGAACGAGCGGTACAGTTTCGTGCCAGTTGCCGTTTTCGTGTGCTCGTAGAACACTTTTAAGTTGGCAGTGGAACCGTTCAACTTAACCATTTGGTGCTGGGTGGTAGACGGATATGCTTATGCGTATGCATTCCGTACCAAGCAGCCGGGTCAGCGGGGAGAATCGTTAATAGGGTAACATTTCTCGAATAAAGCGTGGAATTCATCATCACGCGAATAAAAAGTGACAAGGATTCGGTACACATACGTGTGAGTCTATTATAGCAATACTATTCTTATCGTTATCCGTCATGTCGCGTATATTATATATTAAAAAATATGAAAATATACGACAGACGTGGATAGATAAGTCATAGACTCACCGAATTGGCTTCTTTGGAAGATTTGACCAGAAGCTGAGGCGTGTTCCAAAATACGGGTCACCAATTGTAGTCGGATTGGGATTACCAATTGTAGCGTGGCGTCGAGTTGAGATTAACTATGAACACCGCTACCAAGAAACACGTGCCAAATAGATCAGAAGGCGTAAGAAGCTCGTTCCAAATGACTCCATAAAATCCCCGAGAAGCCAAATATCAGAAGGCAATTAATGGACCAAGTCGAGATTTATTTGCTGGCGATCTCGTGGCATCGAAAGGATACCGAGATCGTGCCAGGATACAACCTTGGTTACAGAAGGTAACCGAATTCGCGTGAAGTTACAACCGAAGTGTCAGTATAAGAATGGAAGCACAAAATAGCTGTCATTAGCACAGTCAAACAAAAGCACGTTAAAACAAACACTGGTACAGTTGGTTATAATAATAATCGTTTTTATTAAACCAGTCGTGTTCTCGTGATAAACGTGAGTCACTACAGTTTGTACACAATGACCATTCAAATATCCAGGAAAATATAAGGTAATTCAATCGAACAATGTTTATCAATAGAGCCTGTATAAGACTCATACCCAGATAACGGTATCACATCTACTTCGCTTTAGTTTCCTGAAAAAATCGATCACTTAATCTGAAATCACTTCCATGGTAAATATAGCTCGAGGCACAAACTCACTGTTGACAGATTATTAACAGTCCAATTTCACCTCAGTAGTACTGCTGCTGTTCACTAATCCAAAGGAACTATTAAGTGTTTCTAAAGTTCTCTTATCCTAGACAGAAAGTTCAATGAAATCCTCAAACTCATTATTATACAATCTTCTTAGATCCCGTAACACATAATGAGTCAGAGAACAATATTCTTACTCAACTTGATTCGCTGATATATTTTTTCCCTAGGAAACATAATCATCCAACCGGGTTGCGTGAGCACACTAGAACGGTGTTTCTACTTTTTAAAAGTTGCTTCGAAACCTAGGATGAAACTAGAGTATTAAATTCAATCGAGACTCGTATTCAACCGCATCGAAATCTCGAAAAATTTGTCCTTTGAGTGGTTCCAACGTCTCAGCTATTGGTTAGTCAGGAGTTCTTCATCGTCAATCTGTAAACTCTTGATTGTTTACACTCCACTAATGAGTATATACCCGCTGTCATCCAAAACATGTTTTTCATTTTAATTCTCAATATTTACAGGTAGTAGTGCTATTCTTAGTCGTCATGTTTGTCGACTCTTCTTTATCTCTAAAACGAGAGAAGTATCAGAACTACTATTGACAGTGGCTTAAGTTACCAAACTTTCTTTGAGAACATAGAGCTTGACTGGAATACAACCTGAACAAATATCTTCATGAGTCTCAGTCCATAGATAAATTAACAACATGGCTACTACTATCATCGATTCGTAGTAATGGATGCTGTTGAACTATGTTTTTCACAACGTAACACTCCAAGCACGGGTCACATGATCTGCTTATGTCTTTATTTCTCAAACAGATATTATGGACTATATCTTCTTACCTACCGTCTCCTTTTCATAACCTTCATTTTCGATAACTCTATACAATCTGTCGACTTAAGATCACTTTGGCAAAACTTGCTCTTACAAGCTTAGTTTAGTTGATTATCTCATATTTCAAATCAGAACAGGCTCTCCTATCAATTAGGCCTTCATGAACGTCTTTACTAATTTTCGAATTATGTTGTGGCATTCTCCCATACTGTGTTCTAGCAACCCTGAATTTTTCTTCTACGAAAGTTAACAACTCATGGAAGTTGATTTCCTTGACGACAGCCGTAGCCTTATCGAAAACTCTTGACCACATATTCTATAAATACAGTAGTAGACAATAATTTACAAACAAGCTGTGGAGTTAATGATGGACATATATCCCATTTGTGTTAATGTTACACATATATTACATATCTTATTTGGAAATTTGGTCGTCATATGTCAACACATTTAACAGGTTTATGACTGAGCAACTTAATAATTAGTTCCAAAAAAAACCAGCTTTTCTCTTGCAAGCAGGCCACACAAAATTTGTATTTCTCTACCATGACTTAAACGAATCGGCAAAAAGGTTCAGGAGTCAAAAGCTGTCTTTGCCTTTCCTTCGAAGCAGTACACAGGATATGATTACATTTAACTCTTATCGGACAATTTATTTTCCATAATGCTGTTAAACTGACTGATAAAACCGTGATATTGCTCAGGTTATCCACTAAAATGCATTATATTCACTTTGTACAACTCGACATTATTGGTTGTAGTATACAACTTCAGGGAGTTTTCAGTTGCGAGTCGCTCACGATCTCTGTTTGGGTTCCGATTACTTTGGTTTTCAAAGCGTTTGATTAGTAGTTAGATTCACTTAATCTTCCGAATTCACGTAACTATATCGTCATCTGGATGAATGATTATCAATACTGTTGTTTATTTTGCACCATTCACTATTGTTTGTTTCAATCCCTCAAAATTCTATAATAAAATTCAGTGCCACCTAGTTTGGGTTTGTTATATCCGGTGAAGATTAAATAACAGGTAACTTCCGAGGACTATTCATGGACTAATATTCTATAAACATTCTTATTGTATAACTACTCAACAATTACACTATGTATATTTATATTCCTTTTATGATAAGCTTTATTTTGACCTATAATTTATTATTGTACGATTTACGCTTCTTAAATTATGTTCAGTTTATTAACTAATGCCTCCCACATTCACAGCCACTTTTTGGCTTATTTGTGTACAAATATTATTTCCTATTTTATGGTACGTTGCGGTCTGTGTGATTGATATATAAACCAAGTATGCCTGAAATAAACGATCTGCTCTGATTCGGAAGCTGGTATTGTGTTCTGTACTCAAGTGGAAGGGCTCGTAAGACATAGGACCAATAAGGACGCTAAACTGCCCACACCGGTTGAACGTCATTGGTTGGCCTAGTGTGAAGATTCGTATAAGTCGTATTCGGATTGGTAGATAAGTCGTGTGATCGAAAAGTCAGACATCCAAGGTCATAACAATTGGCGACGGGGATGGGATAAAGTTTTGAACCCTCAACTTCAAGGTCATAACAATTGGCGACGGGGATTTTGGCAACAAAATAATAATAATAATAATACAACAAGTGCTGACTCAGATTTTGGAAATAAATTAGCTGTTATAATTGCCGGTGATTTTTGGAGCTAATATTATTGGCAAAATAAAAAAATGTCGATTTCCTTAGAACAGTTGCAGTTATTATTACAACAACAGCAGCAACAATATCAACAACAGCAGCAGCAGATGTTAGCTTCTCAACAGAAACTCTTGGAAACACTTTTGGGGAAACTATCTATCCAACAAGAGATTCCAGAACATAAAAGTATTGAGTCATACCTTAATCCAGTTTCAGAATTTATATTTGATGCAGACAACGGTCACACTTTTGAAGCATGGTTTGGCAGAATTGAAGATATTTTCCGAGTTGAATTTGCTGCTATAGATGACGCAAAGAAAGTTCGGCTGCTATTACAAAAACTTGGTCCTAATGAGCATCAAAAGTATAAAAACCATATTCTGCCTAAACATCCGCGAGAAGTTAGTTTCGATGAAACTGTTAACATCCTAAATAAAATGTTTTGTGAACAGTCGTCTTTATTCCGTATCCGGTATAACTGTCTACAGCTGACTAAAGAGGCTGATGAAGATTATACTACGTACGCCGGAAGAGTAAATTTACAAGCAGAACGATTTAAATTAAATGTATTAACCAGTGATCAATTTAAATGCTTATTATTTATTTCTGGTCTGAACTCTCCTGTTGATGCTGACTTTCGCATGAAGTTGTTATCCCGTATGGAACATGATGATGAAATGACGTTACAAACTATCACCACTGAATGTCAACGATTAATAAACCTAAAACAAGATACAGCTATGCTGGAAACCAAAAGTGCTGCTCCATCGAATTCTGTTCATGCTGTTAAGACAGGTCAAAGACGAAATAGTACCAAAAGTCATAAATATCACTCGAAAAGCTTTAAACCTGCAACTAAATGTTGGTATTGTGGTGCGTGGCATTTCTCAAGATTTTGCCGGTTTAGAAATCATAGATGCACTATATGCAATAAAGTTGGCCACAAAGAATTAGTCTGCCGAACTAGAGAAAGTTTAAGATCAAAACGAACCAGACGTCCGCACCAGTACGAAAATAAGTATATAAACAGCGTATATTCTACACTGGCTCTAAGCGTAGCGGATAAAAGAAGATATGTGGAATTAATTGTTAATGGTGTTCATATTCGATTGCAACTGGACACGGCGTCAGATATCACACTAATCTCGAAACGAACGTGGTATTTAATTGGGTGTCCGAAAGTATTACCAACAGAGCACACTGCACGGAATGCGTCCGGAGATATATTGAAACTTGTGGGAATGATAAAATGCTCTGTTAAATTCCGAGGTAATTACTTTACAGGAAATTGTTACTTAACGAACAGACATGAGTTAGACCTTATTGGTATAGACTGGATAGATAAACTAAATTTATGGGATGTACCACTAAATGAAATATGCACAATGAAAAGCGCAAGTAATCCTAGAGATCCACCCACAGTTCATGTAACTAAGAAAGTCGTAACTATAGAAGATCTTTTGCAGAAACATAAAAACTTGTTCCAGAATAAATTGGGATGCTGCACAATTGAGAAGGCAAAATTATACCTACGACAGGATGTAAAACCTGTTTTCCGTCCAAAGCGTCAAGTTCCATATGCAGCTATTGACAAAGTCGACAAAGAATTAGACCGACTAGAGAAACTCGGTGTTATACAACCTGTTAATTATTCGGCATGGGCAGCACCAATTGTAGTAGTTCAGAAAGCGAGCGGAGCTATTCGCCTTTGTGCAGATTTTTCAACAGGATTAAATGACGTTTTACAAAATCATTCATATCCATTACCTTTACCAGAGGATTTATTTATTAAACTGAACGGTGGACGTTATTTTTCTAAACTTGATTTGTCTGAAGCTTACTTACAGGTGGAAGTTGACGAAGATTCAAAGGAGTTATTAACCATTAATACCCACCGTGGGCTTTATCGATTTAACCGATTACCGTTTGGTGTTAAGCCAGCTCCAGCAATTTTCCAGCAGATAATGGATACTATGGTGTCTAACATCGAAGGTGTAGCAGTTTATTTGGATGATATTATAGTTGTTGGCTCTTCCATGCAGGAATTAATGCGTCGGTTAGATGTGGTGCTCACTAAAATATCACAAGCTGGGTTTCAGTTACAAAAAGAAAAGTGTGAATTTCTGCTCGAGTCTGTTAAATACCTGGGATATATATTTGATAAAGATGGTCGTCGACCGGATCCAGACAATATAAATGCTATCAAAAATATGCCCAGACCGACTGAGGTTACAACCCTTCGTTCATTCTTGGGGATGATTGGTTATTATAGTATGTTCGTACCCCAGATGTATAAATTGCGACAACCATTAAATCAACTTTTGATGGCTAATACAACATGGCACTGGACAAAAGAATGCCAAGATTCTTTCGATGAAATAAAAAGGATTTTATCTTCTAAACTGTTGCTGACTCATTATAATCCAAAGCTTGAAATAATTGTAGCCGCCGATGCTTCAAACTATGGAATTGGAGCCGTTATCAGTCATCGTTTTCCTGATGGTAAAGAAAAGCCAATTGCCCATGCATCCCGAACTCTTAACTCAGCCGAGCGAAAATATAGTCAGATTGAGAAGGAAGGATTAGCTTTAGTTTTTGCAGTAAAGAAATTTCATAAAATGATTTATGGTCGTCGATTTACGCTTTTAACAGACCACAAGCCGCTTATATCTATATTTGGATCAAAGTCAGGTATTCCTGCTTATACAGCGAATCGGTTACAACGCTGGGCTATTACGTTGCTTGCTTATGATTTCCAAATCCTATATAAATCAACTGAAAAGTTTGGACAAGCTGATGCCTTATCTCGATTAATTGCGAATCAGAAGCAGGAACGTGAAGATTCTATTATCGCAACGATATCGTTGGAAGATGATATTCACCATATACTGCAAGTTGCCATAAAAGCAACACCATTATCCTCTGAAGATATTAGACGCTATACTCAAGAAGATAATGAATTGAAGCAGATTATTAGTTACCTCGAACATGGTTGGCCTGCCCATATAGACGACAAAAATATTGAACAGTATTCCCACCGTCGGAATTCCCTATCACTTGTGGATGGATGCTTGATGTTTGGGAATCGAGTAATCGTACCCATAAATTTACGCTGTAAGGTGATGTCACAACTGCATGCCGCACACCCAGGGGTAGCAAGGATGAAGGCACTTGCACGTGGATACGTATATTGGCCGAATATTGACGCTCAGACCAAAGAATATGTTGAGAGATGTTCCGCGTGTGCAAAAGCTATCAAAGCCCCTCGCAAGACCGAAAAACAGAGTTGGGGGACACCAACAAATCCATGGTCAAGAGTACACGTAGATTTCGCCGGTCCCATAAACGGAAAACAGTACTTAGTGATGGTTGATGCTTTCTCAAAATGGCCGGAAATCCACTACGTTAAGTCTCTTTCTACAAAAGCTACTATTGAAAAACTGAGACAAGTATTTAGCTGTTTTGGGTGTCCAGATGTATTAGTATCCGATAATGGACCACAGTTCACCTCCGCTGAATTCTCGAAGTTCTGCGCCGCCAACGCTGTTAGGCATATAAAGACACCCCCATATCATCCACAGTCAAACGGTCTAGTCGAGAGGTTCGTAGATACATTTAAAAGAGCGCTACTTAAAGCCGAGGGAGAAGGTGAAATAGACGAGATGATTCAAAGATTTCTACAAACATACCGAGCAACACCAAACCCAACAACAAATAATCAAGAAAGCCCGGCAGAAGCAATTTTTGGGAGAAAGATTAGAATACCTATGGAGCAAATGAAACCAAAGCTTAGAGCCAACCTCCGAAAGAACAAACGAATGGAACAGCAATTCAACAAGCGGCACGGTGCATTGCCCAGAAGGTTTAAGGTGGGACAAGCGGTAATAACAAGAGATTTCACGGGAGTAAAGCCAACTTGGAAGTTTGGCATAATAATACGAAAAAAAGGGAAAGTTATCTACGAAGTAGAAGTTGGACAAAAGATATGGGTGAGACATGCAAACCAGATACAGCCAACCAGACAAGAAAGAGAGACAGAAAATGCTACAAAGTCGAAGATACCAATAAATATATTAACTGAGTCGAATAATGAAATTAAAAATGATCCGAATAATAACAAGACGTGTGAAACACTCCCGAGGAGGTCGCAGCGCATCAGACGAAAGCCCAATCGAATAAAAATAAATCCTAAGGATCATTATTATCTCTAATGCTTCAAAAAAAAAGGGAGGTGTTATATCCGGTGAAGATTAAATAACAGGTAACTTCCGAGGACTATTCATGGACTAATATTCTATAAACATTCTTATTGTATAACTACTCAACAATTACACTATGTATATTTATATCCCTCTTATGACAAGCTTTATTTTGGCCTATAATTTATTATTGTACGATTTACGCTTCTTAAATTATGTTCAGTTTATTAACTAATGCCTCCCACATTCACAGCCACTTTTTGGCTTATTTGTGTACAAATATTATTTCCTATTTTATGGTACGTTGCGGTCTGTGTGATTGATATATAAACCAAGTATGCCTGAAATAAACGATCTGCTCTGATTCGGAAGCTGGTATTGTGTTCTGTACTCAAGTGGAAGGGCTCGTAAGACATAGGACCAATAAGGACGCTAAACTGCCCACACCGGTTGAACGTCATTGGTTGGCCTAGTGTGAAGATTCGTATAAGTCGTATTCGGATTGGTAGATAAGTCGTGTGATCGAAAAGTCAGACATCCAAGGTCATAACAATTGGCGACGGGGATGGGATAAAGTTTTGAACCCTCAACTTCAAGGTCATAACAATTGGCGACGGGGATTTTGGCAACAAAATAATAATAATAATAATACAACAAGTGCTGACTCAGATTTTGGAAATAAATTAGCTGTTATAATTGCCGGTGATTTTTGGAGCTAATATTATTGGCAAAATAAAAAATGTCGATTTCCTTAGAACAGTTGCAGTTATTATTACAACAACAGCAGCAACAATATCAACAACAGCAGCAGCAGATGTTAGCTTCTCAACAGAAACTCTTGGAAACACTTTTGGGGAAACTATCTATCCAACAAGAGATTCCAGAACATAAAAGTATTGAGTCATACCTTAATCCAGTTTCAGAATTTATATTTGATGCAGACAACGGTCACACTTTTGAAGCATGGTTTGGCAGAATTGAAGATATTTTCCGAGTTGAATTTGCTGCTATAGATGACGCAAAGAAAGTTCGGCTGCTATTACAAAAACTTGGTCCTAATGAGCATCAAAAGTATAAAAACCATATTCTGCCTAAACATCCGCGAGAAGTTAGTTTCGATGAAACTGTTAACATCCTAAATAAAATGTTTTGTGAACAGTCGTCTTTATTCCGTATCCGGTATAACTGTCTACAGCTGACTAAAGAGGCTGATGAAGATTATACTACGTACGCCGGAAGAGTAAATTTACAAGCAGAACGATTTAAATTAAATGTATTAACCAGTGATCAATTTAAATGCTTATTATTTATTTCTGGTCTGAACTCTCCTGTTGATGCTGACTTTCGCATGAAGTTGTTATCCCGTATGGAACATGATGATGAAATGACGTTACAAACTATCACCACTGAATGTCAACGATTAATAAACCTAAAACAAGATACAGCTATGCTGGAAACCAAAAGTGCTGCTCCATCGAATTCTGTTCATGCTGTTAAGACAGGTCAAAGACGAAATAGTACCAAAAGTCATAAATATCACTCGAAAAGCTTTAAACCTGCAACTAAATGTTGGTATTGTGGTGCGTGGCATTTCTCAAGATTTTGCCGGTTTAGAAATCATAGATGCACTATATGCAATAAAGTTGGCCACAAAGAATTAGTCTGCCGAACTAGAGAAAGTTTAAGATCAAAACGAACCAGACGTCCGCACCAGTACGAAAATAAGTATATAAACAGCGTATATTCTACACTGGCTCTAAGCGTAGCGGATAAAAGAAGATATGTGGAATTAATTGTTAATGGTGTTCATATTCTATTGCAACTGGACACGGCGTCAGATATCACACTAATCTCGAAACGAACGTGGTATTTAATTGGGTGTCCGAAAGTATTACCAACAGAGCACACTGCACGGAATGCGTCCGGAGATATATTGAAACTTGTGGGAATGATAAAATGCTCTGTTAAATTCCGAGGTAATTACTTTACAGGAAATTGTTACTTAACGAACAGACATGAGTTAGACCTTATTGGTATAGACTGGATAGATAAACTAAATTTATGGGATGTACCACTAAATGAAATATGCACAATGAAAAGCGCAAGTAATCCTAGAGATCCACCCACAGTTCATGTAACTAAGAAAGTCGTAACTATAGAAGATCTTTTGCAGAAACATAAAAACTTGTTCCAGAATAAATTGGGATGCTGCACAATTGAGAAGGCAAAATTATACCTACGACAGGATGTAAAACCTGTTTTCCGTCCAAAGCGTCAAGTTCCATATGCAGCTATTGACAAAGTCGACAAAGAATTAGACCGACTAGAGAAACTCGGTGTTATACAACCTGTTAATTATTCGGCATGGGCAGCACCAATTGTAGTAGTTCAGAAAGCGAGCGGAGCTATTCGCCTTTGTGCAGATTTTTCAACAGGATTAAATGACGTTTTACAAAATCATTCATATCCATTACCTTTACCAGAGGATTTATTTATTAAACTGAACGGTGGACGTTATTTTTCTAAACTTGATTTGTCTGAAGCTTACTTACAGGTGGAAGTTGACGAAGATTCAAAGGAGTTATTAACCATTAATACCCACCGTGGGCTTTATCGATTTAACCGATTACCGTTTGGTGTTAAGCCAGCTCCAGCAATTTTCCAGCAGATAATGGATACTATGGTGTCTAACATCGAAGGTGTAGCAGTTTATTTGGATGATATTATAGTTGTTGGCTCTTCCATGCAGGAATTAATGCGTCGGTTAGATGTGGTGCTCACTAAAATATCACAAGCTGGGTTTCAGTTACAAAAAGAAAAGTGTGAATTTCTGCTCGAGTCTGTTAAATACCTGGGATATATATTTGATAAAGATGGTCGTCGACCGGATCCAGACAATATAAATGCTATCAAAAATATGCCCAGACCGACTGAGGTTACAACCCTTCGTTCATTCTTGGGGATGATTGGTTATTATAGTATGTTCGTACCCCAGATGTATAAATTGCGACAACCATTAAATCAACTTTTGATGGCTAATACAACATGGCACTGGACAAAAGAATGCCAAGATTCTTTCGATGAAATAAAAAGGATTTTATCTTCTAAACTGTTGCTGACTCATTATAATCCAAAGCTTGAAATAATTGTAGCCGCCGATGCTTCAAACTATGGAATTGGAGCCGTTATCAGTCATCGTTTTCCTGATGGTAAAGAAAAGCCAATTGCCCATGCATCCCGAACTCTTAACTCAGCCGAGCGAAAATATAGTCAGATTGAGAAGGAAGGATTAGCTTTAGTTTTTGCAGTAAAGAAATTTCATAAAATGATTTATGGTCGTCGATTTACGCTTTTAACAGACCACAAGCCGCTTATATCTATATTTGGATCAAAGTCAGGTATTCCTGCTTATACAGCGAATCGGTTACAACGCTGGGCTATTACGTTGCTTGCTTATGATTTCCAAATCCTATATAAATCAACTGAAAAGTTTGGACAAGCTGATGCCTTATCTCGATTAATTGCGAATCAGAAGCAGGAACGTGAAGATTCTATTATCGCAACGATATCGTTGGAAGATGATATTCACCATATACTGCAAGTTGCCATAAAAGCAACACCATTATCCTCTGAAGATATTAGACGCTATACTCAAGAAGATAATGAACTGAAGCAGATTATTAGTTACCTCGAACATGGTTGGCCTGCCCATATAGACGACAAAAATATTGAACAGTATTCCCACCGTCGGAATTCCCTATCACTTGTGGATGGATGCTTGATGTTTGGGAATCGAGTAATCGTACCCATAAATTTACGCTGTAAGGTGATGTCACAACTGCATGCCGCACACCCAGGGGTAGCAAGGATGAAGGCACTTGCACGTGGATACGTATATTGGCCGAATATTGACGCTCAGACCAAAGAATATGTTGAGAGATGTTCCGCGTGTGCAAAAGCTATCAAAGCCCCTCGCAAGACCGAAAAACAGAGTTGGGGGACACCAACAAATCCATGGTCAAGAGTACACGTAGATTTCGCCGGTCCCATAAACGGAAAACAGTACTTAGTGATGGTTGATGCTTTCTCAAAATGGCCGGAAATCCACTACGTTAAGTCTCTTTCTACAAAAGCTACTATTGAAAAACTGAGACAAGTATTTAGCTGTTTTGGGTGTCCAGATGTATTAGTATCCGATAATGGACCACAGTTCACCTCCGCTGAATTCTCGAAGTTCTGCGCCGCCAACGCTGTTAGGCATATAAAGACACCCCCATATCATCCACAGTCAAACGGTCTAGTCGAGAGGTTCGTAGATACATTTAAAAGAGCGCTACTTAAAGCCGAGGGAGAAGGTGAAATAGACGAGATGATTCAAAGATTTCTACAAACATACCGAGCAACACCAAACCCAACAACAAATAATCAAGAAAGCCCGGCAGAAGCAATTTTTGGGAGAAAGATTAGAATACCTATGGAGCAAATGAAACCAAAGCTTAGAGCCAACCTCCGAAAGAACAAACGAATGGAACAGCAATTCAACAAGCGGCACGGTGCATTGCCCAGAAGGTTTAAGGTGGGACAAGCGGTAATAACAAGAGATTTCACGGGAGTAAAGCCAACTTGGAAGTTTGGCATAATAATACGAAAAAAAGGGAAAGTTATCTACGAAGTAGAAGTTGGACAAAAGATATGGGTGAGACATGCAAACCAGATACAGCCAACCAGACAAGAAAGAGAGACAGAAAATGCTACAAAGTCGAAGATACCAATAAATATATTAACTGAGTCGAATAATGAAATTAAAAATGATCCGAATAATAACAAGACGTGTGAAACACTCCCGAGGAGGTCGCAGCGCATCAGACGAAAGCCCAATCGAATAAAAATAAATCCTAAGGATCATTATTATCTCTAATGCTTCAAAAAAAAAGGGAGGTGTTATATCCGGTGAAGATTAAATAACAGGTAACTTCCGAGGACTATTCATGGACTAATATTCTATAAACATTCTTATTGTATAACTACTCAACAATTACACTATGTATATTTATATCCCTCTTATGACAAGCTTTATTTTGGCCTATAATTTATTATTGTACGATTTACGCTTCTTAAATTATGTTCAGTTTATTAACTAATGCCTCCCACATTCACAGCCACTTTTTGGCTTATTTGTGTACAAATATTATTTCCTATTTTATGGTACGTTGCGGTCTGTGTGATTGATATATAAACCAAGTATGCCTGAAATAAACGATCTGCTCTGATTCGGAAGCTGGTATTGTGTTCTGTACTCAAGTGGAAGGGCTCGTAAGACATAGGACCAATAAGGACGCTAAACTGCCCACACCGGTTGAACGTCATTGGTTGGCCTAGTGTGAAGATTCGTATAAGTCGTATTCGGATTGGTAGATAAGTCGTGTGATCGAAAAGTCAGACATCCAAGGTCATAACAGGGTTCATCAGACTTAGCAGCTACACAGCATTGTCGTCATATCGATAACACAAAAAGAGTGATTTAATTTAACGTTCGATTCATGAGTGCGAGCCATCTGCAACTATCAGAAGTATCGATTAGATTGGTCGCAACACCCGAAGGGACACAGACTACTAAGTCAGTCTAGATTGAAAATACGCCAGCGACCCGAGGTACTTCAAATATGAAATGATCGCTTAACCCAAGCCACTCAAAGTTACTGAATTGAAAGAAGGTGATTTCAATTCCAAGGAAACTTTTATTCCCTGCTCAAATCTATTTCGTTACCAATCCGTAAGTATAAACCCGTTTTATCTTGGAAGCACACACCAGTCACTACCACTCCGTCTGATATCGGATCACTGATGATTTCTTGCGTACTCATTGAAATAAGCTGTTGTCTTACTAATCTGCGTACCAGGAGTAATGTATTTATGTAAGCAAACAATGCAAATTACGTCAATCTGTCCAAGCCTGTTGCGATATTTGTCGGTTATAATGGGCTGTAGAGTTATATATCTACACATTTTTACCTTTAGATATATATCGAACACGCGTAGTTTGATGGGATTTGAATTTAGTAATAGTACACCTGTATAATTAAACCTACTGACTCAAATTACAAACAATATATTTGCATCATATGTAACACACTTTATCTAGCGCAAACAACCAATGCGGTTAACATGCCTGAGTTTATTATTTCAGTCATGACCTTTAACATGAATTCTTATGGCTAATCGGGTCGAACGTCCGTCAGTATATGAAAAGTTTACATCAGTGAAGTAAACCCTATTGACTAAAACCACAGACTGGTAACATTAATTCAACTAATTACTGAAGTATTCTACCATCTAATATTATAAGCTACTTGTTAAATGCTTACTCTATTGATCAACAATATGTCTGCCTCCAAAATATATAGTTTGGAGGGTGACCCTAGAGATATCCGTAAGGTTTTTCAACGAATTGTGATGTATCGGACCTAATCTACCTGGATGTAGTCTTAGCAGACAATCAATGAATTAATGAAAGTAATTCATATAAGATCTACACGATCCACATTTCGGGAGTTCACTACTTGCTACTCAGTTACTTCAGGCAGTACTCTGATAAGTTTGAAGCGATAAAATATCAGTCGACGATGCACTTTCGCGATCTTGAGTCCTAATAGGGGTGCTGGACGGTATTTTTACCGGGAGATATTATATTCTTTTAAGGTTTTTAATGAGTTGACACTTCACGTTTGCATTCAGCTTCATAGATTTATTCCATAAGGTTTCACGCAGTACTGTTCTTTTCGTTCACTAACGTACATATAGTACCTTTTAGTGGATTCTAGATTCAATTTTGCCCTCTTGCGTTTATCATCTATTAACTTGTATTCTAACGGTCGCCTTTCAATTTATACAAATTTAACTTACATTTATATTTCTTCGAATTATGTTCAGGTCATCCATAAAGCATTTGATTTCCACTGATGATCATTTACTTACTTACGCCTGTTACTCCCAAAGGGACATAGGCCGCCGACCAGCATTCTCCAACCCATTCTGTCCTCGACCTCCCTTTCGAGTTCTATCCAATTTTTGTTCATTTTTCTCATTTCTGTCTCCATTTCTCGGCGTAATGTGTTCTTTGGTCTCCCTCTTCTCCTCCGTACATGAGGATTCCGTGTGAGGGCTTGTCTTGTGACGCAGTTGGGTGCTTTCCTCAATGTTTGTCCTATCCACTTCCAACGCTTCTTCCTGATTTCGTCCTCCGCTGGGATCTGGCTTCTTCTCTCCCACAGTACGTTGTTGCTAATAGTGTCCGGCCAATGGATCTGAAGTATTTTGCGTAGACAATTATTAACAAACACCTGCATCTTCTGGATGATGGCTTTCGTAGTTCTCCAGGTTTCTGCCCCATACAGTATATCTGTCTTGACATTTGTATTGAAAATCCTGACCTTGGTGTTGGTTGACAGTTGCTTTGAGTTCCAGATGTTTTTCAGATGTAAATATGCTGCTCTTGCTTTACCGATCCGCACTTTCACATCTGCACCAGATCCACCATGTTCATCAATGGTGCTACCCAAATATGTAAAGATTTTTACATCTTCCAAATCTTCTCCGTCAAGTGTGACTGGATTGGTGCATGCTGTGTTGTATCGGAGAATCTTGCTTTTCTCTTTGTGTATATTGAGACCTACTGCTGCTGAGGCTGCTGCCACACTGTTCGTCTTTTCTTGCATTTGTTGTTGCGTGTGCGATAGAGCAGCCAGGTCATCTGTGAAGTCTAGATCGTCCAGCTGCATCCTAGATGTCCATTGTATCACAAGCTTCCCCCCGAATGTTGACGTTTTCAAAATCCAGTCGATCGCTGGGAGAAAGAGAAAGGGTGAGAGTAAGCAACCTTGCCTGACACTGGTCTTCACTTCGAACGAGTTCGTCAGCTGTCCTCCATGCATGATTTCGCGCTAGATCATCCACATATTTACGTTTTTCCGTTCTGATGTTTCTCTTCACTTGCTTGTTTACTTCTGTGTATTCAGCTTGAGCCTTTGCTTTCTCTTCTCATGCTCGGCTGGTATTGATTGCTGCCTTCTTGTTTCTCCTTTCTTGAATAATATACAGTGTATCAACAGTGATCCATTTCTTGTGATGGTGCTTCTTGTGGCCCAGAACCTCATGGCATGTTGAATTTATTGCTTATTTTATCCATTTCTAGTTGCTCTCTATAGTAGTTCCCTTCCGATTGAGTAGATTGTCAAAGATATAGAACCTATTTCTGAGGGCTATCTTGAATCCGTTGAGTCTGTCAGTATCCCCAAGAAAGACCATATTAAACTTTTGTTGTGTTAGCCGCCTCGTTGTACAGTGCTTCTTAGGTTTCTATTTCATTTTCTCGACCAGTAAGTGACGATCGTATGTTATATCAGCCCCTCTCTTGGTTCTCACATCCCCCATCATCCTCCCGAACTTTTTGTTGATGTAGACATGGTCGATTTGTTTCTGTGCAGTGTGATCCGGCAAAGTTCATGTGGCTTCGTGTATGCGTTTATGTGGAAATATAATGCCGTCTATGACCAATTTTTTGAAGACACATAGGTTTGAAAATCTCTCATCATTTTCATTTCTTTCTCCTATTCCGTGTCGTTAGGTGCTGCCTCCATATCCGGTGTTGTTCATTCCGACCTTGGCGTTTAGGACTTTCATCGGAATGACCAGGTGGGTATTTCTCAACGACAAACTGCAGCCTATAGTAGAATTGATTGTAGGCGTCTTCATTGTAGTGGTTGGTAGGCGCATAGCATTGGATGACTTTCGCTGTTATGCCCTTTTCCTTTGCTTTGAAGGCGGATTTGATTATCCCGTGTCCATGGGATTCCAACCCTATAAGTGCATTTCGTGCTTATTTGAATAGCATCAATGCAACTCCTTGTGTGTGTGAGACATCTTCTTCTCCAAGGCCTGAGTATAACAGAAGTTCCCCTGAAGCTGGTCGTTGTTGTTCAAACTGCGTTCAATGTGTTTCATCGATTCCAAGCACCTCCAAGTTGTATCTCTTCTTTTCTACAGCAATGCGGGAGACTCCCTCGGCCTCCCACATTGTACGAGCATCCCATGTACCTAAATTATTAATTTCTGTGTTTATCAGAAGGGAAGTCAGCCTCGTGACCTCCAAAGGAACTCGACTTTTATCATGGGACGTCATGACTCTTCTAAATGAAGACCTCCTAACTCCCGGAGCGGGGTTTAAATAGTTCGAATTATTTTTCATGGTTATCGTTTTTAACGACCGGCATTAGCCCCAAAGAGCTCCGCGTGGAGTTCCTGATGTTTATAGCACCTACATAAGATCTAAATCCATCAGTAATGTGAATGATCTAACAAGGTTACTGGTATACGTGACCAAAAGCATCTAATGGATATATCACATTTCGCCTCACAACCTCCTAATCAACAGACTTAGGCTAGTTACAATTAACTGATGGAAATGAATTAAATTTTTTTACGGCTAACAGATACAAAATAAATTTAAAAGTCTTCACAACATCTACAGGTTGACCAACAATCAGTGGTGTTACGCAGAGTTTTCTGAACCCATCGCTTTTTATAATCTTCATAAACAATGTATCCATGTGCTTCAACATAAGATGACTTAGGAAACATCTATAAAACTAACATTTGCTAGGTATATAATAGTACTATGGAAACAATCCAGTATGAATTCAAAAAGGTAGATACCTGATGTAAGCTGTGGAGCCTATAACGTGAAACAGTGAAATGCAGCTATGTGGTGGAAACACATATGTTAAAGTAAAACTAACACATGACAAGAACCTACTGCACAAATTCACATCTGTAATGCTGTGAATTTAAATGCGGCTTTTTATAACGTCGTTTAATCGCCAATAGAAATGCGACCTATTCACACTTGTACTGTACTCAACCAATAACGTTCGACCGGTCTGATCAGCCTAGCGTCAGTAGTGGCTTTTTTCTCACCTAACCCGTTCAGTTGAGTTCAGAACACCAATATTAGCTACCACTATGCGAATAATGTATTTCGTACATACTTGGTTTATATACCAGCCAAACAGACCGCATTGCGCCATAAAATAGGACATAACATTTATACACAATAAAGCCAAAAAGGGGCTGCAAACGTGGGAGACAATAATTAATAGACTGAGTATAATTTAAGAACAGTAAATAGTATAATTATAAAATATAGGTCAAAATGAATCTTATAATAAGGGGAATATCGATATACTCAATCTAGTTACTGGACAGTTATACAATAGGGAAGTATATAATACTAATCCATTAATAGGTCGCAGAAGTTACTCGTAATTTATTCTTCATCAGGATATAACAGGTAACTGACCTTTGGATGCATTACTCTCATACTCTTAACTTCTCTTAGCATATCTCCACTAAAGTATATAAAATGCGGAAATTCCCAAACTTCATTCTCCGTAACGTTTTTCAAAATGAATCTACAGTAATTCTTTACAAGATATATGTAAGACCTATCGTCGAATAACGTTCGTTACTATTTTCCGACTTTTGTCTGAAATATTGAATGTGTAGGGAATACAACGTGAATTCACTCGCAAAATGCTTAAAACTTGTTCGCTTATTGACAGTTGTTTCCGATGATGTATACGAGATCTTAAACCCCTCTGGAAAAGAATGCTTGTGTTCAATTTGACTTTCTACTGCAAGTCCATTACTAATCTTAATTACTCCACTTGTAATATAGTTCTTACCAAAGGTCCACATGTATACAATCTTGAAGATATAGTATCAACAGCCAAAGTTGAAAAATACAGATCAAAAACTTCCTCCTCAAGTATCCAATAATATTGGACAGTATCACCCATGAAATACACATGACAGATGGACTACGTACGTTTCTATGACTTTCTGATGAAGCTCTCGCTTGCACTGACCTAGTTCGCGCGAACCTGTCTGTGCCCTACTCAGATATCATAGACCATTTACGTGTTTAAACCGCATCAGAAACTGAGTTTATTTTTGCTTACTCTTCTTCTTTGCAGTTGTATCAGATATATTTTCGCAGCTACATTTCCCTCTTTATTTTGACTTGAAATAGACAGATAAATCACCTGACATATTGATACTACTCAGCTTTAATCGGATGCAAGAGATGCACACTAATATCTTAAAAAGCTTCCAAGTGAACCTTCTGCATATCACCGGTGGTTTAGCATCTATGGAGCCTGCAACCTACCAAACAGTTAGGAAAGCACAAAACACCATCAGTACCAAGTAAACATGAGTGCCTGCTTGTATATTTTTCATCAGTTTACCACTTTTATGTGCACTTTGTTGAGTTGCGAGCAATTCCATGTCAGTACTCACCGCCTTACTCGCAATTATTAAATACTTACACTTTTTCTCCCACTACTGTGAAAATTTGCCTGCCATTATACCTTTCTGTATTCTCGTACTTTGTTTACAAACCCATTATGTATACCATAGTCATCTAAGACATTGCACCAATACCCACACTTCATAATTTGAAACCTCTTGATAAACTTGTAAAACGTTACAGAAATAATGTTTTCCAACGAAGTTTGAAACATAGAGCATCATGTACGACATAATATTTTGTCTAAAAATAAACTTAAATGTTCCTACCATCACAAAAGAAGGAGTTACTGACCAGTAAACAACGTTGGTGAAGGCGTTGACTCTGTGGATGCCACAAGTATTTGTAGTTTGACAACACTTTAACCATTAACACCTTCCATATCGAATCGTGCACACTCAGCGAAACCAAAAGTCAGAAGCGGGGAGGTTCGAACATATATTTGATAGGCTATCAATATATCGAGAAGCGACTGATCTGGTGCGCATGCATGACCGAGCGCCTTCAGCTAGGAGAGTGCATTTAAACTAATGTGGTCAGCCTCCAATATCGAAAACTTACAGAGCTAATGATTTTGAGGATTTATTTATCGCTACAGATCACCACCTCCGTAGTGGGGTAGTAATGACCCTAAGAAGTGGCCAGCCAGAAGTTTAAACACAACAAATTTGTAGTTGGCAAACACTCTACTGATAGTTTTCTATGTTCAGTAGCGTCTGGTCATCGTTCCTTACTATACTGCTGTCAGTCAGTCAGTAACAACGTAGAACTTCGTACGTACGTACATCAGTTCAAGTTGCCATACCACATTAGCACAGAGATGTAATTGTCGATTTAAACCCCATAGTGGTAGAGGTAGTAAGAATATAAGCAGTAATCGGAAAGATCAGGGTTTGAAGATGTTATTCAAGGAGTATAATACAGTGAAATAAATTTGGAAAGAGGAAAAAAAGGACATGAAGAATTCAGAAGATTAGAATTTGGGAGGACACGAAGAGTGGATGCATCTGCGCCAAACGATTTTGATCCATGTCATTTAAGGTCTCTAACCATCGGTTGCTATCATCTCGCAGATCCCAACCAGGTAGTCTACACCTGACAACATGGCGCAGTCCACTTGTCAGTGACTTCATGGACTTGTGCCATGTTTTGGTATGGTCGCCCCTAACTTTCTTCCAACCTACTCCTACACCAGAAAACATTGCACGTCGCGGCAGTCGGTGGTTGGGCATACGTAACACATGTCCAAACCATCTCAACTGACGAAGTTTCACTACTTCGTCAATTGATTTGACATCCTTATCTAGTACCCATTTCCTAACAACTGCATTGCTTACTCGGTGGTCCCGGGATATACGAACAATGTTTCGAAGACATCTATGATCGAATACTAGTAACCTACGAATATCCTCTACTCTTACCCGCCATGTTTCACTGCCATAAAGTAGGACGGAGCGAACTGCTGTGCAGTTAACACGTCCTTTGGTTGATAGACGGATATCTCGCCTACACCATAAATGACGCAAGTTGGCAAAAGCTAGTCGAGCCTTCTGTATCCGTGCTGAGATTTCGTCAAACGCCAGACCATAAGGGCTGATGAGACTTCCAAGTTAAGTGAAGCGGTCAACACGCTCAACTACTTCACTTCCTATCATTAGTTCGGGTGTCGATGCAACCCAATCCATTCAGGTTGACTGGAGATCGTGGGAAACCGAAGTGTGGCTGAAATGATCCCTAAAGTGTTCTGCCCATCGATCCAATCTCCTGGATTGAGGATGAATAATACGTCCATTTTTTCCGAGATAGTTTCGTTAACAGTTCGATTCCTAATACCGGTTTGCTCAATAAGTTTGAACAGTCGTCTGCTGTTACTTATTGCCGCCGTCTTTTCTATCTCTCTTGCTTTCGCTACCCACCAGTGTTCGTGATCATTGCGCAGGCTTCTTGTCAGCGTGCGCTTAAGCTGACTCTGCTCTTCATCATGTTGAGAGCCAGATGGGATGAGTTTTCGAGCATCTATCAGTGCGGTAGATGCTGCTGAGATCCGGTGTTGCTTCCCAACCTTACGGTTTACCGTACTAGCAGATATCACTGCTGTTTCCACAGCTTTTCGAGTATCATTCCATACTGCCTCGGGGTGGGCATCACCTACATAGCTGCCTAACTGTTTTCCTAGTTGTTCCTGAAATATACTCTTAGTTTGACTATCATTAAATAGGACCCTAAGAGGTTTCCTTGCAGCGTCTTTCTTACGTTCAGTAAGACGCAGGCAAATACGTGCTCGTACTAGAGCATGATCTGAATCTAAGCATGTGCTCCAGAATAAGCGAGTCTTCTATCGAGCCCCTCCATCGGTGGCTGACAGCTATGTGATCTATTTGGGGCCAACGTTGGGACGAATTAGGGGTCGCCATGTTAAAAGATGTTTCTCCTTATGCTTAAAGTTAGTATTTGCAAGGAACAGGCGGTTATCTGAGCATAGCTGCAACAGACGGTCGCCATCATCTGTTCTTTGAGCCACGATGCTATAAGATCCACCTAGGTGTCTTTCCCTTCCGCTTAGTTTACCTACTTGATCATTAAAGTCACCAGCCACTATTACTACATCCGAGAGCCTAACTTTTCGGAGAAGGTCGGAGAGCTTTATGTAAAACTCATCTTTTACATCATCTGAGCTGCAGTCAGTGGGAGAATAGGCAGAGATGACGAAGAGGCAACGACGAGTGTCCCTATCTTTCCGAGTCCTTATTGTTCCGTTTAGTCGGACAGCGCACGACTGTCTACTGGGATCCAGTCTAAGAGAGCTTGTTCTGCCCTAGGACTCAACGCTAAACCTACGCCGGTGAGTCCACGAGAAGCAGAATCTGGGCCTCCAGATACACGAAGTGTGAATCGAGTTGGTTCGTTGTTTTGACATGGTGATGTCAAGTGAATGACGCTACTCGGGTCCTGTATGCGCGTTTCGGAGACGCAGCACGCATCGATGGCGCGGGATTCTAAAGTCCTAGCTAAGGAAGCCTGTTGTCCTATTTGGCACAGTGTTCGTACGTTAAAAGCTCCTACATGTAGTTTAGAGCGTGGTTTCAGGAGACCAGGAATAACGTTCCGCGTGCTCAAATCGTTGGTCCTAGCGGTGCGAGGTGAAAAAAGGACGTGAGAGGGGTTAGGCGGGGAGATAAGAGAGGTATTAAGAGGTGTAGGAAGGATTTGAATGTGACCAACTTGGTCTCGTGTGTTGTTACGGGTATGAGGGCTGATGTCACTTCCCGGTTGCCCACACCGTAGAAGGGTATCTCTAGAGGAACCTGAAAAGGAAGTCGGATTAATGTCGGCCTTAACGACCTGGGAGCGTGACCGCAGAGCCCAGGGGACAACTGCTTGAGGCCGGACGCGCACGGCCTTTTTGTGGGAGGTTTTTGATGTGTTAGCTCCGTTCTTCAAATGGCCTTACCACCGGAGAGGGAAATCCGTGAGGTGAGGGTCAACCATTTCTAACCCCCTCCTTTCTTGTGAGAAGGCAGCATCGCTGCAGATGCTGGTTGTCCGAGGGAAACACCTTACTGCTGTCACACCTCTCTACAGTCGGCAGTACAACTTCGCCCTCAGACTATGAGTTGCTGCTTTTAGTCTTCAATCGACCTGCCTGGCATGGTAGAACCTACAGGAACATATGTTCCAGCCAATGTAGCTCGGTTGGGTCATCACGATAGGCAAGCCCGACCACCACGCCAAGGTAGCAGCTTCGGTGGGTTACTATACTGCTGAATGCGGTACCATGTTTATTTTGGTTCATCATAAACTTTGTCGTCTTCTTCGTCTTTGGAGAACTTCTGGAAAAGAAAAAATGCATATGTAAGTTTATATCGACACAAGATGGGCGAAAAGGAAAATAAACACTTACACATGCGACAGCGTGAAGACGATTCTTCACACGCCAACTGCTAGGAAGTAACTCAAATCTCGATTACACAGATAGATGTAAGCACCTCTCCTTAGAAACTTTATAATAATAATAATAATAATAATAATAATAATTTATTCTCAAATAACAGTTTGTTACATGAAGCATGTCACTTTACAGGCAAGATCAAATTGATACAATTGATACACTATCCACTGTAGTAAACTACATAGCTGGGTTGATAATTTATAAGATATGAATGTAGATGGTTTTGGTCAGTATCACAGTTGGCGCGCTTCATGAAAGTTGCGTTGCGAATGTGCAACCGATTCAGTTGCCCCTGATAAATAAATCGCAGATCAGGGTCTGCTGCTTGAAGAGACGGCCAGTCGATCTCGGGGGCTGTGCTAAGGACGGCACTAATGGTATCAGGCGGATAGGGTATACGAGATAGAGAATCGGCGTTTGTTTGTCGGCTTCCGGGTCGGTATTCGCAAGTAAAATCAAACTCCTGCAACTTCTCCTGCCAGCGCGCTACCTGACCTTCTGGTTCACGGAACGAACAAAGCCACTGTAGTGCACAGTGGTCTGTTCGTACACGAAAGGGTCGTCCTAGGAGATAGTGACGAAAATGTTGCAAACATTTTACTAAAGCCAGCGTCTCTCGGCGCGTCGTAGAATACCGTGTATCTCCTTTATCTAACCGCTGACTAACGTACGCTATGACCCGTTCCTTTCCGTCTTGTGCTATTTGAGACAGGACTGCTCCAATAGCTGATGAACTAGCGTCTGTATCAAGTATAAACTCACCCGCTTTAGCCGAGGTCTCCGGAAAATCCAGTATGGGTGGAGCAGCAAGACATGACTTCAAAGTGTTAAATGCGTGTTGGCATTCTGTGGTCCACAAAAAGTTTCGTACTTTATGCGTCAGGCGATGTAAAGGTGCTGCCAGGGATGCGAAATCGCGTACGAAACGTCTGTAATATGAAGCTAGCCCCAAGAAGCTGCGAACATCCTCGGCAGATTTCGGTTGTGGCCAGTTAATAATGGCGCTCGTTTTTTCCTTATCTGTTGCTACTACATCTTTCGTAATGTGATGCCCAAAAAAAGCACTTCTTTTTGTAAGAGTCGACATTTAGGTGGTTTTACTTTTACGTTGTGCTGCTTAATACGTTGCAGGACTGCCCTTAAATTGACATTATGCTGTTCTGGCGTGCCGCCATATACAATAATATCATCAAGGTGAATTAAGCACCTGTGTGATACAAGGCCATGTAGAAGTGTCTGCATTAATCATTGGAACGTGGCTGGGGCATTAGTTAGCCCGAAGGGCATCACTTGAAATTCATATAGACCACTGGTTACTATGAATGCGGTTTTTTCCTGTCTTGAGGTCGAACCTCCACTTGCCAATACTTTGGTGCATATCTAGAGTAGAGAACCAGCGAGCACATTTCATAGCATCTAATGTAGCGTCGATCCGTGGAAGTGGGAAAAAATCGCGTTTAGTTATAACATTAAGGCGTCGGTAGTCTACGCACAGCCGTACTGAGGAATCGTTCTTTTTCACTAAACCAATAGGCGATGCCCAGGGTGATGAAGATGGTACAATAATCTTTTTTTCTAGCATATCTTTTATCATCGATTCCAACTGAGGCTGAAATTCCCCCTTGGGCTACGGGTTCAGTTGACATTTCGTGGTGTCGTAGGTGCACGACAACCCCACCAACTTTTGCCTCTGATTTATCCATGTGTGTGGAGACCTGAAATTTTAACATGAATTCAACCCCGAGTATCATGTTCCAAGTCAATGTGGGGCAAACCAAGAATTCATGGTGGAAAGAATTCTTGTCTATCGTTAACTCCAACCCTATCTTAGAACACGCTTTCAGAGGGTCTCCGCTTGCCGTGAATAATGCAGAAGAGCATTGTTTCCGCTGCGTCTTGCAGTTGAGTTTCTGTAAGAAGTCTTCCTTAATCAGGGATACTGAAGCTCCCGTATCTAATAGTATATCAATCTCAGTATTTTGCACTTTACCTCTAATAGTACCTGGAGATACATATTTAACATAGCAAGAAGATATATGATAACGACACGTTTTACCTCCGTTCTGTACACGATTATGCCCGCATTTCTGGGCTCTTCGACCGAAACGTTGGCGGTAAAAACATCTGGTTTTTCGATTCTGTTGATTAATTCGCGGTGGTTGTCTCGAGGGACGATAATTGACCGCGGAAAGTGTTTGCGCAGGATCAAACTGGCGCGCGACCCTCGACTCTTGGATGGCCATCGTCATCGAATAGATTGGAGTTGTAATGCTCGATAACTTGTTAGCAGCTGTTAATCGAAGGATTGTGGTTTTTAAGTTCTGTATACTTTTAGGTGGCATGCATAAGAGGTGCTGGCGCAGTGCACCAGGCGAAAGCCCTTCTACAAAACGTGAGCGTACAAGTTCTTCTCGGACCGAGAATTCTAGGTTGGAAAAAGCTTGGATGGCTGCTTGCTGTAGGGAACGGAGGTAGTCGATTGGTTCCTCACTCGCCGTCTGGCGTCGAGACAAAAACTGAATAGTTGTCAGCTGACTATCCACCGTCAGAGCAAAACATTAGTCTAAAATTCTGCAATTCTGGGAAGGTGAATTGGATGCAGCGAAACCGCTGACTGTGGCTCTTTTCGCCGCCTCATCATCCAAATACGACAAGAGGTATTCAAAGTGTTCCGTCGTTGGAACTTGACGTAGGCCCGTCATTACCCTAACTTTCAAAATAGCGTAGTCTGACGAAACTCCCAATAGTGGTGGCTGGAGAAGAGTTGTGCTGGCTACTGCCTTGCTTAGGATGACTGGTGGTTCATCATAATTTTCGTCGCATTTTGCCGTAGGAATCTCCGACACCATTTGTAGCAGGTACTATTAGCGCTTACTTGCAAGCAGGAGCGATCTGAAACACAACACAACAGCCAGGACCGGCAGATGCCACTGAAGTAAGAACACGGCATACGAGCACAACAGAAGTATATTTTTAAACTGAATTATGCGGTTTTTGTGCAAAAAGGGAAGTCTATTGCAAAATGGTTTTACTCATTATCCAGCAGGTTTAGCTTGCGCAAGGTTTGTTCTTCTTCTTCTAGTACGCTCACTTTCTGTTGCCCTGCAATAAAGAAAACAAACTTACATTAGTAAAGTCACATGTGATGATTTCTGATACTGTTACAAACGCAACTTTCGTGAAGCGCGCCAACTGTGATACTGACCAAAACCATCTACATTCATATCTTATAAATTATCAACCCAACTGAGTAATTTACTACAGTGGATATTGTGTCATTTGTATCAATTTAATCTTGCATGTAAACTAGCATGTCTCATGTAACACACTGTTATTTGAGAATAAATTATTATTATTATTTGAACATTTTTCTGGCTTTTTGAAGAAAAAATTCAAATACTCACATATTAGCGAGCATATAAGCGAAAAACACTTTTGTGTTGAATAAATATTAAAGCATATTAAGGTATGTTTTACATAAAACAGAAAAGTAAAGACGAAAAAAACGTTATTTAAAGTCTTACGTGCAGTAATCGTTTAGGTGTTCTGAAAACCTTGCTCTTCTTCCACACCGGGTTGTTTTGAGTCTGTTATCAAGTACTGCCAGAGTATCATCGTGACGGCTAACTATGGATGAGGTATCGTGATTCTGGGGCTCTTGTCTTTCGATCGTGTCGAAGAAAAATCGACATGATTAGGGTTTCCCTCCAAATACAAGGCTTTAAGGAGATCGATGCTGATTCTACTGTTAGTTTTGTTCCCATCGATTATATAGTACTTGGGTTTACGCTGAAGAACTTTAAAGGGTCCTTCGTATGTCGTTTTGAGGAGTCGTTGCAGTGAGTTGCGACGTACAAAGACGTGTGTACCCTATCGTATGGCAGGTTGAAAGAAAATATTAGTTGATTGTGGTCTAGTGGAAACATGTTTGACTGAACGCATGGCGCTTGTAAGCCATCTCGCGTAAGAGATTAGAGTCATATTCATTGAATAAGATGAAGGATCCACGACTTCTATTAGAGGTCGAAGTGTCGTTCTATAAACGAGTTTAGCTACCGTGTATCCAATGTCAAAATTCGTTGCATCGCAAATGTCGCGCTAAATAAATCCTCAAAATCATTAGCTCTGTAAGTTTTCGATATTGGAGGCTGACCACATTAGTTTTAATGGACTCATGTAGCTGAAGGCGCTCGGTCATGCATGCGCACCAGATCACGAGTGGGAACGCCGTGCTCAACAACCACTGCAATCGCTAGCCAGATTAAATCAGACGATCCTCGACATATTGATAGCCTATCGAATATATCATCGAAGCTCCTCGCCTCTGTCTTTTGATTTCACTTGTTGGGTACGCTTCATATTAGAAGGTGTAACTGATTAAAGCGTTGTCAAATTCCGAATACCTGTAGCATTTCCACAAACACCGATTAAAACAAACGGTAGAGCGTTGGTCCTTGATAGGTACTGCTTCTGGTCATCGATTGAAATGGTCTATGCAGGCTAAGAGATCAGAGTATCCATTTGAATCTGGTAAAGGTCCTACCAAATCCAGATGAACATGGTCGAAACGAGCATCGGAGGATTTGAATGAGCCTAAAGGACATTTGTTGTGTCTGATAACCTTATATTTCTGGCAGCTTACACAGAAGTGTGCCTGCTCTCTTATGTCTTTATTCATACCAAGTCAGCGAAACCGTTCTGCTATGAGCTTGATGGTTGCACGAACACCTGGATGAGAAATTTTGTGCAACGTATCGAAGACGTTGCGCCGATAATCTTTCGGTACGATTGTACAATCTTTACCTGTAGATGTGTCGCACAATAAGGTTTCGTTACTTTTCCCTATCTGCTTAATACGCACGTTTAGGGTTGTTGACGATAACTCGTGCTGAAGATCAGCGTCTTCTTTTTGAAGCTGGGCGAGATTAAGGTCAATTCCTTAGAATCTGTTAGACGAGACAAGGTGTCTGCAACTACATTGTTCGCTCTAGAACTGTATTGTATATCTAAAGTAAACTACGAAATATAGTCCAGTTGTCGAAGACCTTGAGGTGAGTACCTGTCTGAAGACGAGCTTAAAGAGAAAAGAAGAGGTTTGTGATCAGTAAAAAAGTGAATTCTCGGACTTCCACAGAGTGTTGAAAATGTCATACAGCACAATACATAGCTAGGAGCTCCCTACCGAAAGTGCTATATCTCGATCCGGTATCTGTCAATCGTCTCGAGAAGAATGCCAAAGGTTGCCAGGGTGGCGTTACTGACCAGCAAATATGATGGTGGGGAGATAACTTCAATCCACCCATGTCTGTAGGGCAGAACAATTTGTTTAATTACGGCTCTTTATGGTTAAGTGGGATGTCACGAACTTAAGGTTTTAATCCTGATCTATCGTGCAAAGTGCCTCATTAAATCGTGTTACGAACGCTGAATTGGTTTCACTTCCTACCCAGCAATCCTATTACAAGCAAACTAGACAATTCGCTAATATCCGAAGTCTACTCAAGACCCTATGATACTTGAAAAAAATAATAACACAAAAAAATGAAAAGGGCTCCAATAGCTTCGATGTAAAAGGGAGACAGCCAGTTGTATATCACAATACTGTTTTTAGCACTATATTTTATAACCATACAAAATCCCATACTCTCATCTCCTTTCTGAATCGTCTCCATTTGTCAGTTGTATGTCCACTCATACCTTGTTCACACTTATTTTCTTTAACTTACTAAAATGCTCTTTCTTAACAAATATCTTAATAAAAGAAAATTAGACTGAGTAATCATACCTTAAACATTCCCTTATGAATATTGGCTACTCTGCCTCTCGTCCTTTCTTTTACTTGATCCCTCTCTCAGCCCCCTTGAGATATGGAACAGGTGACTTCATCCTGCAAAATCATTAAAGTCTTAGATATTCCAAAGGGGCATAAGGTCGCGACTTTTAGAAGCTCCGAGCTTCAGTGAACCTATCGTTGACCATCAGTTTCACATTCGCAACGCAATTTTCATGAAGCGCGCTGACTGTTCAAATGGTTCAAATGGTTGTGGACGGAATAGAAGAAGCTTTCGCTTAACAGGCTTCCGTGTCTAGTAGCAGGGGATCACCAAATCCTCCAGGCAGGAACCTAGGTATGTTAACAATAAAAGAGGAAAAGAAATTAGTAAATCATAGTGTGATACTATCCTTAGTCCTTAAGAATAGATCAAGTTGCCTCTTAAAGGACTCCTGGGAAGTCGCTTGGACTAGCTCGGCCGGCAGCGAATTCCAGCATTTGACAACTCTTAAGGAGTAGAAGTTGTGTCTACAGTCCGTTCTGCTATGTTGTGTCTCCAGTTTTTGGGTGTTACCTCCTAGGTTAGTGTTGGAACTAAGCTTAAGTAGGTGTTTGAGAGGATGTCCAGAAGTGTTAAGGATACTATAAGCCATCAGGAGGTCATCTCTAAGACGTCTATACTCTAATGGGTAAAGCTGTAGTGAATGGAGGCGCTCTTCGTAAGGTTATATGGAAAGTTCTTCCGTCAAACTGGCCAAAAATGCGCTTCAATGTTACCAGTGCAAGGTTTGCTCGGAAGGCATTTTTGTCACAGTTAGCGTAAGACTTTGAATCGTAGGGCACCAGGACTCTTAGATCTTTTTCGACTCGGGATATTACTAAAGAGGAGTTTCTTAAGTTATAACTGTAGTCTGCAACATGTCGCAGATGGACTACTTTACACTTTGAAGTGTTAAGAGTAAGTCCATTATCGTCTGCCCAACTTTGAAGTCGAGTCAGATCCTCCTGAAGTGCCTGTATATCGTCTTGGTTGCGTATCTCTAAAGTTTCACGTCGTCGGCAAAAAGTAATAAGTCTGACGTCACCTGTTGAGGAAGATCACTTATGTAGATCAAGAAGAGAAGAGGTCCTAGTACTGAGCCCAAGGGGACCCCACTAGGATATTCCATAGCCTGAGATAAAGTTAAATTAACCCTGACCTTAAAATGCCGATTTTTCAGGTATGAAGTGAGCCAATCGATTAGAGGTGGTCTGATACCCACTCGTTTGAGCTTATTGATAAGACATGTATGGTTAACCTTATCAAGAGCTTCTGAGAAATCTAGGTAGATGATATCAACCTTCCCCTTGTGATCAAGGATGCTTGTCCATTTGTCCACCGCAGTCATCAGGTTGGTAATACAAGAGTAACCCTTCCTGAAACCATGCTGTTGGGGTGAGAAGAAATATAAGGACAGTAAATAGTCATTTATACCATCGCATATCAGGGACTCCATGAGTTTTGAAGGTATGAAGAGAAGAGCCACCGGTCGGTAACTTGAAGGTTCTCTGCGTCGACCTCCTTTGAAAATTGGTGTGATGTGAGCCAGCCTCCAATTTTCCGATAGTTTTCCTCGACTTAGCGAGTGTGAGAACATCACGCTAAGCGGCGTTTCCAAGATTGAGGCTGCTTCCCTCAGTATGGCAGAATAGACCATGTTCGGGCCAGGAGAAGTGTCTAATCTTAAGTGCTGAAGTTTCCGGAACACCGAGTCAGCGCTTAGGTTCACTTCAGAAAGTTCTGTGGAATTGCAAATGAAACTGTCATCAGTAAAGTTAATGTCGGTCGGTTGAAATGTCTGGGAGTAATGTTCAGCCAGAAGGTTAGCGGCGTCGCGATCGTTGTTGGTCGGGCCGTTAAGACCTACCAGTTGGGAAACTCCAGTTTTGGCTTGACGAAGAGGAGCTGCATAATGTAATAAGCTTTTAGGATTGAAGGCGAATTTGTCCATAAGCTTTGTCTGGTACTGAAACCTATCTTCTCTTATAGCCTTCGTGCATATGTTCCTGATATTTTTATGTTGCCTGTACGCACCGTCGTTGTCAGTTCGTGATACTGTGATACTGACTAAAACCATCTACATTCAAATCTTATAATTTATCAATCCAACTGAGTAATTTACTACAGTGGATATTGTATCATTTGTAACAATTTGATCTTGCCTGTAAACTAGCATGTCTCATGTAACACACTGTTATTTGAGAATAAATTATTATTGTTATAAACCAGAATGGCCGCTTCTCAGAGGTTGGATGTCTTGAGCAACAATAGTGTGTCCGAGGAAATTTAGGGAGTCCGTTCCGATTTAGGATTTTTGTATAACAATAATAACAGTAATATATTTCTGCAAAGGCAGGTACACGCCATTTCACAGACGTGATCTACAAATTACAACACATGTTGGCTCACGGTATGCTTCCCAAGCAGGGTCGGTAAGTAGATATAACCAATAAAATTGAATAGCAGAATATTCGTGCAGGTGTCTTGGAGCATTAATGATTAGCTGTATGTTTTAGTATTACACCAAGTACAGCCTTTAAATCCTTTTCCAAACTGGAATCGCGTCCACGCCACGCACCAGACCCAATCTCGGCATAACTGGGTTAGAATTCTGGTCGTGCTAAGTTTATAGTTGTTATAAAGTAGATTAGAGAGCGTTTGGTGTGAACTATGACCTCGAGAAAAGGCGTACATCAAGTTTATTGCAGACGTCGGAAGTTCCATAGCTGTGCCCTCAGAGCAAGTTTCTGAAAAAAAGGAAAAACGAGGAGAAGCAAGGCACTTGGATATGAACGCTAATCAATAGCTAACATTTTGTAGTGGAACGGACAGAGGTATGATAAACTATTAGACTAAATTCGTACTAGCTCTTGTAGACAGAGTGAAATATGATGAGAGGCTCCAGATGAAAGAATGCAGTAATAAATAACAATGAACTGTGATATTTACCAAGGTGAAGTAAGTTCAAATGAAGGAATGGAAGCCAAGTTTGGAATAAGGAAGGCTTTTTATTAGAACGGTAAGCGCATATAGAGAGTAAAGTGTCAAGAAAATAAGTAACTATACCTTTTATTATCTGATTTTTTTTCATTCGATGCCTGCCACACAATCTTAACGTAAAGGTCCGAGTTAGCATGTTATAGGTTGTCTTAGTAGAATAGCTAATCCAGTATAAAATTGGGAACGTAAGTCTGAATAGTGAGCGTAGGAGGGCAACCCTAATATCACAGATTGATTAACTCGTTCTCAACCACAAAGAGCCTGATACAAACAAAATGTCCCTCCCCACAAACATGGGTAGATTGAGTTCATCACCATCAATGCTTGCTGCTCAGTAACTCTACCCTCCCTCCTTTTGTGATGTTAGGCTCATTTGAGCTTGTTTTTGGATATACATACATGATGCTCTGTTTCGCATCCTGTTGGAAAACATTGTTTCTATAAGTACCATTTCACAAGCTATCAGTCAGTTACAAATTATGGACTGTTGGTAGGGCATGGGTGCAATGCTTCATTTAACTATAGTATAAATTATAGGTTGCCAATCAGAGTATAGGCATTAAGAAGGGTATAATGTAGGATAGTTGGTTACAAAGTAGACGAAAAAGTATAGAAATGTATGAGTTATAGATAAGGTAACGTGTGAGGAAGTAAAATTAATGACAAGTTAACATAGTGTACTGGAGATTAAAACGCTGAGAAAGGATAGAAAAGAAGGAACTCACACTAACTTGTTGCTGATGTTATTTTGTCTTGTCCTAACCAGTTGATGGGTAGCAGGCTCCATGAATGCAAGACCACTGATAGTAGGCAGTCGACTGTGATTCTTTTGAGTTTTTGGGGTAGTAGTGAGCGTCCCATAGCGATCGAGTTTTGTTAAACAGTATCGATAAGTCTAGTGAGTTACTTGTTTACTTCAGGTAAAAAATTGGGGATGAAGAAGTATCTAATACAACTACGAAGTATTAAATATATTGTTTTTTCTTCAGCCCAAATGAGTTCTTTGGAAGCGCCAGATATCTTATTGCTGGTTGGTTGCCAATCAGAGTATAGGCATTAAGAAGGAAATGTTTATGGTAATGCTCTGTTTTGAAGTTGTTCAAAAACAGGGCTCAGATGCTGGAGATGTGATTCAGCGTATGCCGTAGTACCGTAATGTCATTTTATGTCTCTTGAGGTTTCCCTTTGACTAAGAAAACCGTGGTGTTAGAAGATTTGGTGATCTCTAAAATGCGGTCGGCAAATGTAACTACCTCGTCTACGGCGTTGTTTTTAAACGAGGCAAGCACAGCTTGAACCTGTTGGGGAAGTTTAGACAAGAAAAGTTGTCTAAATAGGTCAAGATCGAAGGTTCTCCGACCAAGTACTTCACTCATTCGTAGCAATATGACTGTCTCTGGACCGTGTTGCAGATTGATAATATTAAGGAGTTGATCTAAACTATGTAGATCAGTTAGGTCCCCACGTTTCAGAATAGATCGTTCTTAAAGTTTCGTAAGGTCCCGAAACATCACTAGTAAACATATTAGGTGTGACGTACCTGTTAAATCCGCGCGGTAGTGCCTTTACTAATACGAAGAATTGTACATATGTATCGGTCATTTCGTGCTCATAGAAGTCGGCATTTGTGTAGCGGATCCAGGTTTCGATATTGTCCGTCCAAAAGGGCGTTAGCTGAAACGGTGATGTCATAGTCTTTAACTTAACTTGTTCCGTCTTTGTGAATATGAAGTACTGGAATGAACGAGGAAAAATATATCAAAATATATATAAATTAACTAAAGCAATTATATGTGGCTTTCCAAAGTGGAACAGACTCACCGTTTACAAGTTATTGCACCAGATTACGTCGATTCACCAATGAAGATGCCACAGGTTTTTGTGGTTTGACAACACTTTAACCATTAACACCTTCCATATCGAATCGTGCACACTCAGCGAAACCAAAAGTCAGAAGCGGGGAGGTTCGAACATATATTTGATAGGCTATCAATATATCGAGAAGCGACTGATCTGAACTAGTTAGATGTTGCGGAAGAAGTTCAGCACGGCGTTCCCACTCCTGATCTGGTGCGCATGCATGACCGAGCGCCTTCAGCTAGGAGAGTGCATTTAAACTAATGTGGTCAGCCTCCAATATCGAAAACTTACAGAGCTAATGATTTTGAGGATTTATTTATCGCTACAGATCACCACCTCCGTAGTGGGGTAGTGATGACCCTAAAATGTGGCCAGTTAGAAGTTTCTAAGTATTCCTGAAATAGAAAAGTAGAGAATATATTTGTGTGCAGTAACGTGTATCTGGTCTCGAGCTGACAACATTCTGTTTCATGGAAACAACGGACGAAAACAATGAGGAACCGAAAATACTTAAATTCATAACTATGAGTAAACAAGTGCAAACTTGATTAAAAATATATATACAAAACCCAGTGTAGTGAATGATATCCAATACGATAGCTATTTTTCAGTTAAATGGTCTTGGTTCATCCCTCAAAGTTTATAGATTCATAGTTTTTGTTCTGAATATTGCTGATAGTTTTTAGCGTATAACTTGGTCTTCCAAACTAATCAGCCAGTTCCAACAAGATTTGTACGATGACGTTTTCTAAAATGAGAACTTAGTATACAAAATCATCAATGCCTCGACCCTTTAAATGTTAACAATTATAATCTTCAAGAGCGGTGTGTTACGAATCTGGTTTTGTTGTAACAGTAATAATAATTTATTTTAAAATAACAGTTGGTCACATGAGGCATGACAGTTTACAGGCAAGATCAAATTGTTACAAAAGATACAATTTTCACTGTAGTAAAATACTCATTTGGGTTGATATCTTATAGATATGAATGTAGATGATTTTATTGACAATCGTACTGTCAGTATCACAGTTGGCGCGCTTTATGAAGGTTGCATTGCAAAGTGCAGCTGATATTCGAGAATAGATCCGCGTGAAGTTGAGGGTTTCTAGAAACCGCAACCTTATATCTCCGGAATATCTGAGGTTTTGACGATGGTGCAGGACGAAGTCAATCGTTCCATATCTGTTTTCGGTGGCATCTCTCAGGGGTTCTGAAAAAAAGTGTGAGAAAAAGAAAGAACGAGAAGCAGAGCAGACAATGTTCATGAGGGAATAGTTAAGAAATGACTACTCAGTTAAATTCTCTTTTATTAAGGTATTTATTAAGCAAGAGCATCCTAATATGTTAAAGAAAATAAATGTAAACAATGTATCAGTGGGTAAACAACTGACAAATGGAGGTAGTTTAGAAAGAAGCTGAAAGTATGGGATTATGTTTAGTTATAAAATATGGTACTGAAAACAGTATTCTGATACACGAATGGCTGTCTCCCCTGTTTGTCGAAGCTATTTGAACCCGTTCTCGGTAGATTTTATGGGGTTTAGAACAGGCTTCGTTTTAAGCGAATTGTCTAGTTTGCTTGTAGTATGATACTTTGGTAGAAAGTGAAACCATTTCAGCGTTCTAAGCACGATTTAATGAGGTATTTTGCATAATAAAACAGCATCAACACCATTGGTTGATGACATTCCACTAAGTGTTGCATGTTCAATAAAGATATTTTCAATAATTTTGTGCTCGTCTTCAACGATCTTGCCTCTATAATTATTCATCTGAATATGCTACCGTAGCGAAGAAACTGACATATACAACGCAACACTATGGCGAAACTTCTGGACTGATGGAGTACTATAAGTTTCCGTACGGAAACAGGTACTTATGAAGCAAACACTTAGTTGCCCTCAATTTTTACACAGCTAGCTGTTAGGATTTTCGGTATGCCTCCCCGTGAAACTAAAAAGAAGACAAATACCAAAATTCGGGCAAAAGTCTTTGGTTACATCATTAAAACTGTTTAAGGAAAAGCAACATTTGATACAGAAAAATCAGTTAACAAGTTGTACATAAAGTTGGGTTAAAAATACAACTACAAAGAACTAATAGTAAACAGTTTCTGTCACGTTTCCATACTTTAAATTAGTCTGGTCCATATTTTCTATCATAAAAAATGTTTCATAAAGACAAGTGCTGGAAAAACTTTAGTTTTTCCTAGTTAATAATGCTTCTTAAAAGAAAATTGGCTTCGTTGAATCTACACATACTGTTCTCTTTGCTCAGGTAATGAAATTATTGTGTTATTACGAAAGTTATGCGTGTTATCTATCTTCCATCGACTTCAATGTCCTAAAATATAACGAGCTATGCAGTTAACATTTCGTGATTAATTGAGATTACCTGTAAGAGTTCATCTTCTTATGTGTGACAGAAGTATATGACCGCAAGAATACCGGCATGTCAAAATTTATACAGGTTAAATCTGCTCACAATTCCCTATGCGCTCGATGAAAGATATTAAGGAGGACACCGTTCAAAATTATCAGTTACTGCAAACTGAAATATCTACAACGCGGAACTGATTAAAATTGATTAGAATGGACTCGAAACTTGTGATATTACCGACAATATGTATAAACGTTACTGCCTAACGTCAAACTGACACGCAATATACTATTCGATGAAGCTGATTCACATTTTTCAGTCTCTGACATTTATCGTGTTATGAATAGACGGTTTGAATCACCCGTTTATTCATACATAACAGCCGAAAAAATGGAACAAACGTTTTTCGAATTTTCAAAACAAAATGTAAATGAAATGCGGTCTGCAGCAAGCTACATTCGTCGGTTTTCTCAGACGTCTGGACCACTGTCATGTATATAACCATGAATATCATGAAAACATCTTGTCATTTGAAAGGTATTTCGACCACAAGAAACTGAAATTTGTGTCCTGAACAGTTAGATTTTACCTCTTCAGTGATAGCTTACTAATCAATCTGTGATGGGGATCTGAACTTCACGTCAGTGTTCTTCGTCACTGACGTAAATGATCTGTTTCAAGTGATTGAGGGACTGATCGAGTTTGACGGTAATGGCGTGACCAACCGTGTATTGTCGAAGTCACACTCCGCAATCAGTACCCAACGTTGATTACCCCCTCAATCTATCCAGATACTATGGCTACTTTGATGATCGTACCACACAAACGACGTTTCTTCAGAAATACATTAGTAAGAGTAGGTACAAGGATCAGTATGACCACCACCACATGGACCAGTCCATGCCATGCAATGCATTGGTCTTCGTTAGTTGTTCTAGACTCTGGCAGGGATCGGTAAACCGTTCGATATTCAGTGACCGGGCAGCCAGATAATCTCACTAGATTCAATGACAATTCACTGGCTCTGAAACTTGATTATTACCCGCTTTCTACTTTCTTTTCCTAGTCTGTTCTCGCAACCATAACTCACAAAGTACGATACATTTTACACCAGGTTCGATAGCCCAGGGCACAAACTCACTTTACAGTGCAGCTTGAGTGCAGGACAGTACAAGTTATTCAGTTACAACTCCAGCCGTTTATAGCGAGTCGAGTCAGTTAGCTAAACATATGTAAACTCATTTTGATTATGGTCGAAAACCTATAATATCAATGAAAGTTTTGACGTACGATAGCACCTTAATTAACGTGGGTTATGTACATTGAAATTCGCGTTGGAACATCAAGACAAATTTTGTCATCATGAAGTGACGACTCTGGTAATCATAGATATCATAAGGCTAACAGAAATTCTAAGAGTACCTGATAATACCGGATCCAGACTGAGATGGACAGTTTGCTACGAACAGCTTCGTAGAGTTTGTAAACTCTGACCGATCCTGTTAGTTTTACTGTGCAACAACACCACCTCCACAATCAGTATAATACGTCGTTTCCTGAATCATCATCTCAGCCTACTTACTTTGTCTTCAAACTTCTTCGTTAGAAGATACAGGCACAACAATACTCACTGGCTACGTCGTGTTCGAAGCATTTTAAGTGTGGTGACTGGTGAGTGATACTACACAGGGTATTTTGTGAATTTGTTTTCGCACTTAAGTCTATATACACATCTACGGGGGTTTATATAGTTGTCTTTATTTTCTTTGGCCACCCGTCCACTTTCCATGCAAGCATATCTTCATCTTCGTCATATCAAGACATCGATGCAGAGTCGTTCGAGATAAAATATCTGCTCCCTTTACATTGAAGCTAATCACATTCCAGTATGCTTATATGGAAATGTCGTTCTAAAATGCTTTCTGACATTTGAGAGTATCGCTTGACTGAGTTTCCTACATTCTGAAAGTCATAACTGCACCAAATGAATATATAGGCCAGAATCGATTTCTGTGTTAATAATATTCTAGGACCCTATGAGATTCAAGGAAAAGTCGTTCCTGTTCTAACTCTTTATTTTAGGTTCGGCATTAACTTGCGATTATTGAGGGATTTGAAACAACTGAAGTACGTTGATACAATCGGTTCTCTTGAGTAAATGGTAACTGCAACTAGCGTACAATACTTCAAAACCTGACTTTCTGACACGTAAAAGATAAATTACAGTGAAAATATTTATTCGAGCTGGAACAATCATTATAGAGTGGGATGGTACAACTCTGCCTTTACAATCACGAAAATATAGCCTTCGAGTCTCCGAGCATTAAACGAACAAAAAGCAATGGCAACCAATCGAAAAAAGGTTCGATTCATGAAGAAACCTAAATTATAAGAAACCCGTATTTGTACTGTATGCCCACAAATCACTTCGAAGCGGCTTTTACCGCAAACTATCTTTTCAGTCATCTGATTCACAATATCCTGTAGGGCCAGTATAATTTCAGTGGGTCCTAGCAAAGTAATGTGCAGACAAATCACTGAGTGCTGATCACTTCAACGACTTTTGTTAAGATCAGGAATAACTAGTGCCCACCATCCAACTCCATCTCAATGAAAGATGGGTGTCGCAGTCGCTTCTCCATGTACGTCTACGACCGAATAATACTCATTAATTCTGTTGTCCGTTGAAAATATTCACTTAAGCTAGTTACTCCAGAAGTCGATTCACACGACCATCACGACAGCGCATCAGGTTTCAAGTATTAGCCATGAGATATGACTAAAAAGCCAGCTAGGAGGTCACACCATTCGCACCAAATTCCAAAAGGCCTGAAACCATGGACACAGACCACATAATTTGGTGAATTACAACGTGGAATGACGTTGACACTATAGAATCTAAAGAAAACTTTGTAGTTACCTTTCGTGTCTTTTTATTAAGGTTTAGTAAAGCATACGATGTTACGGATTTATGAACGGTAACAATTGGGCTTCTCTAATACGATCGGCTCACTTCGTAACTGACAACAGTCAATTATGCTTAACATAGCCAACCTCGACAGCTAAAACAGGAAGAAGATGGAGTTGCGGGTAACGTGATATATGTGGTTGAACAAGCAACTCAAGCGATATTGGCACGAACATGGTTACTACAGTAGCAGGATAAGCCCTTCGAACATGTGGCAATTTAGCGAACTAAAAAACATGACAACCAACCAGAGGGCAAAGTTCATGCGGAAAATCTAATTGATAGGAAGTGTGGGATCGGTCATAGTTCCAGACGAGATCTTAGCCCTTCTAATATAATCTGACCATTCTTGCGGCCACCATAGCTTTAACATGATGTTATCCGTATACAACGTGACACTGATACCTAAACCTTTCTGTATAGCTCACTCTTATAGATTATTGTTGTCATGGAAAAAGATTAGCTTTGTTGTCGATATGAAACACTTCATCCGCAGTGGGCATCGACCATCGACATATGATGCAGGACACCACCATCACAGACACGCGAACTGTACTGGACGCAGATAAGCTCATTTTCATGAATTCCCACGGTACAGAACAACTTGCTCCAAACTGTGACTTTTTCATAAACCTCCAAACAACTGCCTCCAGCGAGAAACACCGCAAAGGTGGCAAACAGCTTAGGGTCTTTAAGACAATATAAGAGAACTTAGAAAGAAATTGTTTGAGATTGTATACAAGTCTTTTCGATTGGAAATGAAGATCACATTCTTAAATGCCACCAAGCTCTTCCGACACTGTGGACGACAAAGTAGGCGTGCGAACAACTAGCTTCGAAACTAGGCCTGGCAATGATGCACTCATTCATTGATTCACATTTTCCTCCTGGACTGGTTATACCTGGTTCATGTCTCGTAAGTTGTCCATCATTATCATTTTCCCGTGCCATCAACTTATTTCTACCACTCTTCTTGCCATTTCCACCATCATTTGTCCTTACACTTCGCTTTACCAAGACTGTCTAAATTACCAAATTATTCACAAATCATATCAGCATCTTATGGTGGACCACACAATATATGATTTCAAAAACAGTAACAGATTTATTAAGTACAAACAGTAATATATATCAGTTAAACGTTATAAACACAATAAAAACTAGAGACGTTACTTATTCCGGCTGACTTGTGCGCGTTCAGGTTGAGTTTGGTACCAAAATCCACAATTATATATGATTGAAGATTCCAGTGAGATTGATGTCCTTCCAGTGATATAACCAAACGTGGAATATGGTATAATTTGGTTGTAATCTATAAATTTAGACGGTAGTTGATTTAGAGTTCAGTTAACACAATCATGAGCAATGGAGAACAAGAGGTATGTGTATAGCAGTGTATTTGTTAGTAGATAACAGCGTGTGTCATGCTATGAGTGTAATACGACGGAAGAAAGTGTGTTCAAGGTCATACATTTAAACAACTCGTACAATCATTTAGTGGTAAATGTACAGGCTATGAAAAACTAACAGAATAAATACAACTAACATCAAAAACTATTTACAAAATAAGCTTACCATGCATATCTCCACATAGCTCCCCCAGAGTGTCCGGAGGTAACACTGGTTAAAATAGCAAAAAAATTGTGAGAGTATGGTATATACATGTGTAAAGTAATATTTACGATAATAACCAAAAAGAAAAAAACGTGGAGATGGGTATGACATGCACGTTAGTAACATACAATGTGATAGTGTGCGAGGTAGCATGAATGTAGCGTACCACAACAAAAATTTGAGAATACGGTCATTCAATGTCTCGTTTGTTAAAAATAATAACGTGCAAAACTGTTAATAAACCCACAAAAAATTTGGATTATTTAATTTTTATATACAATTATTAAATAATTAACTAGAATTTACCCGTTCAATATTGTGACTATTTTTAAAAAAAACACGTGATAAAACGAGTAATTGTGAAAAAATGTGATTAATTATATACACGTAAGAAAAGAAGAAAAAATAGTAGATTTTATCGAGAAATTGAGTGAATTAAGCAGTGTGAGGTTGTCATGCCTATCTCCACAATCTGATGAAATCAACAAACCATTTGAATATGTTGAATTTTTCTTGTTTTACCGCATCCAAACTCCCTGGTAGTTGGTTTATTAGATTGATGACATTTCGAAAATGGTCGCTATTCCACATTTAAATATTTGACACGGACTGTATTTGGTCGAACAGACATTCGATGTAGATGAGTTTTTGCATCATTTACGTTCTGGTTTTCAGTCCTCATTATTTTCAAGGAAGATAAGGTTGCAAATTGGTATGTAGTTTGTGTCATAAAATGTCTACATTAATGAAGAAATATTTGTCAAGTAGTTATATTATCATTTTATGTTTAACGTAAAAGGTGCACTAAATTCATCTTGATGCTAAGGATCCTCCATATTTTTCAGAATTATTGAGTACATCTACTCAACAGTATTGATGTAGCAGATCAGTACAGTAGTGCGAAATTGAGACAGTCTCTCAGTCTTAGGTGAAATGATGCAAAGGAAGATTGTTAAGTGGGTTTCTTTAGCTGTCAGATGATTTTTATGTTAGTGAAGTGTTTTTTTCAAACTGCTGTATGTATTGTCGGTTTTGCAATCTCAACGTTTGGAAGGCAACAAGGAAATCGCTAGTTTTTGAGAAAAGTATATATTTTCGGGAAGGTAAAAGTGTTAATTTTGTGACGTATTTTACTTGGATGAGAAAATTGCTCACTACCTGCATCGGTCTGGGGAAAAGGCAAAGTTTTGATGCACTGTCGCCTATATTAATACCGGATACTTAAAAATTTTCCGTCATTTACCCCTTTTTGTTGCTTGGGATGACTGATTCCCATTGATGTTCTAGAAGTTTATACAACAAATGAAAAACCAGTTTCATTTGTCGCTGCTTTAAATGAGACAACAATTTATAGACGACCTTTGAGCAAGCAAATTAGTGAATGAATTTCTCTCCAAAGTTCAAGACCTGCTATCTTAAATGTGTCTGGTTCGTCTCGCCTCATCACTAATTTTACAGGTACTCAACTCCAACAACTGTTTATAAGAAGAATCATTCTTGTAGGGGTAGTCATATTACAACTTTACTGCATGCAGTTAAGAATGCAATCTTCTCTGCTTGCGGTGCATGCAAACATTTGAATTTGTTCGTTAACACTAATTAATTTACTTCAAGTAAATACGGTGAATGGCTTAAGATTGTACTCGATTGTACTGTTCCCCATGACAGCAGTTCACCATCTACTCTCCATATTAGTTTGTCGTTAAGGGAGTTTACCAGTATTTATTATCTTTGTTATGACCACGTATACACCAACTTACTTCCTAACGCCCGTTTCTTGTTTCGGTACCGTTCCAGGTCTTGTGATATTCAGTGGGCGTTACCCTAGCCAGGTTGCCTAGTGTTATCATTGATCCCCTAGTATTTCATCTTGATACGGATTCTTCATTGTAGGAATTTATTAAGTTCCTTACTAAATCATATAAATGGGACGTATTCCTACCTATTGTTGCAACCTGATCTTGTAGTGTTCTCGAAGCTCGAGTGACAAAGATAAAAAACGTGTGGTTACGTAGCTAAAAGTTATTCACTTTCATGTGACGTAAAATTTCACCATAGAATATCATTTTCGTTTCTGAATTTCATCACTACCTAAATGAGTTTCGTTATAGTTCCTCGAGGTTGATGTTATAAAATAATTTCTCCTTGAAAGGTGCTACCTAGACACTAATGTCATGCTTTACTTATAGTATAAAGCTGGTTTCAAATTCCTGTCATATAAGACAATCTTAACTTGGATATACTAGGCAGGTTTCATAGAATCTCACTTGATAAAAAATGTCTCTAAGCATACATGTATTCTTGGTAATGTAATTTACGCTTTTTTGACTAACTGAGGGTTATAGCTTAACATCTACCAGATATGTTTCCATTATTGCCTCAATTGCTAAAACTGCGTATTTTGTTGTTTAAACCTTAAGAAACTGGAAAGTTTTTAAATCTCGATGGAATATAAATGAGATTTCTTAAGGAAATTGTGGGATTCTTTCACTACTTTTTAGTACTAATTATTTCTAAGGTTTGCTTCTACTAGGAAAAAACTGAGCAGAATGGTACCATGTAATCCCTTTTATAAAAACTATAATGCTTCTTATTCTTGCTAAAAAGATGGGTTGTAATTTTATTGGTAATCGTGTTCCGTCAAAACAGTATCGTTTATGCATAATAACGGCATATATTTCCTGAGTTCCACTTACGGCTTTAAGGATCTCCAAAACTACTTTGATTTTAAAGTCGTTCGAAAAGCTCGCTTGGCTTTTGCCAACTTGCGTCACCTTTGGCGAAGGCGAGATATCCGTTTATCAATAAGAGGATAGGTATACTGCGCGGCAGTCCGTTCTGTTTTAATTTACGGCAGCGAAACATGGCCATTAAGAGTAGAAGACACTCGTAAGCTATTAGTATTTGACCACAGATGCCTTAGAAATATTGCTGGCATCTGCTGGGATCACCGGGTAAGTAATAGTGAGGTTATACGCGTGGTATTAGGGAATGATGGTAAATCAGTTGATGAGGTAATGAATCTTCATCGACTGAGATGGTTGGGCCACGTGTTACGTATGCCTGAACACCGACTACCACGACGTGCAATGCTATCCGGTATTGGAGATGGTTGGAAGAAAGTTAGGGGCGGCCAAACCAAAACGTGGCATCAGTGCTTGAAGACACTAACTTCTAGTCTGAGCCATGTTGGTAGATGCAGACTACTTGGTTGGGATCCGCGTGACTTTCGTAACCAATGGTTGGAGACTCTTGGTGACATGGCTCAGAATCGATCACAATAGCGTCGGTGTATACACTCCCTGTCTTCCCTTAAACTACGAGATTAAAATTACTTCATATCTTTCTGTCTACGAACCAATTCTTTCTTCTTGTACTATATCTCTATATGCAATCTTTCTCTTATATATTACCACCTTTGACCTAACCACTGCTATGAATCCGGTGTTCATCTTGTTGTGCTGATGCTGTATGGCAACCTGGACCGATGCACATATGTGCCTGGTCCTACGTTGTAGCTGACTGACTGACTGACTTAAAGTCGTTTAAACTTATGAGACATTGTCACAGAAATTTCATCGCGATGAATGGAAGTGACTAGTTGGATTGTCGATACTATGGTATATCTAAAATTGTCCAATTAGATTATTTATATCAAATAAGCACTCTATGGGGATGTTTTATCTTCTACCCAAACAGGAGGCTTTTGTCAACTATGTGTTTTTTTTTTCAAAATAATATACTTAAGCTCATTTTCCTGGGTCTTTTATAACTCATCCATCTTTATACATGTTCCTCATTGAAATTCCTATCCTCAAAATTTAATTAGTGATATACCATTTGTATTCATGCTTTGTAAACCGTCCATGTGTCTTCTACCTAAATTCTATTGAAATGTTACAGGTCCAATGGCTTTTTTCAGACTTGTTAGTTATTTTCCTAGGCCATCTTAATAATGGAAAATGTGCGATTTACAAAACTAGAGAAGCAAAGAGAACTTCTTCGCAACAAACAAAGGCAAAAGTATGCACACCAAGTGTTGTCACTTCAAAAACGTACAGAAAGTGCTGGTATCAGTAGTTGTAAAGCTAATAACTGGAGAGAAAACAAATCATCAAGTCAATCGGCTTTAGGTTTCCCAATAAAAGGTAGAACTGGTGAAAATTATTATGGTAAGTCTTCTCAAACGATTGTCATTGTAAGCATTATGAAGGTTTAACCAATGTTTTGCTGTGATTTTATTCTAGTTGTTGTTGAGTGATGATTTATCTAGATTTCTTTCAGCCGCCCAAATTTTCCTCGGCATACTCTGGATGTAACATCAAAAGTTGGGCGACGATTTGGATGAGATTGAGATGTTTTATCTAATATTGTAAAATTGCTTTATATCTTTCTACCAACTGATTCTCCCTTTACTATATCCTTATATTCAATCTGTGGTGGACCAGACAGATATGAACGCGAAAAGTATTAACAAAGTTACTAAAGATCAATAGTAATATTAATATATACCAGTTAATTGTTACAAATACAATAAAAATTTGGAACGTTACTTAAATTGACCAAATGTTGCGTGTTCTGATTGTGTCCGGTATTGTAAATCCACACTTATAAATGCTTGGTGATTCTGAACGGGTTGACGAACTCTCCAGTGATATAATCCAACGTAGAATGTGGTATATTCCAATTACAGTCTGTAAATAATGATAGTATTTGATTTAGACTTCAGTTAACTCAATCACAAACGAAGATAGAACGAGGAATGTGTGAGTAGTAGTGTATTTGTTAGCCAGCAAGAGTATGTCACGCTATGTCAGTATCATAACGGAAAGTGTGTTCAAGGTCATTTACTAAAAAAACAGTTACAGTCATTTAATGTTAAATATACATACAGTGGAAGGTTGACAAAATAAATACAAATAACATTGAAAACTTTATAAAATAAGCTTGTCAGGCCTATCTCCACATAGCTCCCCCCAGAGTATCCGGAGGTAACACTGGTTATAATTTAAAAAATGTAAGGATATGATATATACATGTATACAAAAATAATATTTACAGTTATAACTAACAAAAATGTGGAGATGAGTATGATATTTAGCAGAGATGTAGAATAGCATAATAAACACACACAAAAAAAATGAAAACACTGTCATTTAATGTATTGTTTGGCTAACAATGATAATAATAATGTGCAAAACTGCTAATGACCCAAAAAAATTGAACTGTTTATTTTTGTGTACATAAATAAGTAATTAAATAGAGTTTACTCGTTTGTTATAGTGACAAAAAAAATTTTTCATAAAAAAAATAAATGTGACAAAACGAATAATTGTGGAAAAATATGATTGTGTACACTGTGAAAAGAAAAAAAAATTTGGGTGAAATTAGTAGTGTGGGACATCGGTAGGTGTTTGCTTTTTTTTTGTTTTGTTTTAATCGACGAAATGGACATAACGCTTGGGCTTGTTTATAAGTCTACCGGAGCGTGTTAAACAAGAAGACTTAGTATTAAGTTTTTTATCCTTCACTGGTTTTTCAGTCACTGGTGGGAGGGGTTGTTTGTCAACGGCGTTGTCTTTTTTTACTTGAGTAGCTTCATAGAAAGCAGGTTTTATTCTGTCTATAGAAATGGTCTGCTTGTTGCCATCTCTGTTGATGATGAAGTATTTTTGTGTGCGTTTAATTACTTTATATGGGCCTTCGTATGATTGTTTTAATGTTTTTTTAACCGCATCTACTCGGACGAAGACAAATTTGCACATCTCAAGGTTTTTATCAAGTTGGACTCGATAGTTGTGCTCATGAGGGGATATTGCTTTAATATTCTGCATCGTTTGTAATAGGCGACTTGCGAAGTGAGTAGAATCCCCGGGCGTTGTAGGTTCATAGTTGACTAGTTGACCAGGTAACGTTAGAGTTGTACCATAGACTATTTATAAAATAAGCTTGTCAGGTCTATCTCCACAAATCTTTCTTTTATACATTACTACCATTGATGTGATTACTTCTATGGATTTGGTGTTCATCTTGCTGTGCTTATGAGGTTTGGCAACTTGGACAGATCCATATATGTTCTTGGTCCTGCGTTGTAGCCGAATGAATATTTGTAATTACTAGTTAGTAAAACTCCCACTATTTCAATAAAAAGGTACGATGCTTGTATTGTGGGATCATTGATCTGGGATTAAGTTGTAGTAAGAAGTAACGACGTGACTGCTTAATAATACAATATCTGTTTATTGTAAGATAATACGGAATCAAGATTTGGGATTACGTTACATCATTTTTCATGGTGTCTGTTATTCATTGTGTGTCTTTCATTTACTCAGACTAACATTTACGCTATTTTTCGACCCGTTTGACTGTCTCTTTATTTCTTGAGTTCCTTTCAAAACATGGTGATTTTAACTGTTTTCGGGAATTTTACCTTTACAATACAAATAAACTGATTGATCGTGTTTTCAATTCACGTATTTTAATCTGCTGTGCTGAATTATAGTTATTTTTGTTAGACTACATACATTTCTTAAATTTAGTGGAAAATTACGTTTAAGTTTATCAATTACTTTTGGTTTACTAGTCTTTTAAAGAAACGATCTTTTTGTTGATTAAGTTAGTGACATTTAGCTGGAGATCGTTTATCCCAAACAGCTTCACAACATAGAATACTTCCATTCACTATTATAAAAGCGTAGACTGAACTTCCGTTATAACCTGTGGTAGAACGCGTTTTAAATTAAGTTTAATAATATTGACCAGTGCTACTATATGTCGTTTCAGTTGTCAGTCTGTTTTCCTTTTTATCTCTTCTACACTTATCAGTATAAACGACCGTGAAGTTCGATTTAAAGATCTCATCGTTTCGATTTAGTGTGGCTTTAGTCCACCTATGCTCAAATAATTATTTCACCCTGTATAAATGTTTTAGCATATGACGGTCCGCAATCATGTGATACATCAAACCCTGATGATTTTCCTACAAGTGAAGTTCAAGTTATTCATGTACTCACAAAACCTACTCCTTTGGGACAACCAAGGTTTGATCAAACAGTAAGGCGCAAACCAAACTCTGAAGCAATACAAGATAATGGAGTGGATAGTGAAGATTACAAAAGTACTGATAGTCTGAATAATCTAACCATCACACGGTCGAGTACTATGTTGTCTTCTCTTGACCAAGATACCTATCTGGCTTCTACTGGTAAGTTATTCAAATTACGCATAACTTAAAGCTTACAGTCGATGATATTGAAGTTTTTTGGGTAAAACACTTAGAAATGTGACGGAATCCAAAATAGATAAAATGACATATTTCTAATGTGGTTTCCCAGAGATTTTGTTCAATTTAAAGGTGATTTTCATTACAGGTTGATCATTTGGAGTAGATTTAGAGTACTTTGTGATATTCGAACTAAAATTTGGTACATTTCTTGGTTTTCTGTTGCACTAAATCTCTCGAGACTTAAATCAGTGAAGGTAATCAAACTAAAGCATAATTCTAACTCATAAATTCATTGATTCCTTGTTTCAATCTTTTTAGACAATAGGGTTCCTAAGTGATATAGAAAAGAATATACAATGAAGGTTTAAGACATGGCTTACAAATCATACCAACGAGACAACTTTTAGATTTAAAAACTGATCATATAAAAAACCTAGTCGTTTGTGTCTTCCCCAAGATTTTCTTAATATTCCAGTTGCCTGGTTTCTTTTCTTTTTTTCCCAACGACTGTACTCATCTTCTACAGCACCGTTACAAATAAAGTATTTTACCATTGGTTTTATCGAATAGAAAAGCTATTTATATATATATTTATTTATTTGAACACATAAATATTGGTACAAGAGGGCACCAAATATATATGCGCCACACAAAACGATGAGGATTCGAAGAGAAAAAAGAAGAACAATAACGAACAGGTTAGTGTAATAGTAATTAAAAAAAATAATAATGGGGTAAACGGGAAGGTACGATCAAAAGAAATTTTCCAGTTAAGGAAGAAACAACCATTTATTATGAAGAAAGTTAAAGAAGGTTCCAACAGGATCGCCACTGACTTCTATTCTGAGCCTTATCTGATAACGTCTCTAGCCACTGTGTTGCACCATCTCTAGGACCCCAGTCAGGGAGTCGTGAGGAACCAACAGAAGCCAGCCCTTTGCAGCTTTCTTTCATACCCCGGCACTATGTCATACATTGACCACCTCTCCGCTTTTTCCAACCAGTCCCAGAGTCGGCAAATAATGCACGACGTGGAATTCTCTGGGACGACATCCGTAGAACATGTCCAAGCCACCGAAGTCGGTGTTTCAAGATGGTGACAACAATCGAATTATCGTCTTTGCGCTCGAACACACGATCCCAGAGAACAGTCCTATCCAACGAATCGAAGGCAGCCCTGATGTCAAGAAACACTACGATTGTTGGCCTTTGATAAGTATGAAGGTGTTCTAACATTTGGCGGAGGGTGAAGATGTGATCAATACATCCTCGACCGGAACGAAAATCAGCCTGCTCCTCGCGAGCCAATCTTTCTCGGGTTTTGACCAACCTACGAAGTATGAAGGAAGCCAACAGCTTGGATGCAATCGGAAGTAGACTTATCCCCCGATAGTTGTTACAGGAACGACGTGAACCCTTCCTAAAGATAGGGACAACTATCGACTCATTCCATGACGTTGGTACACTCTCTAGCTCCCAGACCTTTGTAAACAACGTCGTCAGTTCCTTAGCCAGAAAGTCACTACCATCTTTAAAAAGGACCGGAGGTAAGTCATCTGGGCCCGGTGATTTGTAGCGCTTCAAGAGTTCCTTGAGAACTTCCGCCTCATTTGGTGGATCAGTCGTCACCGGCCATGGAGGGCAGGACAGTCCGACCGATGTTGCCGGAGCAGCAGACTACTTGAACTGCCCTTCGAAGAATTCTGCCCATCGTCCAAGACGTCGTTGGATGTCAGTGACTGGCATTCCATCATCCTCACAGATTGTTTCACTCACACCAGACTTCTTGCTGCCAGTGGCTCGGATAAGCTAGAAGAGCTTCCGGTAATTACCAGATGCAGCTGCTGCTTCCAGCTCATTAGCACGCTTCGACCACCAGGCTTCTCGGTTCTTACGCAAGCTTTGCCCAATTTCCTTACGTAACATCCTTCGTTTGTGGTCAAACTCACGGTCACACGGAGTGAAACGATGGGCTTCGATGAGTTATAAGAAGCCTGAAGAAACCTAGTGCTTACAAGCGGGACGTTTCGCGAAACCGCAAGGGGCTTTACTGGCCATTTTCATGGCGTCATGCAATTGCATCCAATGCTCACCTATACTTTCCTGTGGAATGGTAGCTAGCCTAGCAGCTAGCTCGGTTCGATACTTACTAGCAACAGAAGTTGCAACCAGCTTGCTAACATCAATCCGTTGGTGGCGGTCACTTCGTTGTCCACTGAAAAGTAAGGTGAGATTGGCAGAGACCAGGACATGATCAGAGTCCGGATAGGTACTCCAAAATGAGCGGCAGTCTTGTACACAACCACGCCAGCGGTAGCTGATCGCGATGTGATCAATCTGAGTCCAGGACTGAGATGCAGAGGGAGGACGCCAGGTGGCACGTTGGCGCTGACTGTGCCGGAAGTTAGTGCTAGCCAGAAACAGGTTGTTGTCTGTGCACAGTTGCAGTAGACGGTCCCCGTTATCTGTCCTGCGACCAACGAGTCCCCATCGGCCACCTAAACTACTCTCTTCTGTGCCTAGACGCCCGATCTGAGCATTTAAGTCTCCGGCTGGTAAAACAATATTTGTAGGACGCACTTTCTGGAGAACAGTTAACAACTGGTGGTAGAATTCATCCTTGATTGAATCCGGGCTGCAATCTGTCGAAGCACAGGCGGAGATAACGAAAAGACGTTGTTTCTCACGCCGATTTCTTCTCACTTTGATGGAACTTTCTAATCTAACAGCACATAACCGACTGTTAATGAGGATCCAGTCGATTAGTGCTGCCTCAGCTCTAGCGCTTAGTGCGACACCAACGCCAGCAAAACTGGACGAAGATGCCACAGGGTCCACGGATAGACGCACGTAAAAGAAGCTTTTTGAAGCGACAGATGGAGAGCGAATTTGTAGTACTTCACCAGAGTTTTGAGTAGGGGTCTCGGATAGACAACAGACGTCGATATTAAGACATAGCTAACCCTATCTGTTGTCCGACCTGCATAAGTGTGCGAACGTTGAAGGCAGCCAGTTTGAATGGTGCACGTGGTTTCATAAAAACTGCTTCAGTATTCGTATTTGGTGGTAGCATACAATTTTCAACCAGGCAGTGGCTCGAGAGCGTTTAGATAGAACGGAGTTTCCACCATAAGCGAGCTACTGTATTAGTCGAAAAATAAGGATACATAGAGCGGGAATGAGAGTGAATAAATGACCTAGTAAATAATAATAATAGTAATAATAATAATAATGTGAAACGTTTGACTGTTAGTCGAAGCAAGTAAAGTATTTTCCGTAACTATCGTCCTTTCATTCTGTTTGTGTGTGGGCTGTGATACTGCCCAAACCGAAGCACTTGGTTTTTTTAGGGGGCCGCACCCCGCGCCCTTTACCTTAAGATCTGACCCACAAGGCAGTGGAGCATCGTGAGGAGATGCAGTTCCATGGTAGCCGGTGACCAACGATTGGTTCATATGCCATTTGGTCCCTCAGGATACTGGAGCCCATGTGCACCATTGGTTTGGGATCCGGTTAAAGCACCGGACATTCGCTTTTTATCCTCTCATTTTCGTAAACAACACCCCCTCCACGAGAAGTCAGTGAGTAGAGTAGGACTTCCCTGGCGGAGGCTGTGTACGCGTGGCCGTGTGAGAGCATGTCGAGAGGGGGGGCGGGCCCACCCCACTCTCTGCCGTACCAGGGCATTTGGGGGCGACAAACAACATAATATTCAGGAATGTAGCACTCAAAATGTTAGTGGTTCTCCTAAATTCATTAATTAACAGTTAACATTAAAACATATAGGCTACACAATTCGAGAGACGTAGAAAAGTTAATAAATAACTTCAAAATCCAATCAGATTACTTCTTTTGTAGACGAAAAATGTTACCATTGTAATCTGAATTTGTAAGACTTCACCGAATAATTGGTAACCTTATATACAGTTTTCCTTGGATTTCCGTTATTTCCAACAAATGTATTTATCGAAATATTTGTAAAAATTCCTGAAAGCTGATAAATCACTCATCCATGTAGTTTTTGTAAAGCTTATGACACATTTAGTATTAGTGTCCCACAATAAATGCATCAACTATTTTTTTGCTCGTTATCATTATCCTTAGAATAATGTAATAGACAAGGATCTTTTCGAAACATGGAAATATCCGACAATTTCCCAGCTTTAGATGCGTTTTTTATTCTGCTTTTATTTTTAGTAATCGTTGGTTGTGTGATCGCATCGTAGTAATGAAATCAAGAAACTAGATTTTTACACAATTTTTCACGGTTTTTAAGACATTAAAATTTCTGATAATGCATGCGAATCAAATAGCTAGTCTTCAAGGCGAGTATAATCCCTTAAATTTTATAATATTATAGGAACAAAATATAAATGATTTAGGGTAAGGAATGAGAATGGAAAATAATAAGAAATATTTATGGCTAGTAGATTTGTAATTTGCTCAGGTTGTTGATAATTTTGTTCAAGAAAAACAATAAATTTGGGGTACCTAGCCTGTCGTAGTCCCTGGTGGTGTTCTCATAGCTTTCGGGTTGCCTGATCTGCCAAGGGCGATGAGACAGTGCATGATGCTACTGTTGTGTGCTAGGTTCAGAGAGAATTGCAAATCCGCCCCGTTATTGTTCCTATTCTCGACCGTAGCCGCTACCTTGACGTGGTGGTCGGGCTTGCCTATCGTGATGACCCAACCGAGCTATATTGGCTGGAACATATGTTTCTGTAGGTTCTACCATGCCAGGCAGGTCGATTGAAGACTAAAAGAAGCAACTCATAGTCTGAGGGCGAAGTTGTACTGCCGACTGTAGAGAGGTGTGACAGCAGTAAGGTGTTTCCCTCGGACAACCAGCATCTGCAGCGATGCTGCCTTCTCACAAGAAAGGAGGGGGTTAGAAATGGTTGACCCTCACCTCACGGATTTCCCTCTCCGGTGGTAAGGCCATTTGAAGAACGGAGCTAACACATCAAAAACCTCCCACAAAAAGGCCGTGCGCGTCCGGCCTCAAGCAGTTGTCCCCTGGGCTCTGCGGTCACGCTCCCAGGTCGTTAAGGCCGACATTAATCCGACTTCCTTTTCAGGTTCCTCTAGAGATACCCTTCTACGGTGTGGGCAACCGGGAAGTGACATCAGCCCTCATACCCGTAACAACACACGAGACCAAGTTGGTCACATTCAAATCCTTCCTACACCTCTTAATACCTCTCTTATCTCCCCGCCTAACCCCTCTCACGTCCTTTTTTCACCTCGCACCGCTAGGACCAACGATTTGAGCACGCGGAACGTTATTCCTGGTCTCCTGAAACCACGCTCTAAACTACATGTAGGAGCTTTTAACGTACGAACACTGTGCCAAATAGGACAACAGGCTTCCTTAGCTAGGACTTTAGAATCCCGCGCCATCGATGCGTGCTGCGTCTCCGAAACGCGCATACAGGACCCGAGTAGCGTCATTCACTTGACATCACCATGTCAAAACAACGAACCAACTCGATTCACACTTCGTGTATCTGGAGGCCCAGATTCTACTTCTCGTGGACTCACCGGCGTAGGTTTAGCATTGAGTCCTAGGGCAGAACAAGCTCTCTTAGACTGGATCCCAGTAGACAGTCGTGCACTGTCCGACTAAACGTAACAGTAAGGATCCGAAAAGATAGGGACACTCGTCGTCGTCTCCGAAACGCGCATACAGGATCCGAGTATCGTCATTCATTTGACCTCACCATATCATAATAACACTGGATCTCAGCAACATCAACCGCACTGATAGATGCTCGAAAAGTCATCCCATCTGGCTCTAAACATAAGGAAGAGCGGAGTCAGCGTAAGCGCAGACTTATAAGAAGCCTACGCAATCATCGCGAATAGTGGTTGGTAGCGAAAACAAGAGAGATGGAAAAGGCAGCGGCAATGGGTAACAGCAGACCATTCTTCACACTTGTCAAGGAAACTGGTATTAGGAACCCAACTGTTAACGAAACTATCTCTGAAAAAGATGGACATATTATTCATTCTCAATCCAGGAGATTGGATCGATGGGCAGAACACTTTATGGATCACTTCAACTGGCCTTCAGCCACACTTCGGTTTCCCATAATCTTCAGTCGACCTGGATGGCAAGGTAATGTAAGTCCTCCAACTCTTTACTTGGTTGAAAAAGCTATAAGAAATCTAAAACATGATAGAGCAGCAGGCCCTGACAGGTTTGCCCCTGAGGTTTTCAGATATGGCGGTCCAGTATGAACAGTGAGATTAACTGAAGTCTTAGGTAGAATCTGGGAACTGGATGTAATCCCATCTGACTGATCTCAATCACTGATTGTGCCAGTCTATAAAAAAAGAACAAAAGTCCTGTTGTGACAATCAAAGAGGAATCAGTTTGACTAACATAGTGTCTAAAATATTAGCTTCAATAATACTTTGACGCCTAACCAAAGCTGGTGAAGAACACGTTAGAGAAAACCAGACTGGTTTTCGACCTGGACGAGGTTGTGTAGACCAGATATTCACACCACGTCAGGTCCTAGAACATAGATAGACATTCAGACGCCCCACAATCGTGGTATTTCTCGACCTTAAGACAGCATTCAACTCTGTTGATCGTGAGGTTCTATGGTAGTGTTTGTCACTGAAAGAAGTACATTAACCTTATAAAGGCTCTCTACTCGAACATAACTGGTCGAGTGAGAGCTTATGGCGAACTGTCATCAGAATTGATTATCTCAAGTGGTGTTCGTCAGGGCTGCCCACTCTCTCCATTCTTGTTTAACTTTGTCATTGACGTGCTTTTAGAGATAACACTTTCCTCATCTAAATTTCCAGGAGTTGAACTTTTACTGGGAGATTCACCTATTGACTTAGAATATGCGGATGACATTTGGTGAAGACGCTGACGGAATGCAGAGTCTTCTGACCACTATAAACAGCAATGCAAGGATGTTTGAGGTGCGATTCTCTCCCTCGAAATGCAAAATGTTGCTTCAGGATTGGGTTGCATCCACACCCGAAATAATGATAGGGAGTGAAGTAGTTGAGCGTGTCGATCGCTTCACTTATCTTGGGAGTCTCATCAGCCCTTATGGTCTGGCGTTTGACGAAATCTCAGCACGGATACAGAAGGCTCGACTAGCTTTTGCCAACTTGCGTCATTTATGGCGTAGGCGAGATATCCGTCTATCAACCAAAGGACGTGTTTACTGCGCAGCAGTTCGTTCCGTCCTACTTTATGGCAGTGAAACATGGCGGGTAAGAGTAGAGGATATTCGTAGGTTACTAGTATTCGATCATAGATGTCTTCGAAACATTGCTCGTATATCCCGGGACCACCGAGTAAGCAATGCAGTTGTTAGGAAATGGGTACTAGATAAGGATGTCAAATCAATTGACGAAGTAGTGAAACTTCGTCAGTTGAGATGGTTTGGACATGTGTTACGTATGCCCAACCACCGACTGCCGCGACGTGCAATGTTTTCTGGTGTAGGAGTAGGTTGGAAGAAAGTTAGGGGCGACCATACCAAAACATGGCACAAGTCCATGAAGTCACTGACAAGTGGACTGCGTCATGTTGGTAAGTGTAAACTACCTGGTTAGGGACCGCGAGATGATAGCAACCGATGGTTAGAGACCCTGAATGACATGGCTCAAAATCGTTTGCACTGGTGCAAGTGCATCAACTCTTTGTGTCTTCCCAAATTCTAATCTCTTGAATTCTCCTTTTATCTTTTTTTCTCTTTCCAAGTTTATTTCACTGTATTATACTCCTTGAATAACATCTTCAAACCCTGATCTTTCCGATTACTGCTTATATTCTTACTACCTCTACCACTATGGGGTTTAAATCGACAATTACATCTCTGTGCTAATGTGGTATGGCAACTTGAACTGATGTACGTACGTACGAAGTTCTGCGTTGTTACTGACTGAGTATTTGAGCGTTATTCAGCTACCATTAGGCGATATGATGAAGTGTTACTGCATCATCCGGATAATTTCCGAACACTTCCTTGGTACACACATAATTTATTTCTACTAATCGAAGGGCTCTCTTGTAGCAGTTTAGGTTTCTACACATGAAAAATAATCACTCAACTACTCTATACTTTATACATTTCTGGCTTAATTTTTTTGATTGGTGCTTCTGGCTGGGATAGATCCATGATAGCTTATTGATTTTAGGTGGTTTATAGCCTCTACATTGCTAATATGTTATTTAATTATATATTTTAGCGATTTGAGTATTGACAAGTTAAATGATTTTGTTTTAGTTTACCATATGTATATTCATTCCCTGAAGATGATATCAATCTAGTCAAAATACGACTTTAGCCACAAATATATTAATGAAAGTGTTTTGATGTGTACAGAATAATCCAAAATACACAACACCTATATTATGTCAGTGCAAGTTTTCACGTTACATATATTCGGGTAAAAGTCTCTGAAAATAATTCCATTGTCGAGATCAACTTTCATGAGAATTCCACGTCTACAGCTTACCACAATATGGCATGGTACCTTCTTGTACTATGAAAAAGCTAGAATGTAGACCTGATGCACAAATCATGACCAACTAAAGTGTATCAAAGAGGTTCACAAAGGTGTGCGTTATTTAGTTGATTATCAGTAAAATGATCAGATTGATTAATGTTTTTCAGACATTTATTAAGGATTGTTTCGAACGAGCGTATCTTCATGTACGCTAATTATGTTCACGAAGTGCTGTTACGAAAAGCTAGTGTTGAAAATTATTCTTTAATGATGAAAAGTATAAAAGTTATGTGTCGGTAATCTTATCACCAGCCTATTGGTTATCATTTAGATTCTAGTTCTAGTGTAAAATTTAAAATGATCATAAATGATCTGGAATTTCACTTTAAGTAGCTGTTCACTCTGCGTTCTTTTTAAGTACATAATATACGTATGCCAGATCGCAGGCTTTTTGTGTTCGTTCGATCTTCACTATTAGTACTGAAGTCTTTATCGGTATATCGTACCTGAATTTTGTAGAGGATAGTGATGGCGAAAATGAAATTGCGGAGTCTCACTCTGGTTTTATGACTCAGAAACAAGTAGTGAAGATATCTGACAATCCCAATAGTCATCTTCATAAGGATAGTTATAGCGGAGTCACGAATTTTACCAAATACAACAGCGAAAACTCGGATACTGGTGATAATGCGAATCCTGTTGAGAAGGTTAGTCCTATATATCACATACCAGTTTTGAGTTTATAATGTAACATGAGTATTTGAATTTTTCTATTTGAAACAAAATATTTATGAAGCTGATTGGTGCTTTGTGCGATAACAATGGTAATGGAAACTGTTGTATTTTCTACTTACACCGAGAACGCTACTAACATAACTCACATTAGATATACAGTGACACTGATTTGTTCACCTGAAAATTCTGTCCCGAACTATCAGCGAGAACAGCATAAAGCTAACGATGTACTCAGGCTTAAAACTCACACTGTGCAAGTTCGCATTTAATGCGTTGGATGGGTTAGGATATTATTAAAATTCCATAAATCAGTTGTTCAGAATACATGCATTATAGATATATATCCTGAAACACACAACAATGTGTTCCATAGTTCCCCCTTTCCATTTATAAGAGGCCCGTTCAATTAAAAGCCTACTTTGCACATGACGATTCAAAATATTACTTATCATCCTTAAATAGCCACCAATGTGGTTTCCGGTAATAGCTTTAATACGAAGTTGTTAATTTTGGCGAAGTATCTGATGTTGTTCACTGAATCAAAGTTTATAATTTTCCCATCTCCACTTTTGTTTCCTCATACTAAGAATTCTTCACAAATAAATTATCTTATGTGTTAACGCTGAATCCCTAGATGAATCAGTACTGAAGGTAATTAGGGCTTTCCTTCTCACAGTAAAATGATTGGTAAAGCATATAAATTATCCGCATACTGTAAAGTTAGTTTTTGATGGAATTTATTAAGTCACCTCAACTATATTTTGCAGACTTTGGATGGGGAGCGTAGTTATCAGAATTTTCGTAATGGCCGAAAAGTCCATGCCCCACTAGCTGTTCTCGTGAATCGGTCGAATACATCTTCACTTAGTGGTTCTTTGACAACTATGCAATACGTTAGCAATGCCATTAAAGGGAATAAGTCGAATGTCGAACAAGTCTTAACGACCCTTGAGAATTCTTTAGACTTATCGGAAAACCTCTGCCAGAAAGCAATTTTAACCCAAATATTGGATCACTCTGGAAAACCTAATGTTAGGAGATCTTGGGATTCTTCTTCAAACAAGGTAACATTTTCAAAATAGGAACTCTGCTCAAACTATTTCACTACCCTCCGTAAGATATAGTTCACAAATGAGAGTATAATTATTTCACTGTCATCTAGTTGTTGTAGTTTTCTAATGAGTCTCCAGACAACCTGTGTACAATATGATGTGAAATAAGGAAATTCCGACTCATAAAATACTTCATGTTGACCTACTAAAATCTCAAAGGCTATTATTGCATTAAGTTCATATGAAAAATTCTCACACTTCTTAATGACAACAAAAGGCGACAGTTAATTCGATACAAAATCAAAATAATTAGGGTTATTTTTCAAATAATTGATTCATTGAGGAGCTGTTGCCACTGATACGTCACACCATGTATTAAGATGTTTTCGTCACTGAGATAACTTTCCATTTTAAACTCATGCTTCACCGATAATGTATTGCCTCACCAATCTGACTTGCATAACAATAGAAGTCCATCGAACTGTTCGCAAAACCTCACCTAGCATATGTTTCGTGTATCCTCTGTATTTTAAAAACTGAATCGACTAACGATACAGTTTACGTTTTTGATATTCGAATCGTTAGTACCTCAAAGTAACTAATTATGTTGTCATTGGTACCACCCTGTTTTTAGTCGTTTACTAGAAACCATTAAAATATGAAATTAAACTTTTTAGGGAAATTCTTAATGTATAGTTTATAGATAACTGTTAAGTTTGTTCTCATTCTCATTCATATAGAAAAGTATAAAGTTTTGGTTTACCCATGTTTTGTGCCAAATTAACTTTATTTTTATTCAAAATACTTTGGTTTCAATCCGGTATACTAATCATTTCATACTAAACGAATTCAGCCTATTTTATAATATTTTGTGGCCTATTGTAAAAATGAAGACAAAAAAGAATTTCGATAATTATGACACCTTACCAATATCCCAAGTTTGCATTTTTGCTTTAATTCATTGCTTCCTTAACGTGTAGTCGATTTTTGAGTACATTGATAAAAATGGGTGTATAATGTTTCACGTATTTAGACAAACGCTACTCAGGAGTGTGAAGACTTAAAGTATGGTGAGGCAACTCAGTCCTTACTTTTAGATCCAACTAGGAACTTGGAAGAATTCATCATGAAACCTGCTCCTCAGGTAAATGTAACAGAACTATTTTATATTGTCAATTATCCAATTATTTCCAAATTGCAATTGTTATGTTCAATCATTTAACTTAGCTACTGTATATAGCCCATACACCTACTTGTCCTAAACTGGAAAGGAAGAGAAAAGGCAGTACTCTGTAGAAAGCCATATTACTGACTAGATACGAGACAACTCAGATGTATTTAGATAAATTGATCCTAGAATTGACACATGGGTATTGGATTTAGCTAAATATATGATAGGCTTACTGATTGTAGGTCAGCCTCGCTTAAATCGGACTTACCATATGGCTTTTCTGTTTTCATTTATAATTATGGACCAGAGGTGGGAAAATAGCGGTGTACGAGATTATCCGTGAAAGCTGCTAAGTATGAGATAATTTGAACGTGACACTTTTTACTAAAATCTTGAAACATTTTATCCGAATGACTTATTTTGCTGTCTCAAACAAAATATTTCCTGAATACAATGGACCAGTAAAAAACTACATATTCATACTCATTTTGTTGATAATGCGATACTGTTAACGCTGATAATTGTGTAATTAAATGTTAGTCTTTTTAATGGTTGATGTACTTCAGTTTATTAATTGAAAATATACTAGCATTCTGTATGTCGCCCCCGCCTGTTGCTCTACCTGTAATCATTGAATCACTTCACAAAAACGTATGCCCACCTCTATTATGTACGCTTCACTTTGGCTTCCAGAATTTTATCATTGGGAAAATTGGTTAGTTAATTGAAATCAGTTAAAATAAAACAACACTTAAAAGTTGACTTATATTACCCTAATATTTGACAAGGGTAATCGTTCACCACATACTAGTTATTACAACGTTAACATATACACATGTGGTAACTCCATATCATACTATTTTGTGAAATGATGAACTGTTACTTCTGAGCTGCTAGATCTTCAGTCAATCGTAAGAAAATCCAATAACATTGCTTCAAATTCTTTTAAATTGAACTTTCACTACCATTTCTTACAATTTAATTGATGTATTATGAATACCATGACTTGTGTTTGGAGTCCGTTCTATTTTTCTCTGTACATAGCTCATGATCAGTAATACAGATTTATTTTGATGAGCAAAACCTGTTCAAATTCTCATGCTAATAATTTCAGTCCCAAAAGATACTATCGTATCTGATTCTCCAGAAATCTTCAAGTTCTAAAAAATAAATGATAATTCTCAATAACCGCACCAGTCCATTTTGATTATCTGTAGTACTGTGGTGTGTGCCACTTATATTGACATAAGTAGTATATGATGCTAGTCGTGAACAGAAGATCTGGCAGCAGAGACAAGAGGATCGAACAGTAAAGAGTGGAAACAAAATGCAAGAACAATGAAGTATGAGTCGTTTTGAGACAATTGGTGGACATTTTGCAAATTAAGCATTTACTTTATGATTGTTAGATTTTATTAACAAGTCCTGTAATTTTGTGTTAAATACATTCAATTGTCCCCACCCGTGTTCTGTTCACTACAGTACTTTAGAAGCTACAATGGCACAACAACCACTTGTCTTGAGTGTAGATAAGAAATTTTTGATTCATTTCAGGATTCTCGAAATAACATTTTATCGTTTGTAATTCAGAAAATGCTTGTATCTTAATTTCCAATTAATTTTTTGACTTTAAAGGGTGTGACCATACGTTGTCGTATTACACGAGACAAACGAGGTGTCGATCGTGGAATTTTTCCATCATATTATCTTCATCTTGAAAAAGAAGACTGTAAGTTCTTCTTACTTGCAGCTAGGCGTCGCAAGCGATCAACAACGAGTAACTATGTGATTTCTTGTGATGCCACTAATTTATCTCGTGATGCAATTAGTTTTGCCGGGAAACTGCGCTCCAACTTTCTGGGTACTCATTTTACTGTGTACGGCTGTGAATCAAAATCACGAGATAGTAAATCCTTAAATTCAGGGGACAAGGTAAATGATTCTGGTTCGATAACGACAACTACTAAGACACACAATATGCTAGAGCTTGCTGCAATCATATACGTAAGTTTTATTATCAGTACCTGTAGACCTCATTACGTCACGAATCCTAGAAACTGGTTTTTGATGAGCAATAGTGACCAGCAGAGGAGTAGGTCTATAGATGCTTAGGACCTACCAAACAGAAAAGTGGGATTAATCCATAAATCCGTTGACTGTTGGAAGCAGCCATGTCAAGTGATGGAGGTTTCAGGATAGATTATGCGAATTTCTCCAAACATATGGGTGGGGAACATAGATAATGAATTTTGATTGATTTCATTTGTCTCATTCCTGTTATATTCCGTGTTTTTTGTGTTGTCGATTTCTTGCCGCTCTGTGGACGAGAAAGTTTGGTAAATTGAGCGGAAATACATTGAGTCAAGTTCTCATTGTATACCTCAAACTGCTTTAGTAAGCTTGTCACAAATATAACGGATGATAACGAAAACATGACCTTGAAGCAAATGTTCAAAACATGATTAGCAAAATTGTACTAAAAACCTTTTTTGAGCTTAACATAGATGAACACTTCTGTATCCCCATTCAGATAAAAAGATACAGTGAACATTATATCTACACTCCATAAAGCAGCTTTAACATGTGAATTTCGTAAAATACCAGGATGTTATAGGTAATACTTCTGCCAATAATAAGTAACTGGTTATTTAATTGTGTAAGTTTTACGAATGTGTATGAATGAAGAAACATTTTATTAGCTAAAACGTTAAGGTTAAAATGACTGTTTTTCAAATATTAAGTGCGACATTGTCTAAAAAGTCTTTAATAATAATAACTTTTTGTCCGATTAAACATAGAGTCTACTATCAATAAACCAGCTTTCATTCCACAATCCTGGAAGTGATTTTCTTGATATTGTACCTTTACTCGTTTTTCTCAGGATACAAACGTACTGGGTTTCAAAGGACCAAGGAGAATGACTATTATTTTGCCGCGCTTAAGTGCTACTTGTCAGCATTTTTCATGTCCTGGAAATGTATGTCCTTAGTCAATATACTATTTTTTAAAACTCAATATCGAAATAATATTTTTGTGATAATAAAGTTTTGTGCAGGTTGTTATGTTTAAAAATGACACTATTAGCATGCGAAATGTCGGTCTTATTGGAATAACCATTCCAGAGTTAACTCTTTCAATTCGTAATCTGGTGTCGTCAATTTCCTGTAGAGCTGAACTCACTCATTTATATTTAAATGGTGGTTAGTGCCACTTTTTTAACCACAGTCGGCTAGTATGTTATAGCAACGAGACATTCGTCGTCGCTGGTGCTCGATATTACTATGTATTGTTGATTTTTCTCTTTACATGAATATAATAATTGTCTAGTCACATCTCGTTTATAAATACTTATATTGAAGTTCTAGATTATTATCTCTGAATTTATACTTACTCATGCATAGACGTATTCTTATTCAGTTATTTGAAAGGTATAACGTAATCGATCTATGCCTATTTTGTTCAATAATCAAAATTTAGTAATGAGAACTGTAATTCTACGCTGCATTGTACGCACTTATTCCTAAAGTAGTTCATGCTTCAGTTTAGTTCCTTTTTATAAACATCTCCGTTGATTCATCAAGCGTGATTTTCAAATTAACAATAACACTGGCATCTTTAATTAGCAAATATTCCTTGTTCATTTAGGATACTACCTGGCTAATCGACTCATGGCGGAGAAAAGATATGCAGAACGTTCTACAACTACAAAACAAGAATCCTGTTTGGAATGAAGGTAAGGCAACATGTATATTGATTCATCCTTCAAAACGGTATTGTCCAAAAAACGGAGCATATTTCTTGTTTATCGTTTACTGGCCGAAAATACTAAACATTTAATTCCTTGTTGAAAATTAATCGTGATCCAAGCAAAAACAAACTGTCGTCTGTAATCATAAGAACGACTGTACGATTGGGCATTCCTGAGATATAATGTTGTACTTTATGAATAATGTTTATAAAACTTATTTATGAATTCTCTGTCATAATATAGTAGTAGTGTAATGTTGTGATAAACGCTGTTAACTGGTGTATTTCAGTCTATTGTATACGTGAGATGAAATTCAATGAGTCGTTGACCACCTCAAATATATCTGTCAGTATTTATTTGTATATAGCAAAAGATATCACTCAGGAAATTAGTGATTGAAAAACAAAGACCCCAAACTTTGCGAACCTGTTTATCCAAAAGGTATTTTCACAGCTGGCATAAAAGTGTTAGCTATTGGAGTCCGGAAATTGGGTACAGTAAGGCATCACTAAATATGTTGAACGTAATAGTAATGTTCTACAGCATCTTTTCAAATGGCTTACACGTCAAAGTATTTCCAGTCTGTCAGAATTGATTGACTATCGTCATGATGTTGTAGAATGCTAACCGAAATCTAATGTTCACACTCAGAGCATTTTCATGACATGTGTCTTTATTCGTCGTTTTCGATATATCTATTGATTGTATTGTTTGTCATTCAGGTAAGATTGAAATTCTTTCGTGATCGGTTCAAGTTCGTATGATTTCAGATAGAAGTAACGGAAATGCACGATTTCTCTTACCAGTTCAGGGGGTATTTTATATCTTAGTGTACATGAGAAAGGTTCGAATGGGTCAGAACTGACATCCATAATACCTTTTTCATTTCAGATTGCTATAATTTGTGTAAGGACTGTTTACCCTCGAAAGTCCTATACAAAAGTATGTTGATTTCTTGGATGACTACTACTACTCCCGGATCTCACTTGCATATCAAAGGGATGTCAGTAGAACGTTATGATCTGGGTTTTGTGGTAGTCAGTCGTCTAAATGGATTGGAACTTCATTTGCACCATCCAAATTCACTTATTTCCCACTGATGGTTCAAAATTTCAGTTGACCAATTCTTTGATGAATCGTTAATCTCCGTTAAACCACTAACAAACTTGCGCTTCCCTTTTCTCGTCTTTGCAGAAAGTATGTCTGTTGGATAAAAGTTGCACTTACTTAGCTAAGACTATAAAACTTTAGCTGTTTGTAAGTAATTCGATTTAGAAAGTTATATTTCCTGTACGTGTTAGGACCGGATATGTTCTTCTACCATGGATTTGCTTTATTTATTATTCCTTCACGTGTTTTCGTAAAAAAGTTAGTGGAAAAAAATCTGCACGTTGTTTATCTCATCAGAACTAAAAACCTTTTATGTGGTTTGAAATGCCAAACTTTATTGGCCAACTAGATAATCGATCCTTTAAACTGTTGTCATGGGATATATAAGCATGTGGAACAAATTTTCATGTCTTTGTGAATGTCCTTCTTGACGACTATATTGTTCTAGGATCTCTAACTGTAAGCAAAAAGCAGTCCTACCTATCGAATTCTTATGCAAGTTTCAAGTAATTGTGAGAACTAACGACTGAAATGTTTCTCCAACTTTTTTAATTGTTCGAATCTTCTTGGTAAACAATCGTAGCTAGATAATAAACAATAACAAGATAATCTCTAAATACTTGTTCATCGTCATTTGTATAGTTATATTAAAGTTATGAACATACTAGGTAGCATATTTGTATGCAGAATAAGTTACTAAAATTGACCGATGTACATATGTGCCTGGTCCTACCTTGTAGCTGACTGACTTACAGTCAAGAGTTATTGAAATCAATATTATGCTCTGTGGGGGTCTGATATGCGTCAGTTTACAGGAGATTTAAGAGCTGATTGTTACTCCTTGATTTATGAGTGGATCTCCAGAAATTTGTAGTTTCCAACGTATCAATAGAAACATGGACTGTGGGACCCTCTCTGATGCTTTGCTGAAAGCAACATAAGATACATACGCAGGTTCACTGTTATCTAAGGACTTCATCTTTTAGTGAGGAATAAGTTGTTCTACAGTTTTTATAACGATATGATACGCTGATTATTAATATTCAGGGTTTTAAGATCACAATAGTTTTTCCAAAGGAACTATTTCGTATTCCGATATCGGTTTTCCGAAGCCACACAGTATTTATATTGATGGGTGATGTCTATATCCTATTTTACGGTTTTGAGTGACTGTGGTATCCATTTATTCCTGTGATAAATTACCTTTATGAAGAGGTCATTTCATCATTGCTGCCCATTGAGCAGCTATGTACATTGTAATTTGGACTGTAGCCCATCTAGTCCTTATTTACTCTCCTGTTTATATATAGTATACTGTCTTTAGTACGTTGTTCCTATTAACTTCCATAAAAAGTAACATATTCTTTACAGTAGCTTCTGGATTGTTTTAGGGATTAACTGATGATCCATCAAACACGATGCGTCCACCTTTTTGGATTGACTTAGATGCTCATATTAAGCAACAGTACTAAGAGTACCAACAACATAATGGCATTCGTCTTTTTGAAACGGTCGGATATACAAAGAATCCGGTCACCAAGTTTTGCAGTTGTCTGAAAAAAACACTGGAGCTCCAAGTGATTTCCACCATATCAGTACTTTATAGATAAGTGCAACAGCGAAGAGCAGGATCTGTTTGTAAAACAACTTCGAGAGCGTCCTAAATACTATACGTGACCTCTTGAGCAGAAATCTACCGTTTGTCGGAATTTCTAACAAAACCTACACCTATAACAGAAACTAAGGTGAAATAACTGTCTACCTAAGTAGCCTCTGATCCTTACATTGTAGTTCAAAAATGAGTCAACGAAACTGTACAAGTTTATCCATCGCACCTCTAAACATCACGCATGACGGTCGGGCGGAGAATGGTAACGAACACTAAGGAACCCTATCCTCGCATGCTGTGTCATTAAACTGGGGTAGATGCTTAACACTCAAGGTTATCTAGCAAGTGCTATCCCATGTTTTATTTCTTACAATTTCGCTCCTAACATACTGTTAGCCATAAGAATTTAGAAGAATGAAGCTAGTCTTCGTGTCCATTGTTTGTACGACATTTTCCTGACTAGTTTTTGTATCTATTTCATTACTAACAAGCCACGATTATTCTTTTTGTTAACATTAAATTTAGTTACCGACTCATATTTTCTTAATTGATAATGAATTTATATTCAATTATAAAGCCTTTCTAACATTCGGTTAAGGTGGAATATTTGTCCCCTTTCGAAATTTCGTTAAGGTTATTCACTTGAGCTGTTTGACTAAGAATCTTATTTACGAAGCTATGATTACAGTGACTTTGTTCACCGAGTTGAAACATGTTAGTTTATCCCAGATGATACCTGTAGCCGCTGTTTACGCATTCAGTTCAACGTATGCATTGTGTTGATTACCAATTGATCTTAAAAGACCCCACTGCCAGGTTGGTTAATATTTACTAATACATAGACTCATTCTTCTTCGCTTATACATTTTCAGAGACCCAATCATACGTGCTCAATTTTCATGGTCGCGTCACGCAAGCTTCGGTGAAGAACTTCCAAATCGTACACAGAAGTGACGGTAAGATTCCAATCACATTTCTAGAAAAGCCTTTCGTGTCAGTCGTATTTCAAAAACTTTCTTGGTTCAATCATGCCACCAACGAAGTCGTGAAGGGATTCGTTGGTTCCATCGTACGAGTAACTTTTTGAGGGCATACATGATCATCCAACCCCATATGTCAAAGTTCAGAAGCAATATCTCTAACATATAACACGACTGTAGGAAATCAAAAAATATCCTTACATTATTGATTTTCATATTGTAGGATTTTCACATGAAAATACACTGTTAATAATACTAGCACGTAATCACACTTAAGTTGGACTACAATGATTCTAACATATTTCTGACAAAGTTGAATGACTGACCGTAGGTGACAACAATATCTAATTTAGCTGAGGTGACCCGACTGCTGAAGAACCGTAGGGGACAGACGCTACTATAGAAAGTCAGTCGGCGGGACTAAATGGTGTCTTGAGGAATAACTAACCGAACTTACATGTCGATAATCATATTCATGTCTATTAAGCTTGACGCACTTTCAGTATGGCCGGGGGTGAGGAGAGTCAGCTTTCCCTCTCGAAATTTTCTTATATAGCCACTGTCAGGGAAGTCCTTTTCATTGCCTTCTCGCGGTGGGGGTGTTGTCAAAATTTGTTTGCTAGTCTTAAACCCAAATTCTACCGATCAACACTGAAGCTGGAATATCACCTCTCCATCAAAGTTTATAGGTTATCTACAGGTTTGTTTTCTGTTTCGATTGCATTCGAGCTGCAGCCGAGGGTCATGGGTTTCGAACTTTGAAAACGTCGTTTATTCAAACAACGCATTACATATTAACTAGTATCTGCTCTGCAATAGTTCTATAACATAATAATGACCATTAAGAATAAAAGATGTTCTTAGACCACTAGTATTCGATCGTAGGTGTTTTCGAAGCATTCCTCTTGTATTTCGTGACCACTGACTAAGCAATGCTTTGGCTAGAAACACGGTACTAGATTAGGATGGTGAGTCGATTGATGGGGTAGCAAATCTGAAACAGGTGGTTGAGATGTGTGACGTAAGCCCGACCACAGCCTACCTCGACGGGAGATGTGTGGTGTGAGAGTAGACCGGAGGGGAGCTAGAAGTGGACCAACTGAAAGCATGACATCAATCCATAAAATCATCGACGACTGGACGGTTGTATAGACTACCTGGTTGGCGTCCGCCCGATTGTCGTAACTAGTAGTTACAGACTTGGAGTGATCTAGCTGGAAACCGTTAGCAGTGGCACACGTGCATCCATTCTTTGTCTTCCTTCAATTCTAAGCTTTTGGATTCCGTACAACTTTTCTATTTCACTAATTTATATTTCCTTCAGTTCCTGATTGTTCGGTTACTAATGTTACTGTTACTAACACTATCCTGAGATTCGACTTGACAACTTCATCTCCGTGTTAATGAGGTGTGGTAACTTGGACCGATGTACATACGTACCAGGTCCCACGTTTATTTTACAATTGAGAACTTGAATTATTTTGAAATGAATGTTGCGCGTTAACCATGGGTGGATATGTTAAATTTGGTATACGAATGGACACCATTAGATCTATAGGTATGTTAGTGGCTGGCACTACCACTGTTTGCACTATCGAAAGTTATTTCTCGTCAAGCTTGTAACAAAAGAAACTGGACAAGTTTTGGTATTCTCACCTTCATGGTCTCGTTTTCCGTTAACAGCATCACTGATAATTTGTTTACAAGAATTGTAATACAACTACTCAAACGATTATCTGACGACGATCCTTTAGCTCTAGATTTCTAATTCTTATTATTTTGAGAATTCATGATACAAACGTTTTAGTATGTATCATATTGCGACATGGTAACGGCCGTGACAGATTTTACGTAACTTTTGTCACCAAACTGCTTGATTTCTACCAACTTAATTCAGATGTCATCAACTTGGACTGTCCAAGTACATATACTGACAACAAATTGTTTTGTGTTATCTTTTTTAGATGAATACATACTTATGCAATTTGGACGTATCTCTGAGGACGTCTTCACAATGGACTATACGTATCCTATGTGTGCCCTACAAGCATTTGGGATTGCTTTATCTTCCTTTGATAGTAAATTAGCATGCGAATAGTTATCTTTGCATTTATTACGAATTATGACTTTACAAGCTTTATGTAGACTACTAAAAATGGAGTCTACTTATTTTTTGCCAAATTATATACTTTCCCACAGCACATACCAACCTCCAGCAACCTCAATAGCCATAAGTTCTGCCGTTACGTCGCTAGAATATCCTATTTACATAGTCCGTAACAACCGATTTTACATCCACTTATATTTGTACATCATGTAAACCTAGATCTGAACACAAAGATCCTATTGTTGAAACATGGATAACTATAAAAACAACTATTCTAAAGTAATACTCAGTAGTTTAAAAATTGTTTGTAAATGTTTCTTAGTTATCTAACTTGGTTTTTAGTAACTCTTCTTACTTGATCATACACTACATCAAATAGTATTTGCAATAGACATACGATTGTAAAACGGTTCAGTTTACACAGCTAATTTTGAATCCTAATTGCTTATAATGGTTAACTATCGTCTGGCGATTGCATTGACAAATTACAGATCATTGTATTTTTTCGGCTTACTGTGAAAAACGAAGATGTTAGTTCTAAAATGTAAAATAGCATGAAAGTACAAAAATGTATTAGGTTGACATTTGAACCCATTAGTTTGAATATCGCTAAGGAGTATTGAAACAGAAAGCTTTAGACTTGCTCGACTATTAAGCTAAGTAGTAAAAACTGCTTTAGTTTTTCTGTAGTTGTAGTGTTAATTTAGAGATATTTTCGATGTACATCGGTATGCCCCACATACAGTCTCCATTTGCTTCGGTGTCTAACACAATAAAAACTAGATGCTATAAACTAAACATTAGTAACGTCTACCATAATACTTACATTTAATATAGAAACAGGAATGTTCTCAAGTTGCTTTACTTCATGAGGAAGTTGATACTAATAAGGAAACTAATAAATCCCGAGTTGTGATGGCTATAATGTCAACTAACTGGGCTGGAAAATGATTTTCCAATGAGACTTGGATTTAAAACCTACCTCACGATAAAAGTTCGGGGAGTATCACTACCCTGACAATAACTACAGTAACTTATTGGTCAGAATACTAGTTAATACAGCTACATAAGGACCAAAACCGACCGATTTTCGACGACCCTAGGGACTTATGTCCGATTGCTGACAGTACACGTCGGTGGCGTCGTTTCAGACATGGCAATCCAAAATATTTGTCCAGTTCTCTGCCTCGACTATTATGGCTAGTATGTTATGCGGCGATACAAATATTACGTGGCGATAAAGTAATGTGACCAAGATTATATATGTATATATATATGACGTAGGCTAACCATAATTTAAACCATTAACAAGCGGTTCAACTACCCGTATGAACAAATATCTGAACCCATGAACTTGAGGAAAAAACGTCTAATTGCAAGATTATGACTGATTAGGCTAAAATGTAGTTACACAGCAAAGTAGGTTTATAATCTCACGGATAACCAAAATGTGTGCATGCTCATAACTCCTACGACTGAAATATTAAACGATGATGACAAAAGATGCAATGAACTTACACTGAATCTTTTTGCGATCTCAGAGAGCTTGTTCGACCCAAAATCAAAGGCGTACTTAAGGTTAGATACAGAGCCACTGGGGAAGGAAACAACGGTTGCAACAGAACCACATATGGATGCGTAAACCAACTTGCGAAAAGAACGGCCTGTAAAGATTAGTTTGAAAACACAACTGAACTCACTTTTATATCCAAGAACCCAGCCTCCCAAACTACAACTAACAACGAATCCTAGACGAGCTAATACAACCGGTTCATCCCTTATTACTTTGGTTATAGCTAATTCCGAAAATATGTAACATGAATGACGTACATGTGGTGAGATTTCTAATGCTTGATTGGTACTTTAATGCGTGTTTCTGAAGATCAGTAAATTAAAATCTGGAACGAACATTACCATCGAGTACGTAAATAGTTCTTGAGCTTCTGTCCTTATAGGACTAACAGAGTTCATAACAGTATTTGTAACTGGGTTTGGCTCTAATCTCTCAAGAACATACGTCTTACTGTCGGGACACTCAGCATAGATTGGCAACTAGGGTACGTTAATGAAAAAAATTCTAACCTCATCCAATTTCATGATTACCGCCGAACTCTGCGAACTAAACACTTTCAAAATACTTTATATAAACAGAGTACATAAAACTATTAGCTGTAAGTGTTGTATTCTTTGCACGCGCTTCGTTGTAAAAAATCACATTAGCGATTGTTAGTTTGATTTATTCATTTTTCCCATGTTCTTTTCAATGGACTATAGGACTGTTAGAACTTAGAATATTATATTAACAGTAGTTTAGCTAATCTCAGTCAGGGTAACCAGAGCCTCCTGGATCAGTAATGTTTTACACGAATAGAAAAACGAACAGCTACAAGCACTGGTTATATGCAGTATAAGAGCGGACTTGTGAGTCTTTAAACTACCTTGTCATATTCTATCAAGCTATTCAGAAGGCAGTAAGTATAAATGAATAGCTTAGGATCTCCGTTATAGAACTTAAGATATAGACAGAGATCGGAACTAAGAATTAGGACTTATGTATACATAAATGATGTGACCAAAATTCGGTGCAACCATAACTATATATTTGGCCAGCAACTTTTTATCCGTTTTTGTATTGATCCTTACACGTTAATACAGTGAATTAGTCTAGGCCGTGTTTTTCAAGCCCAGTCTGGATAAATTCTCTCTTATATATAAGGTTAGCAGATCAACTTCTGCACTAGAAGTTACATATTCACTTGATACACTATACAACTGTGATGTTGGTCTATGAGTAAAATTATAAGATTTTGACTTGAATATCATTAGTACTTCGGAGAGCCTAGTCAGTCGAAAATCTCTAGTCTGGTCCGTCGTTGAATGATAGTTGATTGATAAACTCATAACTTCCAGTTAAGTTATAAGAAAATAAATACTACAAGTCTAAAATAGAAATTTCATTCGTAAAGTCCGAAATATCACTCAATGTATAGGTCTAATAATAATTAGGATAGCAGTTTTTATGAAAAATCTTCAATGTTTGGGTTTCCTGAGCGGAAATCTCTACCATGTGAAGCAAGATAACACTCAAAAGTCCAAAAGTATGAAGGAACCAATGTCAAACTTTGGTTGGAACAAGTGCACTAGAAAACTAGTAAAACGGATGAAATTCTCAACAATTTCTGATAATCCGTTAAATGTCTGGTTTCGTTTGTAATGGTACCTAAGAATAGGTAGCCGAATAAATGCTGTTAAATGCTAGCATATAGAGTTGTAAAATTATAAATTAGGAGACAGGTTATTGAAAAAACATCAAGCAATAGTAGGACAATCAAGTTTGTTATATGGACGGAAAACGAACGATAATAATGTGTTTTCAAATAACGGTGTGTCGTGTTAGTCATTGGATTTTACAGATAAGACTGAAGTGTTACAAATGATGTAGAATGTTTCAATATAGGTTGGTGGGTTAAGCTGACATGCCACAAGACACCTCTGTTATAAAAACAAGGGGATAAATTTGGGTATATTAAAATATGAATGATGTCGTTAAAACTCGAATATTCAATGTAACATTTTACGTGCTTGCTGTGCATATGTATTTAAATAGGTTAAGGAAGACAAGTCACAATTATATAGGCGGATGAATCAAGAAGTGTATAAACGGAAGAGATTCTAAATAATTGTAAATCTCATGATTGTGTACAAAACACTTTAAAGTCTAAGAACAGGATTATCGTGGTAATAGTGATTATGGTATCACAGTCGCAGGTATGAAGTGATAGTCTTTTCTACAGTAATCTGTGTGGTACTGTAAAATCTGGCAGCTCACTGCTTTTTTGTGTCTTACAGTTGGCGGTATACATAAGTCGTTTTTTATTTGTGGGCAGAGTCATGGATCATATATTATTTTGTAGAAAAATATCGGTTTGTTTCTTAGCCGACGGTGCCATTAAGGTTGAACGTAGACTCACGTCCTAGCAGCTGACAAATAAGGCTTCTCTGTATATCGTCTACTTATATCTTGTCTATGGTATCAATGTTTGAGAAGAAAAATGAGCAGCATTCAAGGAAGGGTCGTATACTTTTGTGATCATCCTCGATTACGAAGGAATTTTCGATGAGATCCATTGGTCTTCTACATTTAGAAATAGTCAGTGAGACATGTTCCGCAAATTTAAGACTTCTGGTGTAATTTGTACTTAGATCATCCACTGAGTTTTGTGGTTGAACTCTATATTTATTTGTTTAAAGTATCGATTTATGGAGATGTCTTCCGTAATACATGATTCTGAACTTGAAGTGGTTAAATGGTAATCACCGAAGTTCTCTTCGGAAGGCCAGGTTGTCAAAATCACTTTGAATCTGAAACATACTGTCACTTAAGACCACTTACTAATTTGAGGCCATCAACGCTTAAACATGGTCTCCCAAATTATATGGTTCTGTATATATCATTTACATAAATGATAAACAATACTGGATCTAGAATACTTATTTGGAAAGCTTCTCTTGTTATTAAAAAGTGAAAAAGAAAGCCAGTGTCTCTTATCATTTGTTTACATCAGGTCAGAGGTGAACTCGACCAACAATATTATGGATTCTTGGTTCCGAAGGACCTAAGTTTGGCTGGAAGCCTTTCTTAAAAGTCGTAATTCTTAGGTGCAATAAGTTTAGTTTCGTGACCTACCGTTTAGTATTTTACATTTTCTATTCATCAGAGCTCTGGACATGTGGTATTAAGTTATACCGCTACTCAGGATGAAAGTACTTGTGTAAGCGATGGTAGTTTAATGGTGTGCATGGGTTCAGCAAATTATCTGCTTATTTAGCCTTATGTTGTTAATATATTTCTCGTAAACAATTTTCAAGGGCTAAACGTTTTCCCCTTTAGTAAGCTTGAACCACAAATTGTCTTGCTCTGTTAAGATAAAAGTAGTTTTGAGGTCTGAAAAATTCAGAACGCAGGTAATTGGGTGGGATAGATTGAATTTCGAGATCAAACGTGATGAGATGTCCGTCTGTTTCACATGATTACAAACAAAACAAAAGCAGCGTTTCGGGAAATAAGCTTGTGGTGTTCAGGCCGTAAGATGTAGAATGTTTGACAAGAGAGATAAATGGAGGATGGAAAATTATGGCTGAATAAGTATTCAGCGGTGGGCTGACAAGAATCTACTTAGTTACAAGTCTAAGTGTGAGGTGGTTGAATGGTTTAAGTAGATCAATATAAATCGGTAAGCTGCAAATAGGACTGTGTTCACTGATTGACTTGTGGTTTTCTTTTGAACCTTCATCCAGAAGAGAATGGACTATTTTATCCTAAAACTTCAGAAAACAAATGCGTTCTAAAACCTTTAAGTATCTGTGGAATATTTCTGGCTATTTGACAGAGTTTCTGTTTGACAACTACCAAACCTATTTTATCATCTACTTGTAATTACATTTTTGTTTTTATTATCTGACGGAATATCATTTTAAGATTTGTGAAAAAAATGCTTAATCCTATACGATAAGGAATTACAATATATGTTTTGCGTGGTAATTTATTGATTGCGTTTGGATTCAACAGTCGACCTACTTCCTGAAATAAGTAGTTGAATTTGGTAACCATAATGCTGTTTTGTCCATCAATTTTATCGAGAAACCTGTCTTGAGAATTTTGGTTATACATCATCGCGTTAATTCGAGGTGGTAATAATCCTCGTTAAGACTACCACATTTTTCAGTCTTTTCTAGTCCTGGTTTTTAGTCTGTATTCACTTTCAAAAGATCAGTCCTAGAGTCACCTCTTATATTTTTTCTTCAATTTATTACTCTGTACCCTTCCTCTTCATCTGGCTCTAGATTCGATAGATTATCAGCACTTTTCTTGGACTTAAATATACCACTTGAGGTCGTACATTATTTTTATATCTCCATGAATTTCATACTTGATGTCTTATACTCATTAAACTGTCTATATAATTTCAATGTTTCCCATAAAACTCTGCATCAGGACTTTTCGAACGGGCACACTTTTATTCCATTTTATGTATAATCATTTGTTTGAATACTACGATATTCCAGCCATTTCCCCTCTTGGGTTTGTCATCATCACTGTTCGATATATCCTCACATTTGTTCCAAACATTAGTCCACGGTTCTTAACTACCTACAGTCGACGTTCTTTTGCATTTCTGTCCATATTTCGACGTTTTTATTCAATTAGCCTAATACTAATCGCTTTCTAGTTATGGATCAGTAAACATCAAAACATTGTGGTAGTATTAGTTCGTAGCTACACGATCTTTGAAGCTGAACATATAATTACGGATACTTGCATTTAACATGCAACACTTACAGAAGGTAAAAAATGGCTGAGACTGGAACACAGAATCGAAGTGACACGAACAATTCATTCAAGCTTGGTCACTACGTAACGTAGTCCATTGCAAATATGTTGTTCTGTTCACTGACAAAATGTGTTTTTGTGGAAGCAATTGACACCATATTGTTGATTATTGCCTTAGGACAACGATGTGACTTCCATGTAGGATCTTACAGATTAGGTAGTCTTATCATTGCAAATCTACATTTGTGAAGTAGGTCTATTCTAATAGTGACAAAGACAAATGTACGAATACTGAACTGAACCATAATTAATCATTAGTGGGACAGCCTAAATATACTAGTTTGAGTGGACGAATGATCTTTTCGCGTTAAGACATGCCTTAATGTTGTTGCAATGCCTATTAGAGCGCGTTCATTTAGTGGTGCCCATTAAAATTAACGTGGTCACAATCAGTGTCCATAGTTGAGGAACTTTATTTTAGCTAGCAGCAGCTGGGCGTGTGGCAAAAATACTTCTTAAAATGTATCTTTTATCCTACAATGAAGAGTAACGCCTCATGTCTTTCACTGTTTACGTAACCAAAAATTTACTAAAGATAATGTAACTTGTTTAAACATTATCTAAGAGTCACTGTTTAGATTGGTTTTCATTGATATTAATGCCAAAATATAATAGGAATCTAGTGATTCTGTTATTTCATTAAGGCCTGGAAATTGTTGTGTGTTGTGTTGCGAGGCGCCGATTTCAGGTGGTTGCGTTGCGAACTCAAGACAACGCTTCAGTGTATCGTCCACTAATGAAGTTTGCTGAGTATTTGAAGGCCAAACCGTCGTAAAACGATTGGTGCGCCACTTCGGTAGTTCGCGAGAATTCGCAGAAGCGGTCAAATTAGGACAATTTTAGATGTGTTTCGATTTCGGCCACAATAGATCCGATAACGTCCATCCTTCAAGTAACTAAGGTGACGCTATCGTATTGATGCTTGATATAGGACGAACCTTCGATGATGTTATATTGTTGCGATGATTTAAAAATTGCGAAAATGTTGAGAACTGTTTGAGAGGAGTACATAAGGCAATAGAACTTCTGTGATAATTATTTTTACAGTATACGCACATCAAGTATATCATGTCAGTATGTAAAGATGTGCACAGAGTAGAAATAAATGTGTAGCGCAAAAAGTGTCGTGATACTACACTGTCGTTATCGCCTCCACCAAACATGAATGTGGCTCACATACTTATCTGAAGCGCTTTACAAGAGAATAGTTGATAGCGTGTTGAACGATTCTATTTGTGGACTGTTTTATTCATTTATATTGTTATTCAATTGCTCTTTATCTTCGCTAACTGATTTACGTGATCAAAGTACACACGCTTCAATCCTAAAGTAGTGTTTAGTAAACTCGCATAATAACTGTTCTTTGTCTTCGACAGTGATGCCAATATCATTAGTTTTCCTAGATATATGATAGCTGAAAGGCTCTCAGGCACTCACGAGTGGATACGCCGTGTTGCACAGCTCTCGTAACTAACAGCTAGCCTAGACCAAATGCTCGTCGACAAATCAATAGCCTTCCAAATAAAACATCGGTCCCCCTCAGTCATGTCTTCTGATTTGACCAGGTAGGTTTACATCCATAATGGTTTTACGTGTTAAGGTGTTTTCCAACCCCGAATAAGTGAGATATTTAGTTGCGAGACTGGCGTGAATCGGCACATTAAACAGTAAACTGTGAATCTGTTCGTTGTTGCAAAATTACCCAGCATCTATAACTTCTGTTATTACACATAGTGATATTGTTCTAAATCTGAGGTATTTTTCGCCCTTTTGGATATCATATCTTCATAATGACGGGATAAACACATAAGCTATTTAAGATTGAAACTCTTTCGCCCTCAAGCTTTCACTTTATGCAGTTCTGGCTTGGCGATATGGAAGCCTTTTTCTGTTATGCATAAGCTGACTCTTACGAGCACTGTGTGCACAGTTTTTCGTGGTAGTGAAGGCACTACCACGCACGTGATAGTCTTGGAAATTATCCGGTCATTGAACAGCACATGGGCACCTCCCTTGTACATTAGAAGTGACTTCAAGATAAGAATAAACAACAGTCGGTATTTAATCACCCGAACTGTAGTCAAAATCGGAATCATTTAGATAAGAAGTGTAATGTGACAGGTGCAAAAAGTGATGTCATAACGTGTGCACCAGACCCACATCGGCTGCTTACAAAGGATGTCACCAGTCATTATTACGTTGGCTGTGTAAACTACGCTATTCTAAAAAGTCTCTGCTGATTCTTGAGTTGAGTGAGCTGCTGAATATGGCTGGAAAAGTGCCCTCAGAAAAAAAAACGGAAGTAGATGAGCAGCTGTTAGTTTTTGAGAAGACAGAGAGCGTTACCATGAGCCCAGACAGATTCATAACATAGCGGATAACAACTACGCAGATGTAGGCATAGTTGCAAGAAAAAATAAACAGCATACTAAAAAAGAACAAACGGAAGTGAACTTTAAGATATGAGTCGACAGTTTCAGCTCCGGATTCACATATCAACTCAAAACGGACTGTGAAGTAGCATAGCCTGAGGTTTGTAGATGGTATGATCAAGAGACCATATATGGTCAATGATTGACTTACACTTATATCTACGAAGTTAAGAGAACAGAGTGAGCCCTTTACGTCTAAATCCAAATCAGACTGAAAGGACGGGAAAATTTTAGGAACCGAAGCCTCACAGTTTGTCAAGACAGATCTCTCTGAGAGATCAGTCATATTTCATATGTTAGAGCAGTCTTCCGGAAAGGAGACAAAGTCTAGATTTGAACACGATCTAAGACACGTTAAGTACCTAGTAAACAAACCCGTTCCAGAACAGTTGCAGGGGTTGACATTTATAAGCTTTATAGAAGAGGACAAAACGTTGTTTATAAAAGTAAGCATAAAAGCCGCCCCTCAAAATAACCTAATACTAGAAAATTCGCGCAAACGGACTGGATCTGGAATATATGTCCCCGAGGATCTCAGGCTGCCTGATCGTATTAAGGGACGATCGGTAGAGGTAGAAATGGATGAGCACCACCGGAGCTGTGTGAAATACCTTACACCTAAGGGTTTTAACCCTGCAAAAGTTTGGAGCGAGACGATCCACTCAGGATGCTACAGGAAAGTTCTTCACAGAATTAAAGGTATTTCATACAGCCTATTAAATAGAATGGCTGAACTTAAAACCGTAGTGAACACAAAATTCCCTGACGTCATTGACATCAGCGAAACATGGTTTATGCAAGAAGTGTATTGTAGTAAAATTCAGTTGCTTGGTTTCTCGTTTTTTAGGGCTGACAGTAAAAACCTTGGGGTTAGTGGGACTATATTGCATATGAAAAATAACTTAAACATACAAGCTGTCGAGCCAGTGACACACGGTTCAGGGACGTGTGAACTGGTGTGATGTCGACTGAAAAGTAAGCAGAAAGATATTGGATTTTTCGTAGCGTGTCGGAAAGAACGGGCTGAAAATTCCTCCAGAGCATTTTATTGTACAGTACTGTTGGTTATTTATTCCTTCACGTTCTCTCGTATTTGACCTTCATTCAGGTCTCTTTTGACCGCACCTTATGTTCTTCAATCTTCCTCTTCTGAGTCTTTGTCGTGGCCCTGGCTAAAGACTTGTCGTTTGTCACTTTATCCACTTGTTGCATGTTGTCGGGATATTAATATTAGGGACGTGTTTGACTAAACCCAGGGTCGCGGCGTGGTTCAGAGAATGATTGTCAATTTTTGACTACCTGTCTGGTAAGGTCGCCGGAATCCTTTCAGATAGATATGTAATGTCATCTTGTTGAGAATATTTTACTGATTCTCAGGTACCTAACTGTTGTTTAAGAAAAATTTCTTCTGTTGTTTAGCACGTTAGTTTTTGGTAGAGAAATCATTGATTGTATCGCATACCCTGTACCATAATGAGGCATTTTGCATTTTTGATATAATTTATTCTCTTTCTCAAATTGGAACCGTTAAAATTGAACACAGTTTGCGTTTCGATATAATTTATTACAGGTCACCGAAAAACGCTTCCTGAGCTATAAAGAGGAACGTAGTCTGACCTGATCAAATAAACTTTTATTTGTTAGTTCCGTGCTCAAACCAAATTTTTGTATTTTGGTCAATAAATTCAGTGTGCCACAGTTCAAAATGTGTAGTAATTGATTTCCCCCTAAGTAAACTTAAATCCTGGTCAAACATATTTAAATACCCTACACTATGTGACTTTAATGCACCGTCTATAAATTAGGTAAACTTCGAACTAGGGTCTAGTTTGATTACAAATTGTTAGAAACCATGTTCTCCCTAGCTTTATTTCACCACATTATGGATCCCACCAGATGTGACCTACGAAACTCCTCGTCTCTCTTGAATTTAATCTTCACACACTGTGATGCTATCAGCCAAATGACTTTCCCCACAACTTTGCGGAAAAGTGGTCGTGCAGTCATCTTATTCAAGTTCACGGCTGAGATTGCCTGTGAAGCAGTTGCAACGGCCCACCCTAACATATGGAAGGCGGACATGAGGGCGATAAACCCTGTAGCCTCGGCTAAAAACTGAGAAATTGACTCAAGACATCGGTGGAAGAGGCATGGAGTCATTTCACGCAACTATAAAATAAGGCGACTCAACCGTTTATACTCTGGACAGTCTTAAGAAAGAAGTACGGCTATTATTGGATAGACAGGGATATTAACCGTTTATTAAAACAAAAGGAATATTGGAAAGTCACCATCAGCCTTGGCATAACAAATGCAATTAGACGCCACAGGTCGGTCCAGAATGTGTTTTAACACAATCAAGGCATCTTGACAAAAACATTAAAAGCAGTAATCACAATCTGTAAACAAACAGCCAAGGGGGCTGTTCTCGTATCATTGGATTACCTACCTAATTATTGAAGGGAGCGCATCTCAAATGATATAGAATAGTCAGGACAAAGCAAAGGCCGTGACAAACTATTTCGGGACAGTTTTCACCCATGAACGTTTTCTAGAAGAAGAGCTCGACCGAAATACGAAGTCACATAATCGGATGTTCACTGTGAACTTCGGTTGAGACGATGTACTAAAAGCGCTTGTAACCTTAGATACGAAGCCATCAGCAGGACCGGGTGAATTACACTAAATCAGTAGATGTTACCCACATAGACTTCAGTAAAGCATCTGATAAAGTGCAGAAAAATACATTACTTTTGAGGCTAGAATATCTAGGAATTTTGGACCTCCTCAAAAGTGGATTAAGGATTTCTTGGTAGGTTATGGACAGAAAGTGAGAATAAATTCAAAGTTCTCCTCCTGGAGACCAGTACTTAACGTAGTACTGCAAGGCTCTGTCCTACGTCCTTTACTTTTTATGCTGTACGTATATGAACTCCTATATGCAATTAACTCCTCAATGCTACTATACACTGGAGATGTAAAAATCCTGCGAAAAACAACAGCAGACACAGATGCACGTGCACTTCTGGAGAACTTAGATGTCCCGATCAACTGGTCTAAAAAATTAGTCAAGTATGTTTCCATACATTTTGGGGATACAAAGGTGATAGGCACGGCATAGGGGAAGTGCCCGTACCCGTATTTCGGTCTCATAAAAGTCTTCGGGTGACGGTGAGTCATAATATTAAGAACACGGTGCACTGCCAGGAGGTTGCAGCTAATGTGCTTGGAGACCTATGGGCTTTAAGACGGACACCTACAAAGTTAGATACCAGTACGTTCACTACAGTATACACAAATTTAGTGCTATCTAACTGGACAACTGCGCTCAGGCTGCAAGCCCTCGTTTGAAAAATGACTCGGATGTCCTGGAAAAAGTACAGAGGGCAGCTTTCTGTGCAACTCCAGAACTCCGGGGTTAGCCGTACAAATAACAGCTTGTGAAGCTGAATCACATTGTTCTATCCTATTGCTGACTGACTGATCGCGGACTAAGAGGTGATTTGATATATCGCATATATCCTCTCTTTTGCTTCTTACCAGATCACGACAACTCAAAAGACATAGCGGGCCAATGGAAAAACCAAGAACCAAAGAAATAATAGCAGCATACAGGTTTTCACATCGAGTTAACAATTCTTGGAAACTGTTACCTGAAGCAGTCGTGTCTGCTCCTTCAATCAGTTCATTCAAGAAACGGCCAGACACTCTCGGCTCAGTGGTGAATGACAGACACAGGCCGTAGGCCTTGTTTTTATCACATGAATCTGAATCTGTTTGCTGTTAATCAACATGATAGTGCCGACGAATATTCCAAATGGTTTCTAATGTTTGTGGACGGAATTAAAGTAGCTTTCGCTTCCGTACCTAGAAGCAGTGGACCACCGATGCCTCTAGCTATGAACCCAGTTATGTTTACCAGTAATTGGAGAATTACCAGTAAGTAATAGTGAAATGCTGTCATAAGTCCCCATGTATATTTCAAGTTCAATCTTGAAGGAATCCTGGGAAGACACTTGAACCATCCCAGAGAATTCCATAACCTGACTACTTGTGAAATGTAGATGTGACCATAGCCCATTCTGCTATACGCGTTCCTAATTCCTGTGTGTTACTCCTAAAGTTTGCATTGAGACTGAGTTCAAGTTAATTTATAAGAGAGTGCTTAGGGGCATCAAGGATGCTATAAGTCATCAGGTCACCTCTGAGACCCCTATAAACTAATTAATGAATAATAATTATTACAATAATGAAGACTACGTGATTTGAGGTTCACTATATGAGGTTGAATTTAAGACCAGAAATTGATTTCATGGCTTGCCTGTGTTCTAGTTTACTCTTATTCTCCTGGAGTGAGTTAGGAAACACCATGCATACGTACTCAAAATGAGGTGGAATAAGGCTGTCGGAGATTAAATGTAAAACTGAAAAAAAAGTTTAAACATTACCAGTGCAAGGTTTTCATCAAAATCATTTTGCCTCAGTTAGCACAGCACTTTAGATAACAGGGTACCAACACTTCTGGATCCTTTTAAAATCGAAATACTTCCAGAGGGAAATAACCTAAGTTGTATGCGTAGTCATCAACATATCTTGGACAGGCCACTTTACTCTTTGACATGAGGTCAGCTAATCTTGATGTATTTGCTTGTTATCGTGGCTCCAGGCTTCCCTTCAAAGCTTAAAATCGTCCACGAAAAACAATAACTCATATTATGCTTGCTCGTGAAGGTCATCTACATAAAAATCAGAAGGAAAAGAGTCCCTAGTACTGAGTCCTGGAGGTTACTGTTAGGACATCTCGTAGTCTGGAAAAAGGTCAAGTCTATCTGAACCCTGAAAAGTTGATTACCCAGATTCTAAGTGAACCAGCCCATTAACAGTACCTTGAAACCTAGCAGGTTTACCCTGTTGATCAACCCTATAGAAAGCTTTTGAGAAACCATTGTATCTGAATAAACCTTTCCCCTGCGACCACAGATCCACCGAGGTAAAAAGGGTGGTTATCTAGGAGTGATCCTGTCTGAAACCCCATCATTGGGATATGAAGACGTTTGAGGGTAGCAATGACTTCACGGCCTTTGAGGGTATTGCGTGAGGTGCTTTCAACCAGATGCTTAAATGTCTTTTGAAAAATGATGAGATGTGCATCAGTTCTCAGTTGTCTGGTACTCTGACTTGGATTAGCGATCGTAAGAACATAACACTAGGCAGTATTGAAAAGATAAACGCATCATCTTCCAGTGCAGTAAACTTAACCACATTCAGACCAGGACAAGTGTCCTTGTTTAGATGCTGCATTTTATAATGCGCAAATATAGCACTCTGTTTCGCCCCTTAGGTTCCTGTTGAAATTCAGTTTGTATGTGACGGTTTAAATGCATGAAAGAACAGTTCTTCTAGGAGTTCTACGGCGTCACTGTCGTTTTTCGTTGGACCATTAGTACCTAACAACTAGGAAACTCCGGTTTTGGCTCGTCAGAGGCTTTATGATGGAATAAACTTTTCGGAATAGAGACAAATTACTCGATTAGTACGATATGATACTGAATCTTATTCTCTTTCATTGATGTTTTGCATTGGCTTCTTGCTTGTTTGAAATGTCTTTGTCTTTGTAGTGGCATTGGACCATAACCACACAATCGTCAAAGCTGAACACAAGACTACTCGGAAAATAGATATTCAATATTTAACGCGGAGAAATACCTAACGATGGAGAAGGCGGGAAGAATGTATTGGATGAATTGGAGTTGATCGAATGGCATTGCTCGGCCACGCAGGCGTGGTCCCTGCTGAATACTTCCTTACATCTTTTATTCATATTAAATATATTGTTCTTTCTCTAGTCTAAGCTTGTTCTTCATCATGTATTTGTAGTTGTTACGATACAGTGAGTTGGTGTAGACGAGGATGTGACTTCCACGTAAGATCTTATAGATTAGGCAGTTATATCATGACAAATTTACAATTTTAGGATTAGGTCTATTATTAGAGCAGTACTAATATTATAGTAGACCGTAATTCTACAACATCACCGTTTCAGCTAATGCCCTTTTGGACGGACAATATCGAAACCTGGATCCGCTACACAAATGCCGACTTCTATGAGCACGAAATGACCGATACATATGTACAATTCTTCGTATTAGTAAAGGCACTACCGCGCGGATTTAACAGGTACGTCACACCTAATATGTTTACTAGTGATGTTTCGGGACCTTACGAAACTTTAAGAACGATCTATTCTGAAACGTGGGGACCTAACTGATCTACATAGTTTAGATCAACTCCTTAATATTATCAATCTGCAACACGGTTCAGGGACAGACATGTTGTTATTTTAATATAAATTATTATTATAAAACCATTTTTTAAAACTCATTGCTTTCTCGACTTTGTTTCGGGTCACTAAATCTCGAATACCAAGGACTGTACGCACATAAATAAACTTATTCGTCTAAAAAACACTTAACACATCTACTGCGCACTATCCGTCATAATGCATGGTTCTGTAGAACTATGGTCTACTATGATATTAGTACTGCTCTAATAATAGACCTAATCCTAAAATTTTAGATTTGTCATGATATAACTGCCTAATCTATAAGATCTTACGTGGAAGTCACACCATCGTATACACCAACTCACTGTATCGTATCAATTACCAATACATGATGTAGAACAAGGTTAGGCCAGAGAAGGAACAATATATTTAATATGAGTAGAAGATATAAGGTAACATTCAGAGGGACCACGCCTGCATGGCCGAGCCATGCCATCCGATCAACTCAGTCCATTCAATTCATTGTTGCGCCTTCTCCATCGTTAGGTTTTTATCCGCGTTAAATACTGAATATCTATTTTCTGAGTAGTCTCGTGTTCAGCTTTGTGGATTGTGCGGTTATTGTTCAATGCCACTACAGTTCTAGTGTTCCTCATAGCAAGCGGGAATTCAAAGAAATTTCTAGGACACAAACAACACACATTGTTAACATTTGACGAACTAAGAGAACCCCCATATTTGTATTCTATCCATTTCCTTGTACTGTCTCGTTTTAAGAAGCAAAAACGGCTCTCCTCTGTAGTTTGGTGCTAATAGTTCGATTAATGAGGATGATAATGCTGCACATCTGTGGGCTTGAGGTGTAAGATGGCATTAGTGGTAAGTCTTCTAATTAACAGCTGGATTCGGGTTCCTAAGCTCTCTAGTACGCTTCAGGCTAAATCTTCATAGCTACTTGAACGTGAGAAAAGAGGCGCGAAATATGGAAGGAACTGTTTACCCCAAGGTTCATTAATGTACAGAAAATCTAGGGTATTTATAATATTTTAGATGGCACTGGGCTTCCGGAAATTCATGGAACGCTACTAAAAATAGTAGCAGTACATGCAATCATCACACCAGAAACATGACTTGGAACTTTTCATATCCTAGATAATTCTGGCAAAACGTCTATTGAATTCTGATCGGGTAGGATGATGCTCAATGTTTTCAGAGTCTTTTTAGTCTTTTTTCGAGATTTCTGATTCTGCCAAACACCTTCCTCCTTTCAAAAAATAAAACCTCTTCAGGTCTACTTACAAACTTGACAACTGGTTTCCTGCGGCTTTCCGACTTTCCTGGTATCCGCGTCTATGAGTATCTGTTAGGGTTCCCATCATTAAAGTACCTGTAATTATCTCCAGCAGAAGACTCACTCGACTGTATTTACCTTCCTTTTTCTCCGTGTATTTGATTGATGTGTACATTCATGGAGATGATAGGGTTAGGTGCAGTTCTATAAATTTCGATAATTATATTAGAAGACGATGATTATCAGAACTATGTGATATATTAGCGCAATACATTTCGAACAATCTGGTCACACATATACTTGTTAAGAACATTTATATACAAAAAATAAAAAGTCAACTAGACAGGAAACGGGTTAAGAGGAGATAAGGATAATGATAAGAGTAATAATAATAATAATAATAATAATAATGCGAACACAAAGCGAAACCTAATCACTCTGGATAATAAGTCGGTATTACCAGGGTTGGTTTAAGGTAAGAACAAACTGTTTTTGAACACACAATGGGGGTTTGAATTTTCGTATGGCTAAAGCTTCAATAAACCTTAGTATACGCCCATTTAGACTTTTATACAACACTACAAAAGCTGAATTTAGATCAATCTTGTGACCTGTTCTATAGGGCCTTAGGAATTGATTAATAACCTGACTTGTCCCATTGTAGGATTATGGTCTACTTCGATATTAATCTTCTCGTTTTCAGTAGTACTCTTTTTAATGTGTCCATGAAGCTCTATGCCTGTCCATCAGCACCAAGTTAATAATCTTGCTCGGAGAGCACAGCTATGAAACTTCTGACGTCTGGAACAAACTCAAGGTACGCGTTTTCTTAGGGTCACACTTCAAACCAAGCACTCTACTAGGCTACTTTAAAACAAATATAAACTGAAAAAGTTGTATTGCATGAATACTTAGCACAACTAAAATTCTAACCCAGTTATGCAGAGATTGAATCTGGTGCGTGGCGTGGACGCGATGCTAGTTTGGAAAATATTTTTGAAGACCGTGATCAGTGTATGGTTATTCACTTTTATTGATTATATCTTTTTAACGACCCTGCTTATAAAGCATACTTTGAGCCAACATATAGTGTAATTTGTAGATCATGCCTGTAAAAATGGCGTGTACCTGCCCTTGCAGAAATATATTGCTGTTATTATTTATGTGGCATACGATGTGGTTGCTGACGCCTTGTATCCTATAGCTTCCTTGAACAGTTTCCAAGGAATTGACCCTCTCAAGCTCGCCCAGCTTCAAAAAGAAGACACTGGACTTTCACACAAGTTACCTTCACTAACCCTGAAACTACGCGCTAAGCAGATGGGAACAAGAAAGGTAGATTAACTGTGACACATCTTCAAGTAGGGATCGTCCAATCGTACAGAAACATTATCGACGCAACGCCTTCAATACGTTGCAAAAACGTTCTCATCCAGATATTCGTGCAACTATCAAGCTCATAGATTAACGATTTTGCTGGCCCGATAAGAATAAGATCGATAGGGAGTGGGCACGCTCCAGTGTACGCTGTCAGAAATCTAGGTTGATTATACATAACAAATAGCCCTTAACGTCTTTCAAAACTCCTTTCGACCATGACCATTCGGATTCGATAGGATTTTTACTATCGTAACCGATGGTTCGAGACTCTGGGTGACATGACTCAGAGTTGATCACAAGGGCGTAGATGTATACACTCTCTGTCTTCTCTTGAACTATGAGATTACGATTGCTTTATATCTTCCTTTATACTACCTAATTCTTTCTTCATGTATTATATCCTTATATGCAATCTTTGTTTTATATGGTACTATCACTGAATTAACTACTTCTATGAACTCGGTGTTCATCTCGTTGTGCTAATGAGGTGTGGCAATTTGGACCGATGCATATATGTGTCTGGTTCTACGTTGTAGCTGACTGACTAGGTGTTAAACGGATGCTCTTACTCAATGTTCAGAAGCTGTACCCATCAAAGACGTTAGTGCTGAAGCAGCGACCCGCGTCTTCGTCAAACTATATGTTGCGAACTTCTACTGCTCTTCGACTATCAATACACACCGTGGACGTCAGTTCAAATCTGAACTTTTCTGCCGTCTAACTACCCTATTAGGAATCACGTGACTCAGAATAATCGCTTACGACCCACAAGCAAACGGGTTGGTAGAACGCTTCCACTAACAGCTTAAAACGTCACTCTCAGCAGAAACGTCTCGCAGTGGACCGACGCTCTACCATTTGTTTTACTCGGTGTTTGCAATGCAACGAAACTTGACATTGGATACACGGTAGCTCAACTCGTTTATGGAACGACACTTCGACCTCTAGTAGAATTCGTGGATCCTTATAGTATTCTAATTGTCGTATGAATTAGGAATTCCAGGATTAACGCAATTGAATTAAGAAGACACAGGCACAACGAATGTACTGTATTTAGAATTCGAAATCAAACATTCAACCAGTACAAAGGTATCATTGGTTCATTCAAACACCACATCCGCCACAGCTTAAATTGGAGTCTAGGTGTTTGTAATCAATCGTACGTCTTCTTCTCAAATTCATCCTGAGTCTGTCTGACATTGTATTGGATAAGGATTCTGTATTATCTAGAATATGCTCATTAGCATTAGGATTAACAATTGAAATTGGAACTGACTCACCTGGTTCCTGAAATTGTATTTGATCTACATGTCGACTGTGTGTACTTAAGTCATCGATGTCTATAATTCGCACCATCGATTTTCCGATATTCTTCAAAACAATACCCGTAGATGGTCGAAGATCATTTCCTCGATAGTATGTAACTTCTGCAGACTCCAGACATCTCATATTCGACCGAAGAATTCTTCCTTTCAATAGCTTCGCTGGAGTTTCCTTCGTCACCGAATGTTTGACATTTCTATATTGCAATAGAAAGGTATCTACTCCCCTCTCCAGCTCATTAAATGTTGAGGGGGCTATAGAATCAATAGCAGTCTTTAATGTCCTAACAAAATTCTCTGCCTGACCATTAGAACACGGATGTCTGGGAGCAGTAAATAGATGTTTGCACCCTATACCGTTCAACCAGGTAGTGACTGTATCTGCAGCAAAATGTGAGCCATTATCAGTCACCAACACCAAGGGAACACCTTCTCGACTAAACACCTTTCTTGATGCTTGTATTGTGAAATCAGAATTTGGTGAAGTTGTGAAAAAAACTTCAGGCCACTTTGAAAAAGAATCAATGACTACTAGTGCGTAGTATTTACCAAGAAATGGTCCACAATAGTCAGCATGAATCCTCTGCCAGGCCTCAGACCATACTGGCCATGGCACCCACTTCGAAGGATGATTTTTGAACTGATGACATTTCTCACAATTGTTTGCCGTACGACATATATCTGCATTTATCTCTGGCCACCAGCATGTGAGCCTTGCCAAGGACTTCATTTTCTCAACACCTAAATGACTACTATGAAGATCTTCAAGAACAGATTTACGCAATGAAGGAGGAATGACAACACGATCATTTAAACACAGAATACCATCAGGAGTAGTAGATAACTCATCCCGCTTTGAAAAAATAGATAGGAAATCTCCGTTTCAAATTAGCATTCCAACCTTTCCTTATAGCACTGAGTATACATCCAAAATATCTACGAGTTTCTCTAATGAGATCTGAACGTCTCACTGGTAAAGGTTGCACTAACAAACAATCCGAAGTATTAATAGGTTTATCTTGTAATGACTGTCGAGAAATGTAATCAACATGTTTAATCTGTTTGGCACTTCTGTGCTGAACCGTATAGTCATATGCACTCAAAGCAATACTCCATCGCTGAACCATAGCTGCTGAGGAACGTGCTAAGGATTTTTCGGGATGATAAATAAACTTTAAAGCTTCATGATCAGTAACAATAGTGAATTTCTTTCCGAATAAATATTTATGAAGTTTTTTAACAGCCCAAAACACAGCTAATGCTTCTCGCTGAGTCTGTGAATAACCTTGTTCAGTAACAGTAAGTTTGCGTGAAACACAAATAACTGGTCTACCTTCCTGTCCCAAAACTACACCAATTCCCACAGGTGATGCATCAGTAATAAGCACAGAATGTACATTAGGGGAGTACGTTCGAAGAACAGCATCACTTTGAAGAAACTTCAGCAGACTTCGTAAGCATGACTCTTGTTCCTCACTCCATTTGAATGAATTGGATGTTAAAATATTAAATAAACGATTTGCACGACAAGAAAAATTAGGAGTAAAACGGGAATAGTATTGAAGAGCACCCACTAGTGAACGTAATTCTGTAAGATTTTTCGGAGACGGTGCATTAGTCAGTGGAGCTAGTCGTTTCATATCTGGTCTAAAACCATTACTATCAACTAGGTATCCAAGGCATTCAAAACTAGATACACAAACTGAACACTTATTTGGATTCACTGTTATATTCTTCTCAATTAAACGACGCAATAAAGCAATAAGTCTCTGGTCATGAACTACCTTATTAGAGCCATGAACAATGAGATCATCTTGATAAACTTCAACACCTTCAAGATCACTAACTACTTTATTCATAACTTCCTGAAATATGGCTGGAGAACAACTTAGACCAAATGGAAGGAAATTGTATTTGAACAGACCAAAAGGAGTGTTAATTGTCGTCAAAATAGATGAAGATTCATCTAAAGGAATTTGAAGATAAGCATCTTTTAGGTCAACTTTCGAGAACACTTTAGAACCATGAAGTCGATTTAGAATATCTTCAGCTTCTACCGTCTTGCACGTTTGCTTCAACAAACGGGAGTTCAGAGTTAATCTATAGTCACCGCAAATTCTAGGGGTCTTGCCGTCCGACTTCAGTGGCGTAACGATAGGAGTACCCCATGCTGAAGACTGAATTGGTTCAATTATGCCTTTCACACACAAATCGTTTAATGTCTTATGTACTGCTTCTCGAAGACCATAAGGAATTATTCGTCTTTTACGAAAGACGGGATCACCCTGTACTTGAAGTTTTATAGGCCTAATTTTCATACCTCCACTGCACTTAGCACACATAGCTATCAAATCTTTAAGTAAAGTATCAGAATTTTCTTTAGAAACTAAGAAGGACAACTCCACCTTAAGCCTTTTCAAATTCTTTAAACCCAATATTGACAGTCCTGTTTCGCTAACTAAAAATTCACAAGGTATGTATGAAGAATTATCATCTTTGATTAGCAATTCACAACATCCTCGTATGGGCAGTCTGTGTCCAGTAATCCCCAGTATTAATACTTCAGTGGGTCGTACAACAACGTTAGGATCTAAAGCTTTCAAGTTCTTGAATGAAATAATGGACTCTATACTGCCTGTGTCCAGAATAAAGTCATGAAATGAACCAAGCGATGTATATAATCGCTTCTGAATATGAGCATTACCTTTCGAAATAGTGGACAAAGACAAATGATCACTAGAAACATCCGAATTATTGAAATTTAAATTACAAGATTTAGTGCAGCTCGAAGCAAAATGGACAGTAGCTTTGCATACTGACTGAATGTGTCCTACCTTACCACATTTAAAACATTTAGCATTACGAAATACACATGAATTGCGAGCATGAAACTTTCCACATGATAAACATTTACCGAACTTCATCTCACCTTTGTGATTTGCTTTATAATTCCTCGTTGAAACACCTTTCATATTTACACGAGAATAAGAATCACTGTTAAATGAACGCAAGTTTGATTGACCCTGAGATTGTAGTTCATCACGACGACTAAGCAAAGTATTAGAAATCTTCATCGACTGGATATCAAGTTCATTGACTGCTTCGTAGTTAATACATGCAGTTCTAGCATCTTGAAAGGAACAGTTTGGCATTCTTAACAGCTCTCTTTCCAAACTTGGTATGTTAATTCCTGCAATTAATCGATCTCTCAGTTGCACATGAAGTTGATCACCGAAATTACACTTGGCAGCTTGTTTCTCTAATTCAAGGATGAATTCCCGAACCTTTTGGTCATTTTGACGAACCATCTTATGAAACTTCGCCCTTTCACGGCATTCAAAACTGGTGCATTTTATATGACTTAACAATAGCTCTTTAAGAGTTGAATAAGGGAGTGAGATAGGTTTTTCTGGATATGCCAAAGTTTTTAATAAGCTGTACGCTTCTCTCCCAATGAATGTCAGAAAATGTGCCACAATTTTCTCACCTTTAACATCTTTCTTGGTCATGCTCCAAATTTCGAGCCTTTCCAAATAATCCTCAATAGCTTCAGGAGTTGAATGAATATCCAACTTTTCCATTGCAGGTTCCATCACGACGCCAATATAGTATTCTAATTGTCGTATGAATTAGGAATTCCAGGATTAACGCAATTGAATTAAGAAGACACAGGCACAACGAATGTACTGTATTTAGAATTCGAAATCAAACATTCAACCAGTACAAAGGTATCATTGGTTCATTCAAACACCACAATCCTTCATCTTATTCAATGAATATGACTCTAATCTCTTACGTGAGATGGCTTACAAGCATCATGCGTTCAGTCAAATATGTTTCCACTAGACCACAATCAACTAATATTTTCTTTCAACCTGCCATACGATAGGGTACACACGTCTTTGTACGTCGCAACTCACTGCAACGACTCCTCAAAACGACATACGAAGGACCCTTTAAAGTTTCTCAGCGTAAACCCAAGTACTATATAATCGATAGGAAGAGAACTAACGACAGAATCAGTATCGATTTCCTCAAAGCCGTGTATTTGGAGGGAAACCCTAATCATGTCGATTTTTTTTCGACACGATCGAAAGACAAGAGCTTCGAAATTACGATACCTCACCTGATAATCCGCAATCGCGATGACACTTAGGTGGTATGTGACAACCGACTCCAAACGATGCGTCCTGGCGGAAGAGTAAGGTTTCTCGAACACGCAGACAATTACTGCATGCAATACACTACATAACACCGTTTTGCCTCGATATTTTTGTATTGTGTCAATAAAGCAAATCAAACAATTTTTAATATGCTTTTACTTACTGTTTTCATTTTTGTTTTTTCCCAAAAAACCAAAAAGTCATTCGGCAAGAATCGTCTTTACGCCATTGCAAGTTAACGAAACGCATGCATATGTTTTTTTCCATTTTTCGCACGTTTTAGGTCTTTATGTTCATATGAGTGCAATTCGGCATGTACTCTAATATGCTTTTTTTCGGGACGGATGGAAAAGTTGAAAAGACCGATAAAGTTTACGATGATTTGAATTTCTCATTGTACCCGTTTTCTATTAGTATATGACACCATATGGCCCCTTACAGTAAGGCTTACTTTTCACCTGTCCATTTGACCTTTTAATTTTCAGATAAAAATGTCTGAACAAGTACACGTGCGTTCACTGTTCGAAATGTATTGCGCAAATATATCACATAATTCTGATAAACTTTGGTTTCTCTTTGCATTATTGAAATTTATCCAAATTGATCGATGATGCTCTTACTATTATTAGACACAGAAGTTCGTCAAGCGGAAGCTTCTGCTATTCTGTACATGACAAAACAAAGCATTTGAACCGCGTTTCTCAATACTGGCGTTACACTTGGTATGTTCAAATGGTTTAAATGGTTGTGGACGGAATAGAAGAAGCTTTCGCTTAACAGGCTTCCGTGTCTAGTAGCAGGGGATCACCAAATCCTCCAGGCAGGAACCTAGGTATGTTAACAATAAAAGAGGAAAAGAAATTAGTAAATCATAGTGTGATACTATCCTTAGTCCTTAAGAATAGATCAAGTTGCCTCTTAAAGGACTCCTGGGAAGTCGCTTGGACTAGCTCGGCCGGCAGCGAATTCCAGCATTTGACAACTCTTAAGGAGTAGAAGTTGTGTCTACAGTCCGTTCTGCTATGTTGTGTCTCCAGTTTTTGGGTGTTACCTCCTAGGTTAGTGTTGGAACTAAGCTTAAGTAGGTGTTTGAGAGGATGTCCAGAAGTGTTAAGGATACTATAAGCCATCAGGAGGTCATCTCTAAGACGTCTATACTCTAATGGGTAAAGCTGTAGTGAATGGAGGCGCTCTTCGTAAGGTTATATGGAAAGTTCTTCCGTCAAACTGGCCAAAAATGCGCTTCAATGTTACCAGTGCAAGGTTTGCTCGGAAGGCATTTTTGTCACAGTTAGCGTAAGACTTTGAATCGTAGGGCACCAGGACTCTTAGATCTTTTTCGACTCGGGATATTACTAAAGAGGAGTTTCTTAAGTTATAACTGTAGTCTGCAACATGTCGCAGATGGACTACTTTACACTTTGAAGTGTTAAGAGTAAGTCCATTATCGTCTGCCCAACTTTGAAGTCGAGTCAGATCCTCCTGAAGTGCCTGTATATCGTCTTGGTTGCGTATCTCTAAAGTTTCACGTCGTCGGCAAAAAGTAATAAGTCTGACGTCACCTGTTGAGGAAGATCACTTATGTAGATCAAGAAGAGAAGAGGTCCTAGTACTGAGCCCAAGGGGACCCCACTAGGATATTCCATAGCCTGAGATAAAGTTAAATTAACCCTGACCTTAAAATGCCGATTTTTCAGGTATGAAGTGAGCCAATCGATTAGAGGTGGTCTGATACCCACTCGTTTGAGCTTATTGATAAGACATGTATGGTTAACCTTATCAAGAGCTTCTGAGAAATCTAGGTAGATGATATCAACCTTCCCCTTGTGATCAAGGATGCTTGTCCATTTGTCCACCGCAGTCATCAGGTTGGTAATACAAGAGTAACCCTTCCTGAAACCATGCTGTTGGGGTGAGAAGAAATATAAGGACAGTAAATAGTCATTTATACCATCGCATATCAGGGACTCCATGAGTTTTGAAGGTATGAAGAGAAGAGCCACCGGTCGGTAACTTGAAGGTTCTCTGCGTCGACCTCCTTTGAAAATTGGTGTGATGTGAGCCAGCCTCCAATTTTCCGATAGTTTTCCTCGACTTAGCGAGTGTGAGAACATCACGCTAAGCGGCGTTTCCAAGATTGAGGCTGCTTCCCTCAGTATGGCAGAATAGACCATGTTCGGGCCAGGAGAAGTGTCTAATCTTAAGTGCTGAAGTTTCCGGAACACCGAGTCAGCGCTTAGGTTCACTTCAGAAAGTTCTGTGGAATTGCAAACGAAACTGTCATCAGTAAAGTTAATGTCGGTCGGTTGAAATGTCTGGGAGTAATGTTCAGCCAGAAGGTTAGCGGCGTCGCGATCGTTGTTGGTCGGGCCGTTAAGACCTACCAGTTGGGAAACTCCAGTTTTGGCTTGACGAAGAGGAGCTGCATAATGTAATGAGCTTTTAGGATTGAAGGCGAATTTGTCCATAAGCTTTGTCTGGTACTGAAACCTATCTTCTCTTATAGCCTTCGTGCATATGTTCTTGATATGTTTATATAGCCTGTACGCTCCGTCGTCAGTTTGTTCGTATTCTGCCCAACAGTGCCTTTTGCGGCTTAGCAGGCGAAGGGTACGGTTATTGATTATTATAGGTGGCTTGCAGCTTTTGGGAACTGTTTGAGGAACTGAATGGTTTGTAGCACGTAAGAGTGTGTGCAGTAAGTCCCAATGACCGTCCACATCGAGTTGGGGGTGAACATCCCAAACCACCTGTTGTACATAGTCGTGTATTGCTGGTTTATTCAACCGTTTAAAATTCCAACGCAAGTTGTTAGTGGGGTATCTTAGCTTAGTTTTGCTGACAAAACTAAAGGCTATGACGGCATGATCGCTTTTCCCCAGGGGAGCCAGGATTGAAGGGTTGTCAACTAGAAATTCTTCGTTTGTGAATACAGAGTCTAAGCGCGATGGTGTCTGACTGTTTCTCCAACGAGTTGCCGACCTCACGTTTTCGTACAATCCCAAGTCACCGATGAGGTTGAAGAACTGAGCTTCAATTGAGTTATCGCCTCCAGTATACGTGTGTTCCGCGAAGTTGACTCTAGGGAGATTAAAGTCTCCTAGAATCAGGATGTGTGTGAAACCGAGACGAGTAGAGCGGGATAGTCCTTCCAGCATACGACTATCGTACTCGATGTCGGCAGTTGGCTTCCTGTAAATGACTCCGACTAGACACCTCGAAGTACTGGACAATCTTACAGAGCAACATGTAGATTCCTCAAGATTGTTAAACTCGAGGTTATGAACTTGATGCACCTCAAAGCAAGAACGTATGTAAACAGCTACTCCGCCCCAAAATCCTGATTTTCTGTCATTGCGGAACAAAGACATCCCAGGTAGTGCTAACTCATGGTCCGAGAACTGAGAAGATATCCAGGTTTCAGATATTCCTATCAGATGGGCCTTATTAGCATTGCTAAGTTCACGTGGTTCATCCAATTTGTTTGGTAGACTCGCGGCGTTCATATATGAGCAGTTTATGCTTTCAATTTGAAACGCGTGAGGTTCTTCCTGTTTGTCTGTATGAGCCTTACGTGAATGGACAGGTAGCCCACCTATATGAGGTTTGCCGAGGTGGTAGGCCCTGTCCTTTACACGTTCTTTTTATCGTCTAGACAGTCCACAAGTGGAATGATCAGCTCCAACTTGCCTTTGTGTTTGGTCCTAGCTTCGTATGGCCTATCCGGGTGCATGTGGATTCCAGGTGGCAGTCGACGTCTGTTGGCACGAAATGCTTCCAGAGTTGCAGCCGCCATATGGGAAGATGGGGAGGTTATCTTCATTAGACGGGGTCTAGAATCACCATCCTTCTTGGCTAGTCTCGTCACATACTGAGTCAGTGTGTTTTTGAGCCTCAAGGACTGTTTGGTGAATTTCCATTCCCTGATGTCAGTCTTTGATTGAGTAGGGTCAGTATTTTCCGGTATACCTTGTACGATTTTATTCCTCCCGCGGAAAAACTGATCGCGAGTTTCTTTGGGGATGTTCCGGATGAGATTGCGCTCAGAATACGGTGTGTCAGGCAGTATTCTTACATTCCCATCTGATTTCAGTAAATGACTCGCTAGTAAGACATCCTCTACGTCGGTAGCATTCTTAAGTGTTACACGAAGTAGCATCTGGTGATTTTGATGCTTAGATTCCTTTCCCCGAGTGAGCCGTGTGACTGTCAAAGGCTCTATTCTTGGAAGTCCAAGTTTCTTGTTCAATTCTCCCCAGAGCATTCTATCATTTTTGTCCTGCAAACTGAGAGGAAGGTCAGGGTTGTCTTTGAAGTTCATGACTGTGAGAGAGTCATCACGAACCGTTATTGTCGTCCCAGGTTTTCCGGTGCGTTCAGGTTTAGCACCTTGTTGTTTGGGAGTCGAAGCACGTTTATGAATCCTTGGCTCTTTGATGACCGGACAGACAATCTTGGGGGTAGACTGTGCGACCAGATCACCAGTTGACTTCCGTTCAACAGCTGGGATGTTCAACTTAGACTGTGACACCTGGCCCTTTTTAGCTCTTTTGACATGGGTCCAATCACCTACAGAGTTTTTGGGAACCACTGTCGCGTTCAAGGACCTTGAGCTGTGAGACCTGAGTTTGATGAGGGAGTCGAGTACCGTCGTCGTAATCATGGTGCTGAGTTTCAGCGTGTCATCATTAATGCTGTTGCATGCTTCGTCGTTGGTAGACCTGTCGACATCCCTGTTCTCGTTTTCAATGCGCTGTCTTGTTTGTCTACCCATTTTTTGACTGTCTTTTCCCAAGTTTGCCGACAACTTGCTCTGCAGACCTGTCAGTAGGACAATGATATTACTCAGCAAGACTGCATCATCCGTGCTGCACGTAACACATTCCCACTTATGATCCGACTTGCTGAGTCTGTTGTAAGCAGTTGCTGTGAGATCTGTGCACGCTTCGTGGAACCAACCTTTGCAGTTGTCGCACTGCATGCAAGATGTAACAGAAAAACGGCATCCAGGTCGTTTGCATGAATTTATCATGACTGTATTGACGTAAACTGTGTTGTAGATGCTAGCAAAAGCCTAAGACCGTAAAAAATACACTAAAAAACACACTGAAAACGGACAAAAATGGATAAAACGGATGAGATAAACTGAACTAGTCTTTACGTAAAAAACCGAATAGTAAGCTGAGGCAAAACCACAGTTAACTATTAAATTGGGTGAAACTCAAAAAAAGTAATCTACGGAACGTTTAGCTCAGGATAGATTCTTTTGGTCAGAAATGGTACTTTTGTTGCGTAAGAACAAAGCAAAAGTTTGATAAATGCAAATCACGTTAGGAATAAACTTCCCGTTCGTAGCACGCTTTTAAAAAAGGCTTGTTATAATGTTTCTAGATGGTGTATATTTGGTGAAACAAATAATTTTGTTACAGAATGTCTTTGACTTTCACCATTTTTGCCTCACCACATTGTGGATCAATCTCGCTAGTATTAGAAAATCAAAACGATATCAGCACAAGCTTCTATTTTAAGTCTTATTTATGAATGTTCAATTACTTTGAGATACGCTGTTACTGGGGCTCCTACCTGCAAGTCGTGGTGAACTGGAAGACCCCAGTCTATCAAATAACAGTCTCATGTCTCAAACTGACCTCCGCACTTTTCTCATCCAGTTCCGGAGTAGGTAAGTAATGCACAAAGTGCAAGCCATAGAGGTGACATTTGTAAAATATATACAGGCCACCAAAACAGGCGTTTTATGATGGTAGGGTTAATGGAATTACCACCGCTGCATCCAATTACATATTGTGCATGGACGATAAATCGATCTATGCACCTGTAACCTCGAAGAATAGCTAACTCTCCACGAACCCGTCTTTCACAGGTTTAGAAAAACCTACAATGTCTGACTGCAGCCGCTTCCTTGATGTGATTGTCGGGCTTACACATCTTGATGATCTAGTTGAACCACATAGGCCGGAACGCTCGTTCCCTTATGTTTTACCGTGCCAAGCACGTTGTTTGGAGGATGGTAAGCCTTGAAAGCAATCAATTCATGATTTGAGTGCGAGTTCCTTCTGACGACTTTTCAGGAGTGTCAGTCAGCTACATCTTAGAGCCAGGCACATATATGCATCGTTCTAAGTTGCCACACCTCATTAGCACAACAAGGTGAACAAATTCACAGCAATTACTTCGACGGTAGTAATATATAAAGATTGCATATAAGAATATGATACAGGGAAAAATGTTAGTTCGTAGAGAGAAAGATAAAGTAATTTTAATCCCACGGTTTAAGGGAAGACAGTGTATTTGCCTGTGCCATTGTGATCAGTTCTGAGCCAGGAGTATCACAGCAGTACAGTATCTCCCTCAAACTACTAGCAATGTCAGCGGTGCTGTCTTTCCACGATACAACTTGCCGTTGCCCACGAATTTCTAACTCGAACTAAGTCCTTAAAAGTACTGAGCTAACACATCAAGAACTACTCTCACCAAGATCGTGTATGATGTCTCAACCATCTGCTTCTTGGACACTGCGGGTACGCCCACAGGTCTTCAGTAGCACTCTTAACACATTCGTTTTCAGGTACCTCAGGAATAAGCCTCTTTCTACAATACAGGCAACCGGGAGGTAGCGGCCGCTCTCATACCTCTAACAACTTACGAAATCACCTCATTTGAAATCAACCCTCCTCTTCATTAATAAATATTCTACTCCCACTACCAACTTTCATCTGTTGTCGACTTTAACATGTGACCCCAATACTAACGACTTAAACCCCACTTTAAACTACTTATTGGAATTTTCAATTTTCGAATCTTATGTCAAATAAGGCAACAGGAGTCACTAGCTTAGACCACAAAATCTCGCGACATATATCTGCTGTATCCGAAGCAAACGCACAGTAACCCAGTGTAGTCATTCAATTGATTTCACCTGCCCGACAGGATATTCCTCCGTATATCTAAGGATGGAATAGCAGCTTCTCGTGGTAGGGGTAAGTATAGCACTAAACTTGAGGGAACAGGCTCACGGACTTCTAGGAGATAGTCACATATGCACTAAACAGTTCTGTAAGGACTCAAAAAGATAGACGCGTTATTGCCTCTCTTTTCTCCCATATAGCAGCTCTCATTAACTAAAAGATTAGTTGCACAGAAAGCTTTCGAATCTCTAGTAGGCCAAACATTCAGACTTAATAATAATAATAGGTGATTTTAACGCCAATCAGTAGTCTGAAAAACAAGTGGTTCTCTTAGCGTTTCAGAACAACAAACAAATAACACTAACCGTCTTCTGCAATCATGCTCAGATAACTACTGCATCCTAGCAGCTATTAGCTGTAGATTTAAAGAGGGATATTGATGACTTCAAACATCAACATAACAATAGAAACAATAGACCATATCGTCACCGTCTATTTTCAGGTCTCAGCAAAAGACTGTTAAACCCCCTGTAGTACATGGTTAAACACCGATCATACTCAAATGAGGTCACGCATTTCTATGCGTTTTAATAGACATAGAAAACCTATACCAGGGAGACCCTTTAGATATCAATTGAGAAATGAAATAGTCAAAAATATATTGGGGAAGGATTAGCATAGTACTTAGTCGGTGATGAAGCAAAGGTTCGTTCTAAATAAGCTGTGTTATCCAGTAGGCTGTAAACAAAGCAAGGATTTCTGCTATCAACCTAAATTAAAATGTTAGGAAAGACCAGCGGGTTTCGGTGACATCTATTGAATTGTTGTATCAAAAACATCCCAATGAGTCCAATAAATAACAAAAAGCGATAAAAACTCAAACATAGACTAACATACAATGGATATTATCCCAGCAATTTCCATATTATACATTATTTACGGATGCTGAGACTAACTAGAAAAAGTGGAGAGGTGATTAGTTAGATGCAGGGTATCAGGTAATGATGGTAAATCAGTTGATGAGGTTGTGAATCTTGGTCGAATGAAATGGCTGGGGCACGTGTTACGTATGCCTGAACACCGATTACCACGACGCGCAATGCTGACTAGTGTTAGGAATGGTTGAAAGTTAGGAGCGGCCAAACTAAAACATAAAATCAGTGCTTGAAGTCACTAACTTTTGGTCTGAGTCATGCTGGTAGATGCAGACTACTTGGTTGGGGTCCGCGTGACTGTCATAACCAAGGGTTGGATACTCTGAGTGGCATGACTCACAATCGATCACAAGGGCGTAGATGTATACACTCTCTGTCTTCTCTTGAACTATGAGATTAAAATTGCTTTATACTTTTCTTTCTACAAACTAATTCTTTCTTCATGTATTATATCCTTATATGCATTCTTTCTCTTTATATATTACTACCATTGAATTAACTACTATGAACTCGGTGTTCATGTTGTTGTGCTAATGAGGTGTGGCAACTTGGACCGATGCATATATGTGTCTGGTCCTACGTTGTAGCTGGTTGACTGATTAGTTTTTAGCATGGACCTGGGATGTTGACGAAAATTGTTTGTACAGGACTAGCATTTGTCGGTCCTTCACGGCTCCAGGTTAGAGGTCCTAGAAATAGTGTAACACAGTAGTTTGAGATGTTAGATATGACCCGTAATAGAATCCAGTGGCGGTCCTGCTCTAATTTTCTTTTGCTTTCTTCATAAAAGTAAGAAACTTTTTAACTGACAGGATTCTTTCTGGTTGTATTTTTTCCTTACTGAATGGTCTCTCTAGTTATATACTACTTTCACTACTACTTACTTATTTTTTACCTTGATTGTACAGTCCTTTCCTCTTCTATCCTTTCACAATCTCATTTTCTTATTTTCTGGCATATATTTGTCTTGATACATCTTTGTACCAATATTTGTGTTTTAAATAAATAGACTGGAAAAGAGTTTATGCAGTAATGAGAACAAAAGATATGGACGAGGCTGGAGCGATATCTTTTATCTTTTATTTGAACACAAAAATATTGGTAAAAGGGGGCACCAAATATATATGCGCCATACAAAACAATGAGAATGGGAAGAGAAAAAGAAGGTAAGGTGCGTATAAGAAAAAAAGAACATTAACAACCACAGATTAGTGTAAGGTAGTGTAATAATAATAATAGTGATGGGGGAAACGGAAAGGTACGATCAAAAGAAATCTTTCAGTTAAGAAAGAAACAACCATTTTCTATAAAGAAAGTAAAAGAAGGTTACAGCAGGATCGCCACTGGCTTCTATTCTGAGCCATATCTGATAACGTCTCTAGCCACTGTGTAGCACCATCTCTAGGACCCCAGTCAGGGAGTCGTGAAGAACCAACAGGAGCCAGCCCTTTGCAGCTTTCTTTCATACCACGACACCATGTCATACACTGACCACCTCTCTACTTTTTCCAACCAGTCCCAGAGTCGGCAAATAATGCACGACGTGGAATTCTCTGGGACGACATTCGTAGAACATGTCCAAGCCACCGAAGTCGGTGTTTCAAGATGGTGACACCAATTGAATTATCGTCTCTGCACCCGAACACACGATGCCGAAGCTCTGCATTACCGACATGGTGTTGCCACTGAATGTCAGCAATCCTTCGGAGACAACGATGATCAAACACAGAGAGTCGTCTAACGTCCTCAACTCGGAGAGACGAGGTTTCACAAGCATAGAGCAAAACTGCTCTCACCGACGCGTTGTAGATCCGACCTTTTACAACTAGACTGACATCACGAAGGCGCCAAAAATGGCCCAGATTGGCATAAACCGCTCTGGCTTTCACTATATGTGCATTGATCTCATCAATCAGGCCACCATCAGCACTTATGCAGCTACCCAGATACACGAACTTCTCGACTACGTCTATCTGCTCACCATCCAGGGTGAGTACAGGATTGGAATCCTGCCAGTCTTGTAGAAGTACTTTGCAGTTCGAAGGTGCAAAGCACATACCATACCTACGGACACTGATTGCCAACTGATTAAGTGCGGATTGCATGGCTTGGGTATTTTCGCACAGTAAGACAATATTATCCGCATACTCAAGGTCGAGAAGTCTTTCTCCAGGCAACAGATCCACACCGCCATTACTTACATCCATCAGAGCTGTTTCCAGAATGTCGTCGATGGCAAAGTTGATGAGGAATGGTGAGATTGGGCAACCCTGTCTAACCCCACTGCTTGAATGGGACAATGGAGAGAGGTGGTTGTATGCCCTCACTCTGCCTGGGGTGTTTGTATATGGGGCCTTTAGGATGTTAACAAACTTCTCAGGCACACCCTTCTTCACTAGACAATCCCAGAGAACAGTCCTATCCAACGAATCGAAGGCAGCCCTGATGTCAAGAAACACTACGATTGTTGGCCTTTGATAAGTATGGCGGTGTTCTAACATTTGGTGGAGGGTGAAGGTGTGATCAATACATCCTCGACAAGAACGAAAACCAGCCTACTCCTCGCGAGCCAATCATTCTCGGGTTTTGAACAACCTGCGAAGTATGACAGAAGCTAATAGTTTGGACGCAATCGGAAGTAGACTTATACCTCGATAGTTGTTACAGGAACGACGTGAACCCTTTTAAAGATAGGGACAACTATCGACTCATCCCTTGACGTTGGAATACTCTCTAGTTCCCAGACCTTTGTAAACAACGTTGTCCGTTCGTTAGCCAGAAAGCCACCACCATCTTTGAAAAGGGCCGGAGGTAAGTCATCTGGACCCGGTGATTTGTAGTGCTTCAAGAGTTGGAGTTCGTTGCGGACTTCCGCCTCATTTGGTTGATCAGTCTTCACAGGTGTTATAACTTGGGGTTTCCCCGCGTGGGTTCGAATCCCATCCCCGTCTCCAATTGTTATAACTTGTGACCGCCAATTAGTGACTTATCGATCGGATCAATGACGCGTAAACCCGTATGAACAGCTTAGAGTTCTGATTGGTCCTCCTTTCCGCCTAGCCCAGCCAGTTAAGTCCAGAACACCAATCCGAGCCTCTGCGATATGAATCCTTATATTTCAAACATACTGAGTTTATATACCAATCAAACAGACCACAACGTAGCATAAAGTAGAAAATAACATTTGTACAAAATTTGGCCAAATGTGGCTGTGAATGTGGGAAGCAGTGACTAATGGAACTTTCTAATCTAACAGCACATAACCGACTGTTAACGAGGATCCAATCGATTAGTGCTGCCCCAGCTCTAGCGCTTAGTGCGACACCAACGCCAGAAAAACTAGACCAAGATGCTACAGGGTCTCCGGATAAACGCACGTAAAAGAAGCTTTTGAAGCGACAGATGGAGAGCGAATTTGTAGTACTTCACCAGAGTTTTGAGTAGGGGTCTCGGATAGACAATAGACGTCGATATTAAGACTTTCCAAAGACATAGCTAGCCCTATCTGTTGTCCGACCTGCATAAGTGTGCGAACGTTGAAGGCAGTCAGTTTGAATGGTGCACGTGGTTTCAGAAAAACTGCTTCAGTATTCGTATTTGGTGGTAGCATACAATTTTCAACCAGGCAGTGGCTCGAGAGCGTTTAGATAGAACCGAGTTTCCACCATAAGCGAGCTACTGTATAAGTCGAAAAATAAGGATACATAGAGCGGGAATAAAAGAGAGTGAATAAGTGACGTAAAAAATAATAATGATTTGAATTGTTTGACTTTTAATCGAAACGTGAATAGTATTTTCAGTAAATATAGTCCTTTTATTTGATTTGTGTGTGGTCTGTGACACTGCCCGAGTTCCCAGAACAAAGCAGGTGGTCTTCCTAGGGGGTCACACTCCGTGCCTTTGACCTAAAGGTCTAATCCACAATGCAGTGGAGCATGGTGAGGAGATGCAGTCCCATTGTAGCCGGTGACCAACAATTGGTTCATATGCCATTTGTTCCTTCAGGATACTGGAGCGATAGGTAACACCAGAAGACTATCCTGACCCATCGAGTAAACTGGTATTAGCAATTGTTATTGTCTGTTTCGGTTAAAAACAAAACCGTCTTTCTATCTCAGTCCAGGTTACTAGATTGATGGGCAAACTTATTTATGGGATAGTGTAATTGTTCTCTAGCTGCTCCTTAGTTACCTACCATATTTAAACTACTCGAATGTGAAATTGGCGTAATTCCCACAGCTCACAGCCAGTTTATAAACACATAATAGCTATACCTGCTTTGTGAACTGCGGAGGTCTTTATGAGACGTGGTTCAGTTTTAGAAGTCAGGCTGAATAAAATATTAGCTTGTCTGAGAGCCCCCAAATACCCTGGTATGGCCGGTTGAATAATGCTTCTCCTTTGATGCTTAGTGCATCACTGAACGCAGCTAGATTGCACGTCTGTACCACAGGGTCTCTGGATAAGCTTACGTTAAATGAACTGGTTTTGATTACTTGACTAGAATTCCCAGTGTTGGTCTGTGAGTTGTAGCAGACATTGGGAGTAGATTTTGTCTGATCATAAAACTGTGGATGTGATAAATGTTTACTTTGGATTGTACGTATGCTTCCGAGAACTATCAGATTTCGCATCAGTTATGATGCTGAAAAATGATCACTTAAACAGAGTAGAATTTTCAACAAAGACAAGTTGCCAAGTGAGTTAAGTAAAATTACTAACAGAATGAAAATAACAATTCGAACCCGAAGTAAAATAAGTTTGCTCATGATAAAATACTTATAAATTTAGTTCGGATGGATAGTGATGATTCCCAAATTAAAGAAGGCGATTTTCCGGGGGGATTACTGCAATATGTCTTTATATAAAAATCTAGTAGAATAGCGTCAAGACTGTGAATAGAACGACGTCAGGAGATTGACAGTCCGGACGAGTTTAAATATATTACGTACGCGTGAAAAAGCCAGACACTTCACATTTTATCACATGGTCAGATGTTAGGTAGGAGATCATAAACGCGGCTTTAGAAGTTGATTATGTACCAGGTCAAGTTCTTGCCCTACATGTTTTTGTCTGATTCAGAACGAGGGATGTATATATACCCTTGATTTTGCAATTAAACCTTCCTATCTGTTTCAATTTTCTTATTTTAACAGTGGATCTAGTCAACCGTAGGAAGTGTTTGTCGTTGCCCTCAAATGCCCTGGTACAGCCCGAGGATTGAGAGAGTCCTCTCGAAATGCTCTCACATGGCCACGTATATACGGCCACGACCAGGGAAGTCCTACTCATTGCCTTCTCGCTGCAGAGGTGTTGTTTAACAAGATCGAGAGGAAAAAAAGCGAATGTCCTGTGTTTCAAACAGGTTGGTGGATATAGAGGATCCACCTAGGGAAGTTGGAAAACTGATTCCAAACCAATGGTGTACATGGGCTCCAGAATCCTGAGGGAAGGTTGCTGTACTGCCTCATGGATTAGACCAGTAGGTCAAAGACTTGGAGTGTGACCTACTAAGAAAACCATCTGTCTCGATTCAGGTGCCCGGGTAATATTCCAGCCTTCACACAAATAACGAAGTGTGACGCATATATATTTGGTGCCTCCTTGTACCAATGTTTGTGTCTAAATAAATAGTGAATCGGAGCATAACACAATAAAGGTTCAACTAGGCGGGATGGGTTTAATATTTCTTCGTTAGCAGTGATCATCTTACTTATATGTGGGACAAGTTACTACCCGAATACTTGGGCTAAAACACATTACTTCTTTAAATAATTACCCTTCAAGTTTTTAACTAAGATATCTACTCCAAAAGGAAGTAAAGCAGCGTTGGGGAATGAAATGTCGTGATAATCAGTGAGTAAAATAACTTCGTATGCCACGCGTACCCTCAGGATCCTAAAGGCATGTCAGACATGAATTAAGCGCGTTACTCACGTCTTAATTTCGTTGGTGCCTAAATAACTTACAAGACACTAGTTACAAGAATAAACATGATTAAAAGACATTTTGTACGTAATCATGTAATTCTACTACAAAGGAAACTTATTATTCTGCCTAATGGTCTTATGCCTGATATCAACTCACTTGAAAGTTTTCTCCTGAGCAGCCACCTAAAATTTTAAAAAAAGGAAGCTAATTTTTTGGTAAGACATTTATGCATACTCTCATGAGCTAAAGCAAACTACATTTCGAAGTTATAAAGTAACTACTTCTGAATTCTTTAGTTTAGTCAAGTGAGTGCATTGAGGATTTTGACAAAATACGGTTTTTTTATCAGACTTACTCTTCATGTACTGTGTTGAAATATGTAAGCTATATTTACGTGCAACATTGTATGATCAATCCAACGATTAATTTTCTATGGTTTTCATAGAGTTTACTGGAAAATGTACATAGGGATCAGGTTATGAGTTAAGTCGGGATTTATTTCCCTTATTGGCATGATTTTACAAACCTTTCCATGATGATTGTTTTTTAGGCCAGCGGTTGCTCTACATGCTCATCTCACTGAACACAAGTTATCTCAACTATCGTTCTTCGAGAATTGTCATTCATTAGTTGCCTGGTCTGTTGTTATAATCTTCTATTTCATCATTTAAATTATGAATCAAAAACATTATCTTGTTCCATCATTTCTGGCCTCAAAGGGATTGGTTAAACTTCACATCGACTCCTTCAATCATTTTATTCAAACAGAAATAAAAAATATTGTCCGAGCAAACAGTCGTGTCAGTGTTCCAGAAGCCAATTGGTGGTTAGAGTATAATGACATATATATCAAACCTCCAACAGTAAATGATGGAGGGGTTGTCGCCAGCCGTGTTACTCCTCATGACTGCAGACTCCGTGACCTAACATATGCTGGCGAAATTCTTGTTGACGTTACGTTTGTTAGACAGAACGAAGTAGTATCGAAAAAAGGTGTCCTTATTGGTCGCATGCCAATCATGCTAAAAAGCTCCATATGTGTACTAAATGGTAAGCCTCCGTGATAGGTTACGAACATTTATGTGAATTTTTTCAATCCTCCTAGGTTCTCTTTAATGTTTCGTTCGTGTTAATCTTCCATACTAGTAGTTACATCTAGTATAAACATATATCAATACTTTCATTTGTCACACTACTTAGTCTTGTGTCTACTCTATTTGCAGTACCTAAGTGTTAGTGCTTTTGAAATTGATCTGGGAATTTGTAAAGTATTTTTAGGAGGACCTAGTGAATAATGCTTTTTTTAAAAAATGAAACAGCGTCTTTTAATGGTGATCATGTGCTTTATACCACAAAAAGCTAATGTATTTATGTAGTTACGGTCGACCGCTTCACTTATCTTGAGAGTCTCATCAGCCTTTGTGGTCTGATGTTTGACGAAATCTCAGCACGGATACAGAAGGCTCGACTAGCTTTTGCCAACTTGCGTCATTTATGGCGTAGGCGAGATATCCGTCCATCAACCAAAGGACGTGTTTACTGTGCAGCAGTTCGTTCCGTCCTACTTTATGACAGTGAAACATGGCCGGTAAGAGTAGAGGATATTCGTAGGTTACTAGTATTCGATCATGGGTGTCTTGGAAGCAGTGCTTGCATATCCTGGGACCATCGAGTAAGTAATGTAGTTGTTAAGAAACGGGTACTAGGTTAGGGTAGCAAGTCAAATGATGAAGTAATGAGACTTCATCAGTTGAGATGGTTTGGACATGTGTTACGTATGCCCAACCACCGACTGCCTCGACGTGCAATGTTTTCTGGTGTAGGAGTAGGTTGGAAGAAAGCTAGGGGTCCGTCGCTCGCCTAGCACGTCCAGCCGAGTCGAGAATGCCAACAACAGCCTCCACTATGTGAATCATTTATTTCAGACATGCTGGGTTTATACATCAACCAAACAGACCTCAACGCACCATAAAATAGGAAATAACATTCATACACAATAAAGCCAAAAAGTAGCTGTGAACGTGGGAGACAATAATTAATAAACTGAGTATAATTTAGGAACAGTAAATCGTACAATAAGAATCTATAGGTCAAAATAAAGCTTATAATAAGATGAATATAAATATACACAATCTAATTACTGAATAGTTATAACATAAGAATATATAGATAATATTTGTCCATTAAAAGGTCTCAGAAGTTACTCGTAATTTAATCTTCACTAGGATATAACAATATCAGTCTTGAGTTTCTGCATAAATTCAACGAAGATAAAATTTATTTCTCAAAGATAAACCTCTCTTTATAAAAAGTACAGTATTGTAGTAGAATCAATACAGGCCTTTATTCTGACCAAATATCTAATTACGTCTCAAGCCACTGAGTTGCTTAATTTCTGGGATTCTATGCAAGGATTCATAATTTTCTAGTACATGTTAGCCAGTCACAACTATTCTTCATTTTTAGCTCAACAAATTACTTTTAACTATTCAAAATCCATAATTTCTCAAAAATTTTAGTTTATCTACTACTTATGCAGTGATAAGCAAATAATCGAGTTGTTTGCAGTTTATTTCAAATATCCCCTTCGTTAATTTCCTGTTTTGGTCCACGTCTGTTTAAATTCTCACATTAAATTTCCTTGCAACTACCGAAGTTACTTTATTTTAGATACTTGGAAGCCCTCAATAATATAACTCGTTTCTTTTTGGGGGTACTTATCTACAGGCTATCATTTTTATGTCCATTAAATGAATTAGGTAAAAGTCCTTCGGAGCTTATGCGACTTAAAGAATGTCCATTGGATCCTGGCGGTTACTTCATTATTGGTGGTACTGAAAAAGTAGTTCTCATGCAGGAACAAACTTCCAAGAATCGTCTGATCATTGAAGAAGATAGTAAACGTGGATTAGTGTGTTCTGTGACATCGTCCTCTGCTCAAACGAAATCTAAGACTAACATCGTTACGAAAGATGATAAATTTTACCTTTCTCATAATTCCTTCATCGTGGATGTCCCTATTGCCATATTGTTTAAAGCAATGAACATTACTTCTGACCAGGAACTATTGCAGCTTATTGGGACAGAAGAATCTGTTTGGGCTAACTTTGTTCCTAGCCTTAAATTATGTTTGGAATATAATGTAAGTTGATTCATTTGACACTTGTTTTACATATTTTGCCAACCTTTCAGCATACTATGGGCTAAGTTTTGAGGCCGAAGAAATAGCCTTAATACAAGCTTCTTTATATCTCCAAATTAAGTCATTTAGAGCCAACGTTAGTCTCCTCCTCTAAGTAAGAGTATAAGATCTCGTTATAATAGTACTAAATTCTTTATAATCTGGAATTTTTCGGCATATGACACCACATTGTAAGTTTTTCGTTTCCTACAGACATTAGCCATGGTTATAGTATTGTATTTGGTGTATATTCTGACAAATGTCTCCATACAATAGAATTATATGTTCTCAGTTAGGGTTCTATCTATAGTTCCTGCGTCTGCATGCTGTGTGGTCTTTGCACTATTAAAATGTAGCCAATTATTCTGTTACAGGATTGTTCCAACTGGAACTTTATGAACATCTGATGAGACCTCATTCTGTTGCGGACTTTCAACTTGCCAGTTATATTTTCTGTCTTCAATGTAGTTATAACTGGAGCTTGGTTTTGAAATCGGCCGCACTGAATCACTGGGAAGAATAAAATACAACTACTGCATCTTCTGTATCACTGCTTACTGACGGCCCATTTAAGAATTGACTTATATGTTCTTCCGTCATACATTCATTTCTCATCTTTTGATAAAATGCATTAGTGATATTAGTGATTGTATCAATTATTTATGTGTAAAATAGAAAGCCAGACTGATTCAGCTTATCTGTCTGTAATTTTTCTAGAAGAATTTCGGCCGAATTTCCGTGAACTTCTGATGAGACAATGCTTTTATTTGTCTCAAAAGAAAAAGGATTTTTCTCTGATACATCTTAAGTCCTGGGACTAATTGATTTGAAGTTGAAAAGATGATACAACTTTTTCTCCTTATGCATCCGTTAAGTTAATGACGCCACACCTGTCACTGTTTGTTGTACCTTCAAAAGGCCCCTAAATGCCCTGGTATGGCTGAGAGTGGGGTGGGCCCGCCCTCCAACTCGAAATGCTCTCACGCGGCCACGCGTAACAAGCCTTTGCCAGGGAAGTCCTACTCACTGCCTTCTCGAGGCGGGAGTGTTGTTTATAAAAATGAGAGGACCAAAAGCGAACGTCCGGCGCTTTAACCGGATTCAAAACCAATGGTGCACATAGGCTCCAGTATCCATGAGGGAACAAATGGCGTATAAACCAGTTGTTGGTCACCGGCTACAATGGGACTGCATCTCCTCACCATGCTCCACTGCATTGTGGATTAGACCTTTAGGTCAAAGGCACGGAGTGTGACCCCCTAGGAAGACCACTTGCTTTGTTCTGGGAACCCGGGCAGTATCACAGCTCACACACACACAAATATTGTGTAGCGCATATATATTTGGTGCCCTTTTGTACCAATATTTAGGTGTTGAAATACATAAAGTACCTTCAAAAGAAAAATGTTCTTGAGTTATATTGGGGCCTCTGTGAACAGGTCGTTATTGTGTTGTATTAGCTAGTTCGATTAGTGATTAATGAACAATTGTCAAAATCTGAACTCCTGTTAGTCCTGGAGCTCCTTCCAACCCAGTGTCTAATCAGAAGACGAACCCATAAAGAAGATTAATTCTTTTTTCAGTCGTGGCTAAAAACTCGTGGAGTAATATAACTCGAATATCTGACCTACAGCAATACAAATAGAAAATTGCGATGTTTGTACGGTTTGATCAGAAGTAATATAAAAACGGAGCAATAGGGAATTAATTAGTGATGTGTATGAAAAAAAGATGAGACATAATAACAGTTTATGGGTTGAAAGAATTGACGCAGCAGAATGTACACAGCACTAAGAAAGTTGTCTTAAGAATGAAGAAGGTTTGATAGAAATTATTTCACTCATTTATAGCAGGTTTCAATACATTTGAAATGTATCAAGTGCCGATTTGATAAATAAATGTGGTTATTAATTTCTGCCGATCACTAAATAATTATTGGTAGTTATCGTATTGTCTCCTTTACTTTATTTTTATATGTAAATGTAGGAGTTGTGATACATGTTTTCTCACTAATTACCTACCTTGAGATTGTTTACCGTTCTACATTTACGTAGGTGCTAATGTCTTTGTATTCTAACTTTAGTAAGATACTTAAGTTTTGTCTAGTGCGAAATTGTGGGTATGTAAGCAAATATTCTCCTGAGAACAAGGTACATTTATTTAACCCGCGATGCCACACATTTGTAAATTGCAGTCACAATAAATAGTGAGAGTATAGTTAAATGAGGAACGAGTTCAATTCATTTTCGTCTTTGGTTCGATCCCTTACCATGTTCATTTGCAAATGCTTCAAATACTTTTTTTGATGAGTTGAATAAAGGTAATAACTCTAGGTAAAGTTTTCATAAATTGTATTCAGTCTCTAAGTAATAGAAGAATGCAGTAAACGAGTTTTCTTCATTGACAACTATCGTAAACATAATATCATTTCACGGGAGTATTTTTATTTTACAGTTATGGTTATTCGTTCGAACTTATCTAATTTGTATTATGAAGACTTTCAATAACTGAAGCTGTGAATGTCGGTTTATGACTATCTGATTGGTTGTGTTGTTTGAAGTTGAAGTCGTTTTGTAACATGTACTCACGTAATCCAAATTATTGATTTGAACTCCCTGAAATGAACAGCTATCGACAGAAAACTTATTCTTACTTAACAATTATGATCCATTCACAGACAAAATAAAAAAACAGTTACTGAGGAGCCAATGAATTTCTTTCTTCAGATATATATCAGTTTCCCTTCTTTTATACACAATGGCGCAGATGCATCCATTCTTTGTCTTCCCCCAATTCCTCATAACTTTTTTTATGTTTTTACTTCACTAATTTATATTTTGTTGAACCGTATCTTCGATGCATAGTCTTTTCTATCTCTACTTATATTGTTACTACTTTACTATTCTGGGATTTGACCTAACAATTCCAACAGCTTGCGCTAATGGGGTATGGCAACTTGACTGATGTACATACGTACCAGGTTCTACGTTACTATTGTCTGACTATTATGGTTTTTTTACTTTTAAACGCTACTAACGAAGCATTTTTTGTACGCAGTAAAATCGATAGGTTAAAACTAAAGAAATTAGTATCAAATGGTTTGTAAAACTCTGTAATTATGTGACCAATTTTCGGGAAATATAACAAAAAAATCAATTTGGATGTTGATTGTTCTAAACCATTATTGTAACCGTGTTTATCCAATGGTTCACAACGTTGATAACTCCTCCATGTTAAAAAGGATACTGAAACTGGCTTTTACAATTGATTAATTGCTGTCGTGCTTGGTTCTGTTATTCACGAATTCAGTTGACTCTTGACTGCAGCCATCATTTCACTCCGAAGTGAAATAGTATGATCCATTAATGTGAAATGATAACGAAAGTTATTTTGTAAATGGTTTCATCTTTAAAGTGTACTCAAAGTTGTTAAAATCACTCAACTTTGGATTTTCTTTTTTTCAGATCCATACCTGTTTAGATGCTTGCAATTGGTTACATTCACGTTTAAGACAACCTCGATATCGCACTGCTTTCGGAACTAGTAGGACGCTACGAACTGCTGCTAATATTTTAGAGACAGATATTATCTTAGAAATACAGAGATTTTTACGAGATATAATTATTACACATATTGAAATGGAAAAACTTAACTTTGCGCCGCGTGCATTCTTCTTGGGTCAGATGGTTCGTTATTTAATACTAGCCAACGAAAAACGTATTCCTGTAAGTCCTATTTCATCATATAACTTGAGTTATATGCAGTTCATCAAATCAGTTACTTTATCTCATGAATAGAAAAATTGTAAATCTTTTTTTCGATGGTAAAACATATTGAAACAGGTGTGATAAAGTAGTGAAACTGAATTCAGTTAGTGTAAAAATAATTAAGAATACATATCACTTATATTAACTCATATAATCATGAATCCATTTCCATGCACTTCGTGTTGCATTTTAACCTGGCCAGTAAATTATATTCTCCTCTAGACGTGTAAGTTTTAAAACTTAAGTGTCAATTTGCTGGGTACATAAACGTAAGGTACGCCGACGATAAGTATTGTAAATAAAGCTTCGTTACCTAATGTTCGTAGTTTCGTTATTTTTCATAAAAGATACAAATAATCCATAGTTTTTTTATTGGGAGCTATTATTTTTGATGTTACCTAATTCATGTCCTGTTTTAATTAGATTTCATTCCAAATTCTAACAAAAACCATCAGTTTGGAATTATTTATTTATTTAAACACAAAAATATTGGTAAGAAGGGGCACCAAATATATATGCGCCATACAAAACAATGAGAATGGGAAGAGAAAAAGAAGGTAAGGTGCGTATAAGAAAAAAAGAACATTAACAACCACAGATTAGTGTAAGGTAGTGTAATAATAATAATAGTGATGGGGGAAACGGAAAGGTACGATCAAAAGAAATCTTTCAGTTAAGAAAGAAACAACCATTTTCTATAAAGAAAGTAAAAGAAGGTTACAGCAGGATCGCCACTGGCTTCTATTCTGAGCCATATCTGATAACGTCTCTAGCCACTGTGTAGCACCATCTCTAGGACCCCAGTCAGGGAGTCGTGAAGAACCAACAGGAGCCAGCCCTTTGCAGCTTTCTTTCATACCACGACACCATGTCATACACTGACCACCTCTCTACTTTTTCCAACCAGTCCCAGAGTCGGCAAATAATGCACGACGTGGAATTCTCTGGGACGACATTCGTAGAACATGTCCAAGCCACCGAAGTCGGTGTTTCAAGATGGTGACACCAATTGAATTATCGTCTCTGCACCCGAACACACGATGCCGAAGCTCTGCATTACCGACATGGTGTTGCCACTGAATGTCAGCAATCCTTCGGAGACAACGATGATCAAACACAGAGAGTCGTCTAACGTCCTCAACTCGGAGAGACGAGGTTTCACAAGCATAGAGCAAAACTGCTCTCACCGACGCGTTGTAGATCCGACCTTTTACAACTAGACTGACATCACGAAGGCGCCAAAAATGGCCCAGATTGGCATAAACCGCTCTGGCTTTCACTATATGTGCATTGATCTCATCAATCAGGCCACCATCAGCACTTATGCAGCTACCCAGATACACGAACTTCTCGACTACGTCTATCTGCTCACCATCCAGGGTGAGTACAGGATTGGAATCCTGCCAGTCTTGTAGAAGTACTTTGCAGTTCGAAGGTGCAAAGCACATACCATACCTACGGACACTGATTGCCAACTGATTAAGTGCGGATTGCATGGCTTGGGTATTTTCGCACAGTAAGACAATATTATCCGCATACTCAAGGTCGAGAAGTCTTTCTCCAGGCAACAGATCCACACCGCCATTACTTACATCCATCAGAGCTGTTTCCAGAATGTCGTCGATGGCAAAGTTGATGAGGAATGGTGAGATTGGGCAACCCTGTCTAACCCCACTGCTTGAATGGGACAATGGAGAGAGGTGGTTGTATGCCCTCACTCTGCCTGGGGTGTTTGTATATGGGGCCTTTAGGATGTTAACAAACTTCTCAGGCACACCCTTCTTCACTAGACAATCCCAGAGAACAGTCCTATCCAACGAATCGAAGGCAGCCCTGATGTCAAGAAACACTACGATTGTTGGCCTTTGATAAGTATGGCGGTGTTCTAACATTTGGTGGAGGGTGAAGGTGTGATCAATACATCCTCGACAAGAACGAAAACCAGCCTACTCCTCGCGAGCCAATCATTCTCGGGTTTTGAACAACCTGCGAAGTATGACAGAAGCTAATAGTTTGGACGCAATCGGAAGTAGACTTATACCTCGATAGTTGTTACAGGAACGACGTGAACCCTTTTTAAAGATAGGGACAACTATCGACTCATCCCTTGACGTTGGAATACTCTCTAGTTCCCAGACCTTTGTAAACAACGTTGTCCGTTCGTTAGCCAGAAAGCCACCACCATCTTTGAAAAGGGCCGGAGGTAAGTCATCTGGACCCGGTGATTTGTAGTGCTTCAAGAGTTGGAGTTCGTTGCGGACTTCCGCCTCATTTGGTTGATCAGTCTTCACAGGTGTTATAACTTGGGGTTTCCCCGCGTGGGTTCGAATCCCATCCCCGTCTCCAATTGTTATAACTTGTGACCGCCAATTAGTGACTTATCGATCGGATCAATGACGCGTAAACCCGTATGAACAGCTTAGAGTTCTGATTGGTCCTCCTTTCCGCCTAGCCCAGCCAGTTAAGTCCAGAACACCAATCCGAGCCTCTGCGATATGAATCCTTATATTTCAAACATACTGAGTTTATATACCAATCAAACAGACCACAACGTAGCATAAAGTAGAAAATAACATTTGTACAAAATTTGGCCAAATGTGGCTGTGAATGTGGGAAGCAGTGACTAATGGAACTTTCTAATCTAACAGCACATAACCGACTGTTAACGAGGATCCAATCGATTAGTGCTGCCCCAGCTCTAGCGCTTAGTGCGACACCAACGCCAGAAAAACTAGACCAAGATGCTACAGGGTCTCCGGATAAACGCACGTAAAAGAAGCTTTTGAAGCGACAGATGGAGAGCGAATTTGTAGTACTTCACCAGAGTTTTGAGTAGGGGTCTCGGATAGACAATAGACGTCGATATTAAGACTTTCCAAAGACATAGCTAGCCCTATCTGTTGTCCGACCTGCATAAGTGTGCGAACGTTGAAGGCAGTCAGTTTGAATGGTGCACGTGGTTTCAGAAAAACTGCTTCAGTATTCGTATTTGGTGGTAGCATACAATTTTCAACCAGGCAGTGGCTCGAGAGCGTTTAGATAGAACCGAGTTTCCACCATAAGCGAGCTACTGTATAAGTCGAAAAATAAGGATACATAGAGCGGGAATAAAAGAGAGTGAATAAGTGACGTAAAAAATAATAATGATTTGAATTGTTTGACTTTTAATCGAAACGTGAATAGTATTTTCAGTAAATATAGTCCTTTTATTTGATTTGTGTGTGGTCTGTGACACTGCCCGAGTTCCCAGAACAAAGCAGGTGGTCTTCCTAGGGGGTCACACTCCGTGCCTTTGACCTAAAGGTCTAATCCACAATGCAGTGGAGCATGGTGAGGAGATGCAGTCCCATTGTAGCCGGTGACCAACAACTGGTTTATACGCCATTTGTTCCCTCATGGATACTGGAGCCTATGTGCACCATTGGTTTTGAATCCGGTTAAAGCGCCGGACGTTCGCTTTTGGTCCTCTCATTTTTATAAACAACACTCCCGCCTCGAGAAGGCAGTGAGTAGGACTTCCCTGGCAAAGGCTTGTTACGCGTGGCCGCGTGAGAGCATTTCGAGTTGGAGGGCGGGCCCACCCCACTCTCAGCCATCCCAGTGCATTCGGGGCTTGGAATAATTGAACTTAATTGTGTGTTAACCAAGTGTTGACCATGAGGTGTTTTACCCTAAACTAGTATTTCAATCTATTTGGCTGCGTTTAGGACTGATTTGTCTCAGGTACACTTAGTTGCAAGTATGGATTTCATATCTAAAATTAAGGATTAAAAGCTCTAGTTTGTCCCTACTAATAAATTTGCATAGATGAAGGGCTTTTTTTAAAGAATACAGTCATCTATAATAGCAATAATCTCTTTATTCAATATCATATGTTTAATACAGAGGTGGAACTCTCAGCATAAAATATCTCAACAGGGCGTTCCTATCCTTCTTTACGTTAAAATTGGTGTGTGTACATATAAATCCAAGTTGTTTAGTAAGATTTACAACAGTGATTCGTATTTGTGTATTTTTAACCTCATATGTTTCCGGTTATTTTTTTATTTACGAATGTCTTATGTGTTAAGTGGATAGTTTAGATTTGATAACTCTTACCAGTTGTGCAAGGTTCTAAATGCTTATGCACAGCCCTGTTTATAATGAAATCGTAAAGTTCCTCACTGACTGTCTAAAGTTCTTATTCAGTGGAGTTTAATGCTACTAATTTAGTATCTTAGTAACGTGAGATCAACTTTCAATCATTGAGTCGTTTGTGAAAATGTAATCCAACGCACAAAGATATAGTTCGTCGAAGGTTATCTCTCTCCTCAGCACAATAACTGTTATTCGGTTTGGCATACAAGCCTACATATGGGATTACATTTTCTCATAGGAGTCAAGTTTTTAACATTTAGATATATACCTGTTTGAAAACAAAGCAAACCAGGATAAAGAATTCAAATTTGTTCAGAAAAAAATGTAAACGTTTGATTATTTGCAGTAGGTAAATTAATTTTATAAAACCAAACCAGAATGAATAGTAAACGTAAATAAGTTTATTTCATGGGATAAATGGTTCGACTAATGATGATCGCGACAAAAGGTTTTTACAAATACTTAGTTAAGTGATAGAAGGATAAACGTTTCTTTGCTCATTTAATGACATATGAACACTAAACTAAAAACCATCCTGTTTTTAATCGGTGTAAGTGTATTTCAAGTCATTGTCCTACTGACTGATGTGATTATCATGAGCCAATCTTTGAAGTCAGTATTTTGTATCAATGCTTATTATTCGCATACTTATTTTCTCATTTATTGTAACTTCTTTCAGAGGATAAAACCGGAATCTATAATGTTTTTTAATGTCGTCGTACATTTGTGTACTTACGGCGTTCTCTTTGGAATCTGAATAGCTGATACCAGAAATTCCAGCAGTAACTCCATGTCCTGGAAGTAGTTGAAACCTTCTTATTAGCTTCCATTGAAGTAATTGTTTGAGGAGAAATTCGACATTTTGGGGATCAGTGTTCAATGTACCTCTTCCAGACCAAAAACTTTTGATTACGTTTCATAATTTAACCAATTAAGATTGAATTATTTTCACACTTTATGATATCACTGAGAAATTTTCGCTCATCGCTAAAACCGAGATCCAAGGTTAGGGTTAATGTATCGCCAACTTTCCTGGGATATGTAGCAATAGAGTATTTTTAAAAATGAATGTCATGAAATACCGAAATTGTCTTATACGTAACATATGAAATTCGATTGTTTTAGATAGTGATCAACAATGAAATCCAAGACTCATTTAGTTCTATTTGAAACTCACCGGGTTGATGTAAATTCATCCTAGTGTTAATGTTCACACTAAGATTTAATCTGAAAATCTATCGCCTCAAGCACCGACGAGTCACTCATTAAGCTAATATGTTATGATAGCCACACACGTCATCCAATGGTCCCAATATTTATTATTTATTAAGGTTGACATCCAGGACTGAATTTGACCAACAAATTTATCTGAACATTTGTGGTGGCAAAACTTTAGCCCTATCAATTCCTAATTTATCAACGCCTTTAAAGAAAATTGTTTGCTCACTAAAACTCAGGCTCGCTAGTGTTGCTATTACAATTATCATTAATTGTTAGATTTAAGGGTTTGGCTTGAGTAACTGGGACTTTCAACAAAATAATTTGTTAGTTGAGAAATTATTGGGAAAGTCCTACCTTGCACAACCCTTTTTTAGTATTTTCTATTCTCATCCTCATTTTTTTCCAACTGGTCACTTAATAAGACGTAATTAAAACAGATTATTTCTACCAATATCGTGTATTATGTATTGTTTTACTGGCCTCAATCTTCTTGATTTGTGAGGACGAAGATTCTAACCTCTTAAAGGTCCATCGTTGGATATCATCCCAGGTAGAATTGTTTTTTATTTTCCTAACAAATGAAGCATACTAATATCCTATCTTAAACGACCTATTATTCAGTAGTAACGTTTAAAGGCTCCGATGTAAACATTTCCACAAGTTTTACGTATACGTTTTAGAAGGGACCTAACATAAATTTCTTCCAAGTTACTTGGGACTTACACAACTATCCCCTCGTACTCTGTACGTTTCTGTTTCAATTTTCTATAATATCTTCTAATTAATTTTTTCCATGCATATTTTTAAATATGTATATCAATTTTCAAAATAAATCAATTTTATGATTGTTAGCCAGATGATCGGGATTTTTATGGGAACAAACGTATCGAATTGGCTGGTAGCTTGTTGGCCCTTTTATTCGAAGACGTCTTCAAGACATTTAACGAAGATCTCTGGTTAACAGTGTCCAAGATTGATACAAAACGCCGATGTACACCTTTTGATATATCTCGACATATCAAAACGTGGATGATAACCGAACAGTTAAATAGAGCAATTTCTTCTGGAAATTGGATCATAAAACGATTCCGTATGATGCGACATGGTGTTACACAAGTTGTTAGCCGTTTATCTTACGTTGCTGCCTTAGGACATATGACTCGAATGACGAGCCAATTTGAAAAAACTCGTAAGGTTAGTCTTTGGAAAGTGTGATTGATGAGGAATAAAATTATTACTGCTAATTGTAAGGGTTTGTATTTTACTATTGTCCATATTTAACAACGAATTCGATCAGTCTCAAACAGAAGTAAGTACCATAATCGGTAGACAAATCGACGAATGCTGTTGGATTCAGTTACATCGAGCTGACAAGTCCTGTGTAGGGTGAAATGTGCGTTTTACACTTTAACTATAGTCACTATCGAAAAGCGTTACAAAAATGCATGCTTCACGACTCGTATCTACTGCTATTCGTCAATTTTCTGTAAAAAAAAGACTACGAACACCATTATTCACTTGTGTAAAAAACATAACCCTTGAATTTTTCTGTATGCAGTATTTTTTTCCAAAGAAAATATATTCGTAGTCTCTAGCTAAGTTAAATAAAGATAATGTAAACACGCAAAAATGTTTTCTGAAATCACTAAGACAAAGTAAGATGAATCATTGTAATACGTTCTACTCCTTATTCGCGTCATATAGTATCATAGTTTATGCGCTCCTGAAGTGTTGTTTTACTAGGTGCAACGGATAAATGTTTTCCATTTCTTCGTAATAATGGATTGTTTACATTGCTATACAGAGTATCGTTTTTCTTACTATAGGTCTCTGGTCCACGTTCTATTCATGCAAGCCAATGGGGTCTTATCTGCCCATCTGACACACCTGAAGGGGAAGCTTGTGGACTTGTTAAAAATGTTGCTCTCATGTGTCATGTTACGGTCGAAGTAGACGATGCACATTTGATTGAGCTAATTAGCAACTATTATACATTTCCACTCTACCAGATGAGATATGCTAAAAATGAGTATGTTGATGTTCGCCTTTTAATAATATTACTTTAATTTACATTTTCCTCTGACTAATAAATTTATTGAACCAATTATCTAATCCAAGTGGATTTTTGAGGCCTGCCATCTTATTCATACCTTCAATTTGCATTGCTGTTTATAGCTGTTTTGCAACAGCATAGTTGAATTTTACGATTACTGTGAACTAATCAATTATCAGAATTGGGTAAATTGTCGCTCGAATGGGTCACCTAAATTATTGTACTTGAGGCTCGCTCTCGCGCTACACTTTTATTTAATTTTGTCATATAGATACTAGTAAAGGTAGTGAAGCGTCCTTTCAACTTTTAACAGATAAATCTATCTGAAATCCCTCTCATGAACTTATAACGCAGAGATGATAAGGTTCTGTGTGATGAGCACTCTGGAGAAATAATCTTCTGAAAGCTTCACGATCAAGCCATCCAGCTCAGAGAACAAAACTCCATCGAAATCATCCACCTGAGCTACGAATCTTCTCCACCATCTCAAAGTCCAGGAATATTTTGTCTCCGTTTCCTGTCCTGTAAAGGCTGTATTCGTAAGGTTGTATCCGTAAATGCCTATCCTAAATAAAGAGATTAAGGTAGTTGAGTTTGCTGATTACTTCATGTACTTCAGAAGCTTCACTACTTCCGGTGGGTTGGTGACGAGCGACATCTCGACAAGTGGTCTACGAAAGCAGACGATCTGTACAGATTACCACCAGTTGAGTATAGATGACTTGAAATCACTGATTGTGCATAAGAGATTCACTCTTTGAAGTGTACATGTTAGATATAGATTTCTTGATAAGCTTTCCAAATCGATTGGTTAGGCTACTAACCCCGCTGCTCTATAGTGATTAGATGTGTTCTCTAGTGGATATATTACATTTGTATAGTTGCGATTTTCCTGTCAAAAAAACAAATTTGGAAAAATACTGATGATGTACGGAAAAATAGACAGGATAAGTCCACAAATGTGTTGACTGCTAGTATGCTTACGTACAAATAATTAACAGGCAAGTAAACATGGTTAGATGGGATAAGTAATTAGAGGAAATCAGTTTTGTACTTCAAAACACTTCCCAGTACATAGGACCTAAATGTTAGACCTACTTCTTGGTCGTTTTATCAGCTAGGTTCCACATTGTTTCTTTCTTACTGTCATTATTTCAACAGTTTTACATAAAAATATTTACTATGTTAGTCGCGGATACATTCCTTAATATCTAATAAATTTCAGGTACGTAATATATGTAAATGGAAAACCGATTGGATTCACTCAACACCCTGGGAAACTATGTGTTTTGATTAGAGGTCTTCGGCGTTCGGGTAGAATTCACGGCTTTGTTTCTGTTTATATCAAGCAAGCTTATCAGTGCGTTCATGTCGTTAGTGATGGTGGCAGATTCTGCAGGCCTTATATTATTCTGTGCAATGGAAGACCACTCGTAACGGAATCTGTTCTTCAGGTGAGTTGTTGTGGCGACATTTTTTTCTAACTAGAGTGCCAAGTGTGCTTCACATAATTCAGTCGATATAGAGATTACTAAGTAAGTATGCTGTCAGGTTATGATCTACTTTTCAGGAATTACCAAATGTCGTAAAATTGCTAGTAAAGAGGAGTTATGACAATTGCATTTTGTTAATGCTAGCGAATTCTACCAATATATATTGTCTGTTATTGATTAGGTTTTTACGATTGTGAAAACAAGTGGTAGTATCTGGTTATCTGAATCAAAGTAAGTGAAATCGAGTACAACGGCAACGCTTTGAGGTTGGTGATGTACTACTCAGACCAGTTTGAAACTTTGAGTACCAACAAACGTTATGTATTTATTGATAATAATGATTTCCTCTAAATTATGTATATGTAGTAGTGAAGGATTTTTCGGTTGTTTTATTCACAGGGTAATTAAATATTATCTGATGACGTGAATCCCATAACTTTAGTTGCATTCACTGTCCCAAACATTTGATCATCCTGGTTCTGTTAATGTGTCTTGCTCTGCATTAATAAAATGTTATTACTTTGATTAATTTGGGTCATAATTTCTCCGGTGATCCAATAAATTGGTACCTTGATTCATTTGATGTATTTTTAAATTGTGTTTTGACATGACTAATTACTACTTGTAGGATTTACGCCACAATGTTCTAAATTGGGATGATCTATTGAAAAAAGGGTTAGTTGAATATTTGGATGTTAATGAACTCAACGATTGTCTGGTTGCAATGGACGAGTCCTGTTTAACCGACGGTAATCACTATACTCATATGGAAATCGACCCCGCCACAATTTTAGGTGTCGTTGCTGGTTTAATTCCTTATCCGGATCACAATCAAGTAAACTTTGTTCTTTATTAAATAAATAATCTCTTGAATTATTCAATATAGGCTTTATTTAAGGTACCCTAGATCTTATAGGTACGGTGATAGCTGTTATCTCTTTACCAAACCGTAAAACATGATTTGTGTTGAAATAATTATTTAAAAGTCATTAAAAACCTGACGTGTTTATTGTTTTCACGGCGTCCTAATTAAAAAGCACATGACTAATTGATGTGTGGTCAGTGAAAGTAAGCTATGATTGACCACTGAGAGAATACAGACAGACACTCAGGTTACTTACTGTTTAGTGTGAACTCTTGATTATTGATGTCGATTCTGAACTCATTGAGTATAGACTACTTGTAATTGTGGTAAATAAAATATTGTTTAGCCTATATTCTGGTTCTCTTTATTTGATCGTGAATCCTTTATCCGGTATAACGTGATTCCAGTCTGTGTATAGCTTATCGATCGGGTATCTAGTCTCGTGGTAGACAATCACGAGCACAGGTACATTACAGTATTATTATTCTTATTACCATTACTACTATTAGTATTATTATTACTGTTATTACTACAGGCGGCCTGCTTGAATATCTGGGCTACCTGTTTCTGCCATCTGATTATTTCAACAAGTTATCTGTTTTCATTTGTTTTAATTTATAATTATGTCCATTAATCGTATAACCTATTCAGGCGCTTTTATGAAAAGCCTACGACCTTTCGCTGCACAAGTTACGAAAAAGTACTATAAAAGGCATCGTGGTGGTTGGCAATATGCGTTAAAGAGAATGAACATTAATCGTATGTCAATTCCCGAGCTACTAAATTCTAACTGCCGATCACTAATCAACAAAGTGGACTATCTGCAATTCCTACTTAGTCAAAATACGTATCGTAATTGTGGTGTCATCACAATTCAAGAATCTTGGTTGAATGATTTACAGGATGACTGCCTTGTATCACTACGTGATTTTAAAATTTATCGTCAGGATCGATCGAACAATAAAAAGAGGTGTGGTGGCGGTGTAGCTACGTTTGTAAACATAAACTGGTGTCGATCTTCGTTTGTGTAAGTTTTCAAATGACTTTATCGACTGTCTAACTCTAAGATGTCGTCCAAAACATCTGAATAAATACAAATATGTTTATGTTACCAATATCTACGTGACTCCAGATTGCACATCATCTGCACTATCTGTTTTTGCTGATGAATTCACTGAGTTCGCTGTTACTGCCTTCAGTGATTCACTTTCAGTTGTATGTGGTGATTTCAATTCGTGTGACTGTAGCTTCCTAACGTCACTAGGTCACCAAAATGTAGTGGATTTTCCTACCCGTTTGGATGCTCATCTAGACTGCGTCTTCATTAATGATGTGGGTATATATGCGACTCGTAAACGTGCTCCATTGTCTAGCTCAGATCACTGTATAATTCGTGTTCTACCTAAAGTATATGGAAAGCATGGGAAGAGTACACTCTTACGTCAAACCAGGAAAGTCAAATATAGGAATTACTCAGAAGAAAATATCCGAAATCTGAAAAACATGTTTCATACGACTAACTGGGAATTATTTACAGATGACTCACTCGAAAACACTACTGATGTTATCACTTGTTACCTTAAATTCTGTTTTGATATTTGTTGTCCCACTGAGACCATTTTTGTAAGTTTTGATCGACTTACATCTTCACAACTAAAACGACTACGAAGGATGAAAGAAAGAATGTACAAGGAGAAGAACTCTAATGAAGTTCGTAAACTAAATGGTCTGATAAACCTAGAGATTAGACGTCTCAACTGTATGTTTACTCAAAAGCTCTTATCTTGCAAAAACTCTCCAAGTATGTGGAAATTCTTTAAAGAACTTACAGATGACAGAAAGTTTAGAAGCGATAACCAGCTGAATGTTTGTGACTTAAATAAGTCTTTTGTACGTCAGTCATCTGATGTGATGCTCCCTCTATCCACGGGTTTAAAAAATAGCTGTGTTCCTACTTTCACTGAAACTGATGTACGAGGATGTCTCCAGTCGCTTAATTCATCTCGATGTTTGGGACCTGATGGTATCCCAAACATCCTTTTTAAAAAATGTGCTGACGTTCTGTGTCATCCGTTCACAACTATATTTAACAGATCCTTCTCATCTAATCTCATACCGAAAATGTGGAGAAAGATGAAGATAATTCCTGTACCCAAGAAAGCATTTGGTGATAAGAATGTAAAATTTAGACCTATTGCAATAACTTCACCCTTCCTCAAAGCCATGGAAAAATTATTAATACTTCCACTTCAGCCTGCGATAAAAGAACATACTGACCCATACCAGTTTGCATACAGGCGCAAAAGAAGCACTTTAGATGCTGTTGCAGTTCTGCATCACAACATAGTGTTCAACTTAGAAAAGGGTAAGAAGTATGTTCGATGTGCTTTTCTGGACTATACTTCAGCTTTTGACTCTATACCAAGACAACGTTTACTTAACAAGTTAATCAGCGTCAACACTGACAGCTGGATAACCAACTGGCTATGTTCCTACCTCTCTGGAAGGGAACAGTACACTGTGTTTGGAGGAAAGAGTTCAGAGTCTCTACTGTCTCATGAAGGTGTACCACAAGGAGCTGTTCTTTCACCTCTTCTATTCTCCTTTTTTCTGCATGACCTGCCATCTTCCACAGAAAACACTTTTGTGAAGTATGCGGATGATCTCACTGTATGTATGCCTATATCTTCCTCTTTACATCCCATAGAAATGAACGAGTTTTTGTCTCGTATTGATTGTTGGTCTGTTGGTAATGGTCTCATACTTAATCCGTCTAAATGTCAAGCTGTTAACTTTAGCATGAGACATGAACGGAATCTAAACACCATTTTGAGATCCCATAGTGCTTGTACCATCGGAGACTCTTTGATAAACTCAGTGTCGAAGGTCAATTATCTTGGTGTCACCTTTTCCTCTGATCTGTCTTGGTCTTCCCACGTTTTATCGTTATCGAAGAAGATTTTCCGTCTGACCTACTACATAAAGAAATTGCATGCTCTTGGAATTACTCGTCATTTACTCTTACAATTTGTCAACTGCATATTGCGTATTATTCTTTACTGTTCTCCATTATTCTTTCCCGGGCTTTTGAGAAAAGACTTTGCTGTATTGCGAAGAGTGCTGAAGCAGTTAGCAAGGTGTGTGGTGAATCTTTCGAGGTCATAATTAATATGGTTGTGGATAGACATTTAAAATCATGCAAACTCCTGGCAGGTGTCATTTTATCAGATACTAACCATCCCCTTCACTCTTATCTTTCTCCTTGTATATCTTCTGGTAGAACGAGACGTAATTACATTAAAATCCATGCACGCAAGGAAAAGTATAAAAGTTCTATAATACCTTACCTAGCAAATATACTCTGTGACGAACAGGTTGTTAGAATTAACCTAGTCAATAACTTACATTCTTAACATGTCTTTAATTTTAAAAAGTTTGTACAGTTTTTTTTATTTTATTTTTTTTAAAAACCTTTTTTTTATTTCTTTTTGTGCTTGCTACTGCCTTTTTGTTCGTTGTTCAGTAAGTAACTTGTTGAAATACCCTGTGCTGAGAATTCTATATTGTACCAAAAAGATAATATTGAATAAAGCCATTAATAATAATAATAATAATAATAATAATAATAATAATAATAATAATAATAATAATATCATGTCCAGCGCAAATAGCTTTTTCTGCTAATATACCACAAAACATGTTACTCTCGGTGTAACTATCCTTGATAGTTCCGTTTACATACACTTGATTGAACATAACTGTTTCTTTAACTTTTATTCCATATATATATATATACTTTTTACTTAAAAGAGCTTTTCGTTTACTCTTCTTACTGGTTTTATTGCAAAGAATCTTCTAAGAGATATAAAATTAGTAATTTATGTTTACAATTTCAACATTTAATGAATGCTTTAGTGAGTGTTCTTTTCTTTTTTATGGTGTATATTTGATAAAATATTCTCATTATTTCCATTTCAAATATTACAGTCTCCCCGAAATACTTATCAATGTGCTATGGGTAAGCAAGCTATTGGCACTGTTGCACTTAATCAGCAAATCCGTTTTGATACGCTTCAATGTCAAATGGTCTACCCTCAAAAACCCCTTGTTCAGTCGAAAACTATTCAAATGATGCATTTTGATGAGGTAAGCTTTTGTCATATAATTAGCAGTTTTGTTTTTACCTAACGTTAAAATATGCTCTCTGTGTATAATCTTATTCAAACCAAATTTTTTTTCCATATGATACTAAACCAACTTTTACCACTGAGCACTACTAAGAGAGCAGGTAAACAGTATCAGTTTATGCCTTTTATGAGTAGTTAATCCAGTTTATTTCGTAGTGATTAATATGATTTAATCACATTATAGCGAATATATATATATATATATATATATATATATATATATATATATATATATATATATATATATATATTCATATTCGTTACTTATAACCCTAAAGATCTTAAGATGATTTATTATTCATGATTGACGATAAGGGTGTGATTTGCATTTGTTTCCTTTTTATTTTACAGTTTAGAAATTATATAGCTTGTTATGAATCATGTTAATTTTAATGGTCGTTTGTCTAAATAGTGAATATGATTTAATGTACTCACGTCTACACCGTCTCGTATTTTGTACTTTATTCACATAAGCTCCCTGCCGGTCAAAATGCAGTTGTAGCAATAATGTCTTATTCTGGGTATGACGTTGAGGATGCATTGGTTATTAACCAGGCTTCAATTGATCGAGGTTTTGCTCGTGCTTGTGTTTATCGTCGGTCGGGTGTTCATCTCAAAATGCATGAAAATGCAGTTTACGATCGCTTAATGGGCCCTAGCATAGAGCGAGGTAGGTGAACAGTAACTTTCTTAAATGTTGCCTGATGCGTGTATCATTATTTTCTTATGTTCCTTCATTTACACTTCAGTTACTACTGCTTTTTACCATACAAAGTATGTGTCGAAATAAGCCAGCAGTCAATCTTACCACTTCTAATTATCGTTCTACTAGGCCTTCCTATTTACAAATATATATATACAGTTCACTACTTTAGAGAGTGGTGCACTTATTATTTTTCTTCATGCATCCTGTTTTAATGAATGTATTTTGCCTTTTAAAATGTTACCATATAGTGCTGACATATTACAAGTTTGGTACATTCATTTAGTAAAAACGAATTTTCAATTGTACTAGTTTGACGAACTTAGCGTATTGTAATTGAAACAACAATCACCTTATTTTCATTGTTTTAAAGTGCTTTACCTGGTTTGAAGACCGTCTGTTTGTGACATTGTTCTCTCTTTAACTTTCTACCTCATGTCATCTTTAAAGCAATGTCCTGAAATAACTGAGTGGTTTATATTCTATACATGATTTATTATTCTTACATATTTGTCAGTCAGTCAGCTACAACGTAGAACCAGACACATATATGCATCGGTCCAAGTTGCCACACCTCATTAGCACAACGAGATGAACACCGAGTTGATAGAAGTAGTTAGTTCAATGGTGGTAATATATAAAGAGAAAGAATGCATATAAGGATATAATACATGAAGAAAGAATTAGTTTGTAGAAATGAAAGTATAAAGCAATTTTAATCTCATAGTTTAAGGGAAGACAGAGAGTGTATACATCTACGTCATTGTGATCGATTTTGAGTCATGTCACCCAGAGTCTCCAATCATTCGTTACGATAGTCACACGAACTTCAACCAAGTGGTTTGCATCTACCAGTATGGCTAAGACTAGAAGCTAGTAACTTAAAGTACTGATGCCACGTTTTGGTTTGGCCGCCCTTAATTTTCTTCTACCATCTCAGTCAATGAAGATTCATAGCCTCATAAACTGGATTACCATCATTCCCTAATACCATGCGTCTAACCTCACTATTACTTACCTGGTGATCCCAGCAGATGCTGGCAATATTTCTAAAACATCTGTGATCAAATACTAGTAACTTACATGTATCTTCTACTCTTAATGGCCACGCTTCGTAACCGTAAAGTAGGACAAAACGAACTGCTACGCAGTATACTCGTCCTTTAATTGATAGACAGATATCTCGCCCTCGCCATAGATGACGTATGTTGTCAAAAGCCAAACAAGCATTTTGAATCTGTGCAGAGATTTCATCAGACACCAAACCATTAGGGCTGATCAGACTTCCAGCATGAGTGAAGTTGCCGACGTGTTCGACTACTATTAGAGCATAATCGGAGTCCAAACATGTATTCCAGAACGAGCGACAGTCTTTTATGAAGCCTCTCCAACGATGACTGTTGGCGATATTTATTTATTATTTATTTGAACACATGAATATTGGTACAAGGCAGCGCCAATATATATGCGCCACACAAAACAATGAGAATTCGAATAGAAATAGAAAAAAAAGCTAAGAGGCGCAAAAAAACGAGAACAATAACGAGGAGATTGGTGTAAGGTAGTAAGGTAGAAATGAGGGAACGAAAAGGTACAATCAGAAGGAATCTTTCAGGTAAGGGAGACACAACCACTTTTTATGAAAAAGTAAAAGAAGGTTACAGCAGGATCGCCACTGGCTTCTATTCTGAGCCATATCTGATAACGTCTCTAGCCACTGTGTAGCACCATCTCTAGGACCCCAGTCAGGGAGTCGTGAAGAACCAACAGGAGCCAGCCCTTTGCAGCTTTCTTTCATACCACGACACCATGTCATACACTGACCACCTCTCTACTTTTTCCAACCAGTCCCAGAGTCGGCAAATAATGCACGACGTGGAATTCTCTGGGACGACATTCGTAGAACATGTCCAAGCCACCGAAGTCGGTGTTTCAAGATGGTGACACCAATTGAATTATCGTCTCTGCACCCGAACACACGATGCCGAAGCTCTGCATTACTGACATGGTGTTGCCACTGAATGTCAGCAATCCTTCGGAGACAACGATGATCAAACACAGAGAGTCGTCTAACGTCCTCAACTCGGAGAGACGAGGTTTCACAAGCATAGAGCAAAACTGCTCTCACCGACGCGTTGTAGATCCGACCTTTTACAACTAGACTGACATCACGAAGGCGCCAAAAATGGCCCAGATTGGCATAAACCGCTCTGGCTTTCATTATATGTGCATTGATCTCATCAATCAGGCCACCACCAGCACTTATGCAGCTACCCAGATACACGAACTTCTCGACTACGTCTATCTGCTCACCATCCAGGGTGAGTACAGGATTGGAATCCTGCCAGTCTTGTAGAAGTACTTTGCAGTTCGAAGGTGCAAAGCACATACCATACCTACGGACACTGATTGCCAACTGATTAAGTGCGGATTGCATGGCTTGGGTATTTTCGCACAGTAAGACAATATTATCCGCATACTCAAGGTCGAGAAGTCTTTCTCCAGGCAACAGATCCACACCGCCATTACTTACATCCATCAGAGCTGTTTCCAGAATGTCGTCGATGGCAAAGTTGATGAGGAATGGTGAGATTGGGCAACCCTGTCTAACCCCACTGCTTGAATGGGACAATGGAGAGAGGTGGTTGTATGCCCTCACTCTGCCTGGGGTGTTTGTATATGGGGCCTTTAGGATGTTAACAAACTTCTCAGGCACACCCTTCTTCACTAGACAATCCCAGAGAACAGTCCTATCCAACGAATCGAAGGCAGCCCTGATGTCAAGAAACACTACGATTGTTGGCCTTTGATAAGTATGGCGGTGTTCTAACATTTGGTGGAGGGTGAAGGTGTGACCAATACATCCTCGACAAGAACGAAAACCAGCCTACTCCTCGCGAGCCAATCATTCTCGGGTTTTGAACAACCTGCGAAGTATGACAGAAGCTAATAGTTTGGACGCAATCGGAAGTAGACTTATACCTCGATAGTTGTTACAGGAACGACGTGAACCCTTTTTAAAGATAGGGACAACTATCGACTCATCCCTTGACGTTGGAATACTCTCTAGTTCCCAGACCTTTGTAAACAACGTTGTCCGTTCGTTAGCCAGAAAGCCACCACCATCTTTGAAAAGGGCCGGAGGTAAGTCATCTGGACCCGGTGATTTGTAGTGCTTCAAGAGTTGGAGTTCGTTGCGGACTTCCGCCTCATTTGGTTGATCAGTCGTCACCGGCCATGGAGTGCAGGACAGTCTGACCGATGTTGCTGGAGCAGCAGGCCAGTTGAACTGCCCTTCGAAAAATTCTGCCCATCGTCTAAGACGTCGATGGATGTTAGTGATTGGCATCCCATCATCCTCGCAAATTGTTTCACTCACACCAGACTTCTTGCTGCCAGTGGCTCGAATGAGTTGGAAGAGCTTCTGGTAGTTACCAGATGCAGCTGCTGCTTCCAGCTCATTAGCACGCTTCGACCACCAGGCTTCTCGGTCTTCACGCAAGCTTTGCCTAATTTCCTTACGTAACATCCTTCGTTTATGGTCAAACTCACGGACACCTGGAGTAGACCGACGGGCTTCAATGAGTTGTAAGGAGCCTGAAGAAACACAGTGCTTATAAGCCGGACGTTTCGCGAACCCACAACTGACTATACCCGCAATTTTCATGGCGTCATGCAATTGCAACCAATGCTCATCTATACTTTTCGGTGGAGTGGTAGCTAGCCTAGAGGCTACCTTGGTTCGATACTTACTTGCAACAGAAGTTGCAACCAGCTTGCTAACATCAATCCTTTGGTGGCGGTCACTTCGTTGTCCACTGAAAAGTAAGGCAAGATTGGCGCAGACCAAGGCATGGTCAGAGTCCGGATAGGTACTCCAAAAGGAGCGGCAGTCTTGTACACAACCACGCCAGCGGTAGCTGATCGCGATGTGATCAATCTGAGTCCAGGACTGAGATGCAGAGGGAGGACGCCAGGTGGCACGTTGGCGCTGACTGTGCCGAAAGTTAGTGCTAGCCAGAAACAGGTTGTTGTCTGTGCACAGTTGCAGTAGACGGTCCCCGTTATCTGTCCTACGACCAACGAGTCCCCATCGGCCACCTAAACGACTCTCTTCTGTGCCTAGACGCCCCACCTGAGCATTCAAGTCTCCGGCTAGTACTACAATATCTGTCGAATGCACTTTCTGGGGAAGAACAGATAACTGGTGGTAAATCTCATCCTTGATTGAATCCGGGCTGCAATCTGTCGGAGCATAGGCGGAGATGACGAAAAGACATCGTTTCTCACGCCGATTTCTTCTCACTTTGATGGAATTCTCTAATCTAACAGCACACAACCGACTGTTAATGGGGATCCAGTCGATTAGTGCTGCCTCAGCTCCAGCGCTTAGTGCGACACCAACGCCAGCGAGACCAGACGAAGATGCCACAGGGTCCCCGGATAAGCGCACGTAAAAGAAGCTTTTTGAAGCGACATATGGAGAGCGAATTTGTAGTACTTCACCAGAGTCTTGAGTAGGGGTCTCGGATAGACAGCAGACATCGATATGAAGACTTTCCAAAGACATAGCCAACCCTATCTGTTGTCCGACCTGCATAAGTGTGCGAACGTTGAAGGCAGCCAGTTTGAATGGTGCACGTGGTTTCAGAAAAACTGCTTCAGGGCCACTCCCCGAGCCTTTGACCTAAAGGTCTAACCCACAAGGCAGTGGAGCATCGTAAGGAGATGCAGTCCCATGGTAGCCGGTGACCAACGATTGGTTCATACGCCATTTGTTCCCTCAGGATACTGGAGCCCATGTGCACCATTGGTTTGGGATCCGGTTAAAGCGCCGGACATTCGCTTTCCGTCCTCTCATTTTCGTAAACAACACCTCCGCCACGAGAAGGCAATGAGTAGGACTTCCCTGGCAGATGCTGTATACGCGCGGCCGTGTGAGAGTATTTCGAGAGGGAGAGCGGACTATCCCCACTCTCGGCCGTACCAGGGCATTAGGGGGCCATGTTAGATGATGTTTCTCCTTATGCTTACATTTGTGCTTGCTAAAAATAAACGATCGTCTGAGCACAGTCGCAGCAGATGATAACTATTATCTGTTCACTGAGCTGAAATACTAAAATGCCCACCTTAATGTCTTTCTATTTGGTTTGAGCTACTTACATGAGCATTAAAGTCACCTGCTATGAGTACTATGCCGGAGTGTTTAGCTTTATGTAGAAGTTCAGAAAGTTTTCCGTAAAAGTCATCTTTCACTTCATCCGGTGTGCAGTCAATGGGAGCGTAGGCAGAAACAACGAAAAGGCAACAACGTGTGTCCCTAACGTTTCGAGTTCTTACGGAGCCGTTTAGTCGAACAGCACATAGGTGACTGTTAACGAGGATCCATCCTAATAGTGCTTGTTCTGGCCTCGTACTAAGTTCTGTACCTACACCTGTCCGTTCACGAGAGGGTGTATCTCCTCGGCCCTACGTTTTGGCGAGATGAGGTCAAGTGGATGACCACACTAGGATCCTGTATTCGTGTTTCGACGACACAGAACACATGAATAGCACGACATTCTATGGTTTTAGCCAAGGAGGCTTGCTGGCCGACTCGACATAGGATGCGTATTTTGATGGCTCCAATGTGTAGTTTGGAGCGAGGTTTCGGTAGACCTGGGACAGTAATTTGTGCACCAGAGTTGGTGGCCATGATGACATTTGAGGAGAAAGTCGAAGGAGTAAGTTTAGATCTGATAGTCAGTATAAGAGGAAATTAATTATGAGGTCAGTGGTCTTGTGTAATGTTAGAAGTATGATGGTGGTTATCAGCCAGTATAGCCCGATTGGTTCATCACGATAGACAAGCCCGACCACCACGCCAAGGTAGCAGCAACAGTTGGGAAGACTCTTTACGGTGAAGCTTTATTACGATAGTTTAAGCATTCATTTCTATATACGTGAGATAATTTTCTGCATTTCCATATTGAAATAGGCATTATTTAGCTGTATCCTTTTTTCTACATTAGTGTTTCAAGGTATTTCCTCTCTTGCAGGCGTCAGAGTTCCATTCAGTTATTTGTCTTAATCAACGAAAGGTAAATATTTCATCTAGATCATGATACAAAACATTGTTGTCGACACTTTGTATCCACCTTCTAGTCTTTACTCTGTATCTCTCTATATTTTGCTCTACTTAGAGACCGGCGTTCTTCGTCGTGGAGATGAGGTGCTTCAGGCGGATGGAGTTGCGTACATTGGCGCTTGTGTTAACGACCGTCAAATCCTTATCAATAAGGAAATGCCTGTTGTTAGTTCAAGCGCTGTATTGGATAATGCGGGATCGCTTAGTTTAAATGTGAATACACCTGAGAACGTGGTAAATTCTATGTCTTGTAACTTATTTTGCGCTTTTTCTCTCAATACTGAACTAATTATGAAAATCTTAGTAGGGAATATACAGTACAAAATACATTCATTCTTATTAGTTTTATAAATAAACTCTGTGACCAAGTGTCCAGATGATGATCATTACATATTTGCTTCGCTATTCAGAACAAATTCGATATGAACGGTTATGTCCAATAATTGTATTTTTACATTTCATATGTAAACTGCTGAGACATCATCAGTATATGGTGTTCTTGATGGTTGTTAAATATGACATATCTTCTGAATGAAACTCCGCCTGTAGCTCTTCTAGAGTTACTGCCGGTCCCAAGCCCGGGTAAAGGAGGAGGGTTGGGCATGGGGTTAGCGTCCCCATCCCGTAGAAAACTAACTCGCTAAAAAAACGCTTACCAGAAAAAATAATTCAAACCATTTTAACTCTGCCCTGAGAGTTAGAAGGTCTTCATTTAGAAGAATTATGACGCTTCATGGTGAAAGCCGAATTCCTTCGGAAGCCACGAGGCCGATGCCCCTTCTAACAACCAGAGCAAAAATTTTTATAGGTACATGGAACGTTAGAACAATGTGGGAAACCGGGAAGACCAGCCAAATAGCAACGGAAATGAGGAGATACAACTTGGCAGTACTGGGAATCAGTGAAACCCACTGGACTCAAGCTGGACAGAAAAGGCTAGCTACGGGAGAGATGCTGCTATACTCCGGTCACGAAGAGGAAAATGCTCCACACACACAGGGAGTTGCTCTAATGCTGTCCAAAGTAGCACGAAATGCACTTGTAGGATGGGAATCCCACGGATCCAGAATCATCAAAGCATCATTCAAAACAAAGAAGGAGGGGATCTTAATGAATATTATCCAATGTTATGCACCCACCAATGATAGCAACGACGACATTAAAGATCAATTCTACGAGCGGCTGCAGTCAATCATAGAGAAATGCTCAAGAAAGGACCTCACCATTCTGATGGGAGATCTAAATGCCAAGGTCGGAATAGACAACACTGGATATGAAGATATTATGGGACGACATGGACTGGGAGAGAGGAACGAAAATGGAGAAAGATTTGCAAATTTGTGTGCATTCAACAAATTAGTCATAGGAGGCACAATATTTCCACACAAACGTATACACAAGGCTACATGGATCTCACCGGACCACACTACAGAGAACCAAATAGACCATATTTGCATCAAAAAAATTCCGAAGGACAATGGAAGATGTGAGAACCAGGAGAGGAGCTGACGTAGCTTCAGATCACCACCTAGTTGTAGCCAATTTAAAACTGAAGCTAAAAAGAACTGGACAAGTGGACAAACAGCAATACAAAGGTTCAATACAGCCTTCCTTCGAGATACTGACAAACTCAATGAATTCAAGATAGCTCTCAACAACAGATTCCAAGCCTTTCAAGATCTACTGAAGGAAGAAGAAACCACCATGGAGGACAACTGGAAAGGCATCAAAGAAACATTGACTTCAACGTGTCAAGAGGTTCTCGGTCTAAAGAAACACCATCATAAGGAATGGATCTCTATAGAAACACTGGACAAGATCAAAGAAAGGAAGAACAAGAAGACAGCAATTAACAACAGCCGAACACGAGCAGAGAAAGTCCAAGCACAAGCTGAATACATAGAAGCAAACAAGCAAGTGAAAAGGAGCATTAGAGCCGACAGGAAGAAATACGTGGAAGAATTAGCAACGACGGCAGAAAAAGCTGCTAGAGAAGGAAATATGAAACAGCTCTAGGATACAACGAAGAAACTATCAGGGAAATACAGTAAACCAGAGAGGCCGGTCAAAGACAAAGAATGCAAGCCAATCACTGAAATTCAACAACAGCGAAACAGATGGGTAGAATACTTCGAGGAACTCCTGAATAGGCCGGCTCCAATGAATCCACCGAACATCGAAGCAGCACACACAGATCTTCCTATAGATGTCAACCCACCAACGACGGAAGAAATTAGAATGGCCGTCAGACAAATCAAGAACGGGAAAGCAGCAGGACCCGACAACATACCAGCTGAAGCACTGAAATCAGACGTCGAAGTAACCACAAGCATGCTTTACCCTCTATTCAAAAAGATTTGGGAGGAGGAACAAGTGCCGATGGACTGGAAAGAAGGACACCTCATCAAGATTCCAAAGAAAGGAGATCTGAGCAAATGTGAAAACTACAGAGGCATTACACTACTGTCAATACCAGGGAAAGTCTTCAACAGGGTGTTGCTGAACCGGATGAAGGATGCAGTAGACGCCTAACTTCGAGATCAACAAGCTGGATTCCGTAAGGATCGGTCGTGCACAGACCAAATTGCAACACTACGGATCATCGTCGAACAATCAGTTGAGTGGAACTCATCACTATACATCAACTTCATTGATTATGAAAAGGCATTCGACAGTGTAGAGAGGAGGACATTATGGAAACTTCTTCGACACTACGGAGTTCCTGAGAAGATTGTCAATATTATCCGGAACTCATACGACGGACTACAGTGCAAAGTAGTGCATGGAGGACAGCTGACAGATGCATTCCAAGTAAGGACCGGAGTCAGACAAGGCTGTTTACTCTCTCCCTTCCTCTTTCTTCTGGTGGTCGACTGGATTATGAAGACCTCGACATCTGAAGGAAAACACGGAATACAATGGACAGCTCAGAACCAATTAGACGATCTGGACTTCGCAGATGACCTAGCCCTCCTATCACGTACACGTGAACAGATTCAGATAAAGACAGCCAATGTAGCAGCAGTCTCTGCATCAGTAGGCCTCAGCATACACAAAGGGAAAACCAAGGTCCTCAAATTCAAAGCGGAGAACAGCAATCCAATCACCCTTGATGGCGAAACTCTGGAAGATGTAGAATCCTTCACATATCTGGGAAGCATCGTCGATAGACATGGAGGTTCAGATGCAGACGTAAAGGCGAGGATTGGCAAAGCAAGGGCCGCATTCCTACAATTGAAGAACATATGGAACTCAAAACAACTTTCAACTAATATCAAAGTGAGAATCTTCAATACGAACGTCGAGGCAATTCTACTGTATGGAGCTGAAACTTGGAGAACTACAACAACCACAATCAAGAAAGTACAAGTATTTATAAATAGCTGTCTACGCAAGATACTCAACATCCATTGGCTGGATACCATCAGCAATAGCCTTGTGTGGGAGAGAACAAACCAACTTCCAGCTGAAGAGGAAATTAGGAAAAGACGATGGAAATGGATAGGACATACATTACGCAAATCGTCAAACTGCATCACGAGGCAAGCTCTAACTTGGAATCCTGAAGGGAAGCGGAAAAGAGGAAGGCCAAAGAACACATTACGTCGGATAATAGAAGCAGATATGAAAAGGATGAATTACAACTGGAAGGAGCTGGAAAGGATTGCCCAGGACAGGGTTGGATGGAGAATGCTGGTGAGCGACCTATGCTCCTTCACGAGGAGTAACAGGTGTAAGTAAGTAAGTAATCTTCTGAATGAACGCTGGAATTTATTTCATAAGCTCTTCTAATAACCCAGGCTAACACTATACGACACGAGAGAAAAGGTGCGAAATATGGAAAGAACGCTTTACTCCTAGGTTCGTTTATGTACAAAAAAAACGAGGATATTTATAGCGTTTCAGATGGCATTGGGTTTCTAGAAGGTTCTGGAACCTTACTAAACATAGTAGCAGGATGGGTCAATCATCCATTCAGGAATGTGATACGTGACTCTTCACTTTATAGATGTTTGTGAAGAATTTCTATTCATTGCAGATTGGATAAAATGTTTCCCAGCGTTTTCAGGGCCCCTTTGGGCTTTTTCCAGGGAATATTCTGTGTCTCATCAACAAAGTGTGATTGAGATCACAAACAGAACCAAGTTAGATGACAATCAAGGATCAGGAAGCACTGGTGATTTTAATAACATTCAATAATCTCCGTAAACCCTCCTATATTGATAATTATCATGTACTCACTAGTGAATTAATTCGAAAGTAAATTTTCAGAATCCTAATGAGAAGTCGTGACCAGTGAAGTTCAGCCATATTAGGTGCGAGACAGTTACCCACCACCGGCAATAGAAAGTGATTGGCAATATTGGGATTTTGTTTATATTTATACAAACAATCCACAATTGATAGTATCTGATATTAATGCTCTGAAAATCAGTGAATAGTGTCAATCCAAGAGAACTCATTTGATACTGAAAACAATATATAAATTATTGGTGTTGTTGAACTATAAAAGTATCCATATTTCAATACTTGTACTAAGCTATTAACAAAATATGTACCACTTTTCTTGTGTAACATTCTTTGTGATGATTAAATATTTCTAACACTCATCTTTTTTTTACATTGTAAAAGGAGAATGAGAAAAGCTCACAAAAATTAGTTCATGAATTGACAAAGTTGATATTATGTTAATTACTGATTTGCGCTAGACTTAATTTGAACATTGTAAATCACCATCGGTTATGGTTTTAAGTGAAATTAATTTTTTGTATTTAGATTTAAATTCAGACGCAAATCTTATGATTTATTCTAGTTTATTTCTTCATTTTAAGTTGGTGCATTTACTATTTCATTTGTTTCTAATAAAAAATCAACATCGAACCCAAATCTCTCCCCGTTGATCCTACCATATTCTTTCTCATTTTCTTCATCTGGTAGACGGAATTTAAGCGTTGTCCCGTAGACTACAAAGGGATAGAACCGTCCTATGTAGAAAAAGTTATGTTTTCCACATCAGAAGGAAACCAAGCAGTAGTAAAGATATTGTTGCGTCAAACTAGAAGACCCGAAGTTGGCGATAAGTTTTCCAGTCGCCATGGTCAAAAAGGAGTCGTTGGACTTATTGTTCGTCAAGAAGATTTGCCTTTCTCAACGAATGGCCTTACTCCTGACATCATAATGAATCCTCATGGATTTCCCAGTAGGATGACGGTAAGTAAATGCTTTTGACAAAATTCCTTCGAACCATTGTTATCAAGGGATATACGGTTTAAAGATTTCGGTCACTCCATTGTTTTCAACTCCTCCTGATAAACTTAACTGTATCGTGATTTCCTATTATTTTTCAAGCTATCAGTAAAGATAATGCATAGTCTTATCTATAACGAACCCTAAAGCAGAACTAGATTAGAACCCTTTGTAAATCACTAAACATATTCCAAAATGATTTCTGCTGGGGATTAAGTGAACTTGTGATAACTTCAACCCTAGCAATTTCTCTCAAATAAATTGCAAAATTCACTTCGTCTCAACACAAAACTGAACTTCAGTCAGTCATAATCAACAGAGCTTGACACCAATGTATGTCAGCCCAAGTTGCCATACCAAATAAGCACCACAATATGAGATTACCAAGATAAACAAAGTCGAAATAACTACAGTATTAATAATGATTAAAATGATTAAGCATTAAAGAATACTTTTCAAATATAAGGAATGAATCCGAGAAATATGAATTACAGAATGATATCCAAGCTCGACATTCATCAGAAGAAACGAGAGAAACACATTCAATCATACTTGGGTACGGTGTTCAGAAAGTTCGCCCTCACTCAAATCGAATGATTTACGTGGCGCATATCTATTTGGTGCCTTCTTGTACCAATGTTTGTGTTTAAATAATTAAGTTCAAAAGGTTTTGTGTCATGGCAGAATTTTATCCAGACAAAACTGTTACCTGCGTATCCAAAATCAGAAAGTAAACCTACTGGTCCAAGAATACACAAACTCTACAGGAAGTTTGTAGACTTCAATAAAAGAAACCTTCCTATCCATCTAGATTGCGTGATTTGTTTTTCACCTGTTATGCTACGAAATACATGCACAAATTTAATCACTCCACAGTGTAACATACAAACACAAGGAACGTGCATCGTGAATGTTCACCTTTGATAATTATGGAAGTAGTATCCTTAATCTTGTTTTCATCTACGTTTTGATCTAATTTCTTGCTTTAACGTTTTTAAACTTGTGTGCGATTGAGATCGATTCTTTGGAGAAAACCAACGTGCATAGTCATGAAACATCAATAATTTATTTTCAAATTCGTCGAGCTATTAGGAATAGATTACTTCAAACACATTTCTATGTAGATAAATGCTTAGGATGAGGTAATGAGCTTAAGAAGATTTCCCAATAAAGTTACCGCTGTAAAATTATATCAACCATGTAATCTTGAACAAAATAAATCTGTCCATAAGTAGTGCTTGTGAATGTAACACTATGTTTGAAGAGATTACGAGATCACCTAAAAATCGACGAACGGGACGCAGGATCAGCGATGCAACGACAAGACAGCTGAACTATTCTAATTTGTCCCAGTCCAGCTAACAAGAGAGAGAATTCCAGGTTCAGATGAGGGAAAGTATGTTCCATAAGCAGCCAGAATCATGAACAACAACAAGCATACAACTCAAGCGTATATGTACAACGTCACACAATAGCGTATTAAAAGAAGCAACCAACCAATGACATTTAATGTCCTTTCATGTGGGAAATACAATCCAAAGTTAAGAATGGGCGCTTTTGGCGCAAAAACGAGAAATTCAAATTTCCAAAATAAAATTACGGAAAGAAAAGCTTACTAAATAAATTCTGGGGATCTAGCATCCTCAAAATGTAAATGCTATATTTTTCATCCGAAGTATTACGTAATTTATGTTGTTTTTGAAAGAGTAATCTTAGAATTTCGCAAATATTTGCTTCATTTTTATAGTAGCTTGCGTTCCCGAAGATCGCTTTAAATTGTGAAATGCTGATTTGGCTTTTTAATTAAAGTGGATTCTGTTCAATCGATGTCAAACAAATAATCTATATACATTCTGTTAGAATTCGTCACCTAGATTTTTAGTATTTAGAAGTCACTATCTGTAAACTGATGAATATACCATCGTGGAATAACTTTCTGTAACTTTGAGGGATTGATTCTGTTTGGTAACTATCAACTCATTTCGCAACTCTTCATACTTAGCATGTTTTTAATTTTTATTTTATTTTTTTTACGCAAATTTATTGTCTGTATTTACTTTGAAGGTGGGTAAATTGTTAGAAGTCTTGGGTAGCAAAGCCGGGGCCATCGAAGGAAAAATTCGAGACGGTTCAGCGTTTTCTGGGGATCCTGCTGAAGTCCTTTCACAAGTACTCATTGATCATGGGTATCATTATCTTGGCAAGGAGATTTTGTATTCTGGAGTTACTGGAGCCCCGCTTGAAGCGTTTATTTACTTTGGTCCTGTTTATTACCAGCGACTTAAGCATATGGTTATGGACAAAGTAAGTGTCGAATTTTTTATTTTTTATTTGATATAGATTGAGGTTGCTGGGTGCGTGATTAGTTTCCTTTCGCCTTTATTTTTCCTCTGTTTGGAATTAGAGTAGTCATATAGATTTTTTGAAAACAGGTTAAAGTCCTAATAAAATAAAAACCACCGAAATACTAAGTGGTTATTTAGTGAACGAAGACTTAGTGCAGATAACCAACTTACTGTTTTTAATGTAAAAATTAGAGAGTGCTTTGGTCAAATATGAAAAACATTTTTAGGGTGTCTTTAGTTGAAAATGAGTCTAGAATGAAACATTAAAAAAACTTCTTTTCAGAATAAAAGTAGATGCAAATCAACTTTTAAACCATTAGCGTCCTATAGCTATGTTTTATTTGACAAAATTTGCAAAATATTTCCAAATATTTCGAGTAATATGTCTACATTTCTCAAGCTTAGTGAATCTGAGGACTTTACCCTTTCTTCTGTCAGTTATTCCACTTCTGATTGGTGTTACATACTACTTATGTTGACAGACATAGCATACACCACAGTTTTACCTCACCTTACCTTGATCACAAAAATGTAGATAGTTGTATCTTTTCGCATTGTCACTGCTGTTCCCTTCGTTTGAGGATCTTGGCTATTACTGTTGGTGTTAATATAACGGTGACATTTAGAAACGCAAATTGAATTATTATCACTGTTATCAAACCGTCGAATCCCATATAATTCTGCTTCAATATAAAACATTTTACTTTTTCTGAATGAATACATACCTAGTACTTAGTTGCATATATCCAAACATATTTTATCCCATTACTTTGAACAGATTAAAGTTTGGGAGTAGTGTTTTGTCGATCTGCCTAGTACAATTTTCGCAGTGTCTATGGACTTGATTTGCTTTTTTCTTACTGGATACATTGTATTGTTATTCTTAAACTATTGCACTATCACTTTCAGGTACATGCTCGCTCACGCGGGCCCGTCACAGCATTGACTCGACAGCCGACGGAGGGTCGTAGTAGAGAAGGAGGTTTACGAGTTGGAGAAATGGAACGAGACTGTTTTATTGCTTATGGTACTTCACAATTACTATTAGAACGTCTTTTGCTTTCCAGCGATGCCTATGATGCATGTGTATGTGAAAAATGTGGTTTGTTAGCTACATCACCTAACTGGTGTCAGTATTGTCGAAGTAGCCGTCAAGTTGTTTCTGTCCGTATGCCGTATGCCTGCAAGCTGCTTTTCCAAGAACTGATGTGCATGAGGATTCTGCCGCGCCTTCGTTTAAGGACTGCTTATCATAGCAGCATACACACTAAATCTAGGTGATTCATTTTGTATATTCAAATTAATTGTTGTTGATAACTGCTATATAATTCTTATGAATTTGTATAAAATCAGCTGTCACTATTTGAACATGTTTTACTTATATTTATCAATGCTTATTTCCATTTACTGCGAATCGATAGTGAGTACAACATAAGGGAACTGATTAAGAACCAATTAAGAAATTTTTAAACGGGTTAACAAGTCAAAGGTAAACGAAGAAAGACGTCCATGTTCCTTGTATTCATCTATCTAAATACGCTTGTGTTTAAATACTTGATAAAAATGTAATGAAATTATTTATCTTACCTTAAAATAACAATTTTCATTAAGTAGTAGTATGGAAACTAATTTGATAGGGTACCTATCATATTTTGATGTATTCAATAGAATTACTATCATCATGATATTGACAAAACGTAAAAACCATTGACTTCCCAAACAAGGTTTGATGAGGTCGTAAATCTTCCTATTGATCTCATGGCTGATCAACCTACTTTCCATACTAAAACCAGGTAAATAAAAATTCACTTACTTTCTAAATATGAGTCTTTAATCATGTATATCCAAAATAATGGCAAGTATCGGAGAGATATAATGGTAATCTACACGGTCAAATGAAAATTAGCTTGACATCAGAATTACTGTCAGACATACATGTTTACCTTTCAAATAATAGAGTATAACTCAAATTTCTAGAGGGACAATAGTGATACTCGTTCTATGAACAAGACTAGGCGTTATCTCGTTATGATCTTGCCTATGTTGGTAACAATAGCCACTATTCATCACGTGAGTGATATAGCATATACATTCTACGACTTGCTATCAGTAAATGACAAATTCAGTTTAGTGGTTAGGACTACCTTTTATTGTGACCAGGTACTTACTTACGCCTGTTACTCCTCGTGCGAGAGCATAGGCCACACACTAGTACTTTACATCGGACCCTGTCCTGAGCAATCCTTTTCATATCTGCTTCCGATTTCCGACGTAGTGTGTTCTTCGACCTTTCTCTTTTCCGTTTCCCTTCAGGATTTCAAGTTAGTGCTTGCCTTGTGATGGAGTTTGGTGATTTCCGCAATGTATGCCGTATCAACCTCCAAAGTCTTTTCCTAATTTCCTCTTCAGTTGGATGCTGGTTTGTCCTCACCCACAGAATGTTGTTGCTGATGGTATCCGGCCAATGGATGTTGAGTATCTTGCGTGGACAACCATTTATAAATACTTTTACCTTCTTGATGGTAGTTGTTGTAGTTCTCCAAGTTTCAGCTCCGTACAGTAGAACTGCCTTGACGTTCGTATTGAGGATCCTCACTTTGATATTGGTTGAAAGTTGTTTTGAGTTCCATATGTTCTTCAATTGTAGGAATGCGGCCCTTGCTTTGCCAATCCTCGCCTTTACGTCTGCGTCCAATTCTCCACGTTCGTCGATGATGCTGACCAGATACGTGAAAGTTTCAACTTCTTGCAGAATTTCTCCATCAGGTGTGATTGGGTTGGTGTTCGTCGTGTTGTATTTAGGGATCTTGCATTTCCCCTTGTGTATGTTGAGGTCTACTGATGCAGAGGCTGCTGCTACACTAGTTGTTTTCACTTGCATTTGTTCGTGTGCATGGGATAGAAGGTCCAGGTTATCTGTGTCTTTCATCCGGCTCAGCAACACTACGTTGAAAGCTTGGCCTGGTACTGCCAGTAGTGTGATGTCGCTGTAGACTCCACATTTACTCAGATCTCCTTTCTTTGGTGTCTTTATGAGTTGTCCTTTTTTCTAGTCCATCTGCAGTTTTTCCGAATCTTCTTGAATAGAAGGTGAAGCATGTTTTCAGTTACTCCAATGTCTGACTTCCTGCTGCTTTCCCGCTCTTGATTTATCTGATAGCCTTCCTGATTTCTTCGATCGTTGGTGGAGTGATATCTACAGGAAGGTCTATGTGTGCTGCTTCGCTGTCCAGTGGATTCAATGGAGCTAGTCTATTCAATAGTTACTCGAAGTATTAATAATTGCCAATGAGAACATATTGATATGTGGGCGAGCAAAATAACGATTGGATGTCACGCTAGTAGATAGTCTGACAGGTGTTTGATGTGTTACATATATTTCCCTACCTTAAATTATATGATAATCAGTTGTTGAAATATATTCACATGCTGGTCAAGTCAGTCACCTGTTCTTGATCAGAGTTGTGTTGGTGTCCTGCGTAATAGACAGAGTATCTGACGCAAAGGAGAGAAACGAGTTTATTTCACGTATCTTCCCCACTTTTTTATAGTTCTGATTAATAGGCTATTATCTATGGATGTTAAAATATAGAACGGGAGCCGCTGGGAATAAACTTCACGTGTTTAATTCATCGAACAGTATCTTAGTCCGTCATTGCGGCTATGTTATGTTTTCCTTTATCCTGTCACTCAATTGTAGATGTTTCGAGATGCTTTCTACCATACAATTTATTGACCCTATGTCTTTTGTTATGTTGTTATTTTTTCCTTCAAAACTGACTATCCTACACTTGACAGATCGTTAGTATGATGGTGTGATATCTTCATCGTCAGTTATGCACAACGTAGAACCTATGCTTATGTACATCGGTTAAAGTTGCTATATCCCATTAACACAGAGAGATGAAGTCGTCAGGCCAAATCCCAGGGGTAGTAGATGTATTAACAGTATCAGAGGTATTAGGAAAGATCAGGCATCGAGTGTACGACTCGAAAAGTAAATATAAATTGACAGAATAAAAAAAGTTATGGACTTAGAATTTCTCGGGGAAACAAAGAATGGATGAACCCATACTCATAAAGGAGAACACAACAAACTGCTGCACAGTAAACTCGCCCTTTAGTTGTTAGACGAATATCTCACTTATGCTACAAGTGACACAAGTTGACAAAAGCTAATCGAGCTATCTGAATTTGTGCCGAGATCTCGTCACACTGTAGCATCAGTACTGACGAGACTTTTAATATAAGTGGAGCATCAATTTAGGCGATGACTCAAGCCAATCCTGAGGTAATATCATAAATTCGGAGGGAGAGGACCCCATTCCAAACATGCTTGCACTGTTGCTTAAGGTGGTCAGTAGGCTACATTTTGTCAGCGTTTTCACCAAACAGAACTATATCACTTGTGTATCTTTAGTCAATAAGTGAATCTCCTGGTAGAAAATCAACTCCTGAAAAGTCAGACGAGTGTCATCTCTAAACACATGTCTATGACAAAGTTAAATAAAAGTGAAGAGAACGAACAACTTTGACGAACACCACTTGAAATAACCAATGACAGTTCACCATAAACTCTGACTCCACCAGTGTTCTACAAGAATAATGTTCTTCTCTGGTAGGCCTTTCGAAGACACACTGTTACGAAATCTCTCGATCAACAGAGTCGAACGCCGTCTTTTGGTCAAGGAGCACAACTATACTTTGACGTTGAAAAGTATGTCTATATCCCAGAATCTGCCGAAGGATGAATATTTAGTGTATACATCAACGTCCAGGTCTGCAACCGGCTTGGTTTTTTCGAGTTCGCTCTTCACAAGCTTTAGTTAGACCTCGAAGTATCATCATCTTCAATATTATAGATACTATATTAGTTGAACTGATTCCCTTGTGATTGTCATAAGAGAATATTTGTCCTTCCTCATAAACTTGGACGATCAGCGACCGAGGCCAATCAAATGGGATTACGTCCAGTTTACAGACTATGGACTATCATCCATTTCATGAAAGACATCAAAAACAACATTTAACGAAACACGCCCTCGATCATAAATTACGATGGTGTAGATAATAATCCCAACTTCATTTTTAGCTGGTCACCAGGTACAAGGTTAAAATTGCCAATGGGGGTGAGGTTTACACTCACGGACGAGAACTAGCCGTTCAAATGTAACTTATATTTGCCACTATGTATGCCGCAAAAAACTGTATTAAATAGGAATTCCCGAAACAGTTCAACTTAAGCCTAATAAAACTAGGTGAGTACAAATGAACGTATTGAATTTAGAATTCGAAATCAACCATCATGTTTTCATACAAACACCACAGAAATTAACCATAAAGTAGGCGCAGACGTCTCAATTTTTTTGTTCCGTTCTAGCTGCAGACAGGAATAGTGTTGCATCTGACATTTTATTCGTTGGCTGATTATTCACTCTTGTCATAAAAACCGGGTATTCAGGGCATATATGTAATAGTGTGGGATAGACATACTATCACATTAAAAACTAGTCAGTATAGTCCTATATCAACGTATCGATCCATTCCCTCACTGTTAGCTCTTGACTTTGAATGATCGGTTCAAGTTGCCATATCCCATTAACACAGAGAGATGAAGTCGTCAGGCCAAATCCCAGGGGTAGTAGATGTATTAACAGTATCAGAGGTATTAGGAAAGATCAGGCATCGAGTGTACGACTCGAAAAGTAAATATAAATTGACAGAATAAAAAAAGTTATGGACTTAGAATTTCTTGGGGAAACAAAGAATGGATGAACCCATACTCATAAAGGAGAACACAACAAACTGCTGCACAGTAAACTCTCCCTTTAGTTGTTAGACGAATATCTCACTTATGCTACAAGTGACACAAGTTGACAAAAGCTAATCGAGCTATCTGAATTTGTGCCGAGATCTCGTCACACTGTAGCATCAGTACTGACGAGACTTTTAATATAAGTGGAGCATCAATTTAGGCGATGACTCAAGCCAATCCTGAGGTAATATCATAAATTCGGAGGGAGAGGACCCCATTCCAAACATGCTTGCACTGTTGCTTAAGGTGGTCAGTAGGCTACATTTTGTCAGCGTTTTCACCAAACAGAACTATATCACTTGTGTATCTTTAGTCAATAAGTGAATCTCCTGGTAGAAAATCAACTCCTGAAAAGTCAGACGAGTGTCATCTCTAAACACATGTCTATGACAAAGTTAAATAAAAGTGAAGAGAACGAACAACTTTGACGAACACCACTTGAAATAACCAATGACAGTTCACCATAAACTCTGACTCCACCAGTGTTCTACGAGAATAATGTTCTTCTCTGGTAGGCCTTTCGAAGACACACTGTTACGAAATCTCTCGATCAACAGAGTCGAACGCCGTCTTTTGGTCAAGGAGCACAACTATACTTTGACGTTGAAAAGTATGTCTATATCCCAGAATCTGCCGAAGGATGAATATTTAGTGTATACATCAACGTCCAGGTCTGCAACCGGCTTGGTTTTTTCGAGTTCGCTCTTCACAAGCTTTAGTTAGACCTCGAAGTATCATCATCTTCAATATTATAGATACTATATTAGTTGAACTGATTCCCTTGTGATTGTCATAAGAGAATATTTGTCCTTCCTCATAAACTTGGACGATCAGCGACCGAGGCCAATCAAATGGGATTACGTCCAGTTTACAGACTATGGCTAAGATTTCAGTTAGTCTAACTTTTATAACTGGACTATCATCCATTTCATGAAAGACATCAAAAACAACATTTAACGAAACACGCCCTCGATCATAAATTACGATGGTGTAGATAATAATCCCAACTTCATTTTTAGCTGGTCACCAGGTACAAGGTTAAAATTGCCAATGGGGGTGAGGTTTACACTCACGGACGAGAACTAGCCGTTCAAATGTAACTTATATTTGCCACTATGTATGCCGCAAAAAACTGTATTAAATAGGAATTCCCGAAACAGTTCAACTTAAGCCTAATAAAACTAGGTGAGTACAAATGAACGTATTGAATTTAGAATTCGAAATCAACCATCATGTTTTCATACAAACACCACAGAAATTAACCATAAAGTAGGCGCAGACGTCTCAATTTTTTTGTTCCGTTCTAGCTGCAGACAGGAATAGTGTTGCATCTGACATTTTATTCGTTGGCTGATTATTCACTCTTGTCATAAAAACCGGGTATTCAGGGCATATATGTAATAGTGTGGGATAGACATACTATCACATTAAAAACTAGTCAGTATAGTCCTATATCAACGTATCGATCCATTCCCTCACTGTTAGCTCTTGACTTTGAATGATCGGTTCAAGTTGCCATATCCCATTAACACAGAGAGATGAAGTCGTCAGGCCAAATCCCAGGGGTAGTAGATGTATTAACAGTATCAGAGGTATTAGGAAAGATCAGGCATCGAGTGTACGACTCGAAAAGTAAATATAAATTGACAGAATAAAAAAAGTTATGGACTTAGAATTTCTTGGGGAAACAAAGAATGGATGAACCCATACTCATAAAGGAGAACACAACAAACTGCTGCACAGTAAACTCGCCCTTTAGTTGTTAGACGAATATCTCACTTATGCTACAAGTGACACAAGTTGACAAAAGCTAATCGAGCTATCTGAATTTGTGCCGAGATCTCGTCACACTGTAGCATCAGTACTGACGAGACTTTTAATATAAGTGGAGCATCAATTTAGGCGATGACTCAAGCCAATCCTGAGGTAATATCATAAATTCGGAGGGAGAGGACCCCATTCCAAACATGCTTGCACTGTTGCTTAAGGTGGTCAGTAGGCTACATTTTGTCAGCGTTTTCACCAAACAGAACTATATCACTTGTGTATCTTTAGTCAATAAGTGAATCTCCTGGTAGAAAATCAACTCCTGAAAAGTCAGACGAGTGTCATCTCTAAACACATGTCTATGACAAAGTTAAATAAAAGTGAAGAGAACGAACAACTTTGACGAACACCACTTGAAATAACCAATGACAGTTCACCATAAACTCTGACTCCACCAGTGTTCTACGAGAATAATGTTCTTCTCTGGTAGGCCTTTCGAAGACACACTGTTACGAAATCTCTCGATCAACAGAGTCGAACGCCGTCTTTTGGTCAAGGAGCACAACTATACTTTGACGTTGAAAAGTATGTCTATATCCCAGAATCTGCCGAAGGATGAATATTTAGTCTATACATCAACGTCCAGGTCTGCAACCGGCTTGGTTTTTTCGAGTTCGCTCTTCACAAGCTTTAGTTAGACCTCGAAGTATCATCATCTTCAATATTATAGATACTATATTAGTTGAACTGATTCCCTTGTGATTGTCATAAGAGAATATTTGTCCTTCCTCATAAACTTGGACGATCAGCGACCGAGGCCAATCAAATGGGATTACGTCCAGTTTACAGACTATGGCTAAGATTTCAGTTAGTCTAACTTTTATAACTGGACTATCATCCATTTCATGAAAGACATCAAAAACAACATTTAACGAAACACGCCCTCGATCATAAATTACGATGGTGTAGATAATAATCCCAACTTCATTTTTAGCTGGTCACCAGGTACAAGGTTAAAATTGCCAATGGGGGTGAGGTTTACACTCACGGACGAGAACTAGCCGTTCAAATGTAACTTATATTTGCCACTATGTATGCCGCAAAAAACTGTATTAAATAGGAATTCCCGAAACAGTTCAACTTAAGCCTAATAAAACTAGGTGAGTACAAATGAACGTATTGAATTTAGAATTCGAAATCAACCATCATGTTTTCATACAAACACCACAGAAATTAACCATAAAGTAGGCGCAGACGTCTCAATTTTTTTGTTCCGTTCTAGCTGCAGACAGGAATAGTGTTGCATCTGACATTTTATTCGTTGGCTGATTATTCACTCTTGTCATAAAAACCGGGTATTCAGGGCATATATGTAATAGTGTGGGATAGACATACTATCACATTAAAAACTAGTCAGTATAGTCCTATATCAACGTATCGATCCATTCCCTCACTGTTAGCTCTTGACTTTGAATGATCGGTTCAAGTTGCCATATCCCATTAACACAGAGAGATGAAGTCGTCAGGCCAAATCCCAGGGGTAGTAGATGTATTAACAGTATCAGAGGTATTAGGAAAGATCAGGCATCGAGTGTACGACTCGAAAAGTAAATATAAATTGACAGAATAAAAAAAGTTATGGACTTAGAATTTCTTGGGGAAACAAAGAATGGATGAACCCATACTCATAAAGGAGAACACAACAAACTGCTGCACAGTAAACTCGCCCTTTAGTTGTTAGACGAATATCTCACTTATGCTACAAGTGACACAAGTTGACAAAAGCTAATCGAGCTATCTGAATTTGTGCCGAGATCTCGTCACACTGTAGCATCAGTACTGACGAGACTTTTAATATAAGTGGAGCATCAATTTAGGCGATGACTCAAGCCAATCCTGAGGTAATATCATAAATTCGGAGGGAGAGGACCCCATTCCAAACATGCTTGCACTGTTGCTTAAGGTGGTCAGTAGGCTACATTTTGTCAGCGTTTTCACCAAACAGAACTATATCACTTGTGTATCTTTAGTCAATAAGTGAATCTCCTGGTAGAAAATCAACTCCTGAAAAGTCAGACGAGTGTCATCTCTAAACACATGTCTATGACAAAGTTAAATAAAAGTGAAGAGAACGAACAACTTTGACGAACACCACTTGAAATAACCAATGACAGTTCACCATAAACTCTGACTCCACCAGTGTTCTACGAGAATAATGTTCTTCTCTGGTAGGCCTTTCGAAGACACACTGTTACGAAATCTCTCGATCAACAGAGTCGAACGCCGTCTTTTGGTCAAGGAGCACAACTATACTTTGACGTTGAAAAGTATGTCTATATCCCAGAATCTGCCGAAGGATGAATATTTAGTCTATACATCAACGTCCAGGTCTGCAACCGGCTTGGTTTTTTCGAGTTCGCTCTTCACAAGCTTTAGTTAGACCTCGAAGTATCATCATCTTCAATATTATAGATACTATATTAGTTGAACTGATTCCCTTGTGATTGTCATAAGAGAATATTTGTCCTTCCTCATAAACTTGGACGATCAGCGACCGAGGCCAATCAAATGGGATTACGTCCAGTTTACAGACTATGGCTAAGATTTCAGTTAGTCTAACTTTTATAACTGGACTATCATCCATTTCATGAAAGACATCAAAAACAACATTTAACGAAACACGCCCTCGATCATAAATTACGATGGTGTAGATAATAATCCCAACTTCATTTTTAGCTGGTCACCAGGTACAAGGTTAAAATTGCCAATGGGGGTGAGGTTTACACTCACGGACGAGAACTAGCCGTTCAAATGTAACTTATATTTGCCACTATGTATGCCGCAAAAAACTGTATTAAATAGGAATTCCCGAAACAGTTCAACTTAAGCCTAATAAAACTAGGTGAGTACAAATGAACGTATTGAATTTAGAATTCGAAATCAACCATCATGTTTTCATACAAACACCACAGAAATTAACCATAAAGTAGGCGCAGACGTCTCAATTTTTGTTCCGTTCTAGCTGCAGACAGGAATAGTGTTGCATCTGACATTTTATTCGTTGGCTGATTATTCACTCTTGTCATAAAAACCGGGTATTCAGGGCATATATGTAATAGTGTGGGATAGACATACTATCACATTAAAAACTAGTCAGTATAGTCCTATATCAACGTATCGATCCATTCCCTCACTGTTAGCTCTTGACTTTGAATGATCGGTTCAAGTTGCCATATCCCATTAACACAGAGAGATGAAGTCGTCAGGCCAAATCCCAGGGGTAGTAGATGTATTAACAGTATCAGAGGTATTAGGAAAGATCAGGCATCGAGTGTACGACTCGAAAAGTAAATATAAATTGACAGAATAAAAAAAGTTATGGACTTAGAATTTCTTGGGGAAACAAAGAATGGATGAACCCATACTCATAAAGGAGAACACAACAAACTGCTGCACAGTAAACTCGCCCTTTAGTTGTTAGACGAATATCTCACTTATGCTACAAGTGACACAAGTTGACAAAAGCTAATCGAGCTATCTGAATTTGTGCCGAGATCTCGTCACACTGTAGCATCAGTACTGACGAGACTTTTAATATAAGTGGAGCATCAATTTAGGCGATGACTCAAGCCAATCCTGAGGTAATATCATAAATTCGGAGGGAGAGGACCCCATTCCAAACATGCTTGCACTGTTGCTTAAGGTGGTCAGTAGGCTACATTTTGTCAGCGTTTTCACCAAACAGAACTATATCACTTGTGTATCTTTAGTCAATAAGTGAATCTCCTGGTAGAAAATCAACTCCTGAAAAGTCAGACGAGTGTCATCTCTAAACACATGTCTATGACAAAGTTAAATAAAAGTGAAGAGAACGAACAACTTTGACGAACACCACTTGAAATAACCAATGACAGTTCACCATAAACTCTGACTCCACCAGTGTTCTACAAGAATAATGTTCTTCTCTGGTAGGCCTTTCGAAGACACACTGTTACGAAATCTCTCGATCAACAGAGTCGAACGCCGTCTTTTGGTCAAGGAGCACAACTATACTTTGACGTTGAAAAGTATGTCTATATCCCAGAATCTGCCGAAGGATGAATATTTAGTGTATACATCAACGTCCAGGTCTGCAACCGGCTTGGTTTTTTCGAGTTCGCTCTTCACAAGCTTTAGTTAGACCTCGAAGTATCATCATCTTCAATATTATAGATACTATATTAGTTGAACTGATTCCCTTGTGATTGTCATAAGAGAATATTTGTCCTTCCTCATAAACTTGGACGATCAGCGACCGAGGCCAATCAAATGGGATTACGTCCAGTTTACAGACTATGGCTAAGATTTCAGTTAGTCTAACTTTTATAACTGGACTATCATCCATTTCATGAAAGACATCAAAAACAACATTTAACGAAACACGCCCTCGATCATAAATTACGATGGTGTAGATAATAATCCCAACTTCATTTTTAGCTGGTCACCAGGTACAAGGTTAAAATTGCCAATGGGGGTGAGGTTTACACTCACGGACGAGAACTAGCCGTTCAAATGTAACTTATATTTGCCACTATGTATGCCGCAAAAAACTGTATTAAATAGGAATTCCCGAAACAGTTCAACTTAAGCCTAATAAAACTAGGTGAGTACAAATGAACGTATTGAATTTAGAATTCGAAATCAACCATCATGTTTTCATACAAACACCACAGAAATTAACCATAAAGTAGGCGCAGACGTCTCAATTTTTTTGTTCCGTTCTAGCTGCAGACAGGAATAGTGTTGCATCTGACATTTTATTCGTTGGCTGATTATTCACTCTTGTCATAAAAACCGGGTATTCAGGGCATATATGTAATAGTGTGGGATAGACATACTATCACATTAAAAACTAGTCAGTATAGTCCTATATCAACGTATCGATCCATTCCCTCACTGTTAGCTCTTGACTTTGAATGATCGGTTCAAGTTGCCATATCCCATTAACACAGAGAGATGAAGTCGTCAGGCCAAATCCCAGGGGTAGTAGATGTATTAACAGTATCAGAGGTATTAGGAAAGATCAGGCATCGAGTGTACGACTCGAAAAGTAAATATAAATTGACAGAATAAAAAAAGTTATGGACTTAGAATTTCTTGGGGAAACAAAGAATGGATGAACCCATACTCATAAAGGAGAACACAACAAACTGCTGCACAGTAAACTCGCCCTTTAGTTGTTAGACGAATATCTCACTTATGCTACAAGTGACACAAGTTGACAAAAGCTAATCGAGCTATCTGAATTTGTGCCGAGATTTCGTCACACTGTAGCATCAGTACTGACGAGACTTTTAATATAAGTGGAGCATCAATTTAGGCGATGACTCAAGCCAATCCTGAGGTAATATCATAAATTCGGAGGGAGAGGACCCCATTCCAAACATGCTTGCACTGTTGCTTAAGGTGGTCAGTAGGCTACATTTTGTCAGCGTTTTCACCAAACAGAACTATATCACTTGTGTATCTTTAGTCAATAAGTGAATCTCCTGGTAGAAAATCAACTCCTGAAAAGTCAGACGAGTGTCATCTCTAAACACATGTCTATGACAAAGTTAAATAAAAGTGAAGAGAACGAACAACTTTGACGAACACCACTTGAAATAACCAATGACAGTTCACCATAAACTCTGACTCCACCAGTGTTCTACAAGAATAATGTTCTTCTCTGGTAGGCCTTTCGAAGACACACTGTTACGAAATCTCTCGATCAACAGAGTCGAACGCCGTCTTTTGGTCAAGGAGCACAACTATACTTTGACGTTGAAAAGTATGTCTATATCCCAGAATCTGCCGAAGGATGAATATTTAGTGTATACATCAACGTCCAGGTCTGCAACCGGCTTGGTTTTTTCGAGTTCGCTCTTCACAAGCTTTAGTTAGACCTCGAAGTATCATCATCTTCAATATTATAGATACTATATTAGTTGAACTGATTCCCTTGTGATTGTCATAAGAGAATATTTGTCCTTCCTCATAAACTTGGACGATCAGCGACCGAGGCCAATCAAATGGGATTACGTCCAGTTTACAGACTATGGCTAAGATTTCAGTTAGTCTAACTTTTATAACTGGACTATCATCCATTTCATGAAAGACATCAAAAACAACATTTAACGAAACACGCCCTCGATCATAAATTACGATGGTGTAGATAATAATCCCAACTTCATTTTTAGCTGGTCACCAGGTACAAGGTTAAAATTGCCAATGGGGGTGAGGTTTACACTCACGGACGAGAACTAGCCGTTCAAATGTAACTTATATTTGCCACTATGTATGCCGCAAAAAACTGTATTAAATAGGAATTCCCGAAACAGTTCAACTTAAGCCTAATAAAACTAGGTGAGTACAAATGAACGTATTGAATTTAGAATTCGAAATCAACCATCATGTTTTCATACAAACACCACAGAAATTAACCATAAAGTAGGCGCAGACGTCTCAATTTTTTTGTTCCGTTCTAGCTGCAGACAGGAATAGTGTTGCATCTGACATTTTATTCGTTGGCTGATTATTCACTCTTGTCATAAAAACCGGGTATTCAGGGCATATATGTAATAGTGTGGGATAGACATACTATCACATTAAAAACTAGTCAGTATAGTCCTATATCAACGTATCGATCCATTCCCTCACTGTTAGCTCTTGACTTTGAATGATCGGTTCAAGTTGCCATATCCCATTAACACAGAGAGATGAAGTCGTCAGGCCAAATCCCAGGGGTAGTAGATGTATTAACAGTATCAGAGGTATTAGGAAAGATCAGGCATCGAGTGTACGACTCGAAAAGTAAATATAAATTGACAGAATAAAAAAAGTTATGGACTTAGAATTTCTTGGGGAAACAAAGAATGGATGAACCCATACTCATAAAGGAGAACACAACAAACTGCTGCACAGTAAACTCGCCCTTTAGTTGTTAGACGAATATCTCACTTATGCTACAAGTGACACAAGTTGACAAAAGCTAATCGAGCTATCTGAATTTGTGCCGAGATTTCGTCACACTGTAGCATCAGTACTGACGAGACTTTTAATATAAGTGGAGCATCAATTTAGGCGATGACTCAAGCCAATCCTGAGGTAATATCATAAATTCGGAGGGAGAGGACCCCATTCCAAACATGCTTGCACTGTTGCTTAAGGTGGTCAGTAGGCTACATTTTGTCAGCGTTTTCACCAAACAGAACTATATCACTTGTGTATCTTTAGTCAATAAGTGAATCTCCTGGTAGAAAATCAACTCCTGAAAAGTCAGACGAGTGTCATCTCTAAACACATGTCTATGACAAAGTTAAATAAAAGTGAAGAGAACGAACAACTTTGACGAACACCACTTGAAATAACCAATGACAGTTCACCATAAACTCTGACTCCACCAGTGTTCTACAAGAATAATGTTCTTCTCTGGTAGGCCTTTCGAAGACACACTGTTACGAAATCTCTCGATCAACAGAGTCGAACGCCGTCTTTTGGTCAAGGAGCACAACTATACTTTGACGTTGAAAAGTATGTCTATATCCCAGAATCTGCCGAAGGATGAATATTTAGTGTATACATCAACGTCCAGGTCTGCAACCGGCTTGGTTTTTTCGAGTTCGCTCTTCACAAGCTTTAGTTAGACCTCGAAGTATCATCATCTTCAATATTATAGATACTATATTAGTTGAACTGATTCCCTTGTGATTGTCATAAGAGAATATTTGTCCTTCCTCATAAACTTGGACGATCAGCGACCGAGGCCAATCAAATGGGATTACGTCCAGTTTACAGACTATGGCTAAGATTTCAGTTAGTCTAACTTTTATAACTGGACTATCATCCATTTCATGAAAGACATCAAAAACAACATTTAACGAAACACGCCCTCGATCATAAATTACGATGGTGTAGATAATAATCCCAACTTCATTTTTAGCTGGTCACCAGGTACAAGGTTAAAATTGCCAATGGGGGTGAGGTTTACACTCACGGACGAGAACTAGCCGTTCAAATGTAACTTATATTTGCCACTATGTATGCCGCAAAAAACTGTATTAAATAGGAATTCCCGAAACAGTTCAACTTAAGCCTAATAAAACTAGGTGAGTACAAATGAACGTATTGAATTTAGAATTCGAAATCAACCATCATGTTTTCATACAAACACCACAGAAATTAACCATAAAGTAGGCGCAGACGTCTCAATTTTTTTGTTCCGTTCTAGCTGCAGACAGGAATAGTGTTGCATCTGACATTTTATTCGTTGGCTGATTATTCACTCTTGTCATAAAAACCGGGTATTCAGGGCATATATGTAATAGTGTGGGATAGACATACTATCACATTAAAAACTAGTCAGTATAGTCCTATATCAACGTATCGATCCATTCCCTCACTGTTAGCTCTTGACTTTGAATGATCGGTTCAAGTTGCCATATCCCATTAACACAGAGAGATGAAGTCGTCAGGCCAAATCCCAGGGGTAGTAGATGTATTAACAGTATCAGAGGTATTAGGAAAGATCAGGCATCGAGTGTACGACTCGAAAAGTAAATATAAATTGACAGAATAAAAAAAGTTATGGACTTAGAATTTCTTGGGGAAACAAAGAATGGATGAACCCATACTCATAAAGGAGAACACAACAAACTGCTGCACAGTAAACTCGCCCTTTAGTTGTTAGACGAATATCTCACTTATGCTACAAGTGACACAAGTTGACAAAAGCTAATCGAGCTATCTGAATTTGTGCCGAGATCTCGTCACACTGTAGCATCAGTACTGACGAGACTTTTAATATAAGTGGAGCATCAATTTAGGCGATGACTCAAGCCAATCCTGAGGTAATATCATAAATTCGGAGGGAGAGGACCCCATTCCAAACATGCTTGCACTGTTGCTTAAGGTGGTCAGTAGGCTACATTTTGTCAGCGTTTTCACCAAACAGAACTATATCACTTGTGTATCTTTAGTCAATAAGTGAATCTCCTGGTAGAAAATCAACTCCTGAAAAGTCAGACGAGTGTCATCTCTAAACACATGTCTATGACAAAGTTAAATAAAAGTGAAGAGAACGAACAACTTTGACGAACACCACTTGAAATAACCAATGACAGTTCACCATAAACTCTGACTCCACCAGTGTTCTACAAGAATAATGTTCTTCTCTGGTAGGCCTTTCGAAGACACACTGTTACGAAATCTCTCGATCAACAGAGTCGAACGCCGTCTTTTGGTCAAGGAGCACAACTATACTTTGACGTTGAAAAGTATGTCTATATCCCAGAATCTGCCGAAGGATGAATATTTAGTGTATACATCAACGTCCAGGTCTGCAACCGGCTTGGTTTTTTCGAGTTCGCTCTTCACAAGCTTTAGTTAGACCTCGAAGTATCATCATCTTCAATATTATAGATACTATATTAGTTGAACTGATTCCCTTGTGATTGTCATAAGAGAATATTTGTCCTTCCTCATAAACTTGGACGATCAGCGACCGAGGCCAATCAAATGGGATTACGTCCAGTTTACAGACTATGGCTAAGATTTCAGTTAGTCTAACTTTTATAACTGGACTATCATCCATTTCATGAAAGACATCAAAAACAACATTTAACGAAACACGCCCTCGATCATAAATTACGATGGTGTAGATAATAATCCCAACTTCATTTTTAGCTGGTCACCAGGTACAAGGTTAAAATTGCCAATGGGGGTGAGGTTTACACTCACGGACGAGAACTAGCCGTTCAAATGTAACTTATATTTGCCACTATGTATGCCGCAAAAAACTGTATTAAATAGGAATTCCCGAAACAGTTCAACTTAAGCCTAATAAAACTAGGTGAGTACAAATGAACGTATTGAATTTAGAATTCGAAATCAACCATCATGTTTTCATACAAACACCACAGAAATTAACCATAAAGTAGGCGCAGACGTCTCAATTTTTTTGTTCCGTTCTAGCTGCAGACAGGAATAGTGTTGCATCTGACATTTTATTCGTTGGCTGATTATTCACTCTTGTCATAAAAACCGGGTATTCAGGGCATATATGTAATAGTGTGGGATAGACATACTATCACATTAAAAACTAGTCAGTATAGTCCTATATCAACGTATCGATCCATTCCCTCACTGTTAGCTCTTGACTTTGAATGATCGGTTCAAGTTGCCATATCCCATTAACACAGAGAGATGAAGTCGTCAGGCCAAATCCCAGGGGTAGTAGATGTATTAACAGTATCAGAGGTATTAGGAAAGATCAGGCATCGAGTGTACGACTCGAAAAGTAAATATAAATTGACAGAATAAAAAAAGTTATGGACTTAGAATTTCTTGGGGAAACAAAGAATGGATGAACCCATACTCATAAAGGAGAACACAACAAACTGCTGCACAGTAAACTCGCCCTTTAGTTGTTAGACGAATATCTCACTTATGCTACAAGTGACACAAGTTGACAAAAGCTAATCGAGCTATCTGAATTTGTGCCGAGATTTCGTCACACTGTAGCATCAGTACTGACGAGACTTTTAATATAAGTGGAGCATCAATTTAGGCGATGACTCAAGCCAATCCTGAGGTAATATCATAAATTCGGAGGGAGAGGACCCCATTCCAAACATGCTTGCACTGTTGCTTAAGGTGGTCAGTAGGCTACATTTTGTCAGCGTTTTCACCAAACAGAACTATATCACTTGTGTATCTTTAGTCAATAAGTGAATCTCCTGGTAGAAAATCAACTCCTGAAAAGTCAGACGAGTGTCATCTCTAAACACATGTCTATGACAAAGTTAAATAAAAGTGAAGAGAACGAACAACTTTGACGAACACCACTTGAAATAACCAATGACAGTTCACCATAAACTCTGACTCCACCAGTGTTCTACAAGAATAATGTTCTTCTCTGGTAGGCCTTTCGAAGACACACTGTTACGAAATCTCTCGATCAACAGAGTCGAACGCCGTCTTTTGGTCAAGGAGCACAACTATACTTTGACGTTGAAAAGTATGTCTATATCCCAGAATCTGCCGAAGGATGAATATTTAGTGTATACATCAACGTCCAGGTCTGCAACCGGCTTGGTTTTTTCGAGTTCGCTCTTCACAAGCTTTAGTTAGACCTCGAAGTATCATCATCTTCAATATTATAGATACTATATTAGTTGAACTGATTCCCTTGTGATTGTCATAAGAGAATATTTGTCCTTCCTCATAAACTTGGACGATCAGCGACCGAGGCCAATCAAATGGGATTACGTCCAGTTTACAGACTATGGCTAAGATTTCAGTTAGTCTAACTTTTATAACTGGACTATCATCCATTTCATGAAAGACATCAAAAACAACATTTAACGAAACACGCCCTCGATCATAAATTACGATGGTGTAGATAATAATCCCAACTTCATTTTTAGCTGGTCACCAGGTACAAGGTTAAAATTGCCAATGGGGGTGAGGTTTACACTCACGGACGAGAACTAGCCGTTCAAATGTAACTTATATTTGCCACTATGTATGCCGCAAAAAACTGTATTAAATAGGAATTCCCGAAACAGTTCAACTTAAGCCTAATAAAACTAGGTGAGTACAAATGAACGTATTGAATTTAGAATTCGAAATCAACCATCATGTTTTCATACAAACACCACAGAAATTAACCATAAAGTAGGCGCAGACGTCTCAATTTTTTTGTTCCGTTCTAGCTGCAGACAGGAATAGTGTTGCATCTGACATTTTATTCGTTGGCTGATTATTCACTCTTGTCATAAAAACCGGGTATTCAGGGCATATATGTAATAGTGTGGGATAGACATACTATCACATTAAAAACTAGTCAGTATAGTCCTATATCAACGTATCGATCCATTCCCTCACTGTTAGCTCTTGACTTTGAATGATCGGTTCAAGTTGCCATATCCCATTAACACAGAGAGATGAAGTCGTCAGGCCAAATCCCAGGGGTAGTAGATGTATTAACAGTATCAGAGGTATTAGGAAAGATCAGGCATCGAGTGTACGACTCGAAAAGTAAATATAAATTGACAGAATAAAAAAAGTTATGGACTTAGAATTTCTTGGGGAAACAAAGAATGGATGAACCCATACTCATAAAGGAGAACACAACAAACTGCTGCACAGTAAACTCGCCCTTTAGTTGTTAGACGAATATCTCACTTATGCTACAAGTGACACAAGTTGACAAAAGCTAATCGAGCTATCTGAATTTGTGCCGAGATCTCGTCACACTGTAGCATCAGTACTGACGAGACTTTTAATATAAGTGGAGCATCAATTTAGGCGATGACTCAAGCCAATCCTGAGGTAATATCATAAATTCGGAGGGAGAGGACCCCATTCCAAACATGCTTGCACTGTTGCTTAAGGTGGTCAGTAGGCTACATTTTGTCAGCGTTTTCACCAAACAGAACTATATCACTTGTGTATCTTTAGTCAATAAGTGAATCTCCTGGTAGAAAATCAACTCCTGAAAAGTCAGACGAGTGTCATCTCTAAACACATGTCTATGACAAAGTTAAATAAAAGTGAAGAGAACGAACAACTTTGACGAACACCACTTGAAATAACCAATGACAGTTCACCATAAACTCTGACTCCACCAGTGTTCTACAAGAATAATGTTCTTCTCTGGTAGGCCTTTCGAAGACACACTGTTACGAAATCTCTCGATCAACAGAGTCGAACGCCGTCTTTTGGTCAAGGAGCACAACTATACTTTGACGTTGAAAAGTATGTCTATATCCCAGAATCTGCCGAAGGATGAATATTTAGTGTATACATCAACGTCCAGGTCTGCAACCGGCTTGGTTTTTTCGAGTTCGCTCTTCACAAGCTTTAGTTAGACCTCGAAGTATCATCATCTTCAATATTATAGATACTATATTAGTTGAACTGATTCCCTTGTGATTGTCATAAGAGAATATTTGTCCTTCCTCATAAACTTGGACGATCAGCGACCGAGGCCAATCAAATGGGATTACGTCCAGTTTACAGACTATGGCTAAGATTTCAGTTAGTCTAACTTTTATAACTGGACTATCATCCATTTCATGAAAGACATCAAAAACAACATTTAACGAAACACGCCCTCGATCATAAATTACGATGGTGTAGATAATAATCCCAACTTCATTTTTAGCTGGTCACCAGGTACAAGGTTAAAATTGCCAATGGGGGTGAGGTTTACACTCACGGACGAGAACTAGCCGTTCAAATGTAACTTATATTTGCCACTATGTATGCCGCAAAAAACTGTATTAAATAGGAATTCCCGAAACAGTTCAACTTAAGCCTAATAAAACTAGGTGAGTACAAATGAACGTATTGAATTTAGAATTCGAAATCAACCATCATGTTTTCATACAAACACCACAGAAATTAACCATAAAGTAGGCGCAGACGTCTCAATTTTTTTGTTCCGTTCTAGCTGCAGACAGGAATAGTGTTGCATCTGACATTTTATTCGTTGGCTGATTATTCACTCTTGTCATAAAAACCGGGTATTCAGGGCATATATGTAATAGTGTGGGATAGACATACTATCACATTAAAAACTAGTCAGTATAGTCCTATATCAACGTATCGATCCATTCCCTCACTGTTAGCTCTTGACTTTGAATGATCGGTTCAAGTTGCCATATCCCATTAACACAGAGAGATGAAGTCGTCAGGCCAAATCCCAGGGGTAGTAGATGTATTAACAGTATCAGAGGTATTAGGAAAGATCAGGCATCGAGTGTACGACTCGAAAAGTAAATATAAATTGACAGAATAAAAAAAGTTATGGACTTAGAATTTCTTGGGGAAACAAAGAATGGATGAACCCATACTCATAAAGGAGAACACAACAAACTGCTGCACAGTAAACTCGCCCTTTAGTTGTTAGACGAATATCTCACTTATGCTACAAGTGACACAAGTTGACAAAAGCTAATCGAGCTATCTGAATTTGTGCCGAGATTTCGTCACACTGTAGCATCAGTACTGACGAGACTTTTAATATAAGTGGAGCATCAATTTAGGCGATGACTCAAGCCAATCCTGAGGTAATATCATAAATTCGGAGGGAGAGGACCCCATTCCAAACATGCTTGCACTGTTGCTTAAGGTGGTCAGTAGGCTACATTTTGTCAGCGTTTTCACCAAACAGAACTATATCACTTGTGTATCTTTAGTCAATAAGTGAATCTCCTGGTAGAAAATCAACTCCTGAAAAGTCAGACGAGTGTCATCTCTAAACACATGTCTATGACAAAGTTAAATAAAAGTGAAGAGAACGAACAACTTTGACGAACACCACTTGAAATAACCAATGACAGTTCACCATAAACTCTGACTCCACCAGTGTTCTACAAGAATAATGTTCTTCTCTGGTAGGCCTTTCGAAGACACACTGTTACGAAATCTCTCGATCAACAGAGTCGAACGCCGTCTTTTGGTCAAGGAGCACAACTATACTTTGACGTTGAAAAGTATGTCTATATCCCAGAATCTGCCGAAGGATGAATATTTAGTGTATACATCAACGTCCAGGTCTGCAACCGGCTTGGTTTTTTCGAGTTCGCTCTTCACAAGCTTTAGTTAGACCTCGAAGTATCATCATCTTCAATATTATAGATACTATATTAGTTGAACTGATTCCCTTGTGATTGTCATAAGAGAATATTTGTCCTTCCTCATAAACTTGGACGATCAGCGACCGAGGCCAATCAAATGGGATTACGTCCAGTTTACAGACTATGGCTAAGATTTCAGTTAGTCTAACTTTTATAACTGGACTATCATCCATTTCATGAAAGACATCAAAAACAACATTTAACGAAACACGCCCTCGATCATAAATTACGATGGTGTAGATAATAATCCCAACTTCATTTTTAGCTGGTCACCAGGTACAAGGTTAAAATTGCCAATGGGGGTGAGGTTTACACTCACGGACGAGAACTAGCCGTTCAAATGTAACTTATATTTGCCACTATGTATGCCGCAAAAAACTGTATTAAATAGGAATTCCCGAAACAGTTCAACTTAAGCCTAATAAAACTAGGTGAGTACAAATGAACGTATTGAATTTAGAATTCGAAATCAACCATCATGTTTTCATACAAACACCACAGAAATTAACCATAAAGTAGGCGCAGACGTCTCAATTTTTTTGTTCCGTTCTAGCTGCAGACAGGAATAGTGTTGCATCTGACATTTTATTCGTTGGCTGATTATTCACTCTTGTCATAAAAACCGGGTATTCAGGGCATATATGTAATAGTGTGGGATAGACATACTATCACATTAAAAACTAGTCAGTATAGTCCTATATCAACGTATCGATCCATTCCCTCACTGTTAGCTCTTGACTTTGAATGATCGGTTCAAGTTGCCATATCCCATTAACACAGAGAGATGAAGTCGTCAGGCCAAATCCCAGGGGTAGTAGATGTATTAACAGTATCAGAGGTATTAGGAAAGATCAGGCATCGAGTGTACGACTCGAAAAGTAAATATAAATTGACAGAATAAAAAAAGTTATGGACTTAGAATTTCTTGGGGAAACAAAGAATGGATGAACCCATACTCATAAAGGAGAACACAACAAACTGCTGCACAGTAAACTCGCCCTTTAGTTGTTAGACGAATATCTCACTTATGCTACAAGTGACACAAGTTGACAAAAGCTAATCGAGCTATCTGAATTTGTGCCGAGATTTCGTCACACTGTAGCATCAGTACTGACGAGACTTTTAATATAAGTGGAGCATCAATTTAGGCGATGACTCAAGCCAATCCTGAGGTAATATCATAAATTCGGAGGGAGAGGACCCCATTCCAAACATGCTTGCACTGTTGCTTAAGGTGGTCAGTAGGCTACATTTTGTCAGCGTTTTCACCAAACAGAACTATATCACTTGTGTATCTTTAGTCAATAAGTGAATCTCCTGGTAGAAAATCAACTCCTGAAAAGTCAGACGAGTGTCATCTCTAAACACATGTCTATGACAAAGTTAAATAAAAGTGAAGAGAACGAACAACTTTGACGAACACCACTTGAAATAACCAATGACAGTTCACCATAAACTCTGACTCCACCAGTGTTCTACAAGAATAATGTTCTTCTCTGGTAGGCCTTTCGAAGACACACTGTTACGAAATCTCTCGATCAACAGAGTCGAACGCCGTCTTTTGGTCAAGGAGCACAACTATACTTTGACGTTGAAAAGTATGTCTATATCCCAGAATCTGCCGAAGGATGAATATTTAGTGTATACATCAACGTCCAGGTCTGCAACCGGCTTGGTTTTTTCGAGTTCGCTCTTCACAAGCTTTAGTTAGACCTCGAAGTATCATCATCTTCAATATTATAGATACTATATTAGTTGAACTGATTCCCTTGTGATTGTCATAAGAGAATATTTGTCCTTCCTCATAAACTTGGACGATCAGCGACCGAGGCCAATCAAATGGGATTACGTCCAGTTTACAGACTATGGCTAAGATTTCAGTTAGTCTAACTTTTATAACTGGACTATCATCCATTTCATGAAAGACATCAAAAACAACATTTAACGAAACACGCCCTCGATCATAAATTACGATGGTGTAGATAATAATCCCAACTTCATTTTTAGCTGGTCACCAGGTACAAGGTTAAAATTGCCAATGGGGGTGAGGTTTACACTCACGGACGAGAACTAGCCGTTCAAATGTAACTTATATTTGCCACTATGTATGCCGCAAAAAACTGTATTAAATAGGAATTCCCGAAACAGTTCAACTTAAGCCTAATAAAACTAGGTGAGTACAAATGAACGTATTGAATTTAGAATTCGAAATCAACCATCATGTTTTCATACAAACACCACAGAAATTAACCATAAAGTAGGCGCAGACGTCTCAATTTTTTTGTTCCGTTCTAGCTGCAGACAGGAATAGTGTTGCATCTGACATTTTATTCGTTGGCTGATTATTCACTCTTGTCATAAAAACCGGGTATTCAGGGCATATATGTAATAGTGTGGGATAGACATACTATCACATTAAAAACTAGTCAGTATAGTCCTATATCAACGTATCGATCCATTCCCTCACTGTTAGCTCTTGACTTTGAATGATCGGTTCAAGTTGCCATATCCCATTAACACAGAGAGATGAAGTCGTCAGGCCAAATCCCAGGGGTAGTAGATGTATTAACAGTATCAGAGGTATTAGGAAAGATCAGGCATCGAGTGTACGACTCGAAAAGTAAATATAAATTGACAGAATAAAAAAAGTTATGGACTTAGAATTTCTTGGGGAAACAAAGAATGGATGAACCCATACTCATAAAGGAGAACACAACAAACTGCTGCACAGTAAACTCGCCCTTTAGTTGTTAGACGAATATCTCACTTATGCTACAAGTGACACAAGTTGACAAAAGCTAATCGAGCTATCTGAATTTGTGCCGAGATTTCGTCACACTGTAGCATCAGTACTGACGAGACTTTTAATATAAGTGGAGCATCAATTTAGGCGATGACTCAAGCCAATCCTGAGGTAATATCATAAATTCGGAGGGAGAGGACCCCATTCCAAACATGCTTGCACTGTTGCTTAAGGTGGTCAGTAGGCTACATTTTGTCAGCGTTTTCACCAAACAGAACTATATCACTTGTGTATCTTTAGTCAATAAGTGAATCTCCTGGTAGAAAATCAACTCCTGAAAAGTCAGACGAGTGTCATCTCTAAACACATGTCTATGACAAAGTTAAATAAAAGTGAAGAGAACGAACAACTTTGACGAACACCACTTGAAATAACCAATGACAGTTCACCATAAACTCTGACTCCACCAGTGTTCTACAAGAATAATGTTCTTCTCTGGTAGGCCTTTCGAAGACACACTGTTACGAAATCTCTCGATCAACAGAGTCGAACGCCGTCTTTTGGTCAAGGAGCACAACTATACTTTGACGTTGAAAAGTATGTCTATATCCCAGAATCTGCCGAAGGATGAATATTTAGTGTATACATCAACGTCCAGGTCTGCAACCGGCTTGGTTTTTTCGAGTTCGCTCTTCACAAGCTTTAGTTAGACCTCGAAGTATCATCATCTTCAATATTATAGATACTATATTAGTTGAACTGATTCCCTTGTGATTGTCATAAGAGAATATTTGTCCTTCCTCATAAACTTGGACGATCAGCGACCGAGGCCAATCAAATGGGATTACGTCCAGTTTACAGACTATGGCTAAGATTTCAGTTAGTCTAACTTTTATAACTGGACTATCATCCATTTCATGAAAGACATCAAAAACAACATTTAACGAAACACGCCCTCGATCATAAATTACGATGGTGTAGATAATAATCCCAACTTCATTTTTAGCTGGTCACCAGGTACAAGGTTAAAATTGCCAATGGGGGTGAGGTTTACACTCACGGACGAGAACTAGCCGTTCAAATGTAACTTATATTTGCCACTATGTATGCCGCAAAAAACTGTATTAAATAGGAATTCCCGAAACAGTTCAACTTAAGCCTAATAAAACTAGGTGAGTACAAATGAACGTATTGAATTTAGAATTCGAAATCAACCATCATGTTTTCATACAAACACCACAGAAATTAACCATAAAGTAGGCGCAGACGTCTCAATTTTTTTGTTCCGTTCTAGCTGCAGACAGGAATAGTGTTGCATCTGACATTTTATTCGTTGGCTGATTATTCACTCTTGTCATAAAAACCGGGTATTCAGGGCATATATGTAATAGTGTGGGATAGACATACTATCACATTAAAAACTAGTCAGTATAGTCCTATATCAACGTATCGATCCATTCCCTCACTGTTAGCTCTTGACTTTGAATGATCGGTTCAAGTTGCCATATCCCATTAACACAGAGAGATGAAGTCGTCAGGCCAAATCCCAGGGGTAGTAGATGTATTAACAGTATCAGAGGTATTAGGAAAGATCAGGCATCGAGTGTACGACTCGAAAAGTAAATATAAATTGACAGAATAAAAAAAGTTATGGACTTAGAATTTCTTGGGGAAACAAAGAATGGATGAACCCATACTCATAAAGGAGAACACAACAAACTGCTGCACAGTAAACTCGCCCTTTAGTTGTTAGACGAATATCTCACTTATGCTACAAGTGACACAAGTTGACAAAAGCTAATCGAGCTATCTGAATTTGTGCCGAGATTTCGTCACACTGTAGCATCAGTACTGACGAGACTTTTAATATAAGTGGAGCATCAATTTAGGCGATGACTCAAGCCAATCCTGAGGTAATATCATAAATTCGGAGGGAGAGGACCCCATTCCAAACATGCTTGCACTGTTGCTTAAGGTGGTCAGTAGGCTACATTTTGTCAGCGTTTTCACCAAACAGAACTATATCACTTGTGTATCTTTAGTCAATAAGTGAATCTCCTGGTAGAAAATCAACTCCTGAAAAGTCAGACGAGTGTCATCTCTAAACACATGTCTATGACAAAGTTAAATAAAAGTGAAGAGAACGAACAACTTTGACGAACACCACTTGAAATAACCAATGACAGTTCACCATAAACTCTGACTCCACCAGTGTTCTACGAGAATAATGTTCTTCTCTGGTAGGCCTTTCGAAGACACACTGTTACGAAATCTCTCGATCAACAGAGTCGAACGCCGTCTTTTGGTCAAGGAGCACAACTATACTTTGACGTTGAAAAGTATGTCTATATCCCAGAATCTGCCGAAGGATGAATATTTAGTGTATACATCAACGTCCAGGTCTGCAACCGGCTTGGTTTTTTCGAGTTCGCTCTTCACAAGCTTTAGTTAGACCTCGAAGTATCATCATCTTCAATATTATAGATACTATATTAGTTGAACTGATTCCCTTGTGATTGTCATAAGAGAATATTTGTCCTTCCTCATAAACTTGGACGATCAGCGACCGAGGCCAATCAAATGGGATTACGTCCAGTTTACAGACTATGGCTAAGATTTCAGTTAGTCTAACTTTTATAACTGGACTATCATCCATTTCATGAAAGACATCAAAAACAACATTTAACGAAACACGCCCTCGATCATAAATTACGATGGTGTAGATAATAATCCCAACTTCATTTTTAGCTGGTCACCAGGTACAAGGTTAAAATTGCCAATGGGGGTGAGGTTTACACTCACGGACGAGAACTAGCCGTTCAAATGTAACTTATATTTGCCACTATGTATGCCGCAAAAAACTGTATTAAATAGGAATTCCCGAAACAGTTCAACTTAAGCCTAATAAAACTAGGTGAGTACAAATGAACGTATTGAATTTAGAATTCGAAATCAACCATCATGTTTTCATACAAACACCACAGAAATTAACCATAAAGTAGGCGCAGACGTCTCAATTTTTGTTCCGTTCTAGCTGCAGACAGGAATAGTGTTGCATCTGACATTTTATTCGTTGGCTGATTATTCACTCTTGTCATAAAAACCGGGTATTCAGGGCATATATGTAATAGTGTGGGATAGACATACTATCACATTAAAAACTAGTCAGTATAGTCCTATATCAACGTATCGATCCATTCCCTCACTGTTAGCTCTTGACTTTGAATGATCGGTTCAAGTTGCCATATCCCATTAACACAGAGAGATGAAGTCGTCAGGCCAAATCCCAGGGGTAGTAGATGTATTAACAGTATCAGAGGTATTAGGAAAGATCAGGCATCGAGTGTACGACTCGAAAAGTAAATATAAATTGACAGAATAAAAAAAGTTATGGACTTAGAATTTCTTGGGGAAACAAAGAATGGATGAACCCATACTCATAAAGGAGAACACAACAAACTGCTGCACAGTAAACTCGCCCTTTAGTTGTTAGACGAATATCTCACTTATGCTACAAGTGACACAAGTTGACAAAAGCTAATCGAGCTATCTGAATTTGTGCCGAGATTTCGTCACACTGTAGCATCAGTACTGACGAGACTTTTAATATAAGTGGAGCATCAATTTAGGCGATGACTCAAGCCAATCCTGAGGTAATATCATAAATTCGGAGGGAGAGGACCCCATTCCAAACATGCTTGCACTGTTGCTTAAGGTGGTCAGTAGGCTACATTTTGTCAGCGTTTTCACCAAACAGAACTATATCACTTGTGTATCTTTAGTCAATAAGTGAATCTCCTGGTAGAAAATCAACTCCTGAAAAGTCAGACGAGTGTCATCTCTAAACACATGTCTATGACAAAGTTAAATAAAAGTGAAGAGAACGAACAACTTTGACGAACACCACTTGAAATAACCAATGACAGTTCACCATAAACTCTGACTCCACCAGTGTTCTACAAGAATAATGTTCTTCTCTGGTAGGCCTTTCGAAGACACACTGTTACGAAATCTCTCGATCAACAGAGTCGAACGCCGTCTTTTGGTCAAGGAGCACAACTATACTTTGACGTTGAAAAGTATGTCTATATCCCAGAATCTGCCGAAGGATGAATATTTAGTGTATACATCAACGTCCAGGTCTGCAACCGGCTTGGTTTTTTCGAGTTCGCTCTTCACAAGCTTTAGTTAGACCTCGAAGTATCATCATCTTCAATATTATAGATACTATATTAGTTGAACTGATTCCCTTGTGATTGTCATAAGAGAATATTTGTCCTTCCTCATAAACTTGGACGATCAGCGACCGAGGCCAATCAAATGGGATTACGTCCAGTTTACAGACTATGGCTAAGATTTCAGTTAGTCTAACTTTTATAACTGGACTATCATCCATTTCATGAAAGACATCAAAAACAACATTTAACGAAACACGCCCTCGATCATAAATTACGATGGTGTAGATAATAATCCCAACTTCATTTTTAGCTGGTCACCAGGTACAAGGTTAAAATTGCCAATGGGGGTGAGGTTTACACTCACGGACGAGAACTAGCCGTTCAAATGTAACTTATATTTGCCACTATGTATGCCGCAAAAAACTGTATTAAATAGGAATTCCCGAAACAGTTCAACTTAAGCCTAATAAAACTAGGTGAGTACAAATGAACGTATTGAATTTAGAATTCGAAATCAACCATCATGTTTTCATACAAACACCACAGAAATTAACCATAAAGTAGGCGCAGACGTCTCAATTTTTTGTTCCGTTCTAGCTGCAGACAGGAATAGTGTTGCATCTGACATTTTATTCGTTGGCTGATTATTCACTCTTGTCATAAAAACCGGGTATTCAGGGCATATATGTAATAGTGTGGGATAGACATACTATCACATTAAAAACTAGTCAGTATAGTCCTATATCAACGTATCGATCCATTCCCTCACTGTTAGCTCTTGACTTTGAATGATCGGTTCAAGTTGCCATATCCCATTAACACAGAGAGATGAAGTCGTCAGGCCAAATCCCAGGGGTAGTAGATGTATTAACAGTATCAGAGGTATTAGGAAAGATCAGGCATCGAGTGTACGACTCGAAAAGTAAATATAAATTGACAGAATAAAAAAAGTTATGGACTTAGAATTTCTTGGGGAAACAAAGAATGGATGAACCCATACTCATAAAGGAGAACACAACAAACTGCTGCACAGTAAACTCGCCCTTTAGTTGTTAGACGAATATCTCACTTATGCTACAAGTGACACAAGTTGACAAAAGCTAATCGAGCTATCTGAATTTGTGCCGAGATTTCGTCACACTGTAGCATCAGTACTGACGAGACTTTTAATATAAGTGGAGCATCAATTTAGGCGATGACTCAAGCCAATCCTGAGGTAATATCATAAATTCGGAGGGAGAGGACCCCATTCCAAACATGCTTGCACTGTTGCTTAAGGTGGTCAGTAGGCTACATTTTGTCAGCGTTTTCACCAAACAGAACTATATCACTTGTGTATCTTTAGTCAATAAGTGAATCTCCTGGTAGAAAATCAACTCCTGAAAAGTCAGACGAGTGTCATCTCTAAACACATGTCTATGACAAAGTTAAATAAAAGTGAAGAGAACGAACAACTTTGACGAACACCACTTGAAATAACCAATGACAGTTCACCATAAACTCTGACTCCACCAGTGTTCTACAAGAATAATGTTCTTCTCTGGTAGGCCTTTCGAAGACACACTGTTACGAAATCTCTCGATCAACAGAGTCGAACGCCGTCTTTTGGTCAAGGAGCACAACTATACTTTGACGTTGAAAAGTATGTCTATATCCCAGAATCTGCCGAAGGATGAATATTTAGTGTATACATCAACGTCCAGGTCTGCAACCGGCTTGGTTTTTTCGAGTTCGCTCTTCACAAGCTTTAGTTAGACCTCGAAGTATCATCATCTTCAATATTATAGATACTATATTAGTTGAACTGATTCCCTTGTGATTGTCATAAGAGAATATTTGTCCTTCCTCATAAACTTGGACGATCAGCGACCGAGGCCAATCAAATGGGATTACGTCCAGTTTACAGACTATGGCTAAGATTTCAGTTAGTCTAACTTTTATAACTGGACTATCATCCATTTCATGAAAGACATCAAAAACAACATTTAACGAAACACGCCCTCGATCATAAATTACGATGGTGTAGATAATAATCCCAACTTCATTTTTAGCTGGTCACCAGGTACAAGGTTAAAATTGCCAATGGGGGTGAGGTTTACACTCACGGACGAGAACTAGCCGTTCAAATGTAACTTATATTTGCCACTATGTATGCCGCAAAAAACTGTATTAAATAGGAATTCCCGAAACAGTTCAACTTAAGCCTAATAAAACTAGGTGAGTACAAATGAACGTATTGAATTTAGAATTCGAAATCAACCATCATGTTTTCATACAAACACCACAGAAATTAACCATAAAGTAGGCGCAGACGTCTCAATTTTTTTGTTCCGTTCTAGCTGCAGACAGGAATAGTGTTGCATCTGACATTTTATTCGTTGGCTGATTATTCACTCTTGTCATAAAAACCGGGTATTCAGGGCATATATGTAATAGTGTGGGATAGACATACTATCACATTAAAAACTAGTCAGTATAGTCCTATATCAACGTATCGATCCATTCCCTCACTGTTAGCTCTTGACTTTGAATGATCGGTTCAAGTTGCCATATCCCATTAACACAGAGAGATGAAGTCGTCAGGCCAAATCCCAGGGGTAGTAGATGTATTAACAGTATCAGAGGTATTAGGAAAGATCAGGCATCGAGTGTACGACTCGAAAAGTAAATATAAATTGACAGAATAAAAAAAGTTATGGACTTAGAATTTCTTGGGGAAACAAAGAATGGATGAACCCATACTCATAAAGGAGAACACAACAAACTGCTGCACAGTAAACTCGCCCTTTAGTTGTTAGACGAATATCTCACTTATGCTACAAGTGACACAAGTTGACAAAAGCTAATCGAGCTATCTGAATTTGTGCCGAGATTTCGTCACACTGTAGCATCAGTACTGACGAGACTTTTAATATAAGTGGAGCATCAATTTAGGCGATGACTCAAGCCAATCCTGAGGTAATATCATAAATTCGGAGGGAGAGGACCCCATTCCAAACATGCTTGCACTGTTGCTTAAGGTGGTCAGTAGGCTACATTTTGTCAGCGTTTTCACCAAACAGAACTATATCACTTGTGTATCTTTAGTCAATAAGTGAATCTCCTGGTAGAAAATCAACTCCTGAAAAGTCAGACGAGTGTCATCTCTAAACACATGTCTATGACAAAGTTAAATAAAAGTGAAGAGAACGAACAACTTTGACGAACACCACTTGAAATAACCAATGACAGTTCACCATAAACTCTGACTCCACCAGTGTTCTACAAGAATGATGTTCTTCTCTGGTAGGCCTTTCGAAGACACACTGTTACGAAATCTCTCGATCAACAGAGTCGAACGCCGTCTTTTGGTCAAGGAGCACAACTATACTTTGACGTTGAAAAGTATGTCTATATCCCAGAATCTGCCGAAGGATGAATATTTAGTGTATACATCAACGTCCAGGTCTGCAACCGGCTTGGTTTTTTCGAGTTCGCTCTTCACAAGCTTTAGTTAGACCTCGAAGTATCATCATCTTCAATATTATAGATACTATATTAGTTGAACTGATTCCCTTGTGATTGTCATAAGAGAATATTTGTCCTTCCTCATAAACTTGGACGATCAGCGACCGAGGCCAATCAAATGGGATTACGTCCAGTTTACAGACTATGGCTAAGATTTCAGTTAGTCTAACTTTTATAACTGGACTATCATCCATTTCATGAAAGACATCAAAAACAACATTTAACGAAACACGCCCTCGATCATAAATTACGATGGTGTAGATAATAATCCCAACTTCATTTTTAGCTGGTCACCAGGTACAAGGTTAAAATTGCCAATGGGGGTGAGGTTTACACTCACGGACGAGAACTAGCCGTTCAAATGTAACTTATATTTGCCACTATGTATGCCGCAAAAAACTGTATTAAATAGGAATTCCCGAAACAGTTCAACTTAAGCCTAATAAAACTAGGTGAGTACAAATGAACGTATTGAATTTAGAATTCGAAATCAACCATCATGTTTTCATACAAACACCACAGAAATTAACCATAAAGTAGGCGCAGACGTCTCAATTTTTTTGTTCCGTTCTAGCTGCAGACAGGAATAGTGTTGCATCTGACATTTTATTCGTTGGCTGATTATTCACTCTTGTCATAAAAACCGGGTATTCAGGGCATATATGTAATAGTGTGGGATAGACATACTATCACATTAAAAACTAGTCAGTATAGTCCTATATCAACGTATCGATCCATTCCCTCACTGTTAGCTCTTGACTTTGAATGATCGGTTCAAGTTGCCATATCCCATTAACACAGAGAGATGAAGTCGTCAGGCCAAATCCCAGGGGTAGTAGATGTATTAACAGTATCAGAGGTATTAGGAAAGATCAGGCATCGAGTGTACGACTCGAAAAGTAAATATAAATTGACAGAATAAAAAAAGTTATGGACTTAGAATTTCTTGGGGAAACAAAGAATGGATGAACCCATACTCATAAAGGAGAACACAACAAACTGCTGCACAGTAAACTCGCCCTTTAGTTGTTAGACGAATATCTCACTTATGCTACAAGTGACACAAGTTGACAAAAGCTAATCGAGCTATCTGAATTTGTGCCGAGATTTCGTCACACTGTAGCATCAGTACTGACGAGACTTTTAATATAAGTGGAGCATCAATTTAGGCGATGACTCAAGCCAATCCTGAGGTAATATCATAAATTCGGAGGGAGAGGACCCCATTCCAAACATGCTTGCACTGTTGCTTAAGGTGGTCAGTAGGCTACATTTTGTCAGCGTTTTCACCAAACAGAACTATATCACTTGTGTATCTTTAGTCAATAAGTGAATCTCCTGGTAGAAAATCAACTCCTGAAAAGTCAGACGAGTGTCATCTCTAAACACATGTCTATGACAAAGTTAAATAAAAGTGAAGAGAACGAACAACTTTGACGAACACCACTTGAAATAACCAATGACAGTTCACCATAAACTCTGACTCCACCAGTGTTCTACAAGAATAATGTTCTTCTCTGGTAGGCCTTTCGAAGACACACTGTTACGAAATCTCTCGATCAACAGAGTCGAACGCCGTCTTTTGGTCAAGGAGCACAACTATACTTTGACGTTGAAAAGTATGTCTATATCCCAGAATCTGCCGAAGGATGAATATTTAGTGTATACATCAACGTCCAGGTCTGCAACCGGCTTGGTTTTTTCGAGTTCGCTCTTCACAAGCTTTAGTTAGACCTCGAAGTATCATCATCTTCAATATTATAGATACTATATTAGTTGAACTGATTCCCTTGTGATTGTCATAAGAGAATATTTGTCCTTCCTCATAAACTTGGACGATCAGCGACCGAGGCCAATCAAATGGGATTACGTCCAGTTTACAGACTATGGCTAAGATTTCAGTTAGTCTAACTTTTATAACTGGACTATCATCCATTTCATGAAAGACATCAAAAACAACATTTAACGAAACACGCCCTCGATCATAAATTACGATGGTGTAGATAATAATCCCAACTTCATTTTTAGCTGGTCACCAGGTACAAGGTTAAAATTGCCAATGGGGGTGAGGTTTACACTCACGGACGAGAACTAGCCGTTCAAATGTAACTTATATTTGCCACTATGTATGCCGCAAAAAACTGTATTAAATAGGAATTCCCGAAACAGTTCAACTTAAGCCTAATAAAACTAGGTGAGTACAAATGAACGTATTGAATTTAGAATTCGAAATCAACCATCATGTTTTCATACAAACACCACAGAAATTAACCATAAAGTAGGCGCAGACGTCTCAATTTTTTTGTTCCGTTCTAGCTGCAGACAGGAATAGTGTTGCATCTGACATTTTATTCGTTGGCTGATTATTCACTCTTGTCATAAAAACCGGGTATTCAGGGCATATATGTAATAGTGTGGGATAGACATACTATCACATTAAAAACTAGTCAGTATAGTCCTATATCAACGTATCGATCCATTCCCTCACTGTTAGCTCTTGACTTTGAATGATCGGTTCAAGTTGCCATATCCCATTAACACAGAGAGATGAAGTCGTCAGGCCAAATCCCAGGGGTAGTAGATGTATTAACAGTATCAGAGGTATTAGGAAAGATCAGGCATCGAGTGTACGACTCGAAAAGTAAATATAAATTGACAGAATAAAAAAAGTTATGGACTTAGAATTTCTTGGGGAAACAAAGAATGGATGAACCCATACTCATAAAGGAGAACACAACAAACTGCTGCACAGTAAACTCGCCCTTTAGTTGTTAGACGAATATCTCACTTATGCTACAAGTGACACAAGTTGACAAAAGCTAATCGAGCTATCTGAATTTGTGCCGAGATTTCGTCACACTGTAGCATCAGTACTGACGAGACTTTTAATATAAGTGGAGCATCAATTTAGGCGATGACTCAAGCCAATCCTGAGGTAATATCATAAATTCGGAGGGAGAGGACCCCATTCCAAACATGCTTGCACTGTTGCTTAAGGTGGTCAGTAGGCTACATTTTGTCAGCGTTTTCACCAAACAGAACTATATCACTTGTGTATCTTTAGTCAATAAGTGAATCTCCTGGTAGAAAATCAACTCCTGAAAAGTCAGACGAGTGTCATCTCTAAACACATGTCTATGACAAAGTTAAATAAAAGTGAAGAGAACGAACAACTTTGACGAACACCACTTGAAATAACCAATGACAGTTCACCATAAACTCTGACTCCACCAGTGTTCTACAAGAATAATGTTCTTCTCTGGTAGGCCTTTCGAAGACACACTGTTACGAAATCTCTCGATCAACAGAGTCGAACGCCGTCTTTTGGTCAAGGAGCACAACTATACTTTGACGTTGAAAAGTATGTCTATATCCCAGAATCTGCCGAAGGATGAATATTTAGTGTATACATCAACGTCCAGGTCTGCAACCGGCTTGGTTTTTTCGAGTTCGCTCTTCACAAGCTTTAGTTAGACCTCGAAGTATCATCATCTTCAATATTATAGATACTATATTAGTTGAACTGATTCCCTTGTGATTGTCATAAGAGAATATTTGTCCTTCCTCATAAACTTGGACGATCAGCGACCGAGGCCAATCAAATGGGATTACGTCCAGTTTACAGACTATGGCTAAGATTTCAGTTAGTCTAACTTTTATAACTGGACTATCATCCATTTCATGAAAGACATCAAAAACAACATTTAACGAAACACGCCCTCGATCATAAATTACGATGGTGTAGATAATAATCCCAACTTCATTTTTAGCTGGTCACCAGGTACAAGGTTAAAATTGCCAATGGGGGTGAGGTTTACACTCACGGACGAGAACTAGCCGTTCAAATGTAACTTATATTTGCCACTATGTATGCCGCAAAAAACTGTATTAAATAGGAATTCCCGAAACAGTTCAACTTAAGCCTAATAAAACTAGGTGAGTACAAATGAACGTATTGAATTTAGAATTCGAAATCAACCATCATGTTTTCATACAAACACCACAGAAATTAACCATAAAGTAGGCGCAGACGTCTCAATTTTTTTGTTCCGTTCTAGCTGCAGACAGGAATAGTGTTGCATCTGACATTTTATTCGTTGGCTGATTATTCACTCTTGTCATAAAAACCGGGTATTCAGGGCATATATGTAATAGTGTGGGATAGACATACTATCACATTAAAAACTAGTCAGTATAGTCCTATATCAACGTATCGATCCATTCCCTCACTGTTAGCTCTTGACTTTGAATGATCGGTTCAAGTTGCCATATCCCATTAACACAGAGAGATGAAGTCGTCAGGCCAAATCCCAGGGGTAGTAGATGTATTAACAGTATCAGAGGTATTAGGAAAGATCAGGCATCGAGTGTACGACTCGAAAAGTAAATATAAATTGACAGAATAAAAAAAGTTATGGACTTAGAATTTCTTGGGGAAACAAAGAATGGATGAACCCATACTCATAAAGGAGAACACAACAAACTGCTGCACAGTAAACTCGCCCTTTAGTTGTTAGACGAATATCTCACTTATGCTACAAGTGACACAAGTTGACAAAAGCTAATCGAGCTATCTGAATTTGTGCCGAGATTTCGTCACACTGTAGCATCAGTACTGACGAGACTTTTAATATAAGTGGAGCATCAATTTAGGCGATGACTCAAGCCAATCCTGAGGTAATATCATAAATTCGGAGGGAGAGGACCCCATTCCAAACATGCTTGCACTGTTGCTTAAGGTGGTCAGTAGGCTACATTTTGTCAGCGTTTTCACCAAACAGAACTATATCACTTGTGTATCTTTAGTCAATAAGTGAATCTCCTGGTAGAAAATCAACTCCTGAAAAGTCAGACGAGTGTCATCTCTAAACACATGTCTATGACAAAGTTAAATAAAAGTGAAGAGAACGAACAACTTTGACGAACACCACTTGAAATAACCAATGACAGTTCACCATAAACTCTGACTCCACCAGTGTTCTACAAGAATAATGTTCTTCTCTGGTAGGCCTTTCGAAGACACACTGTTACGAAATCTCTCGATCAACAGAGTCGAACGCCGTCTTTTGGTCAAGGAGCACAACTATACTTTGACGTTGAAAAGTATGTCTATATCCCAGAATCTGCCGAAGGATGAATATTTAGTGTATACATCAACGTCCAGGTCTGCAACCGGCTTGGTTTTTTCGAGTTCGCTCTTCACAAGCTTTAGTTAGACCTCGAAGTATCATCATCTTCAATATTATAGATACTATATTAGTTGAACTGATTCCCTTGTGATTGTCATAAGAGAATATTTGTCCTTCCTCATAAACTTGGACGATCAGCGACCGAGGCCAATCAAATGGGATTACGTCCAGTTTACAGACTATGGCTAAGATTTCAGTTAGTCTAACTTTTATAACTGGACTATCATCCATTTCATGAAAGACATCAAAAACAACATTTAACGAAACACGCCCTCGATCATAAATTACGATGGTGTAGATAATAATCCCAACTTCATTTTTAGCTGGTCACCAGGTACAAGGTTAAAATTGCCAATGGGGGTGAGGTTTACACTCACGGACGAGAACTAGCCGTTCAAATGTAACTTATATTTGCCACTATGTATGCCGCAAAAAACTGTATTAAATAGGAATTCCCGAAACAGTTCAACTTAAGCCTAATAAAACTAGGTGAGTACAAATGAACGTATTGAATTTAGAATTCGAAATCAACCATCATGTTTTCATACAAACACCACAGAAATTAACCATAAAGTAGGCGCAGACGTCTCAATTTTTTTGTTCCGTTCTAGCTGCAGACAGGAATAGTGTTGCATCTGACATTTTATTCGTTGGCTGATTATTCACTCTTGTCATAAAAACCGGGTATTCAGGGCATATATGTAATAGTGTGGGATAGACATACTATCACATTAAAAACTAGTCAGTATAGTCCTATATCAACGTATCGATCCATTCCCTCACTGTTAGCTCTTGACTTTGAATGATCGGTTCAAGTTGCCATATCCCATTAACACAGAGAGATGAAGTCGTCAGGCCAAATCCCAGGGGTAGTAGATGTATTAACAGTATCAGAGGTATTAGGAAAGATCAGGCATCGAGTGTACGACTCGAAAAGTAAATATAAATTGACAGAATAAAAAAAGTTATGGACTTAGAATTTCTTGGGGAAACAAAGAATGGATGAACCCATACTCATAAAGGAGAACACAACAAACTGCTGCACAGTAAACTCGCCCTTTAGTTGTTAGACGAATATCTCACTTATGCTACAAGTGACACAAGTTGACAAAAGCTAATCGAGCTATCTGAATTTGTGCCGAGATTTCGTCACACTGTAGCATCAGTACTGACGAGACTTTTAATATAAGTGGAGCATCAATTTAGGCGATGACTCAAGCCAATCCTGAGGTAATATCATAAATTCGGAGGGAGAGGACCCCATTCCAAACATGCTTGCACTGTTGCTTAAGGTGGTCAGTAGGCTACATTTTGTCAGCGTTTTCACCAAACAGAACTATATCACTTGTGTATCTTTAGTCAATAAGTGAATCTCCTGGTAGAAAATCAACTCCTGAAAAGTCAGACGAGTGTCATCTCTAAACACATGTCTATGACAAAGTTAAATAAAAGTGAAGAGAACGAACAACTTTGACGAACACCACTTGAAATAACCAATGACAGTTCACCATAAACTCTGACTCCACCAGTGTTCTACAAGAATAATGTTCTTCTCTGGTAGGCCTTTCGAAGACACACTGTTACGAAATCTCTCGATCAACAGAGTCGAACGCCGTCTTTTGGTCAAGGAGCACAACTATACTTTGACGTTGAAAAGTATGTCTATATCCCAGAATCTGCCGAAGGATGAATATTTAGTGTATACATCAACGTCCAGGTCTGCAACCGGCTTGGTTTTTTCGAGTTCGCTCTTCACAAGCTTTAGTTAGACCTCGAAGTATCATCATCTTCAATATTATAGATACTATATTAGTTGAACTGATTCCCTTGTGATTGTCATAAGAGAATATTTGTCCTTCCTCATAAACTTGGACGATCAGCGACCGAGGCCAATCAAATGGGATTACGTCCAGTTTACAGACTATGGCTAAGATTTCAGTTAGTCTAACTTTTATAACTGGACTATCATCCATTTCATGAAAGACATCAAAAACAACATTTAACGAAACACGCCCTCGATCATAAATTACGATGGTGTAGATAATAATCCCAACTTCATTTTTAGCTGGTCACCAGGTACAAGGTTAAAATTGCCAATGGGGGTGAGGTTTACACTCACGGACGAGAACTAGCCGTTCAAATGTAACTTATATTTGCCACTATGTATGCCGCAAAAAACTGTATTAAATAGGAATTCCCGAAACAGTTCAACTTAAGCCTAATAAAACTAGGTGAGTACAAATGAACGTATTGAATTTAGAATTCGAAATCAACCATCATGTTTTCATACAAACACCACAGAAATTAACCATAAAGTAGGCGCAGACGTCTCAATTTTTTTGTTCCGTTCTAGCTGCAGACAGGAATAGTGTTGCATCTGACATTTTATTCGTTGGCTGATTATTCACTCTTGTCATAAAAACCGGGTATTCAGGGCATATATGTAATAGTGTGGGATAGACATACTATCACATTAAAAACTAGTCAGTATAGTCCTATATCAACGTATCGATCCATTCCCTCACTGTTAGCTCTTGACTTTGAATGATCGGTTCAAGTTGCCATATCCCATTAACACAGAGAGATGAAGTCGTCAGGCCAAATCCCAGGGGTAGTAGATGTATTAACAGTATCAGAGGTATTAGGAAAGATCAGGCATCGAGTGTACGACTCGAAAAGTAAATATAAATTGACAGAATAAAAAAAGTTATGGACTTAGAATTTCTTGGGGAAACAAAGAATGGATGAACCCATACTCATAAAGGAGAACACAACAAACTGCTGCACAGTAAACTCGCCCTTTAGTTGTTAGACGAATATCTCACTTATGCTACAAGTGACACAAGTTGACAAAAGCTAATCGAGCTATCTGAATTTGTGCCGAGATTTCGTCACACTGTAGCATCAGTACTGACGAGACTTTTAATATAAGTGGAGCATCAATTTAGGCGATGACTCAAGCCAATCCTGAGGTAATATCATAAATTCGGAGGGAGAGGACCCCATTCCAAACATGCTTGCACTGTTGCTTAAGGTGGTCAGTAGGCTACATTTTGTCAGCGTTTTCACCAAACAGAACTATATCACTTGTGTATCTTTAGTCAATAAGTGAATCTCCTGGTAGAAAATCAACTCCTGAAAAGTCAGACGAGTGTCATCTCTAAACACATGTCTATGACAAAGTTAAATAAAAGTGAAGAGAACGAACAACTTTGACGAACACCACTTGAAATAACCAATGACAGTTCACCATAAACTCTGACTCCACCAGTGTTCTACAAGAATAATGTTCTTCTCTGGTAGGCCTTTCGAAGACACACTGTTACGAAATCTCTCGATCAACAGAGTCGAACGCCGTCTTTTGGTCAAGGAGCACAACTATACTTTGACGTTGAAAAGTATGTCTATATCCCAGAATCTGCCGAAGGATGAATATTTAGTGTATACATCAACGTCCAGGTCTGCAACCGGCTTGGTTTTTTCGAGTTCGCTCTTCACAAGCTTTAGTTAGACCTCGAAGTATCATCATCTTCAATATTATAGATACTATATTAGTTGAACTGATTCCCTTGTGATTGTCATAAGAGAATATTTGTCCTTCCTCATAAACTTGGACGATCAGCGACCGAGGCCAATCAAATGGGATTACGTCCAGTTTACAGACTATGGCTAAGATTTCAGTTAGTCTAACTTTTATAACTGGACTATCATCCATTTCATGAAAGACATCAAAAACAACATTTAACGAAACACGCCCTCGATCATAAATTACGATGGTGTAGATAATAATCCCAACTTCATTTTTAGCTGGTCACCAGGTACAAGGTTAAAATTGCCAATGGGGGTGAGGTTTACACTCACGGACGAGAACTAGCCGTTCAAATGTAACTTATATTTGCCACTATGTATGCCGCAAAAAACTGTATTAAATAGGAATTCCCGAAACAGTTCAACTTAAGCCTAATAAAACTAGGTGAGTACAAATGAACGTATTGAATTTAGAATTCGAAATCAACCATCATGTTTTCATACAAACACCACAGAAATTAACCATAAAGTAGGCGCAGACGTCTCAATTTTTTGTTCCGTTCTAGCTGCAGACAGGAATAGTGTTGCATCTGACATTTTATTCGTTGGCTGATTATTCACTCTTGTCATAAAAACCGGGTATTCAGGGCATATATGTAATAGTGTGGGATAGACATACTATCACATTAAAAACTAGTCAGTATAGTCCTATATCAACGTATCGATCCATTCCCTCACTGTTAGCTCTTGACTTTGAATGATCGGTTCAAGTTGCCATATCCCATTAACACAGAGAGATGAAGTCGTCAGGCCAAATCCCAGGGGTAGTAGATGTATTAACAGTATCAGAGGTATTAGGAAAGATCAGGCATCGAGTGTACGACTCGAAAAGTAAATATAAATTGACAGAATAAAAAAAGTTATGGACTTAGAATTTCTTGGGGAAACAAAGAATGGATGAACCCATACTCATAAAGGAGAACACAACAAACTGCTGCACAGTAAACTCGCCCTTTAGTTGTTAGACGAATATCTCACTTATGCTACAAGTGACACAAGTTGACAAAAGCTAATCGAGCTATCTGAATTTGTGCCGAGATTTCGTCACACTGTAGCATCAGTACTGACGAGACTTTTAATATAAGTGGAGCATCAATTTAGGCGATGACTCAAGCCAATCCTGAGGTAATATCATAAATTCGGAGGGAGAGGACCCCATTCCAAACATGCTTGCACTGTTGCTTAAGGTGGTCAGTAGGCTACATTTTGTCAGCGTTTTCACCAAACAGAACTATATCACTTGTGTATCTTTAGTCAATAAGTGAATCTCCTGGTAGAAAATCAACTCCTGAAAAGTCAGACGAGTGTCATCTCTAAACACATGTCTATGACAAAGTTAAATAAAAGTGAAGAGAACGAACAACTTTGACGAACACCACTTGAAATAACCAATGACAGTTCACCATAAACTCTGACTCCACCAGTGTTCTACAAGAATAATGTTCTTCTCTGGTAGGCCTTTCGAAGACACACTGTTACGAAATCTCTCGATCAACAGAGTCGAACGCCGTCTTTTGGTCAAGGAGCACAACTATACTTTGACGTTGAAAAGTATGTCTATATCCCAGAATCTGCCGAAGGATGAATATTTAGTGTATACATCAACGTCCAGGTCTGCAACCGGCTTGGTTTTTTCGAGTTCGCTCTTCACAAGCTTTAGTTAGACCTCGAAGTATCATCATCTTCAATATTATAGATACTATATTAGTTGAACTGATTCCCTTGTGATTGTCATAAGAGAATATTTGTCCTTCCTCATAAACTTGGACGATCAGCGACCGAGGCCAATCAAATGGGATTACGTCCAGTTTACAGACTATGGCTAAGATTTCAGTTAGTCTAACTTTTATAACTGGACTATCATCCATTTCATGAAAGACATCAAAAACAACATTTAACGAAACACGCCCTCGATCATAAATTACGATGGTGTAGATAATAATCCCAACTTCATTTTTAGCTGGTCACCAGGTACAAGGTTAAAATTGCCAATGGGGGTGAGGTTTACACTCACGGACGAGAACTAGCCGTTCAAATGTAACTTATATTTGCCACTATGTATGCCGCAAAAAACTGTATTAAATAGGAATTCCCGAAACAGTTCAACTTAAGCCTAATAAAACTAGGTGAGTACAAATGAACGTATTGAATTTAGAATTCGAAATCAACCATCATGTTTTCATACAAACACCACAGAAATTAACCATAAAGTAGGCGCAGACGTCTCAATTTTTTGTTCCGTTCTAGCTGCAGACAGGAATAGTGTTGCATCTGACATTTTATTCGTTGGCTGATTATTCACTCTTGTCATAAAAACCGGGTATTCAGGGCATATATGTAATAGTGTGGGATAGACATACTATCACATTAAAAACTAGTCAGTATAGTCCTATATCAACGTATCGATCCATTCCCTCACTGTTAGCTCTTGACTTTGAATGATCGGTTCAAGTTGCCATATCCCATTAACACAGAGAGATGAAGTCGTCAGGCCAAATCCCAGGGGTAGTAGATGTATTAACAGTATCAGAGGTATTAGGAAAGATCAGGCATCGAGTGTACGACTCGAAAAGTAAATATAAATTGACAGAATAAAAAAAGTTATGGACTTAGAATTTCTTGGGGAAACAAAGAATGGATGAACCCATACTCATAAAGGAGAACACAACAAACTGCTGCACAGTAAACTCGCCCTTTAGTTGTTAGACGAATATCTCACTTATGCTACAAGTGACACAAGTTGACAAAAGCTAATCGAGCTATCTGAATTTGTGCCGAGATTTCGTCACACTGTAGCATCAGTACTGACGAGACTTTTAATATAAGTGGAGCATCAATTTAGGCGATGACTCAAGCCAATCCTGAGGTAATATCATAAATTCGGAGGGAGAGGACCCCATTCCAAACATGCTTGCACTGTTGCTTAAGGTGGTCAGTAGGCTACATTTTGTCAGCGTTTTCACCAAACAGAACTATATCACTTGTGTATCTTTAGTCAATAAGTGAATCTCCTGGTAGAAAATCAACTCCTGAAAAGTCAGACGAGTGTCATCTCTAAACACATGTCTATGACAAAGTTAAATAAAAGTGAAGAGAACGAACAACTTTGACGAACACCACTTGAAATAACCAATGACAGTTCACCATAAACTCTGACTCCACCAGTGTTCTACAAGAATAATGTTCTTCTCTGGTAGGCCTTTCGAAGACACACTGTTACGAAATCTCTCGATCAACAGAGTCGAACGCCGTCTTTTGGTCAAGGAGCACAACTATACTTTGACGTTGAAAAGTATGTCTATATCCCAGAATCTGCCGAAGGATGAATATTTAGTGTATACATCAACGTCCAGGTCTGCAACCGGCTTGGTTTTTTCGAGTTCGCTCTTCACAAGCTTTAGTTAGACCTCGAAGTATCATCATCTTCAATATTATAGATACTATATTAGTTGAACTGATTCCCTTGTGATTGTCATAAGAGAATATTTGTCCTTCCTCATAAACTTGGACGATCAGCGACCGAGGCCAATCAAATGGGATTACGTCCAGTTTACAGACTATGGCTAAGATTTCAGTTAGTCTAACTTTTATAACTGGACTATCATCCATTTCATGAAAGACATCAAAAACAACATTTAACGAAACACGCCCTCGATCATAAATTACGATGGTGTAGATAATAATCCCAACTTCATTTTTAGCTGGTCACCAGGTACAAGGTTAAAATTGCCAATGGGGGTGAGGTTTACACTCACGGACGAGAACTAGCCGTTCAAATGTAACTTATATTTGCCACTATGTATGCCGCAAAAAACTGTATTAAATAGGAATTCCCGAAACAGTTCAACTTAAGCCTAATAAAACTAGGTGAGTACAAATGAACGTATTGAATTTAGAATTCGAAATCAACCATCATGTTTTCATACAAACACCACAGAAATTAACCATAAAGTAGGCGCAGACGTCTCAATTTTTTTGTTCCGTTCTAGCTGCAGACAGGAATAGTGTTGCATCTGACATTTTATTCGTTGGCTGATTATTCACTCTTGTCATAAAAACCGGGTATTCAGGGCATATATGTAATAGTGTGGGATAGACATACTATCACATTAAAAACTAGTCAGTATAGTCCTATATCAACGTATCGATCCATTCCCTCACTGTTAGCTCTTGACTTTGAATGATCGGTTCAAGTTGCCATATCCCATTAACACAGAGAGATGAAGTCGTCAGGCCAAATCCCAGGGGTAGTAGATGTATTAACAGTATCAGAGGTATTAGGAAAGATCAGGCATCGAGTGTACGACTCGAAAAGTAAATATAAATTGACAGAATAAAAAAAGTTATGGACTTAGAATTTCTTGGGAAACAAAGAATGGATGAACCCATACTCATAAAGGAGAACACAACAAACTGCTGCACAGTAAACTCGCCCTTTAGTTGTTAGACGAATATCTCACTTATGCTACAAGTGACACAAGTTGACAAAAGCTAATCGAGCTATCTGAATTTGTGCCGAGATTTCGTCACACTGTAGCATCAGTACTGACGAGACTTTTAATATAAGTGGAGCATCAATTTAGGCGATGACTCAAGCCAATCCTGAGGTAATATCATAAATTCGGAGGGAGAGGACCCCATTCCAAACATGCTTGCACTGTTGCTTAAGGTGGTCAGTAGGCTACATTTTGTCAGCGTTTTCACCAAACAGAACTATATCACTTGTGTATCTTTAGTCAATAAGTGAATCTCCTGGTAGAAAATCAACTCCTGAAAAGTCAGACGAGTGTCATCTCTAAACACATGTCTATGACAAAGTTAAATAAAAGTGAAGAGAACGAACAACTTTGACGAACACCACTTGAAATAACCAATGACAGTTCACCATAAACTCTGACTCCACCAGTGTTCTACAAGAATAATGTTCTTCTCTGGTAGGCCTTTCGAAGACACACTGTTACGAAATCTCTCGATCAACAGAGTCGAACGCCGTCTTTTGGTCAAGGAGCACAACTATACTTTGACGTTGAAAAGTATGTCTATATCCCAGAATCTGCCGAAGGATGAATATTTAGTGTATACATCAACGTCCAGGTCTGCAACCGGCTTGGTTTTTTCGAGTTCGCTCTTCACAAGCTTTAGTTAGACCTCGAAGTATCATCATCTTCAATATTATAGATACTATATTAGTTGAACTGATTCCCTTGTGATTGTCATAAGAGAATATTTGTCCTTCCTCATAAACTTGGACGATCAGCGACCGAGGCCAATCAAATGGGATTACGTCCAGTTTACAGACTATGGCTAAGATTTCAGTTAGTCTAACTTTTATAACTGGACTATCATCCATTTCATGAAAGACATCAAAAACAACATTTAACGAAACACGCCCTCGATCATAAATTACGATGGTGTAGATAATAATCCCAACTTCATTTTTAGCTGGTCACCAGGTACAAGGTTAAAATTGCCAATGGGGGTGAGGTTTACACTCACGGACGAGAACTAGCCGTTCAAATGTAACTTATATTTGCCACTATGTATGCCGCAAAAAACTGTATTAAATAGGAATTCCCGAAACAGTTCAACTTAAGCCTAATAAAACTAGGTGAGTACAAATGAACGTATTGAATTTAGAATTCGAAATCAACCATCATGTTTTCATACAAACACCACAGAAATTAACCATAAAGTAGGCGCAGACGTCTCAATTTTTTTGTTCCGTTCTAGCTGCAGACAGGAATAGTGTTGCATCTGACATTTTATTCGTTGGCTGATTATTCACTCTTGTCATAAAAACCGGGTATTCAGGGCATATATGTAATAGTGTGGGATAGACATACTATCACATTAAAAACTAGTCAGTATAGTCCTATATCAACGTATCGATCCATTCCCTCACTGTTAGCTCTTGACTTTGAATGATCGGTTCAAGTTGCCATATCCCATTAACACAGAGAGATGAAGTCGTCAGGCCAAATCCCAGGGGTAGTAGATGTATTAACAGTATCAGAGGTATTAGGAAAGATCAGGCATCGAGTGTACGACTCGAAAAGTAAATATAAATTGACAGAATAAAAAAAGTTATGGACTTAGAATTTCTTGGGGAAACAAAGAATGGATGAACCCATACTCATAAAGGAGAACACAACAAACTGCTGCACAGTAAACTCGCCCTTTAGTTGTTAGACGAATATCTCACTTATGCTACAAGTGACACAAGTTGACAAAAGCTAATCGAGCTATCTGAATTTGTGCCGAGATTTCGTCACACTGTAGCATCAGTACTGACGAGACTTTTAATATAAGTGGAGCATCAATTTAGGCGATGACTCAAGCCAATCCTGAGGTAATATCATAAATTCGGAGGGAGAGGACCCCATTCCAAACATGCTTGCACTGTTGCTTAAGGTGGTCAGTAGGCTACATTTTGTCAGCGTTTTCACCAAACAGAACTATATCACTTGTGTATCTTTAGTCAATAAGTGAATCTCCTGGTAGAAAATCAACTCCTGAAAAGTCAGACGAGTGTCATCTCTAAACACATGTCTATGACAAAGTTAAATAAAAGTGAAGAGAACGAACAACTTTGACGAACACCACTTGAAATAACCAATGACAGTTCACCATAAACTCTGACTCCACCAGTGTTCTACAAGAATAATGTTCTTCTCTGGTAGGCCTTTCGAAGACACACTGTTACGAAATCTCTCGATCAACAGAGTCGAACGCCGTCTTTTGGTCAAGGAGCACAACTATACTTTGACGTTGAAAAGTATGTCTATATCCCAGAATCTGCCGAAGGATGAATATTTAGTGTATACATCAACGTCCAGGTCTGCAACCGGCTTGGTTTTTCGAGTTCGCTCTTCACAAGCTTTAGTTAGACCTCGAAGTATCATCATCTTCAATATTATAGATACTATATTAGTTGAACTGATTCCCTTGTGATTGTCATAAGAGAATATTTGTCCTTCCTCATAAACTTGGACGATCAGCGACCGAGGCCAATCAAATGGGATTACGTCCAGTTTACAGACTATGGCTAAGATTTCAGTTAGTCTAACTTTTATAACTGGACTATCATCCATTTCATGAAAGACATCAAAAACAACATTTAACGAAACACGCCCTCGATCATAAATTACGATGGTGTAGATAATAATCCCAACTTCATTTTTAGCTGGTCACCAGGTACAAGGTTAAAATTGCCAATGGGGGTGAGGTTTACACTCACGGACGAGAACTAGCCGTTCAAATGTAACTTATATTTGCCACTATGTATGCCGCAAAAAACTGTATTAAATAGGAATTCCCGAAACAGTTCAACTTAAGCCTAATAAAACTAGGTGAGTACAAATGAACGTATTGAATTTAGAATTCGAAATCAACCATCATGTTTTCATACAAACACCACAGAAATTAACCATAAAGTAGGCGCAGACGTCTCAATTTTTTTGTTCCGTTCTAGCTGCAGACAGGAATAGTGTTGCATCTGACATTTTATTCGTTGGCTGATTATTCACTCTTGTCATAAAAACCGGGTATTCAGGGCATATATGTAATAGTGTGGGATAGACATACTATCACATTAAAAACTAGTCAGTATAGTCCTATATCAACGTATCGATCCATTCCCTCACTGTTAGCTCTTGACTTTGAATGATCGGTTCAAGTTGCCATATCCCATTAACACAGAGAGATGAAGTCGTCAGGCCAAATCCCAGGGGTAGTAGATGTATTAACAGTATCAGAGGTATTAGGAAAGATCAGGCATCGAGTGTACGACTCGAAAAGTAAATATAAATTGACAGAATAAAAAAAGTTATGGACTTAGAATTTCTTGGGGAAACAAAGAATGGATGAACCCATACTCATAAAGGAGAACACAACAAACTGCTGCACAGTAAACTCGCCCTTTAGTTGTTAGACGAATATCTCACTTATGCTACAAGTGACACAAGTTGACAAAAGCTAATCGAGCTATCTGAATTTGTGCCGAGATTTCGTCACACTGTAGCATCAGTACTGACGAGACTTTTAATATAAGTGGAGCATCAATTTAGGCGATGACTCAAGCCAATCCTGAGGTAATATCATAAATTCGGAGGGAGAGGACCCCATTCCAAACATGCTTGCACTGTTGCTTAAGGTGGTCAGTAGGCTACATTTTGTCAGCGTTTTCACCAAACAGAACTATATCACTTGTGTATCTTTAGTCAATAAGTGAATCTCCTGGTAGAAAATCAACTCCTGAAAAGTCAGACGAGTGTCATCTCTAAACACATGTCTATGACAAAGTTAAATAAAAGTGAAGAGAACGAGCAACCTTGACGAACACCACTTGAAATAACCAATGACAGTTCACCATAAACTCTGACTCCACCAGTGTTCTACAAGAATAATGTTCTTCTCTGGTAGGCCTTTCGAAGACACACTGTTACGAAATCTCTCGATCAACAGGGTCGAACGCCGTCTTTTGGTCAAGGAGCACAACTATACTTTGACGTTGAAAAGTATGTCTATATCCCAGAATCTGCCGAAGGATGAATATTTAGTGTATACATCAACGTCCAGGTCTGCAACCGGCTTGGTTTTTTCGAGTTCGCTCTTCACAAGCTTTAGTTAGACCTCGAAGTATCATCATCTTCAATATTATAGATACTATATTAGTTGAACTGATTCCCTTGTGATTGTCATAAGAGAATATTTGTCCTTCCTCATAAACTTGGACGATCAGCGACCGAGGCCAATCAAATGGGATTACGTCCAGTTTACAGACTATGGCTAAGATTTCAGTTAGTCTAACTTTTATAACTGGACTATCATCCATTTCATGAAAGACATCAAAAACAACATTTAACGAAACACGCCCTCGATCATAAATTACGATGGTGTAGATAATAATCCCAACTTCATTTTTAGCTGGTCACCAGGTACAAGGTTAAAATTGCCAATGGGGGGTGAGGTTTACACTCACGGACGAGAACTAGCCGTTCAAATGTAACTTATATTTGCCACTATGTATGCCGCAAAAAACTGTATTAAATAGGAATTCCCGAAACAGTTCAACTTAAGCCTAATAAAACTAGGTGAGTACAAATGAACGTATTGAATTTAGAATTCGAAATCAACCATCATGTTTTCATACAAACACCACAGAAATTAACCATAAAGTAGGCGCAGACGTCTCAATTTTTTTGTTCCGTTCTAGCTGCAGACAGGAATAGTGTTGCATCTGACATTTTATTCGTTGGCTGATTATTCACTCTTGTCATAAAAACCGGGTATTCAGGGCATATATGTAATAGTGTGGGATAGACATACTATCACATTAAAAACTAGTCAGTATAGTCCTATATCAACGTATCGATCCATTCCCTCACTGTTAGCTCTTGACTTTGAATGATCGGTTCAAGTTGCCATATCCCATTAACACAGAGAGATGAAGTCGTCAGGCCAAATCCCAGGGGTAGTAGATGTATTAACAGTATCAGAGGTATTAGGAAAGATCAGGCATCGAGTGTACGACTCGAAAAGTAAATATAAATTGACAGAATAAAAAAAGTTATGGACTTAGAATTTCTTGGGGAAACAAAGAATGGATGAACCCATACTCATAAAGGAGAACACAACAAACTGCTGCACAGTAAACTCGCCCTTTAGTTGTTAGACGAATATCTCACTTATGCTACAAGTGACACAAGTTGACAAAAGCTAATCGAGCTATCTGAATTTGTGCCGAGATTTCGTCACACTGTAGCATCAGTACTGACGAGACTTTTAATATAAGTGGAGCATCAATTTAGGCGATGACTCAAGCCAATCCTGAGGTAATATCATAAATTCGGAGGGAGAGGACCCCATTCCAAACATGCTTGCACTGTTGCTTAAGGTGGTCAGTAGGCTACATTTTGTCAGCGTTTTCACCAAACAGAACTATATCACTTGTGTATCTTTAGTCAATAAGTGAATCTCCTGGTAGAAAATCAACTCCTGAAAAGTCAGACGAGTGTCATCTCTAAACACATGTCTATGACAAAGTTAAATAAAAGTGAAGAGAACGAGCAACCTTGACGAACACCACTTGAAATAACCAATGACAGTTCACCATAAACTCTGACTCCACCAGTGTTCTACAAGAATGATGTTCTTCTCTGGTAGGCCTTTCGAAGACACACTGTTACGAAATCTCTCGATCAACAGAGTCGAACGCCGTCTTTTGGTCAAGGAGCACAACTATACTTTGACGTTGAAAAGTATGTCTATATCCCAGAATCTGCCGAAGGATGAATATTTAGTGTATACATCAACGTCCAGGTCTGCAACCGGCTTGGTTTTTTCGAGTTCGCTCTTCACAAGCTTTAGTTAGACCTCGAAGTATCATCATCTTCAATATTATAGATACTATATTAGTTGAACTGATTCCCTTGTGATTGTCATAAGAGAATATTTGTCCTTCCTCATAAACTTGGACGATCAGCGACCGAGGCCAATCAAATGGGATTACGTCCAGTTTACAGACTATGGCTAAGATTTCAGTTAGTCTAACTTTTATAACTGGACTATCATCCATTTCATGAAAGACATCAAAAACAACATTTAACGAAACACGCCCTCGATCATAAATTACGATGGTGTAGATAATAATCCCAACTTCATTTTTAGCTGGTCACCAGGTACAAGGTTAAAATTGCCAATGGGGGTGAGGTTTACACTCACGGACGAGAACTAGCCGTTCAAATGTAACTTATATTTGCCACTATGTATGCCGCAAAAAACTGTATTAAATAGGAATTCCCGAAACAGTTCAACTTAAGCCTAATAAAACTAGGTGAGTACAAATGAACGTATTGAATTTAGAATTCGAAATCAACCATCATGTTTTCATACAAACACCACAGAAATTAACCATAAAGTAGGCGCAGACGTCTCAATTTTTTTGTTCCGTTCTAGCTGCAGACAGGAATAGTGTTGCATCTGACATTTTATTCGTTGGCTGATTATTCACTCTTGTCATAAAAACCGGGTATTCAGGGCATATATGTAATAGTGTGGGATAGACATACTATCACATTAAAAACTAGTCAGTATAGTCCTATATCAACGTATCGATCCATTCCCTCACTGTTAGCTCTTGACTTTGAATGATCGGTTCAAGTTGCCATATCCCATTAACACAGAGAGATGAAGTCGTCAGGCCAAATCCCAGGGGTAGTAGATGTATTAACAGTATCAGAGGTATTAGGAAAGATCAGGCATCGAGTGTACGACTCGAAAGGTAAATATAAATTGACAGAATAAAAAAAGTTATGGACTTAGAATTTCTTGGGGAAACAAAGAATGGATGAACCCATACTCATAAAGGAGAACACAACAAACTGCTGCACAGTAAACTCGCCCTTTAGTTGTTAGACGAATATCTCACTTATGCTACAAGTGACACAAGTTGACAAAAGCTAATCGAGCTATCTGAATTTGTGCCGAGATTTCGTCACACTGTAGCATCAGTACTGACGAGACTTTTAATATAAGTGGAGCATCAATTTAGGCGATGACTCAAGCCAATCCTGAGGTAATATCATAAATTCGGAGGGAGAGGACCCCATTCCAAACATGCTTGCACTGTTGCTTAAGGTGGTCAGTAGGCTACATTTTGTCAGCGTTTTCACCAAACAGAACTATATCACTTGTGTATCTTTAGTCAATAAGTGAATCTCCTGGTAGAAAATCAACTCCTGAAAAGTCAGACGAGTGTCATCTCTAAACACATGTCTATGACAAAGTTAAATAAAAGTGAAGAGAACGAGCAACCTTGACGAACACCACTTGAAATAACCAATGACAGTTCACCATAAACTCTGACTCCACCAGTGTTCTACAAGAATGATGTTCTTCTCTGGTAGGCCTTTCGAAGACACACTGTTACGAAATCTCTCGATCAACAGAGTCGAACGCCGTCTTTTGGTCAAGGAGCACAACTATACTTTGACGTTGAAAAGTATGTCTATATCCCAGAATCTGCCGAAGGATGAATATTTAGTGTATACATCAACGTCCAGGTCTGCAACCGGCTTGGTTTTTTCGAGTTCGCTCTTCACAAGCTTTAGTTAGACCTCGAAGTATCATCATCTTCAATATTATAGATACTATATTAGTTGAACTGATTCCCTTGTGATTGTCATAAGAGAATATTTGTCCTTCCTCATAAACTTGGACGATCAGCGACCGAGGCCAATCAAATGGGATTACATCCAGTTTACAGACTATGGCTAAGATTTCAGTTTGTTGTGTCAGTCATTATTTTAAGCCCATATATCTTATATTCTAGTTTTCGGACATTCCATTTTATTCATTCTACTTGAGTCATATTTTGACCTTGTCAATTATTCACTTATCAGTCTTGACTGTTTTTATATATGAGCGTATATGTGTGTACACTTCATGTCCCATGACTCATCACATGTTTGTAGTTTATTTTTGTCTGACTATAAATACTGAGTAACGCTTGATTAAAATGGAGTTGGCTTCCCAGCCATCTTCCATACGTGTCATTTTGCTTTGCTGTGCTTCATTCACTTCATGTACGAAATATATGTATTCTCAAGTCAATTCTCGTTATTCGACTTATTTAATTCCGTTATTGGATAACGCGATTTAAGTCGACGATTATATACGAGAATCAACGATAACAATCATTCATACGCTCTAAATGGAGTCAGATGAATGGGCCGCCAAATTGGTGAGCCCGCCGACGACGAACGCAACGCAGCAAGCTACGTCGATGAAGGAACTTCTGCACTCTATACGTTCGACGAACAAATTCAGCGAAGCCAGAGCAATATCCAATCCGACGCAATTAGCAAAGCCTGTGCATCATGGTATGGACATGCTCATGTCGTATTATCTTATCGATACTTTGTACTCATGTCAACCATTCTCATTGATCCATTCGTTGGGTTGTTTAATTACGATTCAAATTATCATTATATGCTTATTATTACAATATTATCAATATCATGACCGAATGTGGAATTATTAATCTTGTTCGTGCTGTCATTAAATTATGACATTTTCGCAATCATATCACTCACTGAACAAATTATCATTTTATGAAAATTCCACTCCACTTTATGACATTCAAAACTCACTGGAATATTTTTACTATCCAAAACATGAAATTTTCCTGCTTTAAGTGAGTTCGTTCCAATTTTTTCCATGTCATTTTGACCTAATATTACATTCATTCACTTAGTCGAGGTCAGCAATTTATGTTATCATAACATACATTTTTCATTTCGAAATCGCCTCCTATTATGTCTGTGGATGCATCTAACTAGCTAACTAGAAATCATTACGTTCATCTTATCTATTCTTTCACATGCATAACTGCATGCCGCATCATTAATTACCCAAAAACGCTATTCGAGTACTGCAACTACTATTCTATTCACATCGCACTGCATGTCAGAACATAGAGTTTAGAGCTAGTCTCTCAAAGATACACTCTTGTTCGTTACATCCAAGTCAGTCTCATACGTCGCCATCGCTAATCATATGTATTGGTATTTTTGTCATGCCTTAGTACGGTTTTATAACAAACGAGATCGAGCGCATCTCCCTCAAACCACTCTAGGCTTCATGACCAAAAAGGAATTCGACTCTACGTATTTCGTCTGCTCAGTCACCATTCTGTTCCTCTGGTCATTCTTCTACTAATACATAGTTAATGATAACTCAATGCATCTGTCATAATGCAGACGACAACATTCACTGACTTTAAATTTTATGATTTATCAATTGCAGTACAGCAACGAATATCACCCGTCGATGCAGTTATCATTTCACGACTTGCCTATTATCATCCTACAAACGGGAACTACGCATTTAAATTCGAATTCACTCATAGCTAGTTGATGCTATTTATTCTGCTGCGGCTCAACAGAACATATATTTCGCATATTTCACTATTCTGTCAACATCACAGACCAATTTCTGTCGTATTCTACTGTACTCATTTTGACGATTTATTTCCCTGTCATACCTACAAACAATTTATTACTATTTTCACAATAATTTGAATCACTCATACAAACGTGTTATTTTATCGTTCAGACAGTCATAGAATTAGTACATGTTAATTTGTTGTACGCTCATTAATTTGTTCATATTCGCATGCTAACGTTTCCATTTTTGTCCGCGCCTTTTCGATATTCATTTATTCTTTTGCATAAGTATGACATTTTCATATAATACGCTCAACCCTCATGTGACACTGTACGTTATCGAGTGTTGTACAATTTTTTCGCTACTTATTGTTAACGTTAACCACTTACCACTTCAGTGTTATTTTCGAAAACAGACATTTTTAAATGTGCTATTTTCTACGAGGGGCTATGTAGTGTCAGTCATTATTTTAAGCCCATATATCTTATATTCTAGTTTTCGGACATTCCATTTTATTCATTCTACTTGAGTCATATTTTGACCTTGTCAATTATTCACTTATCAGTCTTGACTGTTTTTATATATGAGCGTATATGTGTGTACACTTCATGTCCCATGACTCATCACATGTTTGTAGTTTATTTTTGTCTGACTATAAATACTGAGTAACGCTTGATTAAAATGGAGTTGGCTTCCCAGCCATCTTCCATACGTGTCATTTTGCTTTGCTGTGCTTCATTCACTTCATGTACGAAATATATGTATTCTCAAGTCAATTCTCGTTATTCGACTTATTTAATTCCGTTATTGGATAACGCGATTTAAGTCGACGATTATATACGAGAATCAACGACAACAATCATTCATACGCTCTAAATGGAGTCAGATGAATGGGCCGCCAAATTGGTGAGCCCGCCGACGACGAACGCAACGCAGAAAGCTACGTCGATGAAGGAACTTCTGCACTCTATACGTTCGACGAACAAATTCAGCGAAGCCAGAGCAATATCCAATCCGACGCAATTAGCAAAGCCTGTGCATCATGGTATGGACATGCTCATGTCGTATTATCTTATCGATACTTTGTACTCATGTCAACCATTCTCATTGATCCATTCGTTGGGTTGTTTAATTACGATTCAAATTATCATTATATGCTTATTATTACAATATTATCAATATCATGACCGAATGTGGAATTATTAATCTTGTTCGTGCTGTCATTAAATTATGACATTTTCGCAATCATATCACTCACTGAACAAATTATCATTTTATGAAAATTCCACTCCACTTTATGACATTCAAAACTCACTGGAATATTTTTACTATCCAAAACATGAAATTTTCCTGCTTTAAGTGAGTTCGTTCCAATTTTTTCCATGTCATTTTGACCTAATATTACATTCATTCACTTAGTCGAGGTCAGCAATTTATGTTATCATAACATACATTTTTCATTTCGAAATCGCCTCCTATTATGTCTGTGGATGCATCTAACTAGCTAACTAGAAATCATTACGTTCATCTTATCTATTCTTTCACATGCATAACTGCATGCCGCATCATTAATTACCCAAAAACGCTATTCGAGTACTGCAACTACTATTCTATTCACATCGCACTGCATGTCAGAACATAGAGTTTAGAGCTAGTCTCTCAAAGATACACTCTTGTTCGTTACATCCAAGTCAGTCTCATACGTCGCCATCGCTAATCATATGTATTGGTATTTTTGTCATGCCTTAGTACGGTTTTATAACAAACGAGATCGAGCGCATCTCCCTCAAACCACTCTAGGCTTCATGACCAAAAAGGAATTCGACTCTACGTATTTCGTCTGCTCAGTCACCATTCTGTTCCTCTGGTCATTCTTCTACCAATACATAAATAATGATAACTCAATGCATCTGTCATAATGCAGACGACAACATTCACTGACTTTAAATTTTATGATTTATCAATTGCAGTACAGCAACGAATATCACCCGTCGATGCAGTTATCATTTCACGACTTGCCTATTATCATCCTACAAACGGGAACTACGCATTTAAATTCGAATTCACTCATAGCTAGTTGATGCTATTTATTCTGCTGCGGCTCAACAGAACATATATTTCGCATATTTCACTATTCTGTCAACATCACAGACCAATTTCTGTCGTATTCTACTGTACTCATTTTGACGATTTATTTCCCTGTCATACCTACAAACAATTTATTACTATTTTCACAATAATTTGAATCACTCATACAAACGTGTTATTTTATCGTTCAGACAGTCATAGAATTAGTACATGTTAATTTGTTGTACGCTCATTAATTTGTTCATATTCGCATGCTAACGTTTCCATTTTTGTCCGCGCCTTTTCGATATTCATTTATTCTTTTGCATAAGTATGACATTTTCATATAATACGCTCAACCCTCATGTGACACTGTACGTTATCGAGTGTTGTACAATTTTTTCGCTACTTATTGTTAACGTTAACCACTTACCACTTCAGTGTTATTTTCGAAAACAGACATTTTTTAAATGTGCTATTTTCTACGAGGGGGCTATGTAGTGTCAGTCATTATTTTAAGCCCATATATCTTATATTCTAGTTTTCGGACATTCCATTTTATTCATTCTACTTGAGTCATATTTTGACCTTGTCAATTATTCACTTATCAGTCTTGACTGTTTTTATATATGAGCGTATATGTGTGTACACTTCATGTCCCATGACTCATCACATGTTTGTAGTTTATTTTTGTCTGACTATAAATACTGAGTAACGCTTGATTAAAATGGAGTTGGCTTCCCAGCCATCTTCCATACGTGTCATTTTGCTTTGCTGTGCTTCATTCACTTCATGTACGAAATATATGTATTCTCAAGTCAATTCTCGTTATTCGACTTATTTAATTCCGTTATTGGATAACGCGATTTAAGTCGACGATTATATACGAGAATCAACGATAACAATCATTCATACGCTCTAAATGGAGTCAGATGAATGGGCCGCCAAATTGGTGAGCCCGCCGACGACGAACGCAACGCAGCAAGCTACGTCGATGAAGGAACTTCTGCACTCTATACGTTCGACGAACAAATTCAGCGAAGCCAGAGCAATATCCAATCCGACGCAATTAGCAAAGCCTGTGCATCATGGTATGGACATGCTCATGTCGTATTATCTTATCGATACTTTGTACTCATGTCAACCATTCTCATTGATCCATTCGTTGGGTTGTTTAATTACGATTCAAATTATCATTATATGCTTATTATTACAATATTATCAATATCATGACCGAATGTGGAATTATTAATCTTGTTCGTGCTGTCATTAAATTATGACATTTTCGCAATCATATCACTCACTGAACAAATTATCATTTTATGAAAATTCCACTCCACTTTATGACATTCAAAACTCACTGGAATATTTTTACTATCCAAAACATGAAATTTTCCTGCTTTAAGTGAGTTCGTTCCAATTTTTTCCATGTCATTTTGACCTAATATTACATTCATTCACTTAGTCGAGGTCAGCAATTTATGTTATCATAACATACATTTTTCATTTCGAAATCGCCTCCTATTATGTCTGTGGATGCATCTAACTAGCTAACTAGAAATCATTACGTTCATCTTATCTATTCTTTCACATGCATAACTGCATGCCGCATCATTAATTACCCAAAAACGCTATTCGAGTACTGCAACTACTATTCTATTCACATCGCACTGCATGTCAGAACATAGAGTTTAGAGCTAGTCTCTCAAAGATACACTCTTGTTCGTTACATCCAAGTCAGTCTCATACGTCGCCATCGCTAATCATATGTATTGGTATTTTTGTCATGCCTTAGTACGGTTTTATAACAAACGAGATCGAGCGCATCTCCCTCAAACCACTCTAGGCTTCATGACCAAAAAGGAATTCGACTCTACGTATTTCGTCTGCTCAGTCACCATTCTGTTCCTCTGGTCATTCTTCTACTAATACATAGTTAATGATAACTCAATGCATCTGTCATAATGCAGACGACAACATTCACTGACTTTAAATTTTATGATTTATCAATTGCAGTACAGCAACGAATATCACCCGTCGATGCAGTTATCATTTCACGACTTGCCTATTATCATCCTACAAACGGGAACTACGCATTTAAATTCGAATTCACTCATAGCTAGTTGATGCTATTTATTCTGCTGCGGCTCAACAGAACATATATTTCGCATATTTCACTATTCTGTCAACATCACAGACCAATTTCTGTCGTATTCTACTGTACTCATTTTGACGATTTATTTCCCTGTCATACCTACAAACAATTTATTACTATTTTCACAATAATTTGAATCACTCATACAAACGTGTTATTTTATCGTTCAGACAGTCATAGAATTAGTACATGTTAATTTGTTGTACGCTCATTAATTTGTTCATATTCGCATGCTAACGTTTCCATTTTTGTCCGCGCCTTTTCGATATTCATTTATTCTTTTGCATAAGTATGACATTTTCATATAATACGCTCAACCCTCATGTGACACTGTACGTTATCGAGTGTTGTACAATTTTTTCGCTACTTATTGTTAACGTTAACCACTTACCACTTCAGTGTTATTTTCGAAAACAGACATTTTTAAATGTGCTATTTTCTACGAGGGGGCTATGTAGTGTCAGTCATTATTTTAAGCCCATATATCTTATATTCTAGTTTTCGGACATTCCATTTTATTCATTCTACTTGAGTCATATTTTGACCTTGTCAATTATTCACTTATCAGTCTTGACTGTTTTTATATATGAGCGTATATGTGTGTACACTTCATGTCCCATGACTCATCACATGTTTGTAGTTTATTTTTGTCTGACTATAAATACTGAGTAACGCTTGATTAAAATGGAGTTGGCTTCCCAGCCATCTTCCATACGTGTCATTTTGCTTTGCTGTGCTTCATTCACTTCATGTACGAAATATATGTATTCTCAAGTCAATTCTCGTTATTCGACTTATTTAATTCCGTTATTGGATAACGCGATTTAAGTCGACGATTATATACGAGAATCAACGATAACAATCATTCATACGCTCTAAATGGAGTCAGATGAATGGGCCGCCAAATTGGTGAGCCCGCCGACGACGAACGCAACGCAGCAAGCTACGTCGATGAAGGAACTTCTGCACTCTATACGTTCGACGAACAAATTCAGCGAAGCCAGAGCAATATCCAATCCGACGCAATTAGCAAAGCCTGTGCATCATGGTATGGACATGCTCATGTCGTATTATCTTATCGATACTTTGTACTCATGTCAACCATTCTCATTGATCCATTCGTTGGGTTGTTTAATTACGATTCAAATTATCATTATATGCTTATTATTACAATATTATCAATATCATGACCGAATGTGGAATTATTAATCTTGTTCGTGCTGTCATTAAATTATGACATTTTCGCAATCATATCACTCACTGAACAAATTATCATTTTATGAAAATTCCACTCCACTTTATGACATTCAAAACTCACTGGAATATTTTTACTATCCAAAACATGAAATTTTCCTGCTTTAAGTGAGTTCGTTCCAATTTTTTCCATGTCATTTTGACCTAATATTACATTCATTCACTTAGTCGAGGTCAGCAATTTATGTTATCATAACATACATTTTTCATTTCGAAATCGCCTCCTATTATGTCTGTGGATGCATCTAACTAGCTAACTAGAAATCATTACGTTCATCTTATCTATTCTTTCACATGCATAACTGCATGCCGCATCATTAATTACCCAAAAACGCTATTCGAGTACTGCAACTACTATTCTATTCACATCGCACTGCATGTCAGAACATAGAGTTTAGAGCTAGTCTCTCAAAGATACACTCTTGTTCGTTACATCCAAGTCAGTCTCATACGTCGCCATCGCTAATCATATGTATTGGTATTTTTGTCATGCCTTAGTACGGTTTTATAACAAACGAGATCGAGCGCATCTCCCTCAAACCACTCTAGGCTTCATGACCAAAAAGGAATTCGACTCTACGTATTTCGTCTGCTCAGTCACCATTCTGTTCCTCTGGTCATTCTTCTACTAATACATAGTTAATGATAACTCAATGCATCTGTCATAATGCAGACGACAACATTCACTGACTTTAAATTTTATGATTTATCAATTGCAGTACAGCAACGAATATCACCCGTCGATGCAGTTATCATTTCACGACTTGCCTATTATCATCCTACAAACGGGAACTACGCATTTAAATTCGAATTCACTCATAGCTAGTTGATGCTATTTATTCTGCTGCGGCTCAACAGAACATATATTTCGCATATTTCACTATTCTGTCAACATCACAGACCAATTTCTGTCGTATTCTACTGTACTCATTTTGACGATTTATTTCCCTGTCATACCTACAAACAATTTATTACTATTTTCACAATAATTTGAATCACTCATACAAACGTGTTATTTTATCGTTCAGACAGTCATAGAATTAGTACATGTTAATTTGTTGTACGCTCATTAATTTGTTCATATTCGCATGCTAACGTTTCCATTTTTGTCCGCGCCTTTTCGATATTCATTTATTCTTTTGCATAAGTATGACATTTTCATATAATACGCTCAACCCTCATGTGACACTGTACGTTATCGAGTGTTGTACAATTTTTTCGCTACTTATTGTTAACGTTAACCACTTACCACTTCAGTGTTATTTTCGAAAACAGACATTTTTTAAATGTGCTATTTTCTACGAGGGGGCTATGTAGTGTCAGTCATTATTTTAAGCCCATATATCTTATATTCTAGTTTTCGGACATTCCATTTTATTCATTCTACTTGAGTCATATTTTGACCTTGTCAATTATTCACTTATCAGTCTTGACTGTTTTTATATATGAGCGTATATGTGTGTACACTTCATGTCCCATGACTCATCACATGTTTGTAGTTTATTTTTGTCTGACTATAAATACTGAGTAACGCTTGATTAAAATGGAGTTGGCTTCCCAGCCATCTTCCATACGTGTCATTTTGCTTTGCTGTGCTTCATTCACTTCATGTACGAAATATATGTATTCTCAAGTCAATTCTCGTTATTCGACTTATTTAATTCCGTTATTGGATAACGCGATTTAAGTCGACGATTATATACGAGAATCAACGATAACAATCATTCATACGCTCTAAATGGAGTCAGATGAATGGGCCGCCAAATTGGTGAGCCCGCCGACGACGAACGCAACGCAGCAAGCTACGTCGATGAAGGAACTTCTGCACTCTATACGTTCGACGAACAAATTCAGCGAAGCCAGAGCAATATCCAATCCGACGCAATTAGCAAAGCCTGTGCATCATGGTATGGACATGCTCATGTCGTATTATCTTATCGATACTTTGTACTCATGTCAACCATTCTCATTGATCCATTCGTTGGGTTGTTTAATTACGATTCAAATTATCATTATATGCTTATTATTACAATATTATCAATATCATGACCGAATGTGGAATTATTAATCTTGTTCGTGCTGTCATTAAATTATGACATTTTCGCAATCATATCACTCACTGAACAAATTATCATTTTATGAAAATTCCACTCCACTTTATGACATTCAAAACTCACTGGAATATTTTTACTATCCAAAACATGAAATTTTCCTGCTTTAAGTGAGTTCGTTCCAATTTTTTCCATGTCATTTTGACCTAATATTACATTCATTCACTTAGTCGAGGTCAGCAATTTATGTTATCATAACATACATTTTTCATTTCGAAATCGCCTCCTATTATGTCTGTGGATGCATCTAACTAGCTAACTAGAAATCATTACGTTCATCTTATCTATTCTTTCACATGCATAACTGCATGCCGCATCATTAATTACCCAAAAACGCTATTCGAGTACTGCAACTACTATTCTATTCACATCGCACTGCATGTCAGAACATAGAGTTTAGAGCTAGTCTCTCAAAGATACACTCTTGTTCGTTACATCCAAGTCAGTCTCATACGTCGCCATCGCTAATCATATGTATTGGTATTTTTGTCATGCCTTAGTACGGTTTTATAACAAACGAGATCGAGCGCATCTCCCTCAAACCACTCTAGGCTTCATGACCAAAAAGGAATTCGACTCTACGTATTTCGTCTGCTCAGTCACCATTCTGTTCCTCTGGTCATTCTTCTACTAATACATAGTTAATGATAACTCAATGCATCTGTCATAATGCAGACGACAACATTCACTGACTTTAAATTTTATGATTTATCAATTGCAGTACAGCAACGAATATCACCCGTCGATGCAGTTATCATTTCACGACTTGCCTATTATCATCCTACAAACGGGAACTACGCATTTAAATTCGAATTCACTCATAGCTAGTTGATGCTATTTATTCTGCTGCGGCTCAACAGAACATATATTTCGCATATTTCACTATTCTGTCAACATCACAGACCAATTTCTGTCGTATTCTACTGTACTCATTTTGACGATTTATTTCCCTGTCATACCTACAAACAATTTATTACTATTTTCACAATAATTTGAATCACTCATACAAACGTGTTATTTTATCGTTCAGACAGTCATAGAATTAGTACATGTTAATTTGTTGTACGCTCATTAATTTGTTCATATTCGCATGCTAACGTTTCCATTTTTGTCCGCGCCTTTTCGATATTCATTTATTCTTTTGCATAAGTATGACATTTTCATATAATACGCTCAACCCTCATGTGACACTGTACGTTATCGAGTGTTGTACAATTTTTTCGCTACTTATTGTTAACGTTAACCACTTACCACTTCAGTGTTATTTTCGAAAACAGACATTTTTAAATGTGCTATTTTCTACGAGGGGCTATGTAGTGTCAGTCATTATTTTAAGCCCATATATCTTATATTCTAGTTTTCGGACATTCCATTTTATTCATTCTACTTGAGTCATATTTTGACCTTGTCAATTATTCACTTATCAGTCTTGACTGTTTTTATATATGAGCGTATATGTGTGTACACTTCATGTCCCATGACTCATCACATGTTTGTAGTTTATTTTTGTCTGACTATAAATACTGAGTAACGCTTGATTAAAATGGAGTTGGCTTCCCAGCCATCTTCCATACGTGTCATTTTGCTTTGCTGTGCTTCATTCACTTCATGTACGAAATATATGTATTCTCAAGTCAATTCTCGTTATTCGACTTATTTAATTCCGTTATTGGATAACGCGATTTAAGTCGACGATTATATACGAGAATCAACGATAACAATCATTCATACGCTCTAAATGGAGTCAGATGAATGGGCCGCCAAATTGGTGAGCCCGCCGACGACGAACGCAACGCAGCAAGCTACGTCGATGAAGGAACTTCTGCACTCTATACGTTCGACGAACAAATTCAGCGAAGCCAGAGCAATATCCAATCCGACGCAATTAGCAAAGCCTGTGCATCATGGTATGGACATGCTCATGTCGTATTATCTTATCGATACTTTGTACTCATGTCAACCATTCTCATTGATCCATTCGTTGGGTTGTTTAATTACGATTCAAATTATCATTATATGCTTATTATTACAATATTATCAATATCATGACCGAATGTGGAATTATTAATCTTGTTCGTGCTGTCATTAAATTATGACATTTTCGCAATCATATCACTCACTGAACAAATTATCATTTTATGAAAATTCCACTCCACTTTATGACATTCAAAACTCACTGGAATATTTTTACTATCCAAAACATGAAATTTTCCTGCTTTAAGTGAGTTCGTTCCAAATTTTTTCCATGTCATTTTGACCTAATATTACATTCATTCACTTAGTCGAGGTCAGCAATTTATGTTATCATAACATACATTTTTCATTTCGAAATCGCCTCCTATTATGTCTGTGGATGCATCTAACTAGCTAACTAGAAATCATTACGTTCATCTTATCTATTCTTTCACATGCATAACTGCATGCCGCATCATTAATTACCCAAAAACGCTATTCGAGTACTGCAACTACTATTCTATTCACATCGCACTGCATGTCAGAACATAGAGTTTAGAGCTAGTCTCTCAAAGATACACTCTTGTTCGTTACATCCAAGTCAGTCTCATACGTCGCCATCGCTAATCATATGTATTGGTATTTTTGTCATGCCTTAGTACGGTTTTATAACAAACGAGATCGAGCGCATCTCCCTCAAACCACTCTAGGCTTCATGACCAAAAAGGAATTCGACTCTACGTATTTCGTCTGCTCAGTCACCATTCTGTTCCTCTGGTCATTCTTCTACTAATACATAGTTAATGATAACTCAATGCATCTGTCATAATGCAGACGACAACATTCACTGACTTTAAATTTTATGATTTATCAATTGCAGTACAGCAACGAATATCACCCGTCGATGCAGTTATCATTTCACGACTTGCCTATTATCATCCTACAAACGGGAACTACGCATTTAAATTCGAATTCACTCATAGCTAGTTGATGCTATTTATTCTGCTGCGGCTCAACAGAACATATATTTCGCATATTTCACTATTCTGTCAACATCACAGACCAATTTCTGTCGTATTCTACTGTACTCATTTTGACGATTTATTTCCCTGTCATACCTACAAACAATTTATTACTATTTTCACAATAATTTGAATCACTCATACAAACGTGTTATTTTATCGTTCAGACAGTCATAGAATTAGTACATGTTAATTTGTTGTACGCTCATTAATTTGTTCATATTCGCATGCTAACGTTTCCATTTTTGTCCGCGCCTTTTCGATATTCATTTATTCTTTTGCATAAGTATGACATTTTCATATAATACGCTCAACCCTCATGTGACACTGTACGTTATCGAGTGTTGTACAATTTTTTCGCTACTTATTGTTAACGTTAACCACTTACCACTTCAGTGTTATTTTCGAAAACAGACATTTTTTAAATGTGCTATTTTCTACGAGGGGGCTATGTAGTGTCAGTCATTATTTTAAGCCCATATATCTTATATTCTAGTTTTCGGACATTCCATTTTATTCATTCTACTTGAGTCATATTTTGACCTTGTCAATTATTCACTTATCAGTCTTGACTGTTTTTATATATGAGCGTATATGTGTGTACACTTCATGTCCCATGACTCATCACATGTTTGTAGTTTATTTTTGTCTGACTATAAATACTGAGTAACGCTTGATTAAAATGGAGTTGGCTTCCCAGCCATCTTCCATACGTGTCATTTTGCTTTGCTGTGCTTCATTCACTTCATGTACGAAATATATGTATTCTCAAGTCAATTCTCGTTATTCGACTTATTTAATTCCGTTATTGGATAACGCGATTTAAGTCGACGATTATATACGAGAATCAACGATAACAATCATTCATACGCTCTAAATGGAGTCAGATGAATGGGCCGCCAAATTGGTGAGCCCGCCGACGACGAACGCAACGCAGCAAGCTACGTCGATGAAGGAACTTCTGCACTCTATACGTTCGACGAACAAATTCAGCGAAGCCAGAGCAATATCCAATCCGACGCAATTAGCAAAGCCTGTGCATCATGGTATGGACATGCTCATGTCGTATTATCTTATCGATACTTTGTACTCATGTCAACCATTCTCATTGATCCATTCGTTGGGTTGTTTAATTACGATTCAAATTATCATTATATGCTTATTATTACAATATTATCAATATCATGACCGAATGTGGAATTATTAATCTTGTTCGTGCTGTCATTAAATTATGACATTTTCGCAATCATATCACTCACTGAACAAATTATCATTTTATGAAAATTCCACTCCACTTTATGACATTCAAAACTCACTGGAATATTTTTACTATCCAAAACATGAAATTTTCCTGCTTTAAGTGAGTTCGTTCCAATTTTTTCCATGTCATTTTGACCTAATATTACATTCATTCACTTAGTCGAGGTCAGCAATTTATGTTATCATAACATACATTTTTCATTTCGAAATCGCCTCCTATTATGTCTGTGGATGCATCTAACTAGCTAACTAGAAATCATTACGTTCATCTTATCTATTCTTTCACATGCATAACTGCATGCCGCATCATTAATTACCCAAAAACGCTATTCGAGTACTGCAACTACTATTCTATTCACATCGCACTGCATGTCAGAACATAGAGTTTAGAGCTAGTCTCTCAAAGATACACTCTTGTTCGTTACATCCAAGTCAGTCTCATACGTCGCCATCGCTAATCATATGTATTGGTATTTTTGTCATGCCTTAGTACGGTTTTATAACAAACGAGATCGAGCGCATCTCCCTCAAACCACTCTAGGCTTCATGACCAAAAAGGAATTCGACTCTACGTATTTCGTCTGCTCAGTCACCATTCTGTTCCTCTGGTCATTCTTCTACTAATACATAGTTAATGATAACTCAATGCATCTGTCATAATGCAGACGACAACATTCACTGACTTTAAATTTTATGATTTATCAATTGCAGTACAGCAACGAATATCACCCGTCGATGCAGTTATCATTTCACGACTTGCCTATTATCATCCTACAAACGGGAACTACGCATTTAAATTCGAATTCACTCATAGCTAGTTGATGCTATTTATTCTGCTGCGGCTCAACAGAACATATATTTCGCATATTTCACTATTCTGTCAACATCACAGACCAATTTCTGTCGTATTCTACTGTACTCATTTTGACGATTTATTTCCCTGTCATACCTACAAACAATTTATTACTATTTTCACAATAATTTGAATCACTCATACAAACGTGTTATTTTATCGTTCAGACAGTCATAGAATTAGTACATGTTAATTTGTTGTACGCTCATTAATTTGTTCATATTCGCATGCTAACGTTTCCATTTTTGTCCGCGCCTTTTCGATATTCATTTATTCTTTTGCATAAGTATGACATTTTCATATAATACGCTCAACCCTCATGTGACACTGTACGTTATCGAGTGTTGTACAATTTTTTCGCTACTTATTGTTAACGTTAACCACTTACCACTTCAGTGTTATTTTCGAAAACAGACATTTTTAAATGTGCTATTTTCTACGAGGGGGCTATGTAGTGTCAGTCATTATTTTAAGCCCATATATCTTATATTCTAGTTTTCGGACATTCCATTTTATTCATTCTACTTGAGTCATATTTTGACCTTGTCAATTATTCACTTATCAGTCTTGACTGTTTTTATATATGAGCGTATATGTGTGTACACTTCATGTCCCATGACTCATCACATGTTTGTAGTTTATTTTTGTCTGACTATAAATACTGAGTAACGCTTGATTAAAATGGAGTTGGCTTCCCAGCCATCTTCCATACGTGTCATTTTGCTTTGCTGTGCTTCATTCACTTCATGTACGAAATATATGTATTCTCAAGTCAATTCTCGTTATTCGACTTATTTAATTCCGTTATTGGATAACGCGATTTAAGTCGACGATTATATACGAGAATCAACGATAACAATCATTCATACGCTCTAAATGGAGTCAGATGAATGGGCCGCCAAATTGGTGAGCCCGCCGACGACGAACGCAACGCAGCAAGCTACGTCGATGAAGGAACTTCTGCACTCTATACGTTCGACGAACAAATTCAGCGAAGCCAGAGCAATATCCAATCCGACGCAATTAGCAAAGCCTGTGCATCATGGTATGGACATGCTCATGTCGTATTATCTTATCGATACTTTGTACTCATGTCAACCATTCTCATTGATCCATTCGTTGGGTTGTTTAATTACGATTCAAATTATCATTATATGCTTATTATTACAATATTATCAATATCATGACCGAATGTGGAATTATTAATCTTGTTCGTGCTGTCATTAAATTATGACATTTTCGCAATCATATCACTCACTGAACAAATTATCATTTTATGAAAATTCCACTCCACTTTATGACATTCAAAACTCACTGGAATATTTTTACTATCCAAAACATGAAATTTTCCTGCTTTAAGTGAGTTCGTTCCAATTTTTTCCATGTCATTTTGACCTAATATTACATTCATTCACTTAGTCGAGGTCAGCAATTTATGTTATCATAACATACATTTTTCATTTCGAAATCGCCTCCTATTATGTCTGTGGATGCATCTAACTAGCTAACTAGAAATCATTACGTTCATCTTATCTATTCTTTCACATGCATAACTGCATGCCGCATCATTAATTACCCAAAAACGCTATTCGAGTACTGCAACTACTATTCTATTCACATCGCACTGCATGTCAGAACATAGAGTTTAGAGCTAGTCTCTCAAAGATACACTCTTGTTCGTTACATCCAAGTCAGTCTCATACGTCGCCATCGCTAATCATATGTATTGGTATTTTTGTCATGCCTTAGTACGGTTTTATAACAAACGAGATCGAGCGCATCTCCCTCAAACCACTCTAGGCTTCATGACCAAAAAGGAATTCGACTCTACGTATTTCGTCTGCTCAGTCACCATTCTGTTCCTCTGGTCATTCTTCTACTAATACATAGTTAATGATAACTCAATGCATCTGTCATAATGCAGACGACAACATTCACTGACTTTAAATTTTATGATTTATCAATTGCAGTACAGCAACGAATATCACCCGTCGATGCAGTTATCATTTCACGACTTGCCTATTATCATCCTACAAACGGGAACTACGCATTTAAATTCGAATTCACTCATAGCTAGTTGATGCTATTTATTCTGCTGCGGCTCAACAGAACATATATTTCGCATATTTCACTATTCTGTCAACATCACAGACCAATTTCTGTCGTATTCTACTGTACTCATTTTGACGATTTATTTCCCTGTCATACCTACAAACAATTTATTACTATTTTCACAATAATTTGAATCACTCATACAAACGTGTTATTTTATCGTTCAGACAGTCATAGAATTAGTACATGTTAATTTGTTGTACGCTCATTAATTTGTTCATATTCGCATGCTAACGTTTCCATTTTTGTCCGCGCCTTTTCGATATTCATTTATTCTTTTGCATAAGTATGACATTTTCATATAATACGCTCAACCCTCATGTGACACTGTACGTTATCGAGTGTTGTACAATTTTTTCGCTACTTATTGTTAACGTTAACCACTTACCACTTCAGTGTTATTTTCGAAAACAGACATTTTTTAAATGTGCTATTTTCTACGAGGGGGCTATGTAGTGTCAGTCATTATTTTAAGCCCATATATCTTATATTCTAGTTTTCGGACATTCCATTTTATTCATTCTACTTGAGTCATATTTTGACCTTGTCAATTATTCACTTATCAGTCTTGACTGTTTTTATATATGAGCGTATATGTGTGTACACTTCATGTCCCATGACTCATCACATGTTTGTAGTTTATTTTTGTCTGACTATAAATACTGAGTAACGCTTGATTAAAATGGAGTTGGCTTCCCAGCCATCTTCCATACGTGTCATTTTGCTTTGCTGTGCTTCATTCACTTCATGTACGAAATATATGTATTCTCAAGTCAATTCTCGTTATTCGACTTATTTAATTCCGTTATTGGATAACGCGATTTAAGTTGACGATTATATACGAGAATCAACGATAACAATCATTCATACGCTCTAAATGGAGTCAGATGAATGGGCCGCCAAATTGGTGAGCCCGCCGACGACGAACGCAACGCAGCAAGCTACGTCGATGAAGGAACTTCTGCACTCTATACGTTCGACGAACAAATTCAGCGAAGCCAGAGCAATATCCAATCCGACGCAATTAGCAAAGCCTGTGCATCATGGTATGGACATGCTCATGTCGTATTATCTTATCGATACTTTGTACTCATGTCAACCATTCTCATTGATCCATTCGTTGGGTTGTTTAATTACGATTCAAATTATCATTATATGCTTATTATTACAATATTATCAATATCATGACCGAATGTGGAATTATTAATCTTGTTCGTGCTGTCATTAAATTATGACATTTTCGCAATCATATCACTCACTGAACAAATTATCATTTTATGAAAATTCCACTCCACTTTATGACATTCAAAACTCACTGGAATATTTTTACTATCCAAAACATGAAATTTTCCTGCTTTAAGTGAGTTCGTTCCAATTTTTTCCATGTCATTTTGACCTAATATTACATTCATTCACTTAGTCGAGGTCAGCAATTTATGTTATCATAACATACATTTTTCATTTCGAAATCGCCTCCTATTATGTCTGTGGATGCATCTAACTAGCTAACTAGAAATCATTACGTTCATCTTATCTATTCTTTCACATGCATAACTGCATGCCGCATCATTAATTACCCAAAAACGCTATTCGAGTACTGCAACTACTATTCTATTCACATCGCACTGCATGTCAGAACATAGAGTTTAGAGCTAGTCTCTCAAAGATACACTCTTGTTCGTTACATCCAAGTCAGTCTCATACGTCGCCATCGCTAATCATATGTATTGGTATTTTTGTCATGCCTTAGTACGGTTTTATAACAAACGAGATCGAGCGCATCTCCCTCAAACCACTCTAGGCTTCATGACCAAAAAGGAATTCGACTCTACGTATTTCGTCTGCTCAGTCACCATTCTGTTCCTCTGGTCATTCTTCTACTAATACATAGTTAATGATAACTCAATGCATCTGTCATAATGCAGACGACAACATTCACTGACTTTAAATTTTATGATTTATCAATTGCAGTACAGCAACGAATATCACCCGTCGATGCAGTTATCATTTCACGACTTGCCTATTATCATCCTACAAACGGGAACTACGCATTTAAATTCGAATTCACTCATAGCTAGTTGATGCTATTTATTCTGCTGCGGCTCAACAGAACATATATTTCGCATATTTCACTATTCTGTCAACATCACAGACCAATTTCTGTCGTATTCTACTGTACTCATTTTGACGATTTATTTCCCTGTCATACCTACAAACAATTTATTACTATTTTCACAATAATTTGAATCACTCATACAAACGTGTTATTTTATCGTTCAGACAGTCATAGAATTAGTACATGTTAATTTGTTGTACGCTCATTAATTTGTTCATATTCGCATGCTAACGTTTCCATTTTTGTCCGCGCCTTTTCGATATTCATTTATTCTTTTGCATAAGTATGACATTTTCATATAATACGCTCAACCCTCATGTGACACTGTACGTTATCGAGTGTTGTACAATTTTTTCGCTACTTATTGTTAACGTTAACCACTTACCACTTCAGTGTTATTTTCGAAAACAGACATTTTTAAATGTGCTATTTTCTACGAGGGGCTATGTAGTGTCAGTCATTATTTTAAGCCCATATATCTTATATTCTAGTTTTCGGACATTCCATTTTATTCATTCTACTTGAGTCATATTTTGACCTTGTCAATTATTCACTTATCAGTCTTGACTGTTTTTATATATGAGCGTATATGTGTGTACACTTCATGTCCCATGACTCATCACATGTTTGTAGTTTATTTTTGTCTGACTATAAATACTGAGTAACGCTTGATTAAAATGGAGTTGGCTTCCCAGCCATCTTCCATACGTGTCATTTTGCTTTGCTGTGCTTCATTCACTTCATGTACGAAATATATGTATTCTCAAGTCAATTCTCGTTATTCGACTTATTTAATTCCGTTATTGGATAACGCGATTTAAGTCGACGATTATATACGAGAATCAACGATAACAATCATTCATACGCTCTAAATGGAGTCAGATGAATGGGCCGCCAAATTGGTGAGCCCGCCGACGACGAACGCAACGCAGCAAGCTACGTCGATGAAGGAACTTCTGCACTCTATACGTTCGACGAACAAATTCAGCGAAGCCAGAGCAATATCCAATCCGACGCAATTAGCAAAGCCTGTGCATCATGGTATGGACATGCTCATGTCGTATTATCTTATCGATACTTTGTACTCATGTCAACCATTCTCATTGATCCATTCGTTGGGTTGTTTAATTACGATTCAAATTATCATTATATGCTTATTATTACAATATTATCAATATCATGACCGAATGTGGAATTATTAATCTTGTTCGTGCTGTCATTAAATTATGACATTTTCGCAATCATATCACTCACTGAACAAATTATCATTTTATGAAAATTCCACTCCACTTTATGACATTCAAAACTCACTGGAATATTTTTACTATCCAAAACATGAAATTTTCCTGCTTTAAGTGAGTTCGTTCCAATTTTTCCATGTCATTTTGACCTAATATTACATTCATTCACTTAGTCGAGGTCAGCAATTTATGTTATCATAACATACATTTTTCATTTCGAAATCGCCTCCTATTATGTCTGTGGATGCATCTAACTAGCTAACTAGAAATCATTACGTTCATCTTATCTATTCTTTCACATGCATAACTGCATGCCGCATCATTAATTACCCAAAAACGCTATTCGAGTACTGCAACTACTATTCTATTCACATCGCACTGCATGTCAGAACATAGAGTTTAGAGCTAGTCTCTCAAAGATACACTCTTGTTCGTTACATCCAAGTCAGTCTCATACGTCGCCATCGCTAATCATATGTATTGGTATTTTTGTCATGCCTTAGTACGGTTTTATAACAAACGAGATCGAGCGCATCTCCCTCAAACCACTCTAGGCTTCATGACCAAAAAGGAATTCGACTCTACGTATTTCGTCTGCTCAGTCACCATTCTGTTCCTCTGGTCATTCTTCTACTAATACATAGTTAATGATAACTCAATGCATCTGTCATAATGCAGACGACAACATTCACTGACTTTAAATTTTATGATTTATCAATTGCAGTACAGCAACGAATATCACCCGTCGATGCAGTTATCATTTCACGACTTGCCTATTATCATCCTACAAACGGGAACTACGCATTTAAATTCGAATTCACTCATAGCTAGTTGATGCTATTTATTCTGCTGCGGCTCAACAGAACATATATTTCGCATATTTCACTATTCTGTCAACATCACAGACCAATTTCTGTCGTATTCTACTGTACTCATTTTGACGATTTATTTCCCTGTCATACCTACAAACAATTTATTACTATTTTCACAATAATTTGAATCACTCATACAAACGTGTTATTTTATCGTTCAGACAGTCATAGAATTAGTACATGTTAATTTGTTGTACGCTCATTAATTTGTTCATATTCGCATGCTAACGTTTCCATTTTTGTCCGCGCCTTTTCGATATTCATTTATTCTTTTGCATAAGTATGACATTTTCATATAATACGCTCAACCCTCATGTGACACTGTACGTTATCGAGTGTTGTACAATTTTTTCGCTACTTATTGTTAACGTTAACCACTTACCACTTCAGTGTTATTTTCGAAAACAGACATTTTTAAATGTGCTATTTTCTACGAGGGGCTATGTAGTGTCAGTCATTATTTTAAGCCCATATATCTTATATTCTAGTTTTCGGACATTCCATTTTATTCATTCTACTTGAGTCATATTTTGACCTTGTCAATTATTCACTTATCAGTCTTGACTGTTTTTATATATGAGCGTATATGTGTGTACACTTCATGTCCCATGACTCATCACATGTTTGTAGTTTATTTTTGTCTGACTATAAATACTGAGTAACGCTTGATTAAAATGGAGTTGGCTTCCCAGCCATCTTCCATACGTGTCATTTTGCTTTGCTGTGCTTCATTCACTTCATGTACGAAATATATGTATTCTCAAGTCAATTCTCGTTATTCGACTTATTTAATTCCGTTATTGGATAACGCGATTTAAGTCGACGATTATATACGAGAATCAACGATAACAATCATTCATACGCTCTAAATGGAGTCAGATGAATGGGCCGCCAAATTGGTGAGCCCGCCGACGACGAACGCAACGCAGCAAGCTACGTCGATGAAGGAACTTCTGCACTCTATACGTTCGACGAACAAATTCAGCGAAGCCAGAGCAATATCCAATCCGACGCAATTAGCAAAGCCTGTGCATCATGGTATGGACATGCTCATGTCGTATTATCTTATCGATACTTTGTACTCATGTCAACCATTCTCATTGATCCATTCGTTGGGTTGTTTAATTACGATTCAAATTATCATTATATGCTTATTATTACAATATTATCAATATCATGACCGAATGTGGAATTATTAATCTTGTTCGTGCTGTCATTAAATTATGACATTTTCGCAATCATATCACTCACTGAACAAATTATCATTTTATGAAAATTCCACTCCACTTTATGACATTCAAAACTCACTGGAATATTTTTACTATCCAAAACATGAAATTTTCCTGCTTTAAGTGAGTTCGTTCCAATTTTTTCCATGTCATTTTGACCTAATATTACATTCATTCACTTAGTCGAGGTCAGCAATTTATGTTATCATAACATACATTTTTCATTTCGAAATCGCCTCCTATTATGTCTGTGGATGCATCTAACTAGCTAACTAGAAATCATTACGTTCATCTTATCTATTCTTTCACATGCATAACTGCATGCCGCATCATTAATTACCCAAAAACGCTATTCGAGTACTGCAACTACTATTCTATTCACATCGCACTGCATGTCAGAACATAGAGTTTAGAGCTAGTCTCTCAAAGATACACTCTTGTTCGTTACATCCAAGTCAGTCTCATACGTCGCCATCGCTAATCATATGTATTGGTATTTTTGTCATGCCTTAGTACGGTTTTATAACAAACGAGATCGAGCGCATCTCCCTCAAACCACTCTAGGCTTCATGACCAAAAAGGAATTCGACTCTACGTATTTCGTCTGCTCAGTCACCATTCTGTTCCTCTGGTCATTCTTCTACTAATACATAGTTAATGATAACTCAATGCATCTGTCATAATGCAGACGACAACATTCACTGACTTTAAATTTTATGATTTATCAATTGCAGTACAGCAACGAATATCACCCGTCGATGCAGTTATCATTTCACGACTTGCCTATTATCATCCTACAAACGGGAACTACGCATTTAAATTCGAATTCACTCATAGCTAGTTGATGCTATTTATTCTGCTGCGGCTCAACAGAACATATATTTCGCATATTTCACTATTCTGTCAACATCACAGACCAATTTCTGTCGTATTCTACTGTACTCATTTTGACGATTTATTTCCCTGTCATACCTACAAACAATTTATTACTATTTTCACAATAATTTGAATCACTCATACAAACGTGTTATTTTATCGTTCAGACAGTCATAGAATTAGTACATGTTAATTTGTTGTACGCTCATTAATTTGTTCATATTCGCATGCTAACGTTTCCATTTTTGTCCGCGCCTTTTCGATATTCATTTATTCTTTTGCATAAGTATGACATTTTCATATAATACGCTCAACCCTCATGTGACACTGTACGTTATCGAGTGTTGTACAATTTTTTCGCTACTTATTGTTAACGTTAACCACTTACCACTTCAGTGTTATTTTCGAAAACAGACATTTTTTAAATGTGCTATTTTCTACGAGGGGGCTATGTAGTGTCAGTCATTATTTTAAGCCCATATATCTTATATTCTAGTTTTCGGACATTCCATTTTATTCATTCTACTTGAGTCATATTTTGACCTTGTCAATTATTCACTTATCAGTCTTGACTGTTTTTATATATGAGCGTATATGTGTGTACACTTCATGTCCCATGACTCATCACATGTTTGTAGTTTATTTTTGTCTGACTATAAATACTGAGTAACGCTTGATTAAAATGGAGTTGGCTTCCCAGCCATCTTCCATACGTGTCATTTTGCTTTGCTGTGCTTCATTCACTTCATGTACGAAATATATGTATTCTCAAGTCAATTCTCGTTATTCGACTTATTTAATTCCGTTATTGGATAACGCGATTTAAGTCGACGATTATATACGAGAATCAACGATAACAATCATTCATACGCTCTAAATGGAGTCAGATGAATGGGCCGCCAAATTGGTGAGCCCGCCGACGACGAACGCAACGCAGCAAGCTACGTCGATGAAGGAACTTCTGCACTCTATACGTTCGACGAACAAATTCAGCGAAGCCAGAGCAATATCCAATCCGACGCAATTAGCAAAGCCTGTGCATCATGGTATGGACATGCTCATGTCGTATTATCTTATCGATACTTTGTACTCATGTCAACCATTCTCATTGATCCATTCGTTGGGTTGTTTAATTACGATTCAAATTATCATTATATGCTTATTATTACAATATTATCAATATCATGACCGAATGTGGAATTATTAATCTTGTTCGTGCTGTCATTAAATTATGACATTTTCGCAATCATATCACTCACTGAACAAATTATCATTTTATGAAAATTCCACTCCACTTTATGACATTCAAAACTCACTGGAATATTTTTACTATCCAAAACATGAAATTTTCCTGCTTTAAGTGAGTTCGTTCCAATTTTTCCATGTCATTTTGACCTAATATTACATTCATTCACTTAGTCGAGGTCAGCAATTTATGTTATCATAACATACATTTTTCATTTCGAAATCGCCTCCTATTATGTCTGTGGATGCATCTAACTAGCTAACTAGAAATCATTACGTTCATCTTATCTATTCTTTCACATGCATAACTGCATGCCGCATCATTAATTACCCAAAAACGCTATTCGAGTACTGCAACTACTATTCTATTCACATCGCACTGCATGTCAGAACATAGAGTTTAGAGCTAGTCTCTCAAAGATACACTCTTGTTCGTTACATCCAAGTCAGTCTCATACGTCGCCATCGCTAATCATATGTATTGGTATTTTTGTCATGCCTTAGTACGGTTTTATAACAAACGAGATCGAGCGCATCTCCCTCAAACCACTCTAGGCTTCATGACCAAAAAGGAATTCGACTCTACGTATTTCGTCTGCTCAGTCACCATTCTGTTCCTCTGGTCATTCTTCTACTAATACATAGTTAATGATAACTCAATGCATCTGTCATAATGCAGACGACAACATTCACTGACTTTAAATTTTATGATTTATCAATTGCAGTACAGCAACGAATATCACCCGTCGATGCAGTTATCATTTCACGACTTGCCTATTATCATCCTACAAACGGGAACTACGCATTTAAATTCGAATTCACTCATAGCTAGTTGATGCTATTTATTCTGCTGCGGCTCAACAGAACATATATTTCGCATATTTCACTATTCTGTCAACATCACAGACCAATTTCTGTCGTATTCTACTGTACTCATTTTGACGATTTATTTCCCTGTCATACCTACAAACAATTTATTACTATTTTCACAATAATTTGAATCACTCATACAAACGTGTTATTTTATCGTTCAGACAGTCATAGAATTAGTACATGTTAATTTGTTGTACGCTCATTAATTTGTTCATATTCGCATGCTAACGTTTCCATTTTTGTCCGCGCCTTTTCGATATTCATTTATTCTTTTGCATAAGTATGACATTTTCATATAATACGCTCAACCCTCATGTGACACTGTACGTTATCGAGTGTTGTACAATTTTTTCGCTACTTATTGTTAACGTTAACCACTTACCACTTCAGTGTTATTTTCGAAAACAGACATTTTTAAATGTGCTATTTTCTACGAGGGGCTATGTAGTGTCAGTCATTATTTTAAGCCCATATATCTTATATTCTAGTTTTCGGACATTCCATTTTATTCATTCTACTTGAGTCATATTTTGACCTTGTCAATTATTCACTTATCAGTCTTGACTGTTTTTATATATGAGCGTATATGTGTGTACACTTCATGTCCCATGACTCATCACATGTTTGTAGTTTATTTTTGTCTGACTATAAATACTGAGTAACGCTTGATTAAAATGGAGTTGGCTTCCCAGCCATCTTCCATACGTGTCATTTTGCTTTGCTGTGCTTCATTCACTTCATGTACGAAATATATGTATTCTCAAGTCAATTCTCGTTATTCGACTTATTTAATTCCGTTATTGGATAACGCGATTTAAGTCGACGATTATATACGAGAATCAACGATAACAATCATTCATACGCTCTAAATGGAGTCAGATGAATGGGCCGCCAAATTGGTGAGCCCGCCGACGACGAACGCAACGCAGCAAGCTACGTCGATGAAGGAACTTCTGCACTCTATACGTTCGACGAACAAATTCAGCGAAGCCAGAGCAATATCCAATCCGACGCAATTAGCAAAGCCTGTGCATCATGGTATGGACATGCTCATGTCGTATTATCTTATCGATACTTTGTACTCATGTCAACCATTCTCATTGATCCATTCGTTGGGTTGTTTAATTACGATTCAAATTATCATTATATGCTTATTATTACAATATTATCAATATCATGACCGAATGTGGAATTATTAATCTTGTTCGTGCTGTCATTAAATTATGACATTTTCGCAATCATATCACTCACTGAACAAATTATCATTTTATGAAAATTCCACTCCACTTTATGACATTCAAAACTCACTGGAATATTTTTACTATCCAAAACATGAAATTTTCCTGCTTTAAGTGAGTTCGTTCCAATTTTTTCCATGTCATTTTGACCTAATATTACATTCATTCACTTAGTCGAGGTCAGCAATTTATGTTATCATAACATACATTTTTCATTTCGAAATCGCCTCCTATTATGTCTGTGGATGCATCTAACTAGCTAACTAGAAATCATTACGTTCATCTTATCTATTCTTTCACATGCATAACTGCATGCCGCATCATTAATTACCCAAAAACGCTATTCGAGTACTGCAACTACTATTCTATTCACATCGCACTGCATGTCAGAACATAGAGTTTAGAGCTAGTCTCTCAAAGATACACTCTTGTTCGTTACATCCAAGTCAGTCTCATACGTCGCCATCGCTAATCATATGTATTGGTATTTTTGTCATGCCTTAGTACGGTTTTATAACAAACGAGATCGAGCGCATCTCCCTCAAACCACTCTAGGCTTCATGACCAAAAAGGAATTCGACTCTACGTATTTCGTCTGCTCAGTCACCATTCTGTTCCTCTGGTCATTCTTCTACTAATACATAGTTAATGATAACTCAATGCATCTGTCATAATGCAGACGACAACATTCACTGACTTTAAATTTTATGATTTATCAATTGCAGTACAGCAACGAATATCACCCGTCGATGCAGTTATCATTTCACGACTTGCCTATTATCATCCTACAAACGGGAACTACGCATTTAAATTCGAATTCACTCATAGCTAGTTGATGCTATTTATTCTGCTGCGGCTCAACAGAACATATATTTCGCATATTTCACTATTCTGTCAACATCACAGACCAATTTCTGTCGTATTCTACTGTACTCATTTTGACGATTTATTTCCCTGTCATACCTACAAACAATTTATTACTATTTTCACAATAATTTGAATCACTCATACAAACGTGTTATTTTATCGTTCAGACAGTCATAGAATTAGTACATGTTAATTTGTTGTACGCTCATTAATTTGTTCATATTCGCATGCTAACGTTTCCATTTTTGTCCGCGCCTTTTCGATATTCATTTATTCTTTTGCATAAGTATGACATTTTCATATAATACGCTCAACCCTCATGTGACACTGTACGTTATCGAGTGTTGTACAATTTTTTTCGCTACTTATTGTTAACGTTAACCACTTACCACTTCAGTGTTATTTTCGAAAACAGACATTTTTTAAATGTGCTATTTTCTACGAGGGGGCTATGTAGTGTCAGTCATTATTTTAAGCCCATATATCTTATATTCTAGTTTTCGGACATTCCATTTTATTCATTCTACTTGAGTCATATTTTGACCTTGTCAATTATTCACTTATCAGTCTTGACTGTTTTTATATATGAGCGTATATGTGTGTACACTTCATGTCCCATGACTCATCACATGTTTGTAGTTTATTTTTGTCTGACTATAAATACTGAGTAACGCTTGATTAAAATGGAGTTGGCTTCCCAGCCATCTTCCATACGTGTCATTTTGCTTTGCTGTGCTTCATTCACTTCATGTACGAAATATATGTATTCTCAAGTCAATTCTCGTTATTCGACTTATTTAATTCCGTTATTGGATAACGCGATTTAAGTCGACGATTATATACGAGAATCAACGATAACAATCATTCATACGCTCTAAATGGAGTCAGATGAATGGGCCGCCAAATTGGTGAGCCCGCCGACGACGAACGCAACGCAGCAAGCTACGTCGATGAAGGAACTTCTGCACTCTATACGTTCGACGAACAAATTCAGCGAAGCCAGAGCAATATCCAATCCGACGCAATTAGCAAAGCCTGTGCATCATGGTATGGACATGCTCATGTCGTATTATCTTATCGATACTTTGTACTCATGTCAACCATTCTCATTGATCCATTCGTTGGGTTGTTTAATTACGATTCAAATTATCATTATATGCTTATTATTACAATATTATCAATATCATGACCGAATGTGGAATTATTAATCTTGTTCGTGCTGTCATTAAATTATGACATTTTCGCAATCATATCACTCACTGAACAAATTATCATTTTATGAAAATTCCACTCCACTTTATGACATTCAAAACTCACTGGAATATTTTTACTATCCAAAACATGAAATTTTCCTGCTTTAAGTGAGTTCGTTCCAATTTTTCCATGTCATTTTGACCTAATATTACATTCATTCACTTAGTCGAGGTCAGCAATTTATGTTATCATAACATACATTTTTCATTTCGAAATCGCCTCCTATTATGTCTGTGGATGCATCTAACTAGCTAACTAGAAATCATTACGTTCATCTTATCTATTCTTTCACATGCATAACTGCATGCCGCATCATTAATTACCCAAAAACGCTATTCGAGTACTGCAACTACTATTCTATTCACATCGCACTGCATGTCAGAACATAGAGTTTAGAGCTAGTCTCTCAAAGATACACTCTTGTTCGTTACATCCAAGTCAGTCTCATACGTCGCCATCGCTAATCATATGTATTGGTATTTTTGTCATGCCTTAGTACGGTTTTATAACAAACGAGATCGAGCGCATCTCCCTCAAACCACTCTAGGCTTCATGACCAAAAAGGAATTCGACTCTACGTATTTCGTCTGCTCAGTCACCATTCTGTTCCTCTGGTCATTCTTCTACTAATACATAGTTAATGATAACTCAATGCATCTGTCATAATGCAGACGAGAACATTCACTGACTTTAAATTTTATGATTTATCAATTGCAGTACAGCAACGAATATCACCCGTCGATGCAGTTATCATTTCACGACTTGCCTATTATCATCCTACAAACGGGAACTACGCATTTAAATTCGAATTCACTCATAGCTAGTTGATGCTATTTATTCTGCTGCGGCTCAACAGAACATATATTTCGCATATTTCACTATTCTGTCAACATCACAGACCAATTTCTGTCGTATTCTACTGTACTCATTTTGACGATTTATTTCCCTGTCATACCTACAAACAATTTATTACTATTTTCACAATAATTTGAATCACTCATACAAACGTGTTATTTTATCGTTCAGACAGTCATAGAATTAGTACATGTTAATTTGTTGTACGCTCATTAATTTGTTCATATTCGCATGCTAACGTTTCCATTTTTGTCCGCGCCTTTTCGATATTCATTTATTCTTTTGCATAAGTATGACATTTTCATATAATACGCTCAACCCTCATGTGACACTGTACGTTATCGAGTGTTGTACAATTTTTTCGCTACTTATTGTTAACGTTAACCACTTACCACTTCAGTGTTATTTTCGAAAACAGACATTTTTTAAATGTGCTATTTTCTACGAGGGGGCTATGTAGTGTCAGTCATTATTTTAAGCCCATATATCTTATATTCTAGTTTTCGGACATTCCATTTTATTCATTCTACTTGAGTCATATTTTGACCTTGTCAATTATTCACTTATCAGTCTTGACTGTTTTTATATATGAGCGTATATGTGTGTACACTTCATGTCCCATGACTCATCACATGTTTGTAGTTTATTTTTGTCTGACTATAAATACTGAGTAACGCTTGATTAAAATGGAGTTGGCTTCCCAGCCATCTTCCATACGTGTCATTTTGCTTTGCTGTGCTTCATTCACTTCATGTACGAAATATATGTATTCTCAAGTCAATTCTCGTTATTCGACTTATTTAATTCCGTTATTGGATAACGCGATTTAAGTCGACGATTATATACGAGAATCAACGATAACAATCATTCATACGCTCTAAATGGAGTCAGATTAATGGGCCGCCAAAAGTTAGTCTAACTTTTATAACTGGACTATCATCCATTTCATGAAAGACATCAAAAACAACATTTAACGAAACACGCCCTCGATCATAAATTACGATGGTGTAGATAATAATCCCAACTTCATTTTTAGCTGGTCACCAGGTACAAGGTTAAAATTGCCAATGGGGTGAGGTTTACACTCACGGACGAGAACTAGCCGTTCAAATGTAACTTATATTTGCCACTATGTATGCCGCAAAAAACTGTATTAAATAGGAATTCCCGAAACAGTTCAACTTAAGCCTAATAAAACTAGGTGAGTACAAATGAACGTATTGAATTTAGAATTCGAAATCAACCATCATGTTTTCATACAAACACCACAGAAATTAACCATAAAGTAGGCGCAGACGTCTCAATTTTTTTGTTCCGTTCTAGCTGCAGACAGGAATAGTGTTGCATCTGACATTTTATTCGTTGGCTGATTATTCACTCTTGTCATAAAAACCGGGTATTCAGGGCATATATGTAATAGTGTGGGATAGACATACTATCACATTAAAAACTAGTCAGTATAGTCCTATATCAACGTATCGATCCATTCCCTCACTGTTAGCTCTTGACTTTGAATGATTATTCTCCCTACACGTTTGTAATTATACGGCACATAATGCCCAGTTTCATTCACGTAATTAACTGTTGAATCTTTTATAAATTGAGGTTACGGACACAAGCATGGGGCATAATCAGTTTGTTTCCTATGTGAGACTTAGTTGAAATCTAAGGAGAAACTGACCGTATTTTTGCTATCTCATACACCATAACACATCTTAAACCTCTTGGATGAACTATTTTAAATTCATCAGTGAACACTAATTCGCTCGACAAGTCCCCAAATCAGAACACAGTTGGACAGGAAAGAAACCATATTCTAAATAACAAGGGTAGATGGTAGTAAAAAGCACAATAAGAGAAACGTCAGTGTATTTATAGTTTATACATGGGAAGATTCTAGAGATCTACGGGTAAAATTCGTCAAATAAATAGGCCTTTAGTAGTTGACTGGTTAATGTAATTAGGAAACATTTATTTGTATTATCCAACTGAATTTAGGTAATGTTCGAAAGAAAGAACTATAGTGTGTGTAGGAGCATCATTCTGTTGTGAGAAGTGAAAATATACCCCCATTTCAGGATGGCATCGGTTAGGGAAACACTAGACAACTGTTTCATCCAGGTTTTGGAAAGAACACGGTATTATTCAGTCAGAAAGTAAGAATCAACATTATATGGTGACCTTGATATATTTCTGACATCAAGTGAAGCTTGCGGACCAATTAAATAACTGTTTCGGAATTGGAATGAATTTATAAAATCCTGTTTTCTCAATAATGCTGGTTGGATACATGCTTCAATGTCGTTATTCCAGTGGGTTTGTGGTCGTTCAAAAACTTAGAGATCTGCGTAATTTATTTTCACGAAAGCGTCCACAATGTTTTGGCTGCACTTAGTAATATGGCACATACCAGTTGTGCATGATTATAGAGGTGGAAGATTCTTGAAAATGCTTCAACACTGATGCTAATCAAGCAGGTCAAAGACGCAGAATTAAAAATTCACTTTAGTTTTGGCACTCTATTGCCCTCACTATTTCTACCTCCTTGCTAGTTAGACTTGGTGTTAGCTTCTCTACTTCTGCACAGCATGACAAAAAGTTCTAAGCCAAATACCTGTTGGGTATATACAAGCTATGCGGTGTTCTAAAAAGCTCCATGTCGTTATGTTCTGCTATATTGAGTTCGGATATAATCAGTACTTGTGACATTATGACGAACATATTCGCCAAAAAATACATAAATGTAATGGGGTAAGTAAAAATGTTTCCCGTGAAAAGGCATGTTCCTTCTGTATTGGAGATTGGAAATTTATCATTATCTTATTCTTCACACCGTGTACATGAAAGATGAAAAGAGTATGCCGAGCATTTTCCCTTATTCCGGTGAACAAGTCAGCACGCATGAGAAATATTTCGAATTGATAGAGCAATATGGTAACAAATAAGTTGCCATATGAACATTAAAAAATGGTTAGAATAGGAACTTAAATTTTATTTTATGTACAAGATTGTTACAAATATTTATCATTATTAATTAAATCGGGCTACATTTTGATAGGCCCACAACCTTTCCCACGACGTGTTCTTACACAAGCTGATAAATTTAGTCTGGCTTTACGTCTGTTTTGACACTTGAATGGTTCATCAGCAATATCTGTCGAGGCATTCGAAACTAAGCCACTACATTTGGAATGGAGGAAATTGTGCAGTTTAACAGCAGATTCACTGGAAATTAACAATTTAAACAAATAGATCAAGTTGGAATTGGACACTACATGTATAAACTATTATTAAAACGGAAAATACTACGAAAATAATGTTGATTGTCAGCTCAAAATAAATTAAATGAACATGATTAAAACAAAGCATAATTGGGACAATTACAAACATTCCCACCAAGTTGCACTGAGGAAGTCAATCACAATGTAATAATTTTACGTAAACTAATTCTGCCACAAGTGAAAATTAAAGGTTATTTAACATGATATGACCGACTGAATTCTGATACGATGATCATTATGTATTTCCATTGGTAGTATACGAATCGACAATAAACATAACTGCTGCTACCCGCAGAACCATATATCTCAATGAGTATATTTCTACCTCACTGACCAAGGTACCTGAAATGTTGATTCCCACCTTAGGCTCTCCCTATCATAATACAACGATATTTAGTCAGTCTAACAGAAAATCTTAGAATGCATCACAGGATATCACTCGTTTGGTTTTGAAGATACCAACATCTACGATAAAATTCAGTCATACATGGGGTAATCCATTTAGAATAGGACTCAAATCTGATTTGTAGAAGAAACCAATTTGTTGAACAATAGAAACGAGTTTTTTGACGTCCGACATCAACCGCTTAGAGCAGAGCCTAGATAGAAAATACTCCATGCATCTGCGGAAATTTTAAATATGCAGATGATTAGCTTAGTCTTAAATTTGTGAATATCTCTTAATATTCATCACATTCACCTGGCAGCTCTGCAGTTAAAATTTGACATCTTAAGTGGTTAACCCTGGAAATTTGTTATAGTTGAACATTAACGCTATCGTTACGCTGAGAAATGTAGTTTGTTATTAGTTGCAATCACAAGGTTGAAATTTTCAGAAAAGTTCTTATTAGTTGTGACTGAATGCCTGACTATTAAAATTCTTAATTGGTGGTCTTGTAACTTCACGATAGTTGCTGATTCTCATAAGTCAATACTGAATATAAGGAAGAATTAGGTAAAATATCTTTAAAGAATGTACACACAAGTGATGGGTGGTTATCATAAAGTAGAGTGATCGAAAACTATGAAGCTGAGGTGATAGCAGAAGAAAACCTTTACGAATCATGAAATATTGTAACAACTAATTTAACCGTATTATTCTGTACTGTACAGTTGGAAATTGGCAATTTATTCAATGACATACAGATCCTGAAGTAGCTCATAGTACTGGAATTCGCGTGACAGCGGATATATTGCCAGTGCATTTTCAAGAATCATTACATTTTAGCTCGGTGAAGTTACTATCACGCTCATCTTTAAAGATAACCATAACATACATATGTCCATTGATGCGATACACAGTGGAGAATAGTTTGTTAGGATAATATTTGTTACTAATTTCCCACATAAAATAGTAGATATTGTGAAACTCTGATGACTTAAATAATATCCGACAACACTTTAAGATGACAAAGACCACTGTTTAAGCTAGCTCTACCTTGTTCTGTACGGACATCAGAACTTTAAAAACACATTAGTTCTGCTGAATGTACCTTGTATAACTTTGTCTTTTTCTGATTATTTCCACCACATTTTTGTATCTTCGTTAATTTTAAATCCTCATAATGTTATATACTAGTTGAGATGTATTTTGATGACGATCATACACCACTTTTGAGAACAAAAAGGATTTGAAATTAATTATAACGGAACAAATAGTGTAAGAATTGGGACTGGTTTATTATATTAATATTAGTTTTGTTGTATAGTCACTAGACAACTGGATTACTGTGTATTCCTATTCCATTTACTATAAGCTTTCAGTTAATACATTAATTACTCATTTACGACTTAATATTCTTAAATTTGTTGCCAATTTATTACTTACAGTCTCCCCTATTCATAGTCACTTTTGTATAGCTACTATTTCTTTATTTTATGGTGTGATGCGGTGTGGTATGTTTGTATCTAAACCATATCTGTTTAAAATACAAATATAGTGGAGGCTGGCTACTACTTTTGGTCTCAAAGTGGGGCGTGGAGAGAGGCTCGCAAATAATGGAGCAGTGGGGACTGTCGGCCCAAAATCAATAGCGCTAGTCGGGCATGTGATTGGTCAGTTCGAGGGCACTAGGATATTGAGTTAATAGTACACACTAGACCGAATTGGGATTAGGATTCTGATTGGTGACTTAACACATGGCATTACTCAGAGAGCCACGTGAGATAACGAAATTGAAGCAATGAATGAGTCTTCGTATGTTAGAAGTATTTTGAAAAAGCAGAATGTCAAAAACAGTAAACGGCCATACCTGCTATCCAAAATTTCTGCTAACCTTTCCATACTGCAGTTAACCAAATCGTATAAAGAAGAAACATGACTCATTATGCGCCGGTAGTTTTTCCATGATACACCTGGTAATTTTAATAGCATGTCAACAGCCTCAACATTATGATCCTCTAAATGATCACCATCCTGAAAGAGTAAAGCATTCATTCGAACAGAGAAATAAGAAGCCATGACAAAAAACAAGATATTTTGAGTAAGTTATTTTATGAACCGATTGATGTTAAACCATTGAAAACTTGGAAGCACTGGACGGCGGTTTCGTCCTATTGCGGGACTCCTCAGCAGTGCGCATCCACGATCTCGCCCGCGGGATTCGAACCCAGGGCCTCCAGTCTCGCGCGCGGACGCTTGAACTCTAGACCACTGAGCCGGCATCCAACGGTTCTAGTTCTAATGATAGGTCGTGACCAGTGGAGTTAATCCTAGTCGGATAGAGACAAGTATCTACCTACCTATCTATCTACAGTGGAAGATGGTCGCGCAATTTCATGGATTGGTTGAGGTTAGACATTAACACCGTTGGATGCCGGCTCAATGGTCTAGATGTCAAGCGTTCGCGCGCGAGACTAAAGGCCCTGAGTTCGACCCCCACGAGTGGGATCGTGGATGCGCACTGCTGAGAAGTCCAACAATAGAACGAAACGGCCATCTAGTGCTTCCAGGTTTTCAATAGTGGCCTAACATCAATCGGTTCACGGTCTCCATCAAAAACTTAATGACCTCCAAAACCCTGAAATGACGTTATGTTACGTCATTCAAAGCTTGTAAAACGTCAACATTCAGTTTTGTCCCTAGTTTATTTCACGGACCATAAGTTTTCGTTTGATATATGATTCACTGCCATAGCCTTTTCTGTTCCAAAGCTATTGTAATTTAAACGTAATCTTTTGTACTCTTTTTTCTACCCTAATCCTCAGTTTTGGACGTAATCGTATTTTTCTAAATGTTTGTGCGTTGTGGTCATGTTAGTCATCTATTCATGTATCTTTTTGCACTAACCTAAATCGGAATCGATGATAAATCGAATAGTGTCCCAGTTGACTCGTCTTCTCGCTTGTGCGCACTTGTCGACCAATCAGGTGGTAGAACATTTTTCGTCTCTCCACCCAAGGCTGTTAGTCTCACTTCGAACTCACGCGATTCTAGCCTCAATGTTGAGCCAGTCAGCTTATCATGTCAAAAACTTAATCTAGATTTAAACAACTTGTCTGCTGTATATTAGTGGGTAAACTGATCAAGGAGTTAACAAACATAGACGCGATAAAAACATACTAGACACTAATAATTGCTACAAAAAACAATATTTATCCTTATGGATCTAAATCTTCAAAGTACGTTAAAAGCATCAGTAACTCTGGAAAAAAGCTCATACCTGAGGAAGTTTTTCAACACTTGGTTCTGGTCGACCAAGTTTGATCTCCGCAAACAATTCTGCAGTACAATAGGGAGTCATGCTCCAAAATATTCGTAGATTAGGAAAGTGGATAGTGAGCAAAACAAGTTTAGATAAAAGATGATGGGAATTAAACTCTGAACTAGGGTTAATTGCATGTCGCCCAGTGTACAAGGTAAAACCAACTGCTTCACTTCCATGAAATCCTCTTGTACTCCCATGATTTAAACTAGAAACTATGTTAGAACGGAAAAGGAATATAAAAAGTGATTGTTTGTTGATAAAAATAAGAGAATAATATAGGTTCAACCAAGTACTTTACTTACAGGGAACAGATTGCAAGTTGCATATTTTTATGACGGTTAACGACACAAACGAGTTCGTCATCTCGAAGTGGTGGATCTGAATTTCTTAGACTAAACAATTTGAAATTATCATCATACATAGTAGTATCTAAGACGCATTGTGGTTTATTATATTATACAACCAGGTTATATATTGCAAACAAGATTCATGTACAGAAGTTTAAGAAGTTGGATAGTTCTTACCAGATGCCATACAATTTACATATATTCAAAAACATATACAGGAATAACTAGGAGTTAAAATGCTCAGTTTTAGGAGCATGTTTGGAAATAGAAAAAGATCTTTACCAATGAAATTCCCAAACATTGGAAAGATCTAGGATATCGAATAGACAGCTCTCAATTACTCAGAATAATCTGTAACTGTAAAACACTGATTCTGTTGATGTTTTCAGAAGTGGAGTTGGAGCTCCCGACTAAACTTTATTCTGTGTAACCAGGTGATACAACAGGTTCTCATATGGTAAGCGTAATACATAATCTAATCAGTAACCACGTACTCAGTTATTCTGCTGCTTTATTATTAAAATAGTTATGAACAAATGATGATTACCTTTATTATGTATAGAAAATTCAATTAGGAGAACTGGACTTGTATAATGACGTGACATTGCAGTAGCTTGATGATATAGTCGTCCAGAGTTAAGAGAACCAATCAGATCACTAACAGATTTTCTTTCAACACACAAATGCGGAGCAAGAATATAATCTGCAATACTTAAAGTCATAGGTTCTACCTATATATATATAAGCAAACAAATAGGATTAATTAATTTCATTCAAAAAGAACAAATTATGTATGAACAGAAATTACAGTTAAATCAATGAATATGAGTGTCGAAACTGATACTTCATGATAGTTCAAGTTTAATGGTGAACAATCATCTCATAGAAAACATTTCTTGAAAATAAACAATTCGACTGCATTTGGAATGGAATTTTTTAAAACAATAAAAAATTCCGTAACAGGATAATAATGTCCTGTTAACAGCAAAGATTATGAGAAAATCATAAGGCACTTTCAAAATTATTTTCAACGACTGGTTAAAAGTTTAACGAAAGCTCAATTCTTATGTATTATAAAACACATCACAAAGTTTGTCTACAAAATAATTTTCTGAGTCCATGTAATTTAAGTATTTTTGATGTCTCCTTACTTTTCATAGATAATAGGCTCAGACGGAAAAATCCATACAAAGAATTCTTCTATATCTTAGAAATTTGGTACTTAGAGGTTATGTGTATATCGTTATCGTTTTATGTTATATGATCTTTCACTGTGACTGACAAATTATGCGAAAATGATCGTATATAACGGAGTGAAACTGTTAACTCATTTCAAACAATTCTGGAGTTTCTGATTTTATTAATGAATAGCCAGTTTCTTCGTCAATAAAATTCTAACACTTTCAGTGAATATTTCATACTGATTTACATATATAAACCCCTTCTACGTCAATCAGAAGTTAACAACTCTGAATTCGTAAATATTTAGCTGTAAGCTTACATATATGAACACTTGATTTCTGAATACTCCAGTATTCAGTGATGACGATTGGTTAATGTGATCTACTAAGAATTTCAGCTAGTGATGGTGACTTTTATAACATTAGAACATTTACTATCACAGACACAAACTTAGTAAGCAACACGAGTTAATCACCCAAATGCTGAGCTGTAAGTATTTTTCATCAATTTACATCCTGTTTAAGTAAAAGAACTATCCAATATTATTAACAGAACTATACGTACAAATAAAGTGTGAAAGTAGGTTTCTTACTTTTAATCCTTTTCTGTGTAAAAGTGCTGGTAGCTCACTACGAAATTCACGCATATCTACAATTACACGAGACACTGCTTGATTATCACCTGCGTGTAATTTTCCATATGGTATTGTTGTATCTTTTGGTATAACAAGAGTGCTACTTAGCTGAATAAGAGATTCAAATGCTTCTTTTTCCTTTGGAAGAGAAAACAGATTATACATACAGTTTACTTTCCTGTTGTTCAATAAATCAGGTAACGATTTTGATGCACATAAAAGAGGTCTGAAATAAGCTATTAATGACTATAGAACAGAATACTAAAGGCAGTCGACCATAATAAATTGACCTTCGAGTAACAAAAATTCGACTAACAACATCCAAGAAAACAGCCAAGGTGAACACATTGTAGTAACAATACTTTAACGAATATTACTCGAAGTTCGAAAATAAGATGTTTAAATTGAAATAACAGAATATTTCTGGTGTTTGCCTACTTGAAATGAGGCGGAACTGCATTAAATAGACAACCTAGTGGATAGGTGAGAATAGGAAAAAAGTGAAAGACCACCTTGAACGCTACAGTTCCAACATTAAGATGCGTCTGAAACCTAAGTGTGGACGTGACAGCAGCGCTCAAAATTTATGTCTGCTATAACAGGCCGTGGGGAAAAGTACGGATAAAAATATATGTATGACAGCGGGTGAGATAATGCAGTTAGTCAGATTAACAGATAATAGAAGTGACACCTTCAGACATTTCAACATGTACTTTTCGGCTAGAGGGATACATGCTATAGAATACATTAAGGGAAATTGTTTCGGAGGTGTTAGAAAAACTGGTTAATTTTACTAGTGATCTTGTCCTTTTTTGAACTGATCTACTTTACCATAATATTTTCTCATCTATAATATTTACATAACCATTTGTGACTATGTTAATTATTTTTGTCGAGGTATTACAAAATTTGTAATGAAGACATCCCCATTAATTACCGTGAACAGTAAATCAAAGTTCTCTTAGTTTGAGGTTTTCGACCATATTCATGTTCAATGTTATTTCTCAGGTCACCCACACATTTGTTATACGAAAAGAACGTAGGGAATCTTAAATTTACGTGTTAATCTCTGTAGCTTCACAACTAGTTATGCTACACAGTCGAGTCCGTAAAAAGAATTGTTTGGTGTTACATGTTTTTACCTAAAATGAAACCACACCGTATATTTAAAAAGTCCACTCTGAAGAGTAATTACTGATATTTTGCACAACTAAGTTATAAAAATGATAAATGTCTGAGAAAAATAAATGAGCTGAAAATCAACGTACTTTACGTAAACTTGTTAAATATCGTTGTTCTTCAACGGAATTTTCATACAGTACAAAATATATTTTTAATGAAGGTAAAGAATTATTAAGCTCTCTGATGTTACTTGAAGAGTCACTTTTTGAGAAATGTTGAATTAGAAGACGTGCATTGTACACTTCTAATTCTCTGACCCATGATAATTTGGGCTCATATAATATCACATAATTAGGTTGAAGTACATCTAAAATATATGATAATCGATAACCATATTGTTGTACAAATAAATCGGACTCATCTTGGTGATCTTTTGCTGACCCATAAAACTGACTATTTTCATCACCTGAAAATGTTGGTGTTACACGTATAATAATTTTAAGTGAATTAAACATCTTTATATTGGATGAAATTAATAAACTAGGATGAATGCTAACTTCATGACATCCTAAAGGCAAACGATTATTATTGTTAGTGATTTTTTCAGTATTATCCATTTTACAATTTTCCTCTGATGAGGATGAAGTGTCATCATTATCTCCACACAATTCATCAAATTTATATTTTTTGCAAATTTGTGTTAGAGTAGTTACGGATGATTCTCCAGAAGATTTCGGATTCATTAATTTGGCAGACTATTTTTCGTTTTTTTACAAAGAAAAACAAAAAGAGAAATTTAGCGCACAAGAAAGTTAGAATGATAATTTGGAGGGAAATAAAACTACCACAAAACAAAATACTAGTAGTTGTGTATATTGGCCAAATAAATATATATTTCGTTGAAATCATGAACCGATCAATGGTGGTCCACCATGATTTCAGCGGAACTCAACAATCTCCACAATTCTATACTGAAAATTAACGTTTGATCGTGAAATTCACCAATTCAAGCCCGAACTCTGAATGCGAAAACGATGCGTTCAACCTCTTATACTTCCTTGTTCGTAGCTCTCTTCTGCAGTATGTTTTGGTCTTGTTTTGTTTTTATTATTGCTTTGTAATTTCAAACTGTAATCAGTCATTATCATCCTTTAACAAACTTTTCATGATTATTGTCCTATTATTATTACGACCTTTATGTTTTTCATTCTTCATCATATCTGTCAAATGAACAATTATCGTTCATAATTCTGACCCGGAAATTATGTTCATTCTCCTATTTTCCTCTAACCCACTGATTATTATGCAATCTCACTTGATACTTGAAATCTCGAATCACTTTACGATGAGATCTTTTCTATCTTTTTAGTGACATATTCACCGAACAACTACAAATGTACAGCTTAAGTAACTGATTTCGTCGAATTATCCCTGGTTTCTCTTTATTTTTATTCAACAACAAAATCATTTAACTGAGATGCAAACGTCAATTATATACATAATTTTATTTCATACTGTATACATTACCTTCTGTAGTATTTTATGCGACTGTAACTCAGGTAAATCTGAAGTTTGAACAAGAAACTTCTTAATAGATTGTATTCCACGTTGTAAATAACGTTCAAGATACCTTGCTGTATTTTCACGACTGACAAGAATTAATATGGTATTACTTAATGTTTGATCAGTTGTGTTGGTATAGATTTCATTTAGTAGTTCAACAAGTGCTTTCCATTTAGGACTAATCTCAACATTTAATAATTCTATAAAAGTATAAGTCGAAAAAATAAAAATTACAAAACAATAAATCCTATGATAATTTTTTTTGATAAAAAAAACAAGTGATTATTTTACTTACTTTGAGTGAACTACGAATTAATAGCCCCTATATGGATGAACTATTGAAAAGTTATGGGGAAACTAGAGCTTTTTGGTTGAAATATCATAGCCGTTAAAATAATTTAGAATCAATTAATTGTGATATCAGCAACTACTATCAGTTTAAGATACTTAGATGATAATTACTTATGAAGAGAGAAAACTAGAAATTCGGAAACAAACGGGGAGGTTACAAAAAACCACGTTTTAAAATATCAACAAGATATTAACCCTTTTATCCCATAGGTTTTCTGGATCGAATCAAATGGTAACACTTCATTTTAATACATTTCAAGGTGTAATCACATTTGAATCATGTTATATTGCTGAAGCTAACGTGCACTTATATGGTCTGGACTGAATAAGTAAGTTGGGACTATATTTGCAGTTATTAAATAATATATACCTTCAAGTACAAAGGACTTTAATAGCAGACTTACCAAATCAAATTATAGTTTCCTGAAGTATTTAAAGACGACTTGTGCTAATGAACAAAAATCCAAACTACTTAACGGTACCTGTGTTTCATTCGAAGCAGCTATTACCTTATCTGCTACTTCCTGTAGCCAATCAAAATACTAAACTCACATAATCTGCTTGGATGCGGTAGCAAAAAAGTAATCATTTTTATTTGTTTATTTAAAATACATAAATACTAGTACAAATGGGTACCAGAATGAGACCCATATGGATAAGAAAATGAAATTATCGTCAACATCCGAACAGACTGCGGAACCTTAGAGAACTAATTCAGTAGAGACCAAGTAAGTTTACCTTCACACCAATAATATAACATAATTTAGAGACTGTTTCCGATTGATATGTAGCATCACAATTTAGTAATATCTTGAGGTGCGATACCCCATTGCACTTTCATAACCTGACGCGTTTCGTGGAATGTTGCTCAGCTTACGTATTTTCACAGTTCGGTCGACACGACCATGATATATGTAATGTCTATTTGATAGTAAGTAATATATCCACCAGCTGCTAGCGATAAATTTATACCCCTAGCGGATCCTTGAATTAGTGTCACGCTTGGATTGGGGGGGGGAAGTTCTTCGCCTCACAGTAAATTTGGTTATGTTGCAACGTTATTCAAAGTAATCATTTCTGTGTCCGATTTCGCTGCATTATTGATTGCAATGTTGTTTTTGAAATAACAAAAGTGGTAAAAATGCTATCCACTGCAATATTGACATGTTAATGGAGGCTGTTTTGTGTTGTTGGTTCGGGAGGACTGGCTAGGTGATTGATTTGAAGCTAAAACTATATGTACTGAACTGAGTTTTCCCGGGTGCTGAAAGATTTCCTCGTCACTTTTAAAGTTTATAAGTCGTTGACATACTTCAGTAACTGTACGGTGTTATTTGGGAGTCCTGTTCAATCTTACTCAATAGATGCATGTCAATATCCGCATCTTTAGGGTAATGGAGTTCACGGATAAAATTAGGCACTTGGATTGGTCATCCATAAAAGATAGTAATTTAAAGTACTCACTTTATAGATTAGCAATGCCTTCATACGTAACAAAGTCATTAGTTTTTCGCTTTGTATTTTATGGATTGATACCATGTCTTAAATAGTGAACACTGGTCTCAAACATTTGGAATAATGTCTTTGAAATTACGACCACGTAGTTGATATGGTAATATGAAATGAGTACCTTCCTGTTAAGTGATACCCAGTTTGCATGGAAATAGCGACGATTTTCGTGTGGCACCTTGATGAGCAAACTCAAAGTAAAACAAATTTCCATAATGCTTGGATCAAGAATCAAAAACAGCATTAGCAGTAAGATCATAGAAAACTTCGTTATATTACAGGGAATTCATCTCGCTGATGATGAGTTTCAGGATGTAGTAGGAAGGATTTAATGTTGTTGTACGTAATCACTATGTTACAGCTTCATTAGTTTCATGTACTATTAAAAAGCCAACTTCACATCTAGATAAGTTGTCACTGCGTCATAAATACCTATCGCGGATGCTATGACTCGGTTACTAGCTACGTGGATCGAAATATCAACATAGTAATGAACCCAACGTAAATACTTCTTGAAGTACACTTCAACCAAACTCGTACTAAGCCTCCGAATGACTCTTGATCAAGTTCCAAACGATTTACAGCATGAAAGAAAAACAAAAGGTTTGTTCACCGATGATGACGGGAAAATTAGTTGGGATTAATAGAATTTTTTATTATGTGTTTAGAATCAGCACCTGATGTAAACGTACGCGAGCGGTTTGAGAATTTAATCATTGTTACTGATATGACATCAATTTATTGGTCGTTTGTGAGTGAATTTTCAGGAAACGATCCATCTCCTAACAATGACTCGTGAACGGAATGGTATCTAGGCTCAATATGGAAGAATTCACTGTGGTGCATTTTAAGGATACAATATTTTCACGCGTCCACAAACATAAATTTTACTTCAGAAACCAAACATCCACAAGAAGTATTTGATGACAAACTGACCAAATATATGATGAATTTTGCGTTGTAGATATGATCCAACGAACAGAATATCTTTTAGGATACTGCAAATAAAAAGACGATTGAGTTTTTAACACTTAATCAAACGGTCGGATTACATACTGTTGGCTTCCATTGGTTTGTTAATAAAATACACTGTTAGTTATGTCATAATATTTAATCACTTATATCTATTATTTATTTTACCTTATACGTTGCTGAATAAGTGACAACGAAATTCTCAACGAATTCACTGTTTTCTATCGAATTTGTTATTCTCGCTTAACAGAAATGAAATTATGGCATTTCAATGAGATAAATAAAGGTCATTGAGCCATGAAAAGGAATTTAAAACACCAACTAATAAAGATCAATTTAGATAATATATAAACTCCTGGAATTTCCCATTACGATTTCGCACTTTAAACACTGAATATTTATTGACGAATATCTCAGCTCACTGATATTACTCCGCAAACTCTATCAGCCAGGATTACTGAAAAGATTTTTGACACACAACTATGTAACCATACTATCAAGCTAACTGTGAACAAGTTATTTCGAAATTAAATAATTACGAATTGTTTTAATCCCTGAAAACTTAGATGAATATGAAAATGAATAGTTGACAAAGCATAAAATGCTGTCAACGAAAGTACTTACAGTAGTTTAAAAAAATGTAGGAACATACTTTTGCTGTAATCAGCATATACACGAGACCTTGCAGACGCCAAAAGACGATCAGCTTGATCCATCAAAAACCAACTAGGACAACCTCTTGAAGCAGCCATTTTTGAATTTATTTCACTCTTTTGAGTTACGCCTAAACTTGCTAAAGCGGCTTGACGTAAACCTTCCATATTGGTTAAAAAGTTGACAGCATCTCCTTCAATCAATAAGTGGAGTAAACGCCTCAAGCTTGAAATATCTCCGACAAGACGTCGACTGACTGAACTGAGCTGATTCCATACAGGGTCAACGTATAACGAGACCTTATTTAATTGGATGAAAGATAGAAATGTGAGTAGTTGATATTTCGTTCGAAAAAAAGAATTTTTAATCACAGAAATACATGTTGAAAATGGAGCTGTAACAATTAAACGACAAGGCTTCGTAAGCTTATATTACCGGAAATGACATTTACTAACTGATCAACTTTCGCCTCTCAGCATTACTAGACTCATGACACAAAGGCTCTCTCGTGGAACAGATATATGTAATCTTACACGCTGTGGTAGAATCGCAAGCTTCTGGCTTTACTTTCGTGTTTCTCATTTATTTGCCCACTGTCTGGCTTCAGCTGATCTAGTGGTAATCGGCTTCAATCTTATTACCACTATGAAAAAGTCGGCTTGACTGTTAACGTGTCAATTTTACAAGGTGGATAAATAACCTTAGTCGAATAAAGAGAACTTGTGTCTTTATACTATTGTTAGATCAAGATTAGTTATTAAAATAATTTAGTTATACATGATAATGAGTAAAGACGCACTAACAGACAGAGTCGCAAAAAAACATTACGAAACAATGCACGGCAGTAGATGCATGACCACACAAAAAAGTGATATTACATTGCCCAGAGGTCGACCTACTGGCAAACAATATTCCACCCATATCAATTTAACAGTCAGGAAGTCCTCAGCTCTTTATCACTTTGAGAACACATTACTCTTATTTTAATATTTTATTAAAAGTATGAATATAGTATAAAAATGAAACTGGTCTGCGGCATTTTAGTCGCGAGACACTTAAGTCAGGTGAAACCACTTATTACTGGTTGGGTTTAAATGCTCTAACTCGATATTTCCCAAGTACACTAGCAATTTCACGGATACATGAATTATCATTACGTCATTACCACCTCAGGTCTTAAACCCAATTCATCTCAAAAATATATGGTATACACCATTCTCGATATATTTCCTATACCCAACAAATTTCTAGTAAGGTTCATCTAGACATTTTTACATCCATAATGAGATATAATTAGTGGTTTACAATTTAGACATAACGTAATTAACGTGTTATATAAGATTCTCAATTCACCAGCCCACTTAATTTTTGGTCAGATATTCGAAAAGTATCTACTAGTCCTCTAGAGTCACTTTTGGTCTTAAAAATGGTAATTTATTTGAAAGATCCACGAAATGTTGACTGCAGACTTTTAAAGACAATACTTTAAGATAAGTTGAAAGGTATGAACAACTTACAAGACTGTCGAAATTCGGTAACAGAGCTTTTTCTAAGGTAAGATCGTCCGTATTTAGTGTTGGATTTTGATCGCATAATTCTTTCAATGAGGCCTTCATAAGGTCAAGTATACACGACTGACAAATAATCATTTCTGAAGTCAACTTTACCTGATAAAACAAAGATTACGTAAGACAATTAACTAGTAAATTTCTAAAGATGTTGAAATAAGTATAAATACAAGATCAATCCAATTTAGGATCTTCTGAGTGTAAGTTTATCAACGACCAAACCACAAAGATAAGATCGAGATGCACAAATGTATTCATCCTACAAATATAATCGCTAGTGGGTATGTGTTTTCATTCCAAAATGTAATAGCAATAGTTATAGTATAAAAAATCTTACGCGAACTTCTTCCACATCAGGTTGGCTTTCATTTAGACAAGAAACAACCTGCATATTGAATCTTGGCCAAAGAACAAGCTTTGAAATACCCAGCTGCAACATAATCCTTTCTGCATGATTGTAACCAGAAGTCAAAGACAATGAATTATCACTGAAAGCCTTGATAAACAACTGCGGATTGCGTTCTCTGAGAAGCTGAATAGCGAAACTATCTTGACAAGCCTCGTGTAGCTCATGTGCTCGAAGAATTAAGACACCGGAAACCAAAGTGGCAGGCATTCTTTCCATCAGTAAGTCCACAACTAATATGCGAGAACTGACAAATACCACACCACCTCGCTTGTAAATTGCCTCACGTTCCTTATTATTTACCTCGGCAGTAATTATTCCAGGAGAGTGGATTATTCCATTCTTTTCCAGTATACCTGTTAGAAAACGAGCTTCTGGGAGACGATAGTTCGAAACAAGCACTAAGTTGTGAGGATCTGAATGTAACCTTAGTGTGTTATAAATAATTGTATCCATTCCCAGACCATCAGCAAGCACCAGCAATGAGCTTTCGTGGTGAATGTCGACAAGAATAGAAGCCTCGTACTCAAGCAGTTCATACATTTATGACTAAAATAAAATAAAAATAGGTTATTGGAACAAGAAGAATAATTTACGAAAGTTTTACTATATATATATATATATATATATATATATATATATATATATATATATATATATATATATATATATATATACATAAACCAGTGTGTAACCCTAATTAGTTCTAAATAGCTAGTACAAGTATCAGCATAGGATAGAAACATTAACAAGAAAACCAGAAAAAGAATAGTGAACGTACGAGTATTAACAAACTAAGAGAGAAACGCAGAAAAGAAGGACCTCAGCAAGGAATAAAAGGCAACGAATTGACAAATACTTAATATTCACAGGAAGAAAGTTGACTCCATATCAAATATGACATCTAGTCTTGGACTACCTAACACGATTTTCTGGAAAAATGTACTTAGACAGCGGCTTCATTTATTACTTGGACTAATATACATTTCTCACAGAATGATTTTTTACGCTGATCTGGTTATTTTTATTTGTTCTTCAAATCTAACCATCACAGTTCAGAGTAGACGGGTGACCCGAGATATGAATTATTTAACCGAGTAACGTAAGGAGGTACAAACATTCAGGGTTCAGCCCATAGGGTAGTAGTAACAAATAGTTGAAGACCCAAAATGACGTGCTTTGAAATCAACTGGAGGAGTGCAAATCCTCTTACTTCTTATTTGCCTCAGAAGCAGAAAGATTTTAATACTCGTTATTTAATTTCACTTTATGGCCTACATTCTCTTCACCTTCTTAAAATTGGTTTCACTTTGAAAACTTTTTCTGTGGCGTCACAAATTGAGTCTATTAATACTTAAATCCTTTTATTTTAATAAATACTACCTGGAGTTGTTCGTTCTACTTTTATGTTTTAAACTTCGAATAGTTAAGAAAATGAGATGAAATAAAAATTGGACACATTTGTTTGATAATTATCCCTTGTATATACTTTCTACTTCTACCAATAGACTCACTTCTTACAACAAACTGCTTAGGCGCCTTTCATTGTTTCCCAGTTTCTGGACAAAACTTTAACAGTGTAAATACTGATAATCAAAGTAGGTCCTGGACTTGAAACAGGGATTTCAATAATCTATTTCACCACAATATTGATTTCGTGTTTCCTTATACTTTATTTATTTATTTGAACACATACATATCCGTACAGAGGGGCACCAGACACATATGTACCACACAAAAATAAAGAGAATGGGAAGAGAAAAAGAATGTAAGTTGCGTATAAAAAAAAGAACAATGACGACCACAAATTAGTGTGTGGTAGTGAAATAATAATAATGGGGGAAGCAGAAAAGTAAAATTAGAAAGAACTCTTTCAGTTACAGTCACCTTTTATGAAGCGAAAAAAGGTTACAGCAGGATCGCCACTGGCTTCTATTCTGAGCCATATCTGATAACGTCTCTAGCCACTGTGTAGCACCATCTCTAGGACCCCAGTCAGGGAGTCGTGAAGAACCAACAGGAGCCAGCCCTTTGCAGCTTTCTTTCATACCACGACACCATGTCATACACTGACCACCTCTCTGCTTTTTCCAACCAGTCCCAGAGTCGGCAAATAATGCACGACGTGGAATTCTCTGGAACGACATTCGTAGAACATGTCCAAGCCACCAAAGTCGGTGTTTCAAGATGGTGACACCAATTGCATTATCGTCTCTGTACCCGAACACACGATGCCGAACCTCTGCATTACTGACATGGTGTTGCCACTGGATGTCAGCAATCCTTCGGAGACAGCGATGATCAAACACAGAGAGTCGTCTAACATCCCCAAATCGGAGAGGCCAGGTTTCACAAGCATAGAGCAGAACTGCTCTCACCGACGCGTTGTAGATCCGACCATTTACAGCTAGACTGACATCACGAAGGCGACAAAGATGGCCCAGATTGGCATTGATCTCATCACCCACGCCACTACCAGAACTTATGCAGCTGCCTAGATACACGAACTCCTCAACTGCTTCTATCTGCTCACCATCCAGGGTGAGTACAGGATTAGAATCCTGCCAGTCTTGTAGAAGTATTTTGCAGTTCGAAGGTGCAAAGCACATACCATACCTACGGACACTGATTGCCAACTGATTAAGTGCGGATTGCATGGCTTGGGTATTTTCGCACAGTAAGACAATATCATCCGCATACTCAAGGTCGAAAAGTCTTTCCCCAGGCAACAGATCCACACCGCCATTACTTACATCCATCAGAGCTGTTTCCAGAAGATCGTCGATGGCAAAGTTGAAGAGGAATGGTGAGATTGGGCAACCCTGTCTAACCCCACTGCTTGAATGGGATAATGGAGAGAGGTGGTTGTATGCCCTCACTCTGCCTGAGGTGTTTGTATGTAGAGCCTTTAAGATGTTAATAAACTTCTCAGGCACACCCTTCTTCAATAGACAATCCTAGAGAGTAGTCCTGTCCAACGAATCGAAGGCAGCCCTGATGTCAAGAAACACTACGATTGTTGGCCTTTGATAAGTATGACGGTGCTCTAACATTTGGTGGAGGGTGAAGATGTGATCAATACATCCTCGACAAGAACAAAAACCAGCCTACTCCTCGCGAGTCAATAATTCTCGGGTTTTGAATAACCTACGAAGTATGACAGAAGCTAATAGTTTGGACGCAATCGGAAGTAGACTTATACCACGATAGTCATTACGTAACATCCTTCGTTTGTGGTCAAACTCACGGTCACCAGGAGTAGACCGATGGGCTTTGATGAATTATAAAAGCCTGAAGAAACCCAGTGCTTACAAGCGGGAAGTTTCGCGAAGCCGCAAGCGGCTTTACTCACCATTTTCATAGCGTCATGAAGTTGCAACCAATGATCATCTATACTTTTTGGTGGGATGGTAGCTAGCCTAGAAGCTAGCTCGATTCGATACTTACTTGCAACAGAAGTTGCGACCAACTTGCCGACATCAATCCATTTAGGACGATGAATTCGTTGGCCACTGAAAAGTAAGATTGGCGCAAACAAGGACATGATCACAGCTCATATAAGTACTCCAAAAGGAGCGGCAGTCTTGTGCACAACCATGCCAGCGGTAGCTGATCGCGATGTGATCAATCCGAATCCAGGCTTGAGATACAGAGGGAGGACGCCAGGTGGCACGTCAGTGATGGCTGCGCCGGAAGTTAATGCTAACCAGAAACAGGTTACGGTCTGTGCACAGTTGCAGTAGACGGCCCCGTCATCTGTCCTGTGACCAACAAGTCCCCATCGGCCACCTAAACGAATCTCTTCTGTGCTTAGATGCCCGATCTGAGCATTTAAGTCTCCGGCTGGTAATACAATATTTGTAGGACGCACTTTCTGGCGAAGAACAGTTAACTGGAGGTAAAACTCATCCTTGATCACATCTGGGCTGCAATCTGTCGGAGCATATGTGGAGATGACGAAAATACGTCTTCTCTCACGCAGATTTCTCACCTTAATGTAATTTTCTAATCTAACAGCACATAACCGACTGTTAGCGGGAATCCAATCGATTAGTGCTGCCTCAGCTCTAGCGCTCAGTGCGACACCAACGCCAGCAAAACTAGACCAAGATGCTACAGGGTCTCCGGATAAACGCACGTAAAAGAAGCTTTTTGAAGCGACAGATGGAGAGCGAATTTGTAGTACTTCACCAGTCTTGAATAGGGGGCTCGGATAGACAGCAGACGCTGATATTAAGACTTTCCGAAGACCCCTGTGTCCACCGATGCGGTTAAGGTGTCGAACATTCACCATTCATCCTCTCAATTTCGTAAAAAAACCCCGCCGCTAAACAGACAGTGAGTAGGACTTCCCTGGCAGAGACTATATACGCGTGGCCATGTGAGAGTATTTCGAGAAGGAGAGCCGACTCATTCCATTCTCGGCCGTATGAAGACATTTGGGGGCTTTTCCTTATAGTCCTATTTTTAAACCGTTTATGAACAAAAATCGATATTTTTATTGAGTTCCAATTCATGAATTCCGAACGTTTATTCAGTTTCTGTGTGGCCGACACTTACCTCCTCACACCAGTTAGCCCTCGTGAAGCATAGGTCTCTGAATACAGCCAAAACTAGGTACCGCTATTTAAGTTGAGTGACTAAGTGATAGTCGCACACGACTTTTTGTCACCTCTTTATTGCCAAATATTAGATATACTATGACGTGAAGTGGAAGTCATAACTTAAATATTAAATTTTGGAGACTGAAAAATCCAACCGAATTCTTATGGTTCACAAAATGTTGAAAATCTGAAATTTTCAAATGCATTTGTAAATGTTTGCGGAATAAAAAATAGTAAGAGTTAAAAAGAAAATATGTGCAGCATATGAGCTTATCTGCAACTTCGGCTCCAAAGTTTGTTACTATATCACATGCTTAGTCCCATAAAATTGCTGACCACAGAAATTTTAATACAAAATTATAGCTAGTTTACAAAACAACAAACAACTGAATCTCTTACCATCCATTAAAAGCTTCCAATTTTTTTTACCGGGCCTGCGCACAAATTGTATACGTAAGCAGCAACGTAAACCAAACTTTATCATTCTAAAAATACCACACCCGATGTTAACTCAAACTATTCAATATCTTTGTGGCGAGCTAGTATATACGAGTTGATGTCAGAGAGCTTGCGTATTCTTGTTAGCTAGCGATTCCGGATGTTTTGGTTGTATTCAGTGAGGCTTCTCGCGGATGCAGTAGCCCTAGTGATAGTTAGTTTGATTTATTCATTTTTCCCATGTTCTTTTCAATGGACTATAGGACTGTTAGAACTTAGAATATTATATTAACAGTAGTTTAGCTAATCTCAGTCAGGGTAACGGGATATGAAGAATGTCTGATTAGGTGTGAATGAAAAGTGAGGCAGGATTGAAATGATAATTAAGGCAAATACGTAAGTGGGGAGATATGAAGAAATATCAACACATGTAACATTGGGTGGGGGGAGGCTGGTCACTCCAACTTTATCCTACTCTGTGATTTCACTAGTCATCCCACCTGGCTGAGGGAGGTTCGCGTGCTTTTGTATGCTCATCTAATACTTGCTTGCAACGGTCCATCGAAAAGGCTATAGGTACGATGGTTATGAGGGCGTTTCATGTAGAACAGATACATGATGCATAGACTGAGGTGTTACTTTGGTATTTTCCTATTAGTGGACAACCCTGTGAGGATTTTCAAGTGCGTCACTATGATGACGCTCTGGTAAGATTACCTTACTGCAATGGTCGGAGCAGGTTGTGATGTCACCCTTCTGTCTTCTGTAGGTTAGTGATTTTATTTATTTAGATACACAAATATTGGCAAAACTGAGCACCAAAGTAAATCGCTCACAGACAACAGTCCTAACTCTCTCATCGAATTCCCACATAATAGGGGCCCTGGAATTACAACCCCTTTGATCGTGTAACTCTGTACTATTTCTTAATCTCGAACTATCAATCAAAGTCAAGTTGCGAGAACCTTCTGCATGCATTAGGATGTATTTTAGTAAAATGGGATTTGGTTACCTACCGAAATATGACAACGCAGGTTGTGCGTAACTCGGTCAGATAGCTAAAATCGTCTTAGAAGTAAATCCCTTGATGAGATGAAAATATTCAGCTATTCGTGTCTACCCTGGAGGTACTATCAGTACTGGAAAACGTGCAGAGAATAGTGGAAATTTGGAAGGATAAGGAACAAGAGATGTGAGCCAAAAATTCAGTAAGCCCGTACATAGGATGCGGTCAGTCTTCAGGAGTAAGGGTAAGAGGTCAAGTGACCCATGTTAACCATTGAGATTTATAGTACTGTGAAGATACAATATCTCTTCGAATGTATCAACAAGTTCTGATACTACGTTTTCTGTCAGAGAATTCCAGTAATTAACAACTCCAGATTTAAACGATTTGATCTTGGTATGGAACTATCTGAGAATATCCTTTCAGACTACCTGAAAAGAAAGATAAAACATATTAGTACAAAAACCAATGTTTAGTACATTGTAATACGTCACCCCACGATCTACTGTCGGGTAACAGAAATGGGTTGAAGCGTCCCAGCCTATTGATAAGACAAGTCAGAAAGACTGCAATTTTGGTTCCTCGTCGTTGAACCCGTTGCAGAATATCCGTTTCATATTTGGAACAACGATCCGTTGACTGAACTCGGTATTTCAAACGAGGTCTCACATACGTCGGGCAGAATATCCTAGATGTATTTCTCTCCAAGTTATGACAGGCTTTACGGATTACCTACAAAATAAGGAAACTTTTGGCAGCGCCCATCTTAGTTACCCATGATTCTGTGCTCATTAATTGCTGTGGCTTTTAAAATAGTATTATTGATGTTAGTTGAAAGCCCTTCATCTATTATCTACTTGCATAATTCGTCACAACGATCTATTTACCATACCATGAGCATGCTATAATTTACTGCTAACAAACACCAGTCTCCAGCCTTCACATATTCTTACAATAACAAGGTGCTGTTTACTCTCACACGTTGCCTCCTATCACTAAGAAATTCATCAGTCTGATCTTGATGTATAATCCATTACGAAGCCTTCCCACTTTGCTCAAAGACCCAAATGAGAGATCTAATCAAAGTTTTTACTGAGGTTCATAAAAATTACATCTACCGGAATATTTTCACCTTTTGCTAAAGCCAAATCCAATTTCGGAATCAGATTAGCCAAACATGAAAGATGTGTTCAAATATAATAAACAAATAACATGAAAGACGTGATCTAAGAGCCTGTCGTCCTTTAGACAGAAAAACATTCCTTCCTCATGACGCAGAACACCAGCCCAAATAATATTTTTCATTTATTTTACCAAAACAATAGTAAAGTTAACCTAGTGGTAGTTATTGTTAGGAATAAAACAAACATACAAACTAGGAGTGAGTAATATTTTTCAGTCAAGTCTATTTATTTACTATGAAAATCATACTACATGTTAGATTATTGACTAACTTTAGTTACTTTCGTCCAAATTTATTCACTGACCGAACATTTAAAATGATATGTAACTCTCATTGTGAATGTATTAATTAGTAACTGCTGAATAAAGCATCCTTCTGTAGTCTTATTTTCTTTCTTGTTACCATACCAGTCTTGTTTATTTCAATAAGTAGCGAGTGGTAGTTTGTAGTCAAACTAAACAGTCTCCAGACTACTCGTTCTGACACACCCGTTCTCCTCTTGATTCTATCTTCCAGTTACACCGGCGTATTGCTATTATCTTTCTCCTGAGAACAAGTTAACTTGAGATTTTGTTACTCAAACCCTAGGAACCTTAATAAGTATACGTGGCGGGGAATCAGTACTACCATAGGCTCTCTTGCTTAAACTTATTAGTTCTTGACATGAGTACCTGATGAACAAGTCGGGAATATGAGACAGACAAACAGCTCAACTTAATATGAAGCATATGAAAGTCTGGATTCAGGATCCGAGTCACTCGACCCCTCCAAGCTCCACGCAATAGTATCAGGAACAATTTGACCTTTCCTTCTTTGCCTCTATGATTTCTATTCACCATCAACTGGACCTTTCATGATATGACTCTCTAAGTCACTAATATATCTAGATTCTCTGTCGAAGTGACTCGAGATATAACTTTCACATAAGATTAGCTTGCTGTTCTATAAGAGTTCGTTCTTTATCGAAGGCTCTCGGTTTTGTAGCGCTTTTCGTAGTTTTACTAATGACGATAAAATAATCTTTGTTATCTACACTAGAATTTCTAACCAGAGCCTCCTGGATCAGTAATGTTTTACACGGATAGAAAAACAAACAGCTACAAGCACTGGTTATATGCAGTGTAAGAGCGGACTTGTGAGTCTTTAAACTACCTTGTCAGATTCTATCAAGCTATTCAGAAGGCAGTAAGTATAAATGAATAGCTTAGCATCTCCGTTATAGAACTTAAGATATGGATAGAGATCGGAACTAAGGATTAGGACTTATGTATACATAAATGATGTAACCAAAATTCGGTGAAACTATAACTTATGGATGACCTTTGAGCGACATTAAAGCAGCCTTGAGGGTGTCCATTTACTTGTTAGGGCTAAATGGGAGCTATAAACCTGTGTGAAGAATAAGGATTATGATTTACAGTTGGTTAGGGTTATGAATTAGATTTAAAATTTTCATCACGAACTGACATCAGCTAAAATCCTAAAGCGCTGTTTAATCAAATTGTAACACGTGTAATCAGCAGTCACTGGAAGACGGGAAGACCTAAAGCCCAACACACACAATGTTAACTGAACACTCTACACCACAGAGAGAACGAGGAATGGAGGCCAATAGACGTTTATTTAAAAATTAAAATCCGCGGGTTCTGTACAGAAAGAGAGCTAGTTTACAAAACTGTCTTATGAGTCATCCTGTAAGTTCAGTGCGTGTAGGGCTTGCTCTTCTTCTTCTAAAGCGTTTATTCTTGCTTGCCCTGCAATAGAAGGAAAACAAAATCTATTAACAACATCATACATGATGACTTTAATCCCGTTACATCGCCCCCTCTCCTAATGGGGCACTGTCCTCAGTGCCTGATCTTGGGCATGGGTATGCTGTCCCTCCTTCAGGTGGATACTTCGTAAAATCTAGTGGCCGGGGGTGGATCAGCGAGTTGAGCATCGAAGGGAAATGTCGTCTGATCGGGTTTTATCTGGTTGTAGTGCACCGTTATCACATCGTCTTTAGGTCGTTGTATGTTACGCAATACAAACGTGGTGGGCGATCGGATGAGGACAATTTCAAAGGGGCCTTGCCAGGGTTGATGGAATTTACTACAACCCCCTAGCGACGTCATTGGGCGGCGTAACCAGACGCGATCTCCAACCGTATACCTAGGTCCTTGTGCTTGACGATCATATATATCTTTTTGGTGTCCACTAGCCTTGCCTAAGTTAATGCTGACCAGACGGTAGGCATCAGCTAGTCGGTTGCGAAGATACGTATGTACGGAACATGCTCTTGTTCTTCGTAGGGCAGCAGGGGTGACTGTATCTCTACTGGTAGGCGTAGTTCGTGCCCGAACAGCAAAATAGCAGGCGAGAATCCCGTGGACCCATGTACCGACGTACGATATGCTAAAAGGCATTGGGGGAGCACCTCATCCCATAACTCAGGTGACGATCTGCTGACAAACGACTGCAAGATGGCTTTGATAGTTCTGTTTGTTCTTTCTACGAGGCCGTTACCTTCTGGGTGATAGGCGGTGGTGTGTGTCTTCTTGATTCCTAATAGCCGGCATATCTCAGTAATGAGGTGGCTTTCAAAGGATGGACCTTGGTCGGAGTGGAGTGAGACAGGGGCACCATAACGGGAGACCCAGTGATCGATGAAAGCTCGGGCAACAGTAAGGGCGTCTTGCTGTGGAAGTGGTACAGCTTCGCACCATTTAGTGAAATAATCCACCATAACCAGTATGTAGCGGTTCCCGTTTTTTGTCGTAGTTAGTGGTCCCATGATGTCTATACCAACTCGCTGGTGTGGTCCTGTCGTCACCATCGGCGTCATTGGTGCACGGGGTGTCTGCTGAGGCGATTTAAAACGGCAGCACGTGTTACAATTCTTGCAAAACTGAGCTACATCTTCGTGTATGAAAGGCCACCAAAAGCGTTGACGGACAGCGTGTTCAGTTCTCCGTTCTCCCGCATGACCAAGTTCGCGGTGTACCTGTTCCACAATGCTCTTAACTTTCACTCGCGTTACTATCAGTAGGGGTTGTTTTGATCCATTAATTAGGGATAATGTGTCACCATGTAGTTTGAGGTTGCTCCATTTAGTGCAAATACGACGAGTTGTCACGGATTCATCTTTTGGCTCCTTCATGGATGGCTTACTATTTCCATTTAGCTGTCTTTGATAAACAATCTGTAAGTCTGGATCTGTTGCATGTAGGGAGGGCCAATCCGTCTCCGGAGCTGTACTAAGAATCGCGTTAATAATATCTGTGGTCTGGGGTATTCAGGAGAGGGCATCCGCGTCTGCATGTCGATCTCCCGGTCGATACTCGCATGTGAAATCGAACTCTTGTAGTCTCTCCTGCCAGCGTGCCACTTGCCCTTCTGGTTCTCGGAAAGAGCGGAGCCACTGCAGTGCACGGTGATCCGTGCGCACACGAAAGGGTTTGCCCAGCAGATAATGGCGAAAATGTTGTAAGAATTTTACTAGTGCTAACATCTCCCGACGTGTTGTAGAATATCATGCTTCACTCTTATCTAATCGTCGACTAGCATACGCAATGACCCTTTCGTGTCCATCTCGAGCTACTTGTGATAAAACTGCTCCAATAGCCGAGGAACTAGCATCCGTATCAAGTATAAATTCGCCTCCGTCTGCTGAAGTATCTGGGAAGGCTAATATAGGTGGAAAAGTTAACCGAGCCTTCAAAGCATCGAACGCCTGTTGACACTCGCTGGTCCATAAAAATTTTCGTCCTTTGTGGGTTAATCGGTGTAAAGGTGCTGCTAATGATGCGAAATCACGTACGAAGCGTCTATAGTAAGAAGCTAGTCCAAGGAAGCTACGAACGTCTTCAGGTGATTTTGGTTGCGGCCAATTAACAATCACACGTGTCTTTTCTTTATCTGTTGCCACCCCATCTTCTGTAATGCGGTGCCCTAAGAAAAGCACTTCTTTTTGCAATAGTCGACATTTAGATGGTTTCACTTTTAGGTTATGCTGCCTAATACGTTGTAGGACTGCCTTCAAATTGGTATTATGTTGTCCTGGCGTGCTGCCATATACAATAATATCGTCAAGGTAGATTAAGCACTGGTGCGGTACGAGACCTTGCAGAACCGTCTGCATCAATCGTTGAAAGGTAGCTGGAGCGTTAGTTAGCCCGAAAGGCATTACTTGAAATTCATATAAGCCATTAGGCACTACAAATGCAGTTTTTTTCTATCTTGGGGTCGGACTTCCACTTGCCAATACCCTGATGCTAAGTCTAACGTTGAGAACCAGCGAGCACCTTTCATGGCATCTAAGGTAGCGTCTATCCGTGGAAGTGGAAAAGAATCACGCTTAGTTATAGCATTAAGGCGTCGGTAATCTACACACAGTCGTAGGGAGGAATCCTTCTTTTTTACTAAGACAATTGGCGATGCCCAGGGTGACGAAGATGGTACAATAATCTTTTTTTCTAGCATATCTTTTATCATTGATTCTAAATGAGGCTGATAATGCACCGGGACTCTGCGAGGTGGTTGGCGTAATGGCATGTGGTCACCTGTGACAATGGAATGTTGCACAATGGTTGTCCGATTTCCAGAGATATTCTCCGAGAAAACAGTGCTAAATCGTTGGAGTACGTCAATGGTAGCTCGACGGTCCTTTTCACTTATTAATTGGTTATCTTGTACCTGACGTACAATCTCTGCAGTTCCCACCTGGGCTACGGACTTAGTTGGTATTTCATGGTGTTGTATTTGCACGACAACTCCACCAATACTCGCTTCTGACTTATTCATGTGTATAGAGACCTGGTATTTTAACATGAAGTCGACCCCGAGAATCATGTCCCAAGTCAGTGTGGGGCAAACCCAGAATTCATGTTGAAAAGGCTTCTTGTCAATCGTCAGCTCTAACCCTATCTTAGAACACGCTTTCAAGGGTTCTCCGCTCGCGGTAATTAAGGTAGAAGAGCATTGTTTACGCTGAGTGCTGGGGTTAAGTTTCTGCAAGAGGTCTTCCTTGATCAAGGATACTGAAGCTCCTGTATCTAATAGTATATTAATCTCAGTACTTTGCACTCTACCCTTAATAGTAACAGGGCACAAATGTTTAACATAGCAAGACGATATATGCAAACGACACTGCTTACCTCTGTTTTTCACGCGGTTATGCCCGCATTTCTTGGCATTTTTGCCGAAACGTCTGCAGTAGAAGCATTCTGTTTGCTGGCCTCGATAGTTGTCCCTTGACGACCGTCCGTTCCATGTGGAAGTCGGCTGCCCTAGTCTACTATTCCGGTCAGGGAACTCTCTGATAGCCGCGGCGCTTCGAAAGCTATCTTGTAGATTAGGTTCGGTGGCTTCATCGATAGTCATCACGGTTGGTCGATAGGTCGCCAATGGAACTGACAGTCTTTCAGCAGTCAACAACCGAAGTGCCGTTCGTTTCAAGTCGGCTGTGTCAGCCGGTGGCACTCGAAGTAGATGTTCTCGCAGTGCACCTGGCAGCAGTCCTTCAATAAAACGGGAGCGTGTAATTTCTTCTCGCCCCAAGATGTCCAGGCTAGGGAATGCCTGGGTTGCTAGCTGCTGTAATGAGTGAAAATAGTCGATGGGGCTTTCCTGAGGTTTCTGGTGGCGAGACAAAAACCGAATTGTCATCTGCTGGGTGTCTACGGGCAGGGAAAAACAGTCGTCTAGAATTCTCCAGTTTTGTGAGAGCGTGTTACTGGCCGCAAAACCGTTCGCTATAGCCCTGCGTACTGCTTCATCGCTCAGATAGGAAACAAGGTAGTTGAAATGCTCGGTCAATGGAACTCTCTGAAGGTATGCTGTGACTTTAAATTTCCAAACGGAGTAATCTGATGATGTTTCGAGCAGTGGTGGCTGGTGTGGGGTTGAACTGGGAGTAGCCCTGATTGGAATCAGAGGGGGTTCGTCTAGGTTCTCATCGCGTTTTTCCATCTCACCTCCGCCACCAGTTGTAACACGTGTAATCAGCAGTCACTGGAAGACGGGAAGACCTAAAGCCCAACACACACAATGTTAACTGAACACTCTACACCACAGAGAGAACGAGGAATGGAGGCCAATAGACGTTTATTTAAAAATTAAAATCCGCGGGTTCTGTACAGAAAGAGAGCTAGTTTACAAAACTGTCTTATGAGTCATCCTGTAAGTTCAGTGCGTGTAGGGCTTGCTCTTCTTCTTCTAAAGCGTTTATTCTTGCTTGCCCTGCAATAGAAGGAAAACAAAATCTATTAACAACATCATACATGATGATTTTAATCCCGTTACAAAATGGATGAATGAATGTCCCGCCAAGATCCAAGACATGTCACCTTATATCTTATTGGTTCGTCCATAAATTATAGTCTCTTTATAGTGTAGCGGTAAATAAATCCCCAAAATAAATAGCTCTGTAAGTTTTCGACATTGGATGTTGACCATATGTTTTAGTGGACTCATCTAGCTGAAGGCGCTCGGTCAGGCATCCGCACCAGATCACGTGTGGTGACGCCGTGCTCAACATCAACCGCAATCGCTAGCCAGATTAGATCAGAGAATTCCGATATATTGGTCATCGCCAAATATACTCTTCCGATCTCCTCGACTCTGTCTTTTGATTTCTCTGGGTGGGAACGAAATACATTAGAAGGTGTTACTGGTAGAAGCGTTGTCAAACACTGAATACCCATGACATCAATAGAATTCAGGGTTACAGTTAAGATTATGGTTTAGGATTTCCAGTTAACCTATATGTAATTTGACGCATAGTCCTAAACCTTAACTTAAACTCTATGTATTAAACCATCTATCTTAATTCGAAATAATATCTACAGCCTTATATGTTAACAACAAAGCCAAAAACAGAAGTTCAGACAATCCACTGTTTTCAATAAGGGTTAACATGTTTCCTCAGTGAAACCAATCATAATAAAGTCAATGTGCAACAATTCCTTCGTGAAATTATCTAATTCATCATCAATATGTATATTTCGTGACCCTGGAGTTACCTTGTGACGGGATTAAAATCATCATGTATGATGTTGTTAACGGATTTCGTTTTCTTTCTATTGCAGGGCAAGCAAGAATAAATGCTTTAGAAGAAGAAGAGCAAGCCCTGCATGCACTAAACTTACAGGACGATTTATAAGACCGCTTTGTAAACTAGCTCTCTTTCTGTACAGAACCCGCGAATTATAATTTTCAAATAAACGACTATGTGTCTCCATTCCATGTTCTCTTTGTGGTGTGAAGTGTTCAGTTAACATTGTGTGTGTTGTGGATTTAGGTCTTCCCGCTTTCCAGTGACTGCAGATTACACGTGTTACAACCTGAACGTTCAGATTTGACTCTGCTATATAATTCAATCCTAAATGGTTCAAATGGTTGTGGACGGAATAGAAGAAGCTTTCGCTTAACAGGCTTCCGTGTCTAGTAGCAGGGGATCACCAATACCTCCAGGCAGGAACCTAGGTATGCTAACAATAAAAGAGGAAAAGAAATTAGTAAATCATAGTGTGATACTATCCTTAGTCCTTAAGAATAGATCAAGTTGCCTCTTAAAGGACTCCTGGGAATCGCTTGGACTAGCTCAGCCGGCAGCGAATTCGAGTATTTGACAACTCTTAAGGAGTCGAAGTTGTGCCTCCAGTTTCTGGGTATTACCTCTCAGGTTAGTGTTGGAACTAAGCTTAAGTAGGTGTTTGAGAGGATGTCCAGAAGTGTTAAGGATACTATAAGCCATTAGGAGGTCATCCCTAAGACGTCTATACTCTAATGGATAAAGTTCTAGTGAATGGAGGCGCTCTTCGTAAGGTTTAAATCTGAGTCCTCGAACTGATTTCGTGGCTCGCCGTTGGATACGCTCCAGGGTGTCCTTATCCTTTTGAAATGAGGGGGGAAATATTATGTTTCCGTACTCTAAATGGGGACGGATAAAACTATTGAAGATTATGTTAAAAGTTCTTCCGTCAAACTGACCAGAATGCGCTGCAGTGTTATCAGTGCAAGGCATTTTTGTCACAGTTAGCGTAAGACTTTGAATCGTAGGGCACCAGGACTCCTAGATCTTTTTCGACTCGGGATATTACTAAAGAGGAGTTTCTTAAGTTATAACTGTAGTCTGCAACATGTCGCAGATGGACTACTTTACACTTTGAAGTGTTAAATGTAGGTTCATTATAGTCTGCCTAACTTTGAAGACGAGTCAGATCCTCCTGAAGTGCCTGTATATCTTCTTGGTTGCATATCCCTCTCCAACGTTTCACATCATCAGCAAAATGTAATACGTCTGACGACACTGTTGTGGAAGGTCGTTTATATAAAACAAGAAGAGAAGAGGTCCTAGCACTGAGCCCTGGGGGACTCCACTAGGACATTCAATAGCCTGAGAGAAAGTGAAGTTAACCCTGGCCTTAAAATGTCGATTTTTCAAATATGAAGTGAGCCAATCGATTAGAGGTGGTCTGATACCCACTCGTTTGAGCTTATTGATAAGACATGTTTGGTTAACCTTATCAAAAGCTTTTGAGAAATCTAGGTAGATGATATCAACCTTCCCCTTGTGATCAAGGATGGTTGTCCATCTGTCCACCGCAGTCATCAGGTTGGTAATACAAGAGTAACCCTTCCTGAAACCATGCTGTTGGGGTGAGAAGAAATGTAAGGACAGTAAATAGTCATTTATACCATCGCATATCAGGGACTCCATGAGTTTTGAAGGTATGGAGAGAAGAGCCACCGGTCGGTAACTTGAAGGTTCGCTGCGACGACCTCCTTTGTAAATTGGTGTGATGTGAGCCAGCCTCCAACTGTTCAGTAGATATGTATTGTGAAATCATGTGTTACAGCACAATACATTTCCTCCTTGACGGAAAAGAAGTAGTTTGATTACCTAATATTGGTAATTACAACCAACGTTTCGAAAAGTAGACATATAAACAATAAGGCTACAAAATCTACCAGATAGCCATTAAGAAGAACACTAATAATAATGCACACAATATTTTTAGTTCTAGGAATAACACATAGTTGAACTGATTATAAAGTGAGTCATACTTTTGAAATGAACAGATTTGGGTTGGAGTGCCGTAGTGAACATCAACTCTGGAGTACAAGTACATCCAGCTGACGAGCCGCAAATAGAACGAGGCGCGCGTCCTGGTTTCCACCGCTATCCAACATCGATTCTTGATTACTACTGCGTCTTTCTGTAACTTATTTTTCTAGCTGTAGATTGCCCCCAGTCACAGCAAGGCACACGATCAATTCATACTACCAACAAATACTCAATAATTATCCCGAGCTATACCAAACGTGACAGTAGAGCCGTGTATAACATGCAATGTTACACATTACATCACGACGACAAGACCACCTGTATTCTCGAAAGCGCGTCCAGTAGCTCCCAAAAAAACTGGGGTTGACCATAAACGAATTCGACAACATGGTAGACTTGGGAATCATTCGGCCATCAAACAATCCATTGGCATCTCCTTCGCACATGGTCCCTAAAAAGGACAGCAACGACTGGCGTTCAATTTTTGACTATCGGAGATCGAACGCGATAACAAATCCTGACCGTTACCCATCGTCTCATATTTACATCTTGACAGCTACCCTGAAAAGTGCGACTGCTTTTTCGAAAATCGACTTGCTTAAAACATTATTCAAATTCCCATGGCCGACAATGATATTCCTAAATCCGCTATCATTAATCCCATCCGGTCTCTAAGGATTCCCGCGTATTGCTTTCAGCTCAAAAAATGTTGTACAATTTTAGAGAGATTCATCGATGACATTTTTCGAGGTCTCGATTCCGTACATGAGTATGTTGATGACTACTTGATCATAAGCCCGGATACAAAATTTCATCTTCGCCATATGGACCTTGTCCTCGACTACAAAAGCACGTTACTACTGTAAACATTGAGAAATGTCGAATGGGCATCGACTTTCTTGATTTTCATGGACATTCTGATGGTCAAGGCATCCGACCTCTAAAAAGCAAAGTGGAACCACTCCGAATTACGCAGAACAAACCACAACCAAGCGGCTATGCACGTTCAAGGGCCTCCTCAATTAAGGAACTTATCGCCAAAGCAAAATTGCTCGCACAACAGAACACCGAAGCACCCATTATTATCGCAGAAGGCGCATCCGACTCGGCGATCGGAAGAGTGTTAAAATAATGTGTTAACCACACCTGGCAACATTCGGCATTCTTCTCGAAACGGTTCCTAGACAGCGAATTGAGGTTTAGGACTTTCTGTTGAAGGCCGAGAATTCACAAACAACAAATGTCGCTCAACGTCTTTCACACTTCCTTTTGACCATGTTTATTTGGATTCGGTAGGATTTTTACTGTCGTAACCGATGGTTGAAGACACTGGGTAACATGACACCGAATCGATCACAAAGGCGTAGATGTATACACTTTCTGTTTTCTCTTGAACTATGAGATTAAAATTGCTTTATACTTTTCTTTTGTTATGACCTTGATCTGTCTACTCTAGATTAAGACCTTGACGCAATAGGTTGGCCAGTTTAACCTTGAGGCTAGTACTCGTGAGTTCGAGGTATGGTAGGTAGAAGAAAACTATTCTGGCACCCGACTGGCTGGCAAGCGCGGTAATGAGAGAAGACAAGACAGCTGGAACACTATTGGCTGTATTGCGATATCATGATTTCCTGTGAAATCTCTGAATTCAGATTAGTGCAAAAAGGTACATGAATAAATAGGTGATTTACCTGACCACAACGTAAAGTAATTCGGAAAAATACAATTATGTCCGAAACTGGGAATTAGGGTAGAAAATAAGGAGCAAAATATTATGTTAAATTACAATAGCTTCGGAACAAAAAGAGGTATGGCAATGAATGATACATCGAACGAAAGCTCACGTTCTGTAGAATAAAATAGGGACAAAAATAAATGTCAGTTTTACAAGCTTTGGATAAAATGAAATAACGTCCCGAAAAGTAGCTTTCGTAGTTTGTCGGGGCTTCTTGTTTCCCTGTTCACATCATCTTTCTACGACCTAATTCTTTCTTCATGTATTATATCCTACCTATTACGTTGTGTCAGTCATTTTCTCAAGTATGTTTTTGCCTATGTTGAATAATGTTAGCCATACTGGTAGATGCAAATCACTTGGTTGAAGTTTGTGTGACTATCGTAACGAATGATTGGAGACTCTGGGTGAAATGACTCAAAATCGATCACAATGACGTAGATGTATACACTCTCTGTCTTCCCTTAAACTATGAGATTAAAATTGCTTTATATCTTCCTTTATACTACCTAATTCTTTCTTCATGTATTATATCCTTATATGCATTCTTTCTCTTTATATATTACCACCATTGAATTAACTACTTCTATGAACTCGGTGTTCATCTCGTTGTGCTAATGAGGTGTGGCAACTTGGACCGATGCATATATGTGTCTGGTTCTACGTTGTAGCTGACTGACTGACAAATATGTAAGAATAATAAATCATGTATAGAATATAAACCACTCAGTTATTTCAGGACATTGCTTTAAAGATGACATGAGGTAGAAAGTTAAAGAGAGAACAATGTCACAAACAGACTGTCTTCAAACCAGGTAAAGCACTTTAAAACAATGAAAATAAGGTGATTGTTGTTTCAATTACAATACGCTAAGTTCGTCAAACTAGTACAATTGAAAATTCGTTTTTACTAAATGAATGTACCAAACTTGTAATATGTCAGCACTATATGGTAACATTTTAAAAGGCAAAATACATTCATTAAAACAGGATGCATGAAGAAAAATAATAAGTGCACCACTCTCTAAAGTAGTGAACTGTATATATATTTTTGTAAATAGGAAGGCCTAGTAGAACGATAATTAGAAGTGGTAAGATTGACTACAATGACGTAGAAGTGTACACTCTCTGTCTTCCCTTAAACTATGAGATTAAAATTGCTTTATATCTTCCTTTATACTACCTAATTCTTTCTTCATGTATTATATCCTTATATGCATTCTTTCTCTTTATATATTACCACCATTGAATTAACTACTTCTATGAACTCGGTGTTCATCTCGTTGTGCTAATGAGGTGTGGCAACTTGGACCGATGCATATATGTGTCTGGTTCTACGTTGTAGCTGACTGACTAGGTGTTAAACGGATGCTTTTACTCAATGTTCAGAAGCTGTACCCATCAAAGACGTTAGTGCTGAAGCAGCGACCCGCGTCTTCGTCAAACTATATGTTGCGAACTTCTGCTGCTCTTCGACTATCAATACACACCGTGGACGTCAGTTCAAATCTGAACTTTTCTGCCGTCTAACTACCCTATTAGGAATCACGTGATTCAGAATAATCGCTTACGACCCACAAGCAAACGGGTTGGTAGAACGCTTCCACTAACAGCTTAAAACGTCACTCTCAGCAGAAACGTCTCGCAGTGGACCGACGCTCTACCATTTGTTTTACTCGGTGTTTGCAATGCAACGAAACTTGACATTGGATACACGGTAGCTCAACTCGTTTATGGAACGACACTTCGACCTCTAGTAGAATTCGTGGATCCTTCACCTTATTCAATGAATATGACTCTAATCTCTTATGCGAGATGGCTTACAAGCATCATGCGTTCAGTCAAACATGTTGCCACTAGACCACAATCAACTAATATTTTCTCTCAACCTGCCATACGATAGGGTACACACGTCTTTGTACGTCGCAACTTACTGCAACGACTCCTCAAAACGACATACGAAGGACCTTTTAAAGTTTCTCAGCGTAAACCCAAGTACTATATAATCGATAGGAAGAAAACTAACGACAGAATCAGTATCGATTTCCTCAAAGCCGTGTATTTGGAGGGAAACCCTAATCATGTCGATTTTTTTTCGACACGATCGAAAGACAAGAGCTTCGAAATTACGATACCTCACCTGATAATCCACAATCGCGATGACACTTAGGTGGTATGTGACAACCGACTCCAAACGATGCGTCCTGGCGGAAGAGTAAGGTTTCCCGAACACGCAGACAATTACTGCATGCAATACACTACATAACACCGTTTTGTCTCGATATTTTTGTATTGTGTCAATAAAGCAAATCAAACAATTTTTAATATGCCTTTAAATATACTTACTGTTTCATTCGGAAAATAAACAAAATTTTTCGTTGCTGATATGCTTGCTTATATATGTACGTATTTATTTTTTCGAAAAAAACTAAAGCGTCATTTACTATGTGTCTGGTTTCTTCTATCAATACAACAAGACTTGTCTAGAGGCACGAAAGACGAATCTAGACCGTGATTCTACATTGGTTAGCCAGAATATAGAAACTCAGCTGTATATTAATTCTCAGTTTCACTTTAACTTTTTCGATCGATTTTTACCTGTGTTCCTTGAATAATGCTCACGTTTATTATCGTGACGTATTATTGATTGGTAGTCATAGCGTACTAGCTCAGTCAATATTATTATCTGGTAATCTATATTTATTAATAGCCATGATGGTTCATTTACAAGATATAGTAGCATTCACATGCTACAGTGAAATAAACTTGTTAAAGCATCAAGCACTAGCAAACATAGCCCCTAATTGACTTAGATGCACACGGGCTAGCAACATCAGCAAGAACTTAGTCGTTATCTGGACTCGATACTCCGTCTTGTTGCCTCATCTAACATCCTAATATTTTTCGAACCACAGTTCGTCACACATTTGTCATGGGTTCCTGCTGACGCCTTCATCGTCACATGTAACACGTGTTGTCGATGTTTATTTGGAAACAGAAGAGATTAAAAGCAACAGCACACAAACCAAGATCGGTGAATATCTCAGGAACAATAACGCAACTCACATATGCCGCGAAAATCAAATAACGAGATTCGAGTGCAAGAGGGGAAATATTGTTGCGACATTAGGGTTTCTTACTGAACACACTCCTATGTGCTACAAGGAAGTCAGTTCCTCAAACTGTCCTCAAAAGCTACAAGCAACCTACAATCATCAAGAACCGCACTCTTCATTTGATAAGCCGCAAAAGGCACTGTTGAGCGAAATGTAAACGAACTGGTTACAACGGGACATATGCACAACAAGAGAAGACAGACTTCAGTACCAGATGAAGCTTATCGATAAGTGTCTCCAATCCGAAAAGCTTATTACGTTATCCAGCTTCTCTTAGACAAGCCAAAACTAGAGTTTGTCAGATGCTGGGTCGTAATGGCCCGAATGACAACGATGGTGATACCGCTAATCTTCTGACTCAACAGTACTCTCGAACATTTCAAACGACCCACATCAACTATACTGATGAAAGCTTAATCTGTAACTGCACAGGACTTTCCCGAGTGAACCTGAGCGCTGACTTGGTATTCCGGAAACTGCAGTTCCTATACAGGGAACTCTTCCTGGTCCGGATACTGTTCATTCTGCTACACTGAGGAAAGTAGCTTCAATCACGGCAATACCGCTTAGCGTGATGTTCCCACACTCGCTAAGCCGAGGCTCATGACCTGAAATTCGGAAGCTGGCTATCATCATACCAATTTTCAAAGGAGTTCGACGAAGTGAACGTTCAAGCTACCAACCGATGGTTCTTCTCTCCATACCTTCAAAAATCATCAAGTCCCCGATATGTAGCAATATACACGACTATTTGTCATTCATAAACTTCTAACCCCAACAGCACGGTTACAGGAAGGGTGGACATATGGACAACCATCCTTGATCACAAGGGGAAGGTTGATATCATCTACCTAGATTTCTCAAAAGCTTTTGATAAGGTTAACCAAACATGTCTTATCAATAAGCTCAAACGAGTGGGTATCAGACCACCTCTAATCGATTGGCTCACTTCATATTTGAAAAATCGACATTTTAAGGCCAGGGTTAACTTCACTTTCTCTCAGGCTATTGAATGTCCTAGTGGAGTCCCCCAGGGCTCAGTGCTAGGACCTCTTCTCTTCTTGTTTTATATAAACGACCTTCCACAACAGTGTCGTCAGACGTATTACATTTTGCTGATGATGTGAAACGTTGGAGAGGGATATGCAACCAAGAAGATATACAGGCACTTCAGGAGGATCTGACTCGTCTTCAAAGTTAGGCAGACTATAATGAACCTACATTTAACACTTCAAAGTGTAAAGTAGTCCATCTGCGACATGTTGCAGACTACAGTTATAACTTAAGAAACTCCTCTTTAGTAATATCCCGAGTCGAAAAAGATCTAGGAGTCCTGGTGCCCTACGATTCAAAGTCTTACGCTAACTGTGACAAAAATGCCTTGCACTGATAACACTGCAGCGCATTCTGGTCAGTTTGACGGAAGAACTTTTAACATAATCTTCAATAGTTTTATCCGTCCCCATTTAGAGTACGGAAACATAATATTTCCCCCCTCATTTCAAAAGGATAAGGACACCCTGGAGCGTATCCAACGGCGAGCCACGAAATCAGTTCGAGGACTCAGATTTAAACCTTACGAAGAGCGCCTCCATTCACTAGAACTTTATCCATTAGAGTATAGACGTCTTAGGGATGACCTCCTAATGGCTTATAGTATCCTTAACACTTCTGGACATCCTCTCAAACACCTACTTAAGCTTAGTTCCAACACTAACCTGAGAGGTAATACCCAGAAACTGGAGGCACAACTTCGACTCCTTAAGAGTTGTCAAATACTCGAATTCGCTGCCGGCTGAGCTAGTCCGAGCAACTCCACAGTAGTCATTCATGAGAAAACACATATTCTTAAGGATGATTTATCAATTTTTTTTTGTCGTTAATATACCTAGGCTCCTGCCTGGAGGTATTGGTGATCCACTACTACTAGATACGGAAGCCTCGTTAAGCGGAAGCCTCGTTAAGCGGAAGCCTCTAATATTCCGAACATAACCATTTGAAGGAAACCTTTCCTCAATATTGAACCATTTAGTGCCGGGAGATTCCTTTCTTCTACAGCCAGTTGTACAGTCACTAAGATTTGGTTTGATTTGAAGGAGTACTGGGTAGGAATAGATTTTTGTAATGTTTATTTAGTTCGGTAATCATATAAACACATCACTAATCACATTAAATGTAGTACGTCCTGATAATGTCTGTGGAAAGTTTATATATTAAGTGATCTGCTTGTTGGTGTTTGCCTAACGGCATTATATAACCTGTTCGCTTATGGCATCCTACTTTTTGGTCATGTCGGGGAAGGGGGCTCAAAACATGTTCGATTCCAGAAACACAACAATGTCCCGTAAATATAAATGAATATTTATGGCTCCCTATTATGGGTCAAAAAAGATATCACTCTAAGTACTTATTAATTAATTTCAAGCATTCAGTAAACAACTTAGTACATAAATTTTGTGTTCACTCAAAAGTCTCAGTAAGTCTTATAAGCTAAACATTGGCTCCTTAAATGGATTATTCTGGACGATATGTCCTGTTACTGGTTCGCGTGTAGAGGTAAAGTTAAATATGTGAGTACATGTACAACTCCAGTTAAAAAGTTCACCAGGTCATCCTACCTTAAAACCATAATACAATTTCAGTCTGAAAAGACTTAAGATCCTTAGTGATTTGATCTCAAGTCGTCAGTTGCTTTAAACAGAACTGCTGCCCGCTTGCCAAACTGTAACGTAAGGAATCATGCCGTAGAATTGCAATCTACCAGGCTGATACATTGGTTTAGATAGACAAACGTTATGTCAGGCCATTGAAGCACGTGGTAAAAACCTTAAAAAGTTCGCAGAGAGTTGGGTCAATAATCTGCAAAGTTACTTGTTGGTCTTAGTTATTAGTATGTAAGTGGGTGAAGTTCATTAAAAACTGGTTATGAATATACTCATTTCTTCAATTTACCCACATCTCTCAAATATTTATTATTGTGTATACGTTTTCGTGTTCAGTCTACTCTATTGCAAAACCTAATACCTGGAAGTAATGCAATTTTGTGTGCGGCTCCATAATTTTTTACGGATTATAAGTTTTTTTTTCACGTGAAATTAGTCTCATGAATAGCATAAGAAAATTTTTTGCATCACTTAAGAAAATGTGACTTAGTAATTTAACGTATCTTTTTAGTAGTCTGAGGATTATCCAGTAGCAAGATAATTCACTTCGCGTTTGAGGATCTCACTCCAAAACAATGAATATTTTACCAAAAAAAAGGTAATGTTTTTTGTATGTTATTGATTAACAGATGGCATGTTTTAAAAAAAGAGAACATTGCTCGGGTGAGGTCAGATGAGGCAAAATATGAAGAGGAGCGAAGAAAATTTGAAATTAAAGCACAACTTGCTGTAAGGCATCTCAAAATCTTCGATTGACTTTATACGTTTAGGATCAGGAAGCGCGAATAGATTATTTAAGAAGACAAAAAAATAACCTAACATCTAGCTCGGGATCAGATGGATTCCAGATAACTCTAACAAAAGATAGTATCGTAAGTTGCGGATCGCAATAATCGGATAGCCAAAAGCTGAATGTCTCACAAGGAAACGCAGAATACGAAAATGAGAAGAAGATCGAACAAGAGAGAAAAGAGAAAGCAGTTGGGATTTTGACTTATTTAGGCCAAACTGTTCTTGATGCTGCCGGTGAAAAGCCGTGGTATGATGTGCACCCTCGAACTTATGAGCGTCGTGAGAGCGAACGAAGAAAGTAAGCGCTATGGCATTTGATGATCAATCTATAGGACCAAAGAAGAACTGGAAATAAAGAAGAAGACATTGGCTGACCCATTAACAGAAATGAAGAAGGTCGAGGAGATGTTCAAACACAATAAGGAAGTAAAAAGGCAGAGCGAAGCAGCTGAACTTCAACGTGCCAGTGCTTGCATTCATGCTATGCCAACCTTATTTCCTGATGACATAATGGTACCAAAGTGCCCATACAAAGAGGTTTGTTTAGGTTTAGTTCTACTTTGCTGTTTCTAAGTTTTATACTTATGCAACTGGTGGGTTAATTTATATGATGTCGTTTTGCTGTCAGCAGGGACTGGAAACTATCATCACAGAGTAGGAAGTTGCATTTACTTACTTACTTACGCCTGTTACTCCCAATGGAGTATAGGTCGCCGACCAGCATTCTCCAACCCACTCTGTCCTGGTCCCTTTCTAGTTCCATCCAATTCTTGTTCATTTTTCTCATGTCTATTTCCATTTCCCGGCGTAATGTGTTCTTTGGTCTTCCTCTTTTCCTTTGGCCTTGAGGATTCCATGTGAGGGCTTTTCTTGTGACGCAGTTGGGTGCTTTCCTCAATGTGTGTCCTATCCACTTCCAGCGCTTCTTCCTGATTTCTTCCTCCGCTGGGATCTGATTTGTTCTCTCCCACAGTACGTTGTTGCTAATAGTGTCCGGCCAACGGATCTGAAGCATTTTGTGTAGACAACTGTTAATAAACACCTGTGTTTTCTGGATGATGGCTTTCGTAGTTCTCCAGGTTTCTGCCCCATACAGTAGAACTGTCTTGACATTTGTATTGGAAATCCTGACCTTTGTGTTGGTTGACAGTTGCTTTGAGTTCCAGATGTTCTTCAGTTGTAAATATGCTGCTCTTGCTTTGTCGATCCGCGCCTTCACATCTGCATCAGATCCACCCTGTTCATCAATGATGCTGCCCAAATATGTAAAGGTTTTTACATCTTCCAAATCTTCTCCGTCAATTGTGACTGGATTGGTGCATGCTGTGTTGTATCGGAGAATCCTGCTTTTCCCTTTGTGTATATTGAGACCTATTGCTGCTGAGGCTGCTGCCACACTGTTCGTCTTCTCCTGCATTTGTTGTTGCGTTTGGGATAGAAGGGCCAGATCATCCAACTGCATCCTAGATGTCCATTGTATCCCGTGCTTCCCTTCAGATGTTGACGTCTTCATGATCCAGTCGATCACCAGGAGAAAGAGAAAGGGTGAGAGTAAGCAACCTTGCCTAACACCGGTCTTCACTTCGAACGACTTTGTCAACTGTCCTCCATGCACGATTTTGCAGTGTAATCCATCATATGAGTTCTGTATGATATTGATTATCTTCTGAGGCACTCTGTAGTGTCGAAGAAGTTTCCATAATGTTGTTCTGTCCATGCTATCAAATGCCTTTTCGTAGTCAATGAAGTTGATGTAGAGTGATGAATTCCATTCAATTGATTGTCCCACAATGATCCGTAGAGTTGCGATTTGGTCTGTACACGATCTATCCTTACGGAATCCTGCCTGTTGGTCTCGAAGTCGGGCGTCTACGCAGTCCTTCATCCTGTTTAACAATACCCTGTTGAAGACTTTTCCCGGTATTGAGAGAAGAGTGATGCCCCTGTAGTTATCACACTTGCTGAGATCGCCTTTCTTTGGTATTTTGATCAGGAGTCCTTCTTTCCAGTCTTTTGGTACTTGTTCCTCATCCCAAATCTTATTGAAGAGAATGTGGAGTATCCTTGCAGTTGCCGCTACGTCTGCTTTTAGTGCCTCTGCTGGAATGTTGTCTGGTCCCGCTGCTTTGCCACTCTTGATTTGTCTGATGGCCATGCTGATTTCTTCAATTGTTGGTGAGCCAACATTGATTGGGAGGTCCGTGAGTGCTGCTTCGATGTTGGGTGGGTTCAGTGGAGCCGGTCGATTCAAGAGTTCTTTGAAGTGTTCTACCCACCTGTTTTGTTGCTCTTCAATGTTGGTGATTACCTTGCCTTCCTTGCTTTTCACTGGTCGTTCTGGTTTGCGGCGATTTCCAGAGAGTTTCTTTGTCGTGTCATACAGTTTTCTCATGTTTCCTTCTCTTGCAGCCTTTTCCGCCGTCGTTGCTAAATCTTCCACATATTTACGTTTGTCGGTTCTGATGCTCCTCTTCACTTGTTTGTTTACTTCTGTGTATCCAGCTTGTGCCTTGGCTTTTTCTGCTCTTGTTCGCCTGGTATTGATTGTTGCTTTCTTGTTCCTCTTTTCTTGAATCTTATCCCGTGTATCAACAGTGATCCATTCCTTGTGGTGGTGCTTCTTGTGATCCAGGACCTCACGACATGTTGAAGTGATTGCCTCTTTGATCCCCTTCCAGTTGCTCTCTACAGTAGTTCCTTCTCCATTGAGTAGATCGTGAAAGGCCTGGAACTTGTTGTTGAGGACTATCTTGAATTTGTTGAGCTTGTTAGTATCCTGAAGAAAGGCTAACCAGAAAAAAAGTTGCTTTTAGCCATTGGTATTTATCTAAAACACGGAAGACGATTACGAGCATTGTTTTGTTGGTTACAGAAGCTCACTGTGCTCTGTATTGAAATCGATAACTGGTTCGCGTATACTTCATACTTTGATAACTTAAATTTCAGTAGCGGTAATTTTTAGCAAGCGGTCAGTTAATCTAAGTACTCAACCACTGGATCGCTTGAGGTACTTCGGTCTTAGAAGCTAAGTAGTATATCAAACCACACAGCAAAAGTGACTCGAAACAAAGTAGAAAACTCAACGCTTGGTCAACTAAGTCATCATTTGCGATAGTTGTTAAGCAAAGCACTAGGACCCTGCACTTTGTTTATTTATTTGGACACATAAACATTGGTACAAGAGGGCACCAAATATTTATGCGCCACACAAAACAATGAGATTTCGAAGAGAAAGAAAAAAGAATAACGAATAGATTAGTGTAAGGTGGTGTAATAATAATAATAATACTAATAATAATAATGGTAATAATAATGACGGAAACAGAAAGGTACAGCTAAAAGAATTCTTCCAGTTAAGGAAGTTACAACTACTGTTTTATGAAGAAAGTAAAAGAACGTTACAGCAGGATCGAAACTGGCTTCCATTCTGAGCCATATCTGATAACGTCTCTAGCCACTGTGTAGCACCACCTCTCAGACCCCAACCAGGGAGTCGGGAAGGACCAACAGAAGCCAGTCCTTTGCAGCTTTCTTTCATACCACGACACCATGTCATACACTGACTACCTCTCCTCTTTTTCAAACTGTTATAATCTCTCTTTCTTACGGTATGACCCAGCTATACCTATTGCTTAGTATTCTTGGACACCAGATCACTCGACAAGACCCCAAATCAGAACACGGTTGAACAGAAAATATATTATATTCCAAATAACAAGGTTAGATGGAAGTAAGATGCAAGTAAGAAGCACAATAGGGAAAACGTTAGTACATTTATAGTTTTTACATGAGAGGATTCTAGAGTATTCTCCAAGTATCGACTAGTGTTGATTGGATAAGAATTAGCCAATCAGCGTGCACCAAAGCAATCGTGCATTGAGCATGCTTTAATCCAGTCTATGGCCCGCTAACACCAACCAGTCCCAGAGTCGGCAAATAATGCACGATATGGAATTCTCTGGGACGACATTCGTAGAACATGTCCAAGCCACCAAAGTCGGTGTTTCAAGATGGTGACACCAATTGAATTATCGTCTCTGCGCCCGAACACATGATGCCGAACCCTTGCATTACTAACATGGTGTTGACACTGGATGTCAGCAATCCTTCGGAGACAGCGATGATCACACAGAGAGAGTCGTCTAACATCCCCAAATCGGAGGCCAGGTTTCACAAGCATAGAGCAAAACTGCTCTCACCGACGCGTTGTAGATCCGACCTTTTACAACTAGACTGACATCACGAAGGCGCCAAAAATGGCCCAGATTGGCATAAACCGCTCTGGCTTTCACTATATGTGCATTGATCTCATCAGTCAGGCCACCACCAGCACTTATGCAGCTGCCTAGATACACGAACTCCTCAACTACTTCTATCTGCTCATCATCCAGGGTGAGTACAGGATTAGAATCCTGCCAGTCTTGTAGAAGTATTTTGCAGTTCGAAGGTGCAAAGCACATACCATACCTACGGACACTGATTGCCAACTGATTAAGTGCGGATTGCATGGCTTGGGTATTTTCGCACAGTAAGACAATATCATCCGCATACTCAAGGTCGAGAAGTCTTTCTCCAGGCAACAGATCCACACCGCCATTACTTACATCCATCAGAGCTGTTTCCAGAAGATCGTCGATGGCAAAGTTGAAGAGGAATGGTGAGATTGGGCAACCCTGCCTAACCCCACTGCTTGAATGGGATAATGGAGAGAGGTGGTTGTATGCCCTCACTCTGCCTGAGGTGTTTGTATGTAGAGCCTTTAAGATGTTAATAAACTTCTCAGGCACACCCTTCTTCAATAGACAATCCTAGAGAGTAGTCCTGTCCAACGAATCGAAGGCAGCCCTGATGTCAAGAAACACTACGATTGTTGGCCTTTGATAAGTATGACGGTGCTCTAACATTTGGTGGAGGGTGAAGATGTGATCAATACATCCTCGACAAGAACAAAAACCAGCCTACTCCTCGCGAGTCAATAATTCTCGGGTTTTGAATAACCTACGAAGTATGACAGAAGCTAATAGTTTGGACGCAATCGGAAGTAGACTTATACCCCGATAGTTGTTAGAGGAACGACGTGAATGAAACGACAATATTTACGGAAAATACTATACTTGCTGCACATCACACTAATTTTTCAAAGTAAATGAGTCAGAAATAAAGCACAAAACAACCGCAGACACCCATGCAATTTGAAAATCATTTACGTTTCTATGATGTATGGGGTTTAGTACAGTTCTTATGCATTGGTGCGGAAAGTTTGGGCCTCCCTCGACGAAATTCCTGGATATTTTCATGGCGGTAATATCATTTATTCAAAATATAAAGAGAAAAGATCAGTTTGATTAGGTCCCACCTCACTATTGTGGCAAACATTGTCGATCCGCGTTGGTTTTGTGGTGCATACTAATAGTTATTGCATTTTTTCTTACTCGCGTATTGCAATGGATGTTTGCGTAATTTAAAACTTGTATAACTATGAGATTCGCCCCAAAAAGATTTTCGATGGTGTCTTTATTTCTTAACATACATACAGTCCGATTATGAATATTGCGCATATTTGTGGTGGTAATATTATTTACTCTATGATCAATATTCGTAATGGTGTGTTGCTATAGTAAAACTTTTCTTTCGTATAGGCTTCGAAAAGTCGACGAACAGGTAATAGGTATACTCAATCACTTACTGAAACTTCATGTAATTCATTTGGGGAGCTAACGAAAGATTTATCCACGGGGGTTTCTCTGAATCCCGAAAGTATGGATAAAAAATCAGAATTGATTGAAATGGCCAAGCGTTCAGACATTAATCGTCTTCGGGCTGAAAGACTGCGACGAGAACGAAAGGAAAGAGACAGGGCAGCAGTTTTACTGGCTAAATCTTTTGGTTTAGATGCTTTAAAACCTCCAGATCAAGAACAAGTGTATGTAGACGAACGAAGTTTGCCCTTTAATTCTGCATTTAATCCTGAACTGTCGGCTATCCTGGCTGAACGACGTCAACGACATCGTGAGTCGAGAAAGCGGAGTTACAAAGAGGTGAATTAAATCTTTGCAAATGGTGATTTCGCAAACTGTACATATTGTGTTTTTTTTTCATTTTCACAAATGATCTGAAAACTATTGGGATATGTTATGTGTAAGTAGTTCTAGTCGTTTGGCCAAAGCCTTTAGTTATCGTTTTCGATTGTCTCCAAAATATAAATACCCTTTATTTGTGGTTTTCATTTGTTTTATGAAATTATTAAGGCGGAAACAATTATAAACAAACTATAGTCGGGTGATTCTAGTATCATCATACTAAACTCTTGACCAAGTTATTTAGCAGTTGAACAGCACCTAGTGCAGCTTGTTATTCTATAATGAACTAACAAGTAGATATACAATGCTGGTAAGCATCCCAAATAAAATACTTATGTATGAGTAGTCATGGTTTTCTTTGGTCAGCAAGGGAAAGTGTAAGCTGTCTTGAGATTAGGTGTAAATTAAAAAGTGAAGGGGAACTTGACTGTACATAGTTCTATCATTATGATTTACGAAGTAATTAATAACTTGCTGTTAAGCGATTATTATTTGCAACTAGTGACAATGTCAAATGCATATTGAGTGCCAATTGACTATCAAAATTATGATCAATGGGATTTGTTGTTATTGTCCGACATGTCTCCAGGAGCAAGCGGCTTACGGCCTCACTCAAGTGGAGGAGATAGTCTACTAAGGTTTACTTTAGAATTGCTTTCCTAGTTTTAGACGCTAAGTTATGTCTCCACTTGTAAGACTAGAAACAGTTTCTTTCAAGTCCTCACTTATCTAAATAATGAGCCGTGCCTACCATTTTTAGGCTTAATCGTTACTTGGAAATAGATCATCTTTAATGATGATGATCTATGCGATACTTAGTACTGTCGCTTTTCTCGTGTACGGTAAACACAACGATTTCACTACCAGACGTTAAATTTGCAGCTTTCTATCAAAAAGCTGCTGGTATTGTTAAGTTAGGATTTGACCCCAAACACGTTAAGTCAGTGAGGAGCATAATTTTGCCATCGCGCGGATGTACTCAAATCAAAGCAGAAAAAGTAAGGAGTGTTACTATTGCTTGATGTGATTGAGTTCACACTTAGATATACAATAATTGAGACAATAGTGCCATGAGGTATATGTGCAACTAGTGTTTACAATGTTCAGGAGTGAGTTGTGTAAGTCCCTACTCGGTTTTTCGGATGGGAACTTGTAGCATTAAGACTTCTGATAAGACAGTAGAGTAGTATTGTAAGGAATATGTATTGATGGGTATCCCAAGAGAATCTAATCACATCCAAGTCTACTCAGTTACACGTCAATTAATCCAGTGATCCATTCCAAAAATTTATCGGATTGAGTAATCATCAGTTTGCACAAAACAGGAGTAAATTTATGAATACAATGAAAATGCCTTAAAATCATTTAACTAACTACACATCCAATAAAGCGATGCAAATGAATGCACATTGAAAGTCAAGAAACGGATTTGATTTTTCCTAAATATAGTGTCTGGGGATTTAGTATCTTCAGGATTAAGTTGAACAGTATAGTTAAAATGATAGGAGGCGGTTTTCGAATTTTAGAGAGGGATAGTGTAGATTATTCACAATGAAGTAAGCTTCCTTTTATTTTGTGGTTCTCTCTCCTGCTGAAAGGTGTCGAAAACTAGGATAATGTAACTCAGTTTGATTACACACTATTAGTTCGTCATATTAAATCTTCAAATTAAATAACTAAAAGTATGTTCACGCTGAACTACAAGAACTTTACAATGTGGCGAAAATCTAGTCAGGATATAAATTTCCTCGTAATCGGACAATGATAATAGATATAAACAAGTTTAGTAAGGTTTAATTGAAACATGTTAGAATGGCGTAAATGCGGTATAGTTTATATACACAGGAAGGTAAGTATTCGTAACCAAATAAATCTCCAAGTGGGTAGTACTTAAAAGCATGAAGGACGAGAAATAAAAACTATGAGGATGAAGGCGTTTAGCTAAATGTTAGTGAAACAATTCGAGATATTCACTAACGGCACTTAAAATAACTGCAATTGTTATGGTTCTACAGGTGAAACACTTGGTAAGTTGATCTGTACTTCAACTAAACACAACTGACCTAAACCAGTTTATAGTATAGAAAATCAACTTGGGTTAGGAATAAAAAATAGTTTACACAATACGGAATATTAAAAGTACATATATTGGAATAGAACTGTACGGTTAGTGAAGTCTTCCAACGAATGATAAACAGCTAACCAAACGGATACTGTAAGATTATTTCACATGTACTTGGAAGTTTAGGAAAACAGGGAACATTGTCTCAAACTATATACACTTTTAAGGTGCATTATGCTACAATTTCTTTAAAAAGTTTAAACAGTCATCAGGGATATCAACACCTTGGATAATGCTATCTACTGGAAATATTTGTTCAATTATAGAAGTCAAACATCTGCTCAGTTGGAACATTGTAGGTCGAATCATGGGATTTACAGCCCAACCACTGAAAAAAGAGAAGGGTCAAAAATAGGAAAACTTAGTTCCGAAATAACCTAGTTCGATATCTTATCATGATGAGTAAACTATATTAAGTAAAAACATAAATAGCAAACGATGTTTCAAATAATTGTAGCCCTGAGGTGGCTCCTTTCATTGCACGCGCTTGAGCAAAACGTCATTTATGTAGGTTTCTGTAAAGGCATCATAAGTAGAGATACTGTAGCAAGTTTGAGGTGACATTATTGACCAATTATTACATTATTAAAGGGATCTAAGGTATATATGCAAATGTTGCTGTAAATTAAAAGATGTAACGGGCTCCATATGACAATATAAGAATAAACCACGCAGAAACCAATTCAAATTTCTGTGCCTATATCAACATTTCGTACTTTAATTTATCGCTCTGAAAAGCGAAGTAATGAAAAAGGTTATTTTCAATTAGAGCAATTTATCAACTATTCTAAAGCACCTTGAATATTTCTAGTTCATTACTTTAAGAATAACTGAGGTAGATTCTACTAGCTGAGTAAGGTAATGACTAACACTTTTACAGGGTATGAAGTAGTAGCTGAAAGTCCAAACGCTAATCGAAGATCCTATTAATCGAAAAGGATTTTAAACAAAACTCCGTGAAGATATTCGGAAAAGCAATTTTGTGAATGCTCAACTCTATGAGGAAGCATGAACAATGAATAAACATGATAATGTAATATGAATATTTGAATACTAGTGTAAATGATAACAACACGCGGGTGTGTATCTTTCACAGAATTAGCACAAATAAAGGGGTGCAAACGTAATCATATTGGATGATAGTGTGAATAAAGTAAGATAGGAGGTTTTTGTCACAACTAATGGTGTTAGGGATAGTAAGTGAAGTGGTATCAGAAACGATTTCGAATAAAATTATAGATATGGGGACTAATTGGAGAATGAGTGGTATTTTCGAATGGAAAATCGATTAAATGTAAATAACAGGTCAAGGCCACAATAAAGACAAAAACAAGATATGCTTTCTTTGTACACAATGTTCAGACTTCATCCCATGAACAGAAGGAACATCTACTGTTTTAAAAAATTGGATACGAAGTCTTGGTAGATTTGAACGGATTCTATAAACAATATGTAAGTCAGTTGAGTGGTAACAGTTTATTAAGTGTCCGAGGATAAAATGCCTAATTGATTTACTCGGGTTGTTGCAAGACCAAGCTTTGACATGTCCTATTAATGCCGAAAGCTGGTGTTGACTGTTTATGTACCTTATCGTACAGAAGCAGGCATGGAGTTGAACCTTCTCTCATTCTTTCCCTCCCACTATGTATATACGACTGTACGACTTGGCGAGGAATTCGGCGAAAGCAGATTGATTCTCTGAATGTCGTGTCTTTAATATTTAAGAACGCAGTGAACATCTTACCTTTTTCTAGGCGATATTTTGATTACCACTAACATGGTTTAGTGTAGCTTTATAAACAGTTTACCAAGTAAAGTTCATCAACTCAGCTCTGAGCCACACTATTATCAAGTGCTTCAACAATCAGGCAGCTTGTGTGGAAGGTATGCGCAATATACCTTAGTTATCAAAAGTTTGCCAAGTTGTTAAATGAACAAAAATAGCTAAATCGGCATCACAGAACAGTGACTATTACTAGTAATTTGTAACTACATCCCATCAACTAGTTCTTGAATCATATGTATTGACATGATCGTTCTTAATTAGAAACTAAAATATCTAGACAAACACTACTCGCTTTCGAAATAACGGGGAGAGTAGTGTGAAAGTATAACTTTTGGGACTATCATACGGAGGATTATTACTTATACTTTTATTGTATACTTAGTGAACGTTTGGATCTTTGTGTTCCTATATTTGCCTATTTCTAAACTTTACGTTGACCTATAAATCGCTGCTATGTCTTATTGTTCATCAATGAATTATTTCCCTAGCACTACGGTTTTGTATCACTTATGACTAAGCTATGCATACGTCGTAGTTTTCTGCTTGTGAAGTCAGTCATTTTAGGTATATTATTGTGAGTTTTGAGTCTAGATTGAATACAATACAGTAGCTAACTATTTATTTTCGGTCTTCATTTCATTAGACACTGGGTTAAAGTGAGCGTTAAGGTCTTGGTTCTTGTGTATTAGTTTGTGTGATTTGAAAAACTAGAGGTCATCAGCCCAACAGGGGATTACAGACGAACCAATCAATATTCGAACTAGAAAATATAACGGCGCGACCATACACAGTAATTTGTTTTGTTCGGCGTCGCATTAACTTTTCCCAGTGAAGTCTGATAATTCTTATATATTTTGTTGCTAAATTACCTAACTCGCCCATACTTCATACTTTAACTAATTCTGTCAATCGTGACAGACTAAAATCTATTAATGTGAGAGTTATTGTGAGTGTTTACCCATCCGGGAATAAGAAGGACGACTTACCTCTCAATAATAATGCTTAGTAGTTCAGGACACCCAGCTAATGTAGGTGGTCGCTGAGTAATAGAAGACCAAAACTTGTCTGCTACATCACGTCTTTTCAGGATTTTATTTGGGGGTTCACGAGCTAGAAATTCCCAAAATGTAACCGTTAAACTGTAGACATCAGATTTTTCTGAGTACGGTAATTTTTCACCTGGATATATTTGTTGATGAGGTAAAAGCGAAAAAAAATAAGTGAGGATGAGTAAATGAGAGTATATTTATTATTTATTTATTTGAACATACAAATATTGGTACAAAGGGGTACCGAATACATATACGCCACATAAGTCACTCGATTTGTGTGTGGGCTATGATACTGCCCGAGTACCCAAACCGAAGTAGGTGGTTTTCTCAGGGGGCTAAATCCTGAGCCTTCGACCTAAAGGTCTGATCCACAAGGCGGTGGAGCAGCTTCAGGAGATACAGTCCCATGGTAGCCGGTGACCAACAATAGGTTCATACATCATTTGTCCTCTCGGGATCCCGGAGCCCATGTGCACCATTGTTTTGAAATCAGGGCTTTCCAACTCCTCTAGGTGGACCTTCCGTGTCCACCAATCCGGCTAAAGGGCCGGAAATTTACTTTTCGCCCCCCCAGTTTCGTAAACAATACCCCCGTCGCGAAAGGCAGTAAGTAAGACTTCCCTGACAATGGCTGTATACGCGTGACCATGTGAGAGCATTTGAAGAGGGAGAGCTAACTCTCATCATCCTCGGCCGTACCAGAGCTAGATAGGAAGAATAAATGAGGGTAGCGATGATTTTACGTGACACAAAAATTCAAGACAATATTAGACCAAAAAATAATTTTACTAATTCTGGGTGTATCATGTTGGTTTAAAAAATAAGTTAGATGAGGAAATAGTCACTTTCAGTACTACATAAACATATATTCGTTTGATGAACCGCACATTAAAGTAAAAAAGAGTAATCCAGAAATGTTTGTTGGGTGGTTAGAGACAAATTAACGACTAAAATCCCGAAACTCTGGAACTCTTCTACTCATTGGGTGGCGAAAAATCCGCCATATACAATAAAGTGTATTGTGATTGGTTTCTGTCACCTATCACAAGTGTGAGTTTATTTAGTATCTTTTTATTTAATAATTAGCTTTTTCTGACTTACAGAAATTTATCCGCATTTTCAAGACAATAAGTCTACTGATAAGGGTGAGGAAAGTTTTACATTTTATATAAACTGTTTCTATGTTAACCATATGAATGACCACAGTTAGGATACATTGTATTTGCGTTAGACAATGATATGGTGAATAAATTTACATAGATTAGGGGAAATCAGTGAGATTCATTATTAGTGATAAATGCAGCAAATCATATTTACTTACCACTTCGAACTGTCCATAGTTCTGGGGCCATATAACACAGAGTTCCAAAAACAGAAGGTTCGTCAGACAAAGTAGTTCTAGATGATCCAAAATCACCTAATTTAACTAAACGCAGTCTATCAAAACCTAAAATATTGGAAGGTTTTATATCTGCATGTATAACTGAGGGGGAACATAAACGATGTAAATAGTCTGAAGCCCGACTAATTTGCAATATCCAATTCAAAGTATTAACCAGGTTATAATGAACTCCAGAGAAGTCATACAAAACTAAATAGCAAAATAAAACAATATAATTTCATAAGATTAGTAGTTAAAACAAAATTCCACAGCACAGATTTCGGTGAAGATGTTGACACTTGATGAAGACGCGACAGAATTCGGAGCGATAGCTTACTAGCAAAAACCCTGACTTTCAACCGATAGACTTCAGGTTTAAGGTCTATCCCATCTACTTCAATTTAAGCAGCTGGATAATAACAATAACCTTCATGTGAACAACGTAGTTTAAAGCAGAGTACATAAACCACTTTTACTTGGTAAATAAGAGTATACAGAATATCTATAAGGTTCACATAGTTTTTGGGACTTATTTCTTTTTTTTGTAACATACCCACGAAATTACATTTATGAAATGGAGATTTTATTTGATGTGACAACTACTTTGTTGTCGTTAGGCTGGAATGTATTTACTAAGGGGTTTAAAATGAAACACTGTATGTGAATGAGCTCAAAACACATAACTACGCTATTTGCCCGACACTAACCACACGTAAGGTTTCAAGAGGCTGCTGAAAAAAGAAAGTACCAAGTTCCAGCACACAAGAGTAGATTTTCAGTAGGTTTTAAAGTTCAAGTTGTCTGAATCACCATTTAATTTAATGAGTGCTCTTTTTTGACAGAGGCAGCTAATGATGGTCTTGAGATGAGACTAATAGACGTACAGGTTACAACAACTTGATCTAATGTTTTAAGAAACCAAAATTAAATTCTGATCATCGTTGACAAAGGGTGAGTCAATCTATATTTGTGAACAATAGTTCTAGCCTATGAGCTCCAAGACGTTAACTCAGGCACACATATAGTCCGTATTACATATGATTTTAGACTACAACGCACTAGTGAGAAACTGCGAAAGGTGCTAACTCAGTAAATTGGGCTTCAGTGCAAATGTTTTAAACTTCGCGTAGTGTTCGGGTGCAAAATAATCCTCACCCTACAATTACGGGCTAATTTCACTTAGTCTGTTAAGATTAAACGGAGCTAAATTTTCTGTAGAAACGAACAATGGATTTGAGAGGGTTTGACTCACGTGAATGTGATAATACATAAGAAAGTGCAGAAAGTGGTTTTTCAACTCCCCAAATGTGACAACATGTAACCATAAGTATCATTTAGTAATTCTGTGACTGAGATAATTACATGGCTATGATGAAAATTTGGCTGACTAAGTAACCAAGAACATAGTGTGAATGGTAGAGATTTATTTTGACTCAATTAAGGACTGCATGAGATACGAGGTGGGATTCTAAAACAAAATACAACCGAACCAAATTTGTGCCAGGTATGATCCAGTTTGCAAGACTAATCACTCTGTGCACTTTAAATACAATAGCCTGGCTAAACAGAACAAACTTTAGTCAGTGGAAATAAACTTAAACTACAACACACTTTTTAAGAATGTAAGGTGCCACGTCCCGCATTAATTGTGTCCGCTATTATGATGCTGTGGTTGATCTTGTTGGTGACGCTAACATCGAACTACGTTAGGTGGGACACTTGTTCCTTGAGGTTCAAACATGTCAGGGGTAAGACCAAAAGCAGCTAATTCAATGTTCGAGAGTGAAGTTTTACTAGCAATTGCACTGGAGTGTATCCCAAGAATAATCAGTATATGCAGTGATACTTCCTTCTTACGATGGAGGAGTTAGAAAAGGTTGATCCTAAAGATATTACCCCTCACATTGTGTCACAAATTTCCTGTTCCGGCCGTAAGAGTTAAAAATATGGAGTCAATATATCGAAAGCCAATCACAAATAAGCCTCAAGTAGCCGTCATGCCACCAGGTCAGTTAAGGAACTACTAACCCAGGATCTATTTTCAGGAATCCCATTAATATCGTGAAACTCTGGTTGTCTCAAACAATGGCGTTTTGATTTTTTGTCGCATATGGATCCTGATGAATAATTAGGTTACGCAAAAAAATGCTGTTTGAAGGAGTTTCGAAGTTCTTAGTTGAAGTTTTGTTACAGTCTTATTAAGAGTGTCTCCTAATTTACAAATATTTATCCAAAAATTGTACTGTAAGTTCGGAATTAATCTCAAAAAAGTTACATCTGAACATAAAGTCTTAGGTTTAAAACAGAAATATTCCTGTTTTGGTATATTAATTACTAAGGCTTTATTGATGAACCTCATATCAAAGTTCAGGAGTGAAGACACTATGATGTTTGGGGAATTCGAGTTATGTTAATAGACCAGAAAGCTAGTCAATCAGTCACTTATACTTAACGTAAGACCTGGTGCATGTGTGTTACTAGCTAACTTACTTACGCCTGTTACCCCTTCTGGAGAAGCATAGGCCACCCACCAGCACTCTACATCCAACTCTGTCCTGGGCAATCCTTTCCAGTCGTTATTCATCCTTTTCACGTCTGCTTCCGATTTCCGACATAGTGTGTTCTTCGGCCTTCCTCTTTACCGTTTCCCTTCAGTTTACTGATTTTCGTAATGTATGTCCTATCCACTTTCAACGTCTTTTCCTGAATTCACCCTCAACTGGAAGCTGATTTGTCCTTTCCCATAGTAGGCTGTTGCTGAGGGTTTCCGACCAACGGACATTGAGTATCTTGCATAGACAATTGTTTATAAATACCTGTATCTTTTTGATGATGGTTGTAGTTCTCCACGTTTCAAATTCATACAGTGGGATTGTCTTGATATACGCATTGAAGATTCTGACTTTGATATCAGTTAACAGTTGTTTTGAGTTCCTTATGTTCTTCAACTGTAGAAATTCTGCACTTGCCACACTAGTTGTCTTCACCAGCATTTGTTCGTGTGTATGGAATAGAAGGGCCAGGTTATCTGCGAATTCGAAATTTTCTAATTGATTCCGAGTTGTCTATTGTATTCCGTGCTTTCCCTTAAATGTTGAGGTCTTCATAATCTAGTCGACTATCAGAAGAGGAAGGGGAAGAGTAGGCAACCTTGTCTGACGACGGTTCTTCCTTGGAATGCATCTGTCAGCTATCCTCCATGCACAACTTTGCACTATAGTCCGTCGTATGAATCCCGGTTAATGCTGACAATCTCTTAGGTGCTCAAAGAAGTTTCCATAAAGTCCTCCTATGCATACTGTCAAACGCCCTCTCATAGTCAATGAAGTTGATATATAGTTACGAGTTCCACTCAACTGACTTTTCAATGATGATACATAGTGTTGTGATTTGGTCTCTGCATGACCGATCCTTACGGAATCCGGCCTGCTAATCTCGAAGTTGAGCGTCTACTGAGTCTTTCATCCGGCTCAGCAACACTACGCTGAAAACCTGTGTAAGGTGTGATCGATAAACGAACTCACCAATGATAAAGTGAAACGCCCACCACCACATTAACTTTCTTTGACCTTGTATGACTATGTCTTGTTTATTCACCAATCACAATTTTATGTTCACTATAAAACAATATTTGTTGACTCATTTTTCCTATCCTCTACCTACTGTTCGAAACAGATACAGTTTATCAAGCCAAATAGCTTACTTGTTCTGACTTTGGCTAGACCAAGACTATGTGCTCGACAGTCTAGAGAATAGCTTAGAGTTATACCTGTAGGAAATTGCTTCCTACACTTGGCCTGGTACTGACAGTAGTGTGGTGCCTCTGCAGTTCTTGCATTTGTTCAGATCTCCTTTATTCGGTATCTTTATGGGGTGTCCTTCTTTCCAGTCCATCTACACTTCTTCTTCCTTCCAAATCTTCTTGAATAGAGGGTAAAGCATGTTTTCAGTTACTCTAATGTCTGACTTCGGTGCTTCAGCTGGTATATTGTCAAGTACTGCTGCTTTCCCGCTCTTGATTTGTCTGGTGAACATCCCGGTTTCTTTGATCGTTGGTGGAGTGACATCTATAGGAAGGTCTATGTGTGCTGTTTCGATGTCCAGTGGATTCAATGAAGCTGGTCTATTCAACAGTTCTTTGAAGCATTCTACCCATCTTTCTCCTTGCTCTTGAATCTCAGTGATTGTCTTGCCTTCTTTGTCCTTCACTGGCCTCTCTTGTTTACTATATTTCCCTGCTAGTTTCTTCGTTGTCACATAGCTGTCTCATATTTCCTTCTCTTGCAGCTTTTCCCACTCTTTCACGTATTTCTGCTTGTCGGCTCTAATGCTCTTCTGCATTTGCTTGTTTGCCTCAGTGTATTCAGCTCGTGTCTAGAATTTCTCTGCTCATGTTCGGCTGTTGTTAATTGCTGTTTTCTTGTTCTTTCTTGATTCTTGCTCATGGTTTCGGTAGAGATCTATTCCTTATGATGCTTCTTGAGGTCCAGAACCTCCTGAAATGTTGAAGTTGGTACTTCTTGGATCCCTTTCCAGTTGTCCTCCATAGTGGTTTCTCCTTCTTTCAGTAGATCTTGTAAGGCTTGCAACCTGTTGTTGAGAGCTATATTGAATTCGTTGAGTTTGTTATTATCCCGAAGGAAGGTTGTGTTGAACCTTTGTAATACTGTTTCCCCAGTTTTCCAGTGTTTCTTCAGCTTCAGTTTAATCTTGGCCACAACCAGGTGATGATCTATATACGTTCTATATACCTATAAAAATTGTTGCTCTGGTTGTTAGAAGGGGCACCGGCCTCGTGACTTCCGGATAATTTTGGCTTTCATCATAAGGCGTCGTAGTTCTTCCTTCAACTTTCAAGGCAGAGGCTAAGTGGTTTAATTTGTTTAATCTAGTTGGCATTTTCTAGCAAGAATTTTTTCTACGGGATGGGGTTGCCGACCCCATGCCCGACCCTCCTCCTTTACCCGGGCTTGGGACTGGTAGTAACTCTAGGAGATCTACATGCAGAGTGGGTTAATTCAGTTCGCTGCACACAAGATGTATAGCAAAATGAAATTTCCAAGGTAAACTCCAAAGTAGTAGATGTAGTAACAGTATAAGTGGTAATAAAAGATATTAGGCATAGATGTGACTTAAGAGAAAAATCTGGATAAGTGGGATAAAAAGGGTATCTTTATCAACCTATGAGGATTATTTGACTTGTGTGTGCACTCAGATACCTGGCAAAACTACGTAATTATGAACTGAATACTCATACGATGATGGGTCTAAGAAACTTTAAACGAATTCAACTAAGGATCAGAAACGTCCTTTATTGATGTTGTATGAGTAGATGATCTAAATAAGGATGAAAAATAAATACGAGGACTCAGTTATCAAAAAGAAATAAAGCACGACTATGGGCCTTGAACTATCATCAGCAACTGGTATTGTTAAAAATGATCTGTATAGTTTCAAAACTTTTTACACCAAATGCTGATTAGTTATTTGATCGACTTGAGGCACCTTTTATTTGTATTCAGTTTATTTATTCAAACACAAGCATTGGTACAAGGAGGCACCAAATATGTATGCGCCAAACTTCATCATTCGATTTGTGTGAGGGCTGGGATGCTGCCCGAGTACCCAAACCGAAGTAGGTGGTTTTCTCAGGGGGCTAAATCCTGAGCCTTCGACCTAAAGGTCTGATCCACAAGGCGGTGGAGCAGCTTCAGGAGATACAGTCCCATGGTAGCCGGTGACCAACAATAGGTTCATACATCATTTGTCCTCTCGGGATCCCGGAGCCCATGTGCACCATTGTTTTGAAATCAGGGCTTTCCAACTCCTCTAGGTGGACCTTCCGTGTCCACCAATCCGGCTAAAGGGCCGGAAATTTACTTTTCGCCCCCCCCAGTTTCGTAAACAATACCCCCGTCGCGAAAGGCAGTAAGTAAGACTTCCCTGACAATGGCTGTATACGCGTGACCATGTGAGAGCATTTGAAGAGGGAGAGCTAACTCTTATCATCCTCGGCCGTACCAGGGCATTTGAGTTTGTATTTAGTAGAACCTCTGTGAAAGTGATACCTTGGTGGAATAAAGTTCCAGGAAATAAAAATAGATCAGCTCTTGGTCATAAGCTCACACAAACTAAAATAATAGCATGCAGAACCACAGACCGCGAAATGTGATATCAGTAGAAGCACACGTGAAATCTAAGAAATTTCTAGGTAGTTGAGTAAATATAATCCATTAATCCGTAAAGGCGATGACTGAATATGAGAGAAACGGAGAAGCGTATGATTGTTACTTTCAGTCCTTAGAAAATTTCGTCTCGATGTATAAAATTCTAGATGACACATGTATGATCTCACTCTACAGGAGAAGCTGGACTATTTACCCCATTCTTGTCTAAACATATTTGACCTATTAATTGCTTGTTCTGAATTCCACCAGTGTCTTAATTCTTTATCTTTTCTGTTCTAGATGTCTGCAAGTAAATCTTTTTGTGGTTACACGATAAGTCAGGTTGAAATGATGACTAAGATAACAAATGGTCCCAAAGAATTGCAACTGGTCTAGTTGGTATAGTGATACTACTACAGCTTACTCCCTCTCAAAGTAGACACGGATTATGTCCGGAATGATAATGAAAGATTAGCATCTAAATTGCTCAGATTAGAGAAAACAGTAACACTAAAAATTGAGGGTTAAGAGGGAACTAATCTGTTTTGTTCCTTGATTATTTCTAATATAATGATGAAAAGGTGAAAAAGTCGAGTGATACCAACACTGAAATTTACCGTTTTGTAATGAATGACAATTGGCATACTCGAGGATCAAGAAAGAACAATCCAATGGAAGTGAAGGTCCGGCACCAATCAAATGTATGATATTTTCATGTTCAAGTTGAGCAATAAGTGATAATTCTTTTTGGGCTAGAGGCTTGTGCTTCTCATGAAATAATTTAACTACAACGTTCTTTCCCTCCCAAACTCCAAGATAAACATTGGAGAATGAAGTGGTTGCCAAAGTAAACTGAACAAACAAGTTAAATGGGAAACGAAAAGCAACTACCTTATCTTCAAGAATTTTTCTCACAAGTTCGTTATTTACGCTAATAAGTGATTTACGACAAGAATTGTTGGTCATACTTCACCCGAATATCCATGAGAAGTTTGAAAAAAGCCTGAAATGTGTGAAGGTTAGAGCTTTTAAGCTGGATATATCAGAAAAATAAATTATACGCTTGTGGCTACCTGAAAACAGGATTAAAACGTTGGAGGACATTACGAAATATTTTTAACCTTTCATCGTTTAAGCAACTACTCTGTTAGTAGTTTTTAAACCTGTAAACTTCACATGGATACCTCACAGTGGAGTTTTATCCTGTTCATTAGAATTCCATTAGGAAAACAACCAACTTTTAAGAATTTTCGCACTATTTCGAGAGTTTTAACTTGTGAGCTTCTTCTAGACCCAAATACAAAGTAAACAAACCGTCTGCCCATGGTGGGCTTTGATCAAGACTACTATGCTTCTGTGAGTGTCCAGTCTTCTTTTAAATGAGTCAGTTGAAGGGGAGGACACCATTGCCTCGGGTAACAGGTCCCAAGAATTGATGACTCAGTGTGAGAAAAGGAATAACACAGGCCGTAAGCCTTCTGTTCTTACTACAGAAATCTGAATCTGAGATTTTCACATTAGCGTATAGTAGCATCGGGGACTCAACTATACTTGGGAGTTCATTTACATACAGTATAAAAAGTAAAGGACCTAGGATAGCCTTACTGTACTCCACCAAGTACTGGTTTCCAGGAAGAGCATTTAGAATCTATTCTTACTTTCTGCCTACGACCTTCCACGAAATCCTTAATTAACTTTAGATTTTCCAGCTTTGACAATAGTCTATTACTCATCTACTTTATCAAATGCCTTACTGAAGTCTATGTAGAAGATATTCACCGATTTCCCATTGTTTGGAGCCTCTGTCCATTCCTCTTATATTGTAAGAAGGTGCAAAGTAATCCATTCCTGAATCCATGCTTACTGTTTAACAAACTGTTGGTTTCCATGTATGTTATGATTATTTCTCCCAGTATTTCACTAAGACACTTGCGAGAGAGACAGTCTGTAGTTTGATGAAAGTTGTCTTGGTCCTGTTTTATGTATTAGAGTGACGATTGCATCCTTCCAGTCCATCGGTAACACACCTTGACCAAGTGATATATTGAATATCACAGTCAGTGGGGCTGCAATATATTGTGCAGTTTGTCTCAAGATTTTGTGGTGTCCAAGTGCTAAGAGCCTTAAGTACATCGTCTTGATCAAAGTCCACAGTGAATAGACGGTTTTTCGACTTTGTATTAGGGTATAGTTCTTTGTCTAGAAGGGGCTCTTGAGTTAAAAACTTCCCTGAAATAGTTTGCCATGACCTCTGATTTACTGTGATCATCCTCTATCATTTCAGATCCACTCTTTACCGTAATTAGTTTTGGAATTCAATGCTGTGTCCTTGTTCTGTAATTTATGTACGAGAATAGTCTCTTAGACTGCTTGGTTACAGATTGGGCTAACTGCATTTCATATTTTCTCTGAGCTTCCAGGATTGTAACTATACACTTATTTCTCACCGACCTGTAGCGTTCTATCGTACTTGTTGTACCAAAGGTGTTGGTAACTTTCCAACATTGCTTCTTTTGTCTTAGTAAACGTTGAATATTCCGGCCTATCCAGGGTATATATGGTTGAGTTACCTGATTGTATAACTGCCTGAAATGAGTTCATGCCTCTTCTACTGATGTCCCTGAATCCAGTTTTCAGCCGATGCTGCATAGTTGATTGCCTTCATGACTGCCCTCCATATGTTAGGATGGGCCGGCGCAACTGTTTGATAGGACATCCCAGCCATAAACTTGAAAAAGATGACTGCGTGACCACTTCTCCCAAGAAGGGGGAGGAAAGTTATTTGACTGACATTATCATCGTGTGTGAAGATTAGATCCAGGAGAGAAGAGGAGTTTCGTAAATCATATCTGGTGGGACCTCTAATTTGCTGGAATAAAGCTAGGACAATTACGGTTTCTAACAATTTGTAATCAAATGATGTTATTGATCATCTTACTTGTAAGTTTCCCCAGTTTATATAAGATACATTAAAGTTGCCTATTATATGGCTTTTACACCTAATAAACGAAGACTTGAGTTTGCTTGGGAGGAAGTCATTTACTACACGTTCTGGACTGCGGTATACTACAACAAATTCTATATCTTGTCGTTTACATTTCAGCATGCAGCGCACTACTCCACATGTCCGTGGATCATATGCCACTGTCTCGACCCCACCCCCCTACGGTTTAGCCTATCAGCTCTATTAGATAAAAAACCAATCAACTGAATCCCGCTATCACACACTTCTGACGTTAACCATGTTTCTGAGACAGCTATGAAATCCGGGTTTTCTATATCCACTATTGTCTTGAGCTCCACCATTTTATTTTGTGGGCTGATAGCATTTGTGTGGCACACCCTTAATTCCGTGAAGAACTTTACCTTACCATCCAGAGTGCTTTGAGGATGGTTTTACTCCGAACTTTTACAATTTGAAAGCCCTTAAGTACAACGTTTTTCCACCGTTTCGACGGCGCTCATTTAGTCCTACTTCTGCCGATCGTCCCTTAATACGATCAACCAGGCCGATATCATTACGGATGTATATTTCGGATCCAATCAGTCTGCGTGAGTTTCCCAGTATTAGGTGTTTTCTTCAGCCGAAGCAAAGGTAACCATTAGGAGGCGGTTTTTCTGAGTACTTTCAGAATCCGCTTTTTGTCCTATGCTATAAAGCTTACAGATGCTAACTCCTGATACTATTTATGGGGGTAGCTTGCTTATTAAGGACTTAGTGTGGCTGAGGTCGTGCTCGAATCTAGCCTTTAGTTTCTTTTTTGGCTAGAAATAACAGATGTAGATGAATGTGTACTTCATGGGGACTTATATGTTTTAATTAGCTAGTCCTAAAAAGTAGCTGATGACTATCAACGTGACCAAGTGTTTCTACAGGGACATTGGGGGGGGGGAAATAAAGGTAAACAGACATAACATTAGAGGAGTCAGTGCCTGTAGTCTGGTCTCATAAGGATCCTGAGGTGACAGTGAGTCATGATCTTAAGACCACGGCCCACTGCCGCGTGGTCGCAGTTAAGCTTCTTAAAACCCTACGGGCTTTAAGACAAACGTTTATTAAGTTAGATACCAATATGTTCACTACAGTACACATAACAGTGAGATCCAGACATGAAAACTGTGTTCAGGCTGCAGGCCACTGTGAATCTGATATCTTGGAAAAAGTAGAGGGCAGCTACCCGTGTAATACAAAGGCCACGAACGAACAAGATACCCGTGGTATACAGGTTCTCACACCGAGTAATCAATTCTTGAACCTGCTACCCGAAGTAGTGATATCCTTCCCTTCATTTGACTCATACAAGAGAAGACTAGACACTAACAGAAACATAGTAGAAAAGAAATAACACAAGCCGTAAGCCTTCTGTCCTTAATACACAGATCTGAAAAATGGGCTATGTGTCATATTCCCAAGAGCACCTAAACCTTATTACCCCATTTTGAGGAAAATCCTGTCCGTTTAGGGAGAATTTTAGGGAAGCCGCTATAGAAAACTTTGGGGAAATGGCGAAAAACCCCAAAATGTTTGGGGTTATTTTGCGTTTTCCCCAGAGTTTTATAACACGTTGTGGTTTTTCCCCAAACTTTGAGGAAAATTTCTTACGGCTTTGGGGAAAACCTCAAAGTAGGGAGATTAGGACACATTACTGTCACGTATGAACACATAGATAACCTATGCTAGTGGAAGTGTAGCGATTTGCGTCTAGCCAGAAAGTACTTTGTGTACCAGGAAAGTATGCAGAACAGCGTGAGTGGGGACTGGAAATGAGAGTAACATAAGTAAAGGTGAGACGACGACCCAGCTACCGCACATGATGCACTGATATTCATTAAAGAAAGCAAAAAACAACAATCAGATTACGACAGTCTAGGAAGAGAAACGAGAAGCACACAGTTTAGCCCGCTACGGTAGCGATGCAATGGCATTGCCCATCGATGGACGCTACCGAGTTCTTGAAGGTCAAACTGTCGTAAACCGATTGGTGCTACATGGAGTGCATTACATGTTCCCGCCATTTATCTTGGCAACCAATCAGAAACATGCTGCAATGGCGCGACCTTAGTCATCTACTGCATCACTTTGTAGCAATTTGGATGTCGTGTTTCGTTCTGCGTTTTGTTTTGCTGGGCTTGAGGTTTCGTTCGAGTTGTTGTTGTTTGAAATGGCCTGAAAATTCTTCTAAATACTTTTGTATTATTCCTTTTAATGCATGTGATCTGGATTAAATTTTTCATGGATTATCGAGAAATTGTTGTGGAGTTATGGTGGTCTCCGTTGAAGAGACTGTCCATTTCAAGTCAAAGATTATTGTTAAATAAACTATACATACCTGGGACCACCCGAGCTCGTGGGAAAATCTTAGCAAATTGTTGCAAAACGCACGGCGCCGAGACGCTTCAAGTGTTTTAATTCGTCAGTTCCAGGCGTATTCTAGAATGGAAAACCCGAAAATGCCGTCGAATTAAAGTGTATCCTAAAAGATCCAAGCCACAAACAGCTAAAGTAACGGTAGCTCTTAACAAAACTGGCTCCCATAACCGTAGAAAGTATGTTTCTCTCAAGATTATTGGGTATGATTGCCGCTTACAGTTAGATACAGCCTCCGATATAACGCTTATAAGCAGGAGAACGTGGGATAAATTGGGAGACCGAGATTGTATTCAACTAATCAATCAGCACAGAGTGCATCCGGAGGAATTCTAAACATTGCTGCTGAAATTCATTGTGAAGTCACAGTCAAAGAGTTTACGGAGAATTGTGTAATATTTCTGACAGACCGTCCATCACTCGACTTGATTGGATAGAAGGGTTGAAGTCAACAGACCGCCCCATAAACTCAATCTGCAACAACGTCAGTAAGTCGAAAGTTGATGAGAAAAACTCAGTGGAAACATTATTAAAACGAAGTAAAATGGTATTTATTGATGGTCTTGGAAAATGCACTAAATTTAAAGCTGCTCGACAGGGATCAAAACCAGTATTTCGCCCTAAAAGAACCGTACCATGTGCTGCCCTCTCAGTGATTAAACATGGGCTAGAATGACTTCGGAAACTGGGTGTCATTGAATCGGTGAATTCCTCAGAATGGGCCGCACTGATAGTAATAGTAAAGAAGACTAATGGTAGCGTCCGGTTATGTGCCGATTACTCAACTGGGCTGAATGAAGCCTTAGAAACTCATCAGTATCCATTACCCTTACCTAAAGATCTTTTTGCTAAACTGAGTGGAGGTAAGGTTTTTGCAAAGTTGGATCTATCGGAAGCTTGTTTACAAATCCCTGTAGCTGACGAGTGTAAAAATCTGCTCACCATAAACACACACATGGGCATATTCTGGTATAATCGACTACTCTTCGAAGTCAAGACGGCCCCATCTATATTTCAGCAAATAATGGATACTATGTTACAGGATGTTCCAGGTGCTGCAGCTTATCTGGATGATATCATAATTATGGGAGTAGATAGAATAGACTTAGAAAAGAAGCTCAACCAGGTGCTGTAGTGAATAGCCGGATATGGACTTCGGCTTCATCCAGAGAAATGTAACGTTTGTATGCAAAAATTACGCTACCTCGGATTTATAATCGACAAAGATGGTAGACCAGATCCAGAGAATACCCATGCAGTGACAATTTTGCCCAGACCGACGGACGTCACCACACTACGATCCTTTTAGGGAGTAGTTAGTCATTATGGATCTTTTATTCCGAACCTTCATCAACTACGTGCTCCCTTGAATAACCTTCTGGCGAAGAATGTAAAATGGAATTAGTCTGCAACTTGCCAAGCTGCTTTCGATGGAATCAAGAAAGAACTAGTCTCGGATCTGCTGCTCGCCCATTAAGATCCATCTTTACCCATTGTAGTAGCATCGGACGCTTCAAACTAGGGCATTTGAGCAATTATTTCTCGCACCATGCCAGATGGATCTGAGAAAGCCATATCGCATGCGGCTAGATCGTTAACGTCAGCAGAACGTAATTACAGTCAGATCTAGAAGGAAGCATTGTCGATTATCTTTGCTACAAAGAAATTTCTACAAGATGATATTTGGACGTCAGTTCACTATATTAACTAATCATAAACCATTACTAGCCTTTTTGGGGTCGAAGAAAGACATACCTGTATACACGGCAAACAGACTGAAACGTTGGGGAATTACACTCTTAGCTTATGACTTCAAGATCAAGTACCAGCCCACTACTGATTTTGGACAAGCTGACGCTCTATCTAGACTGATTGGTTCACAAGTAAAACAAGAAGACACTTTGGTGGCAGCAGTCGAGACGGAAACAGAAGTACATCGAGCATTGGAAGACTCAGTCTATGGTTTACCAGTTACTTCCAAAGCCATCAAATAAGCCACAGAAAATGACAAGATTTTAAGAGAAGTTAGTGGTTGTCTTCTCATCAAGTGACTGAACTGTCGTTTCCAAGGCGAAAAGCTAAATATTTTTGTCGACGGGACTGACTCATGATGGTCGATTCGTGTATTATGTTTGGTGACAGAATTGTTGTTCCAAAACATTACGCTAAAAGTTTCTGAAACAATTCCACAGCGGTTATTATCGTAAATGTTATTTTGCATACGTGTATATGTAAAATTATGGTCTACTATGATATTAGTACTGCTGTAATAATAGATGTAATCCCAAAATTGTAGATTTGTCATGATATAACTGTCTAATCTATAAGGTCTTATGTGGAAGTCACACCATCGACTACACCAACTCACTGTATCGTATCAATTACCAATAAATGATGTAGAACAAGGTTAGGCTAGAGAAGGAACAATATATTTAATATGAATGGAAGATATAAGGTAACATTGAGAGGGACCACGCTTGCATGGCCGAGCCATGCCATTCGATCAACTCCAATTCATTCAATACACTCTTCCCGCCTTCTCCATCGTTAGGTATTTCTCCGCGTTAAATATTGAATGCCTATTTTCTGAGTAGTCTTGTGTTCAGCTTTGAAGACTGTGTAGTAATGGTCCAATGCCACTACATATATACCATACTCTTACAATTTTTGTTGTTATTATAACCAGTGTTACCTCCGGACACTCTGGCGGAGCTATGTGGAGATATGCATGACAAGCTTATTTTGTAAATAGATTTTGATGTTATTTGTGTTTATTCTGTTAGTTTTTCATAACATGTACATTTGCTACTAAATGATTGTACGAGTTGTTTAAGTGGGTGACCTTGGACACACTTTCTTCCGTCGTGTTACACTCATAGCATGACACACGCTGTTACCTACTAACAAATACACTGCTATATATACACACACACCTCTTGTTCTCCATTTGCTCGTGGTTGTGCTAACTGAACTGTAAACCAACTACCGTCTACCTTTATAGACTACAACCAAATTATACCATATTCTACATTTGGTTATATCACTGGAATGACATCAATCTCACTGGAATCTTCAATCATATATAATTGTGGACTTTTGGTACCAAACTCAACCGGAACACGCACAAACCTGTTGAATTAAGTAACGTCTATAATTTTTGTTGCGTTTGTAACGTTTAACTGATACATACTAACATTACTGTTTGTACTTAATAACTCTGTTACCATTTTTGAGTTCATATATCATTTAATCCACCACAGATGTAACAAAGTAACAGAATTAATTACGCAGTGGCCTGAAACACCTTTTAAAACCATGGTATTAAATCGAACAAATCAGGTGGGAATTATTTGATGTGATCGTGTTTTTGGATTAAATATCAACAAACTACGGTGCACGGAATTGAGGTTGACTCTTTATCACGGGCAATACTCATCACAGTATGCTGAAATGTGACCTTGTGACAATTCTTGAAGGAGTGCCTTCATCTGAAGGTATGTCTAGTGAAAGTAGAAGGCTCGTTATTAATGTCCGAGACTTTCAAAGTCCCCGGGTACAATGGTTCTGTAATGACACAAAAGCAATGATAATCTGTTGTTCTATGGCATTCTGCATGGCAATCGTAGCTAGAAAATATGAAGATGTAGAATCATGTCACGTTCGCTGAAAACGTCTTCTTCAATCCACAGTAATGTGTACTGAAAATAAGTCTGTCGACAAACCGTCATTCTGACTTCTGTAGTCAGATTATTTATTACTGCAGCACTTATAACTTCGTACTTTGGTTTACATAGAGTATTGAGCAAAATATCTGGTGGTATACTGAGTAAGGACCCACATTCTAGTAGGGCAAGTGGTGTCACTGGGTTTTGAGCACCACTCGTCAGTTGAGTCAAATAGTTTCAAACAGTCTACCGGTCCTTGTCGAGGTCAAGAACAACCAACGTGCATCTCATAATTGCACGCCAGGGACTGGCCTATGCGACAGAAGGCAAATCCTGCTTCCCTTACCTATTTTTAATAATTTATTACCTTAATATAGTCATATTCAATCGATTCTGTCATCAAACAAATCGACGAAAATTGTAATGGCATTGGGCCTTAACCACACAATCCTCAATACTGAACACGAGACACTTGGGAAAATAGATGTTCAACATTTAACGCGGAGAAAAACCCAACGATGGATAGGGCGGAAACAATGAATTGTTTTAATCCAAGTTGATCGTATGGCATGGCTTGGCCTTGCTGGAGTGTTACCTTGGATCTTCTATTCGTATTAAATATATCGTTCTATCTCCAGCCTAAGCCTGTTCTTCATCATGTTTTGGTGATTGTTACGATGCAATGAGTTGGTATTATTATTATTCGCAAACATCTTATGGGTACGTAAGTGTTGTGAAGAAACCATTTCAGGTTTCCTCAAAAATGCAGTAATACACAAGTTTCAACAATGTTAGCACTATCTTTGCCATATTTGAAAAAGAGAGTAGTGAAAATAAAATGATAATAATGATAAATCAGGTTCTGTGTAATTGAGAAGAATATTGAATGGAGTTTAAAGAAGAAAAGGGAGAAAATAAAATAATAAAAGTAAAGGAGATGTGAAATACGCAAATAGGTTAATAGACATTTTAGTGACAAAAACAAAATAGTAAATAATTAGGAAAAAATAATCTAACATTACAGTAGACGATGATGTGACTTCCACGTAAGATCCTATGTGTTAGGCAGTTATATCATGAAAAATCTACAATTTTAGGATTAGGTCTATTATTGGAGCAGTAATAATATCATAGTAGACCATAATTTTACAACACCAACATTGGTGACCCGAGCCCGTTTACAAACCTCAACTTCAAATTTTAGGAGAATTTGCGGATCATTTACCTCAAATGAATTTGGGTCTGAATTATTACACGGGCACGCTTACAAACTCCATTCAATCAGTTAAATCTGTTTCTAATAGACTGCATTCAACTGATTTTATGCGCTATAGGTTTCCGCTACCACATTGTTTGTTTATGAAGTATGTTGTATATCTGAAGCGAACTGAGAAATGTAGTCTACTTGTTGAGACTCGAGAAGAATACTTGTTTGGAGACCAGCTTAGATAGATGGCAAGTAATCTATGGTCGGCAAACAGGGTGAATTCTCGACCTTCAACACAGTATTGAAAGTGCCGTACAGCACAATACTTGGCCAGGTGTTTCCTACCGAAAGCGCTGTACCTTGAGTCAGTGTCTTGCAAGCGTCTCGGGAAGAATTTTAAAGATTCCCTATTGTTATTTATCCATTCTTGCTAGACTCTTTCGATTGCTGAGACGGATGAGTCTCCTGCGATACCACTGGCTGTTTCGATGTCGTGGTGTGCAAGCAATGTTGCTTTCGTGACAATTTCCGTAACAGTGGAGAGTGCCTTTTTCGTGTTTTCATTCAAATTGGTGAGTTTCACATTCCCTTAACGTTAGTCTGTTAGGGTTTGGAGGCAGTTCATCATCACAGTAGGCTTATTTGGGGGTTTGAGAGAGTCTGCGATAGTAGTGCGTGTTAAGTTTACGAATGATAGCGTTACAGATATCTGCAATGTCATATTGTGTCGTCTGAGGCATTTCTTGGACAGAACAAACGTTGGTTCTGGCAGTCTCCAGATTTCGATCAGCATATACAACCACGTCCTTTATAGCATTGGTTCTAAATTAGACGAGAAGCGCTTGCACCTGTTTGGGAAGTCTAGGTAAGAGCTGTCTTAAAAGACCCTTATTGAAAGTCCGTTGACCAATGATCTCTCTCATACGTAGCGACATTTCTGTTGCTGAGCCGTGTTGCGACCTGATGTTATGGAAAAGGTGGTCTCACCTTTGTCGGTCTGTTAGGTCTTCATCTTTAGGAATAGCCTTTTTAAAGGTGCTCTAAGGTTGGGAAGCATCACTAGTATACCTACTAGGCGTGACGTACCCGTTACAATCGAATAATAATACAGTCACTACTGTCAAGAATTGTGCACATGAGCCTGTTATGCCGTGCTCGTGGAAGTCAGCTTCAACGTAGCGGGACCAAGCTTTATATCGTCGGGCCAGAGTGGAATGATTTGAAAGGTGGGAGGCGAAAGAGGTTTAATCTCAAAGAGCGTAGGTGCCTGTCCCTCATGATGAAGGTAGGACATACAAATGGGTGGGAAAAAATAACTGGAAATATAAAATAACATCACGATATGTAAAAGTTAAAGAATGTTACCGAATGTTCCAACATGAAACGGACTTACAGTTTATTGTTTGGTGTACCAGATCACGTCGGGCTTACCACCAAAGATGTCACAGTTAGTTTGGTACCCTTCGATCCTAAAGTTGTTGCAGATAAAAGCTCTGTCGAATCCTGAATATATCCATCATGTTCATCCTGTCTGCAACTCATCGAACAAACCATTATAACCAACTTCAATGATCGGTAAGGAAAGCTGTCTCTGAAGCGTAGATGGTCTGCAACCTGTTATGAGAAATTCGCAATTTATAGTTAAAGATTTATAATCTCTAATCAACAAACTACAACACTGAAGAATAGGAGGTTTATGGCACGCAGTACTCTAAATGGAAACTTTGGTAGGCTTGATTATAGTATCGGGACTTAATGACTTCAATTTACCAGTCGAAATGATCGACTTGATAATGCCAATGTCAACAATAAAATCGTGAAGGCACCACAGGACAGATATAGTCGTTTTTGAATATGAAGTGAATTACTGGAAGTTGGAAATAAGTAGATCATATGACTATTAGAATCACGCAAATTAATAGGATTAGAATTTTTAAGTTAAGCATCGCTTGAAACTAAATGAATAGTGGTTTTACCAATCAACGTGATGTGTCTTATCAGACTTAAAGCGTTTAGCATGAAGAAAGGCACATGAATTATGTGGGTGAGATTTCTTGTTTTTTTGTCTTACGCCTGTTACCCCTTCTGGAGAAGCATAGGCCACCCACCAGCACTCTACATCCAACTCTGTCCTGGGCAATCCTTTCCAGTCGTTATTCATCCTTTTCACGTCTGCTTCCGATTTCCGACATAGTGTGTTCTTCGGCCTTCCTCTTTACCGTTTCCCTTCAGTTTACTGATTTTCGTAATGTATGTCCTATCCACTTTCAACGTCTTTTCCTGAATTCACCCTCAACTGGAAGCTGATTTGTCCTTTCCCATAGTAGGCTGTTGCTGAGGGTTTCCGACCAACGGACATTGAGTATCTTGCATAGACAATTGTTTATAAATACCTGTATCTTTTTGATGATGGTTGTAGTTCTCCACGTTTCAAATTCATACAGTGGGATTGTCTTGATATACGCATTGAAGATTCTGACTTTGATATCAGTTAACAGTTGTTTTGAGTTCCATATGTTCATCAACCGTAGGAATGCGGCTGTTACTTTGCCAATCCCCCCTTACGTCCGCTCTCGGTCCTTCTTTTCATCGGTGATGCTCCCCAGGTACGTGAAGAATTCCACATCTTGCAGAGCTTCTCCATCAAGTGCACTTGTGTTGGCAATCCCCGTATTGCATTTGGGACTCTTGTTTCTTCCATTGCGTACGATAGAACCTTCTGGAGTGAACATTCTGGTTTCTGAATTCATTCCCTCTTTAATTTCGGAATGCTTATACCGGCAATCAGCCGATCACGGAGTTGAGTTCTCGACTGGTCTTCGCAACTGCATTTCATGACCTTTTTCCGTAGTTAAAATATAAACTCTTTGGCTTTCTGTTAACTTTGTCACGTTATTTTATGGGACTTCGATCTTTCTTTGCATTCAGAGCTAGCATACTTCACGTGACTAACTCGGAATATCTCGAGGGATTCATATGGCAGTGAAATTGGTTGATCTGGAAAAGCCAGATATCTTGGCATATTTTAAGCATATTTGCCGATGAACGTCATAAAATAGGCTGTGAATTTATCATCGTTAATATCTTTTCTAGTCATGCATCAGGTTCCGAACCGCTCCATGTAGTCTTTGACGTCGTCCCTACTTGAATTAATATCCAACTGTCCGAGGTTTGACTCTATCGTGACGCCAATTCGATGATTAGAAGTATCCGAATTGACGAATTTAAGTCAGATAGAAATATATGAACACAAACGAACGTATTGTATTCGGAATTTGTAATCAGAAGGGGATCAAACACGAAGGAATATTTAATTCGTACAAATACTGCGGAGTGACGTCATTTAGCTAGAAACTTGAAAGAATTTTTCAGTGAGATGTATTTTGATCAAAGTTGACAAAGTGGATGCAATGTTCTGCACAAAAACAACAACAGTATAACTCATCAAACTGTTTTGAAAGTGATCAGTTAACCGTAAGATAGTAATGATACAAGAACTGAGAGAATTATCATTAGTTAACTGTCCGGAGCACCGAAATTTCCTAAGAGACAGAATATCAAGTCCTCATGTTCCAAGGAAATATTCAGTCAAACGAGACTGAATATGCCACAGGTATTTGGAGTTTGACAACGCTTTAACCAGTAACACCTTCTAATCCGAATCGTCTCACCAAGTGAAATCAAAAGACAGAAGCGAGGAGGTTCGAAGATATATTTGATAGGTTATCAATATATCGAGGATCGTGTGATCTAATCTGGCTAGCGATTGTAGTGGTTGTTGAGCACAGCGTTCCCACTCGTGATCTGGTGTGCATGCATGACCGAGCACCTTCAGCTAGGTGAGTCCATTAAAACTAATGTAGTCAGCACCCAATGTCGAAAACTTACAGAGCTATTTATTTTGGGGATTTATTCACCGCTACAGATCACCATCCCCCTAGTGGGGTAGTGATGACCCTAAGACGTGGCCAGTCAGAAGTTTAAACCCAACGAGCTTGAGTTGATAAACACTCTTCTGATAGCTTGCTAGGTTTAGCAGCGTCCGGTCATCTTTCTTTACTATAAGGAACCATTAAATACAATATGGTGAAAAAAATAATTTTCAGTGAACATTTGGGTTCCTCAGTAACCTCATCATTCTTTTTGTCATCTTTTCCAGCTGTCCTGGAAAAGAAAAAAGAAAATGTAATTGCATGTCGAAACAAACTCGTACGCGCTTTAAGGCACAAAGAGGGCGAAAAAAGGAAAATGGCGTAAAAGCGACTTTTACAAAATGTTTTTTTTTGTTTTCCTTTAAAAATGTCTTTTGTAAACATATTAGCAACATAATAAATATAGATATAAAAATTGATTTTTTTATATTATATATAGTGTCATGGAAAATCGAGATGACACAAAATGTTAAGTGGTATGCTACGTGCAACAATCGTTTAAATGTTCTTGAAATCCTACTCTTCTTCCAGAACGCGTTGTTTTAAGTTTGTTTTCTGATTCTGCCGAAGTATCATCGTGTGTGTTGGCTGTCGAATGAGGTATTATAAGTGTAGGAGTCGTGTCGTTCGATCGTACCGAAGGACAATCGACGTGGATATGATTTCCTTCTATATACGCTGCTTTGAGGCGATCGATGCTGATGTTATCGTTGGTTCCGTTCTTATCGATTATCTAGTGCTTGGGTTTGCGTTGAAGAACTTCGAAGGGTTTTTCGTATGCTGATTCGAGAGGTCGTCGTCGCGAGTCTCGACGTACGAAAACGTGTGTACTATATCGTAAGTCAGGTTGAACGAAAACATCAGTTAATTGAGGTCGAGTGGAAACAGGTTTAACTGACCGCATTGCGTTTGTAAGCCTGTTCGTGTAGGGGGTTAGATCCATGTTCATTGAAGAGGATGAAGGACCCACTGTAAGATCCATTTTGAAGGTTTTGTGTGTTGGTGAAAATCCCTTCATGTATATACTTTTACTTTGTTCCTATTGATCCCCTTAATTGTACATTGTTGTATTTTGATCACATTTGAATTGTTAATACTTGTATTTTTTATTATAGTTTTTGTTTTTATTACACATTCACTAAGTTTGTGTTTCTTCCTGAACTGCATCTGCGTTGTTTTACTGGACACTTGTTCTTGGCGGTAGCCATATTGATTTGTTCCTCCTTTTGTGTGTGATCTATCCAGTCAGGATAGAATAACGTTCATTTGTTGTGACTGATTTAATTGATTGAACAATCATTGGTTGAATAGCCGGGTGGTAATATTTGTTTAGAATCGCTATTTACCCGATTACTTGTTTTGATTTCGACGGGAAAGGGCGCGTGTCTAAAGTCCCCGGTCGGCTATTCTTCAACATCCAAACCGTAGTTTGGATTCTACAGTTCTAAACAATTATTACTTGGCCGAAATCCTCTGGTAATCGTTCGCAGATTTTCTGGAAATAATTGGTCGTTTCGCTTATAATGCCAGTTAATCGTCGAAGGAAATCAAGCTCAAAGTTCGTCGATGTTAATGAAGAATCCCCTATTGTCAAGCAAGTGCCTTTTGACGTCCTTAAGGGTCATGGTTCAGACTCAAATAGGGTTGATTATCATGGTAGTGATTCTAGTCTTAATTCGATGTCAGATGACGTAAAAAATCTTAGTTTAAAGGAGAAGCAAGGGCCTGAATTACCAGGAAAGAGCGTGTTGCCTATAGTTCATGTTGTTGGCCCAGAACTATCAAAGGTTGAACTGAGTTATTTCGATGGAAAGCCAAGAGGATACTGGAGGTTTATAAGGCAATTTGAGACGTATGTAGCATCAAGAGTCACGGATGATAGCCAGCGCTTGCTCTATTTGATACACTATTGTAAGGGCAAGGCTAAAACAGCTATTGAAGATTGCGTCATGATGGAGGCATCCTCTGGCTATAAAAGAGCAAGGGAGATTTTAAAACGTTTTTTCGGACAGTCTCACGTAATTGCCCGAGAAACACTAGAGGACTTATTCAGTGCTGTGAATTTTGAGTATATTGACGGGGACCAACTATCAAACTTGGCTATTAAAATGGAAAACTGTGCTATGGTCTTGGAACAGATGAATTATACTTCTGATCTAAATTCCTTAGTTACTTTGGAAAGAATAGTGAGACTCTTGTCCCAACCTATGCAAGCCCAGTGGGCGGACTGGGTGGATAAATTGACTGAAGATAACAGGGAACCGACCTTCGACGAGCTCACTCAGTTTATCGCATCGCGTGCGAGAGTGGCTTGTAGTAGATTTGGACGGTTAGCAAACCGTTCAAGAAAAGGGCATAACGTAAAGACGAACTGTCACGTGCAATCAGAGCAAGGGAATAGTTCGACAACGAAAACTAAATGCAGTATGTGTTCCTACGACCATGCCATTGATAAATGTCCACAGTTCTTAGCGCTTACAGTGCAAGACCGATGGTCTCACGCTAAAAGCAAGGGTATCTGTTTCGTCTGTCTTAGACAAGGACATAGAGTTAAGGAATGTAAGATGACAAAGCGCTGTAACGTTAAGGGTTGTGAAAAGAAACACCATTCTTTGTTGCACAGCGAGAGTGAGAAACCTGGTATCTTGAGTTGTTGCGGATATACTAAATCACTAATCAGTCAAGTGTGTTTAGACATGATTCCCGTACGGTTGAAATCGCGAAAAGCCGAGATTGTGGGTTATGCTCTGTTGGACAACGGTTCTGATGTGACACTGATAAAGTCAAACTGTTTGAGGTCTGTCGGGCTGAGCGAAGACGAAGCATCAGTGGTAGTTGAGACTGTGGGCGGTAATAGAACAATGAAGGTCACGAGTGCGCCTTTTGAGGTATATTCTTTAGATCGATCTGAACATGTTACGATTGAAGGAGCTCTGATTGTGGCAGGTATACCAGGTCATAAGCCAACAAAGTCAGCAATGAACAACCTAGTTAAGTGGCCGCATTTAAGTGATGTGCCAATAGATAGCCTAGATTCTGAAGAAGTTTTACTGTTGATTGGTTGCGACGTACCAGAAGCACATTGGGTGTTAGACCAACGGTTGGGTGGAAGGAAGAACCCGTACGCTGTGAAAACGTTGCTGGGTTGGACGGTTTTCGGACCTGCGTCGTATTCGGAATATAGGAAAAGAGTTGTTAATCATACTAGTAAATTACAGACTTTGGAGAACGAAATACGTAAACTTTATGATGTAGAGTTTTCTGATGTTTATTCAAGTGATAAATCATTATCAGTAGACGACAAGGTGGCTATAAAGATTGTGGAAGGTGGCACACGCTTCGACAACGGTCATTTTGTAGTTTCTATACCGTGGAAAAAGAATCCAGATATGAAAGTGGATAATTATGAAGTAGCAAACCGTAGATTACAAAGTTTGAAGGGTATGTTGTCGAAGGATGTCAGTCTGCACATCAAGTATATCAAAAGTACTGAAAGTGATTTTACTAAGACTTATGCGGAGAGGGTCTTTGAAATATATCTGCAGTCTTATTATCGCCCTCGATGGTATTTACCTCATCATGCAGTATTAAACATGAAAAAACCAGATCTTAGAGTGGTCCTTGATTGTGCCGCCCAGTTTGCAGGGGTTCCCCCAAATGATATGATGTATCAAGAACCCGATACCACTGCTGAGTTAAGGTGTATAATAATAAGTTTTCGCAAGGAGGCAGTTGCAATCCCTGCAGATGTTGAAGAAATGTTCATGCAAGTGAAGGTCCCTGAGTCTGATCGAGGAGCTTCAAGATTTCTGTGGTGGCAGGAGGGAGACATGTCGAGGGAACCATCCGAGTTTCAAATGACATCCCATCCATTTGATGCCACATCATCGCCATTTTGCGCGAACTTTGCCTTGAATAAGACGGCCCAAATATTCTCTGACGGTTATGATGGTTATGTTGTAGATGATGTCAAGAATAATTTCTATGTTGATGATTGCTTGATATCCATTCCCACTTGTGATCAGGCAAAGAGTTTCGTTAAGCATATAAGTGAATTATTATGTAGAGGAAGTATACAAAAAATGACCGATCTTGAATCTTGGTTCAAATGTCCTATTTTATTGCATGGCGAATTTTATATAACAATCACTGACTGTACGGAACCTACTCTTGACGACATTGAGTTTAGAAAAACTGCTGTGGTTAACTTGAGTAGTATAAAGTACAACAAGACACCTGTTCTCTCTTATTATTCCGAGTGGTTGAAATTAGTCAGAGCTGTAACCTGGTTTAGAAGGTTCATCGAATTCCTGATGGTACTTCGTTTACCGAGTTGTGAAGGATCCGTTCATCTAGGATGTTTTAAGGTCAAGGAGCTTGAGATTGCCAAGCGTAAGATTTTATTGATGGTTCAGAGAGAAGTGTATGGAGAATTACTTAGTGAATTTAAAAACAGCAGTAAAGTAGTAAGCCATGATGATCTGAAAGGTTTATCGTTGATAATGCTTGATGGGTTACTCTGTGTTGCAGGTCGACTAAGATACTCAGATTTCCCAAATGCTTTTAAACATCCAGTAATTTTACCCAGTCGACACTTAGTGACGGAAATGATAGTTAGACATTGTCATAAAGAACAAGGACACATAGGAAGATCATTAGAAAAAGGGTATGGATATGTGTTTGCTTGTTTGCAAACATGGGCAGTACATATTGAAATGATGTGTAATTTGATTACTGATTCATTTTTAATGGCTCTATTACGTTTCATTGGAAGAAGAAGGAAACCTCCGGAGATTTACAGTGACAGTGCGTCAAGCTTCGTGGGGACAGTTTCTGAGTTAAGCAAGTTTGTGCAGCAGTCGAATCAGAAGATAAACATTGAATTGTCAGCGAGGCCCTCATCCAACAGCATGGGTGGAGTTTGGGGAAGAGTGATTAGGTCTATATCACGACTGTTATTGTTGATCACCAGAGAACAGGTGAAGCAGGTCTCCTTGAAGCTTTGGATTAGTCTTTGTTGTTATTAATGCAGTTAGGTCGAGTAGGCGTACTGTTGTAAGTTCTACTCGTTCCTATGGTGTGATATGTTATATAATGAACCATGACCGTAGGCATCAAGGTAGCTTGTGTGGTATGGAGGGATTTTGGGGGACGGTGTAAGATCCATTTTGAAGGTTTTGTGTGTTGGTGAAAATCCCTTCATGTATATACTTTTACTTTGTTCCTATTGATCCCCTTAATTGTACATTGTTGTATTTTGATCACATTTGAATTGTTAATACTTGTATTTTTTATTATAGTTTTTGTTTTTATTACACATTCACTAAGTTTGTGTTTCTTCCTGAACTGCATCTGCGTTGTTTTACTGGACACTTGTTCTTGGCGGTAGCCATATTGATTTGTTCCTCCTTTTGTGTGTGATCTATCCAGTCAGGATAGAATAACGTTCATTTGTTGTGACTGATTTAATTGATTGAACAATCATTGGTTGAATAGCCGGGTGGTAATATTTGTTTAGAACCGCTATTTACCCGATTACTTGTTTTGATTTCGACGGGAAAGGGCGCGTGTCTAAAGTCCCCGGTCGGCTATTCTTCAACATCCAAACCGTAGTTTGGATTCTACACCCACGAATTCTCCTGGAAGTCAAAGTGTCGTTCCATAAACGAGTTGAGCCGCAGTGTATCCAATGTCAGCTTTCACTGCATTGCGGATACTTAGTAAGACGGGTGGAAGAGCGTCAGTCCATTGTGAAACGTTTGTAGCTGATAGCGAAGCTTTTAGTTATTGGTGCAAACGTTCTACTACCTGTTTGCTTGTGGGTGGTAGGCAGTCGTTCGGAAACGAGTGATTCCTAAAAGTGTGGTCAGACAACGGAAAAGTTCAAACTCGAACTGACGTCCGCGGTCTGTAGTGATGGTTGAAGGGCAGCCGAAGTTTGCTACCCATCGTTCGACGAAGGCGCGGGCCACTGTCTTAGCAGTGATTTCCTTGATAGGTACTGGTTCTGGCCATCGAGTGAAACGGTCTACGTAGGTTAAGAGATAAGAGCATCCATTTGAATCTGCTAAAGGTCCTACCAAATGCAGATGAACATGATCAAAACGAGCATCGGGAGTTTTAAACGAGCCTAAGGGACATTTATTGTGTCTGATAACCTAAGATTTTTGGCAGCTTACACAGGAGCGTGCCCACTCCCTCACGTCTTTATCCATACCAGGCCAGCAAAACCGTTCTGCTATGAGCTTGATGGTTACACGAACACCTGGATGAGAAAGTTTGTGCAACGTATTGAAGACGTTGCGTCGATAACGTTTCGGCACGATTGGGCCATCCCTACCTGTGGATGTATCACAAAGTAAGGTTTCCTTACCTGTTCCCATCTGTTTGATGAATAGCTTGAGTGTTGTAGACGATAACTCGTGCTGAAGATCACTGTCTTCTTTATGAAGCTCGGCGAATTCAAGAATGTCGATTCCTTGGAAACTGTTCATGGAAGTTATTCGAGACGAAACGTCTGCGACTACATTGTTTGCTCCAGAAATGTGTTGAATATCTGAAGTAAACTGTGAAATGTAGTCCAGTTGTCGAGACTCACGAGGTGAGTACTTGTCTGAAGAGGAGCTTAAGGAGAAAGTAAGAGGTTTATGGTCAGTGAAAGGGGTGAATTCACGGCCTTCGATATAATGTTGAAAATGCCGTACAGCATAATACATAGCTAGGAGTTCCCTACCGAATGTGCTGCACCTCGATTCGGTGTCTAGCAACCGTCTAGAGAAAATGTCTAAGGTTGCCAGGAGTTGTTAACCCATTGTTGTAGGACTCCTCCGATTGTTGAGTCGGATGTGTCTTCTGTGATACTAATGTGTGCTCAGTGTCCTGATGAGCAAGCGTTGTCACTTGAGCGATAAGCTCCTTAATTGTGGAGAATGTTCTTCGTGCGGTGTCGTCTAGATTGATGGATTTCGCATTTCCACGAAGTTGGTCGGGTAGTGGTTTCATGAGTAAAGCGCATTTCGGTATGAAGCGTCTATAGAAACTTACCAGGCCGTTAAACGTGCGTAATTGCTTGACGGTGGTCGGTTCTGGGTAATCCAGAATTGCCGCCACTTTGGTCCTAAGGGGTCGAATGCTTTGAGCATCTATAGTGTGTCCTAGGAAGTTTAATGAGTTGGTTCCGAATTGGCATTTCTGCACGTTTACAGTAATGCCATGTTTTTGTAATCGTTCGAAAACAAGATCCAGATGCTTGAGATGTGATTCTCTGTCCGGACTTGCGATTAGACAGTCATCAACATACGCATGTACGAAGTCGAGACCTCGAAAAACGTCGTCTATGAATCTTTGGAATGTTTGAGCAGCATTCCTTAGACCGAAAGGCATTCGCGAAAATTCGTAGAGTCCAAAGGGAATTATGATAGCTGTTTTTCGAAATATCGTGATTTGGTAATACGCTTTAACCAAGTCGACTTTCGAAAAGACAGTTGTATCTTTCAAGGTAGCTGTCAAATCGTGAATGTGAGGCGACGGGTAACGATCGGAAATGGTTTTCGCATTCAATCGCCGATAGTCACCAGTTGGACGCCAATCGTTGCTGTCCTTTTTAGGGACCATGTGCAACGGAGATGCCCATTGGCAGTTCGACGGTCTTATGATACCTAAGTCTATCATGTGGTCGAATTCGTTTTTCGCCAACCTTAGCTTTTCGGGAGCCAGTCGGCGTGCTTTAGAGAATACAGGTGGTTCTGTATTCGTGATGTGATGTGTAACATTGCTGGTTACACACGGTAATTTCGGTTGCGACTGGTATACCCCAGAATACTTATCGAGTATTGGTTGATAGAATGGTTCTATCGTGTGCTTAATTGTGACTGGGGATAATCTGCAAGCAGAAAAGGAAGTTACGCAAACAGATAAATTACTGTTTCCGTCTACTAGCCTCCGTTTGTGCGTATGGATGAGTAGATTATGGTGTTGTAGGAGGTCTATACCAATGATTGGCATAGAAACATCTGCAGCAACGAAAATCCAGTGTAGGGGTTTGCGTAAACACACATTGAGGTGAACGTACCTTTTGCCGTATGTGGAGATAGGCTTTCCGTTTGCCACCTGTAGATTTAAAACTGATTCGTGAAACCGGTCGTTAAAATTCGCTGGGAGAACGCTAACGTCTGCGCTAGTATCGACGAGGTAGCGAACTCTCGTTGTCACATCTCTGATGTATAACAGACGGCTATGTTCGCCGGCTACGGTTGCCGTTAACGCGTGCCGGCTTGGAAGTTTTTCGAGTCAGTCGGTTTTGAGTTGGGAAAATTGCAGGGTTTTCTGCAATTTCTAGTAGAATTTCCATACTGGTTATGATACCAGCACCAGTCGGGGTTATCCGTCTCTCGTGGTCTAGAGACAGATCGCTTACGTGTAGTCCTTCTTCGAGAGGTGTGTGACCGTTTACGGTCGTTAAGAAACTTAAGATAACGTGTAAGTGTATGACATAACCCTGTTATGTCATTCTGAGTCGTTTGAGTATTTTCTTTGACTGAAAAAAACCTTGACATTAGATTTCGTGATTTCTAAGATGCGGTCAGCAGACGCAGCCAGCTCGTCCACGGCGTTGTTTTGAAGTGAGACAAGCACAGCTTGCACCTGTTGAGGAAGTTTGGATAGGAAAAGTTGTTTAAGTAGGCCATCATCGAAGGTTCTTTGGCCGATAACCTCTCTCATTCGTTGCAACATGTCCGTCGCAGAACCGTATTGCAGGTCGATGTTATTAAGGAGTTGGTTTAACCTTTTTCTATCGGTTAGGTCTCCGCGTTTAAGAATAGAGCGTTTCAGTGTTTCTTAAGGTTAAGAAACATCACTAGTAAACATACTAGGTGTTACGTACCTGTTGAATTCCCGCGGTACTGCGATCGCAGTACACAATTCCTCGAGGAATTGTGCACGTATGTCGTTCACGCCATGCTCGGAAAAGTCGGCTTCTGCGAGGCAGAACCAGGCTTCGGTGTTGTCTGGCCAGAAGGGCATTAGTTGGAACGAAGGTGGGGACATAGTCTTTAGCCTAAGTACCTTGGGTGTTTGTTCAGTCATGGTGAAATATGAAGTACGAAAATAAACGAGGAGAAAAGATATCAAAAAACTCGAAAAAAATATATCAGAATGTATAAAAAATTAAAATAAGGCAATGATATATAATTCCAAAAAGGAACGAACTCGCAGTTTACAATTTGGTGTACTAGATCACGTCAGGCTCACCAATGAATATGCCACAGGTATTTGGAGTTTGACAACGCTTTAACCAGTAACACCTTCTAATCTGAATCGTCTCACCAAGTGAAATCAAAAGACAGAAGCGAGGAGGTTCGAAGATATATTTGATAGGTTATCAATATATCGAGGATCGTGTGATCTAATCTGGCTAGCGATTGTAGTGGTTGTTGAGCACAGCGTTCCCACTCGTGATCTGGTGTGCATGCATGACCGAGCACCTTCAGCTAGGTGAGTCCATTAAAACTAATGTAGTCAGCACCCAATGTCGAAAACTTACAGAGCTATTTATTTTGGGGATTTATTTGCCACTACAAAACAATGTCAGTTGAACAACCACCACTCAACATGGCAGTTTCCATAATGTCAAAATCTCAGGTGTTACTATTATTATTATTCATGGCTTTATTCGGATTTTACATATCCTTATTAACAATGTGATGTTACATTCGCATTCCGAATCAAAGTTGATTGAAACACGGATTTTTGGTAAGTTTCCAATTCACAACCGAATAACGAGAAAAACGGAATTTTGAAGTTCCAAATGTTTGAATTTTATTTGTATATTAGAAATCTACCGGAATATTTTTCTTCGTAATTATTAAAAATTTTGTAACTATCATTCAATATATAGGTCTTGATAGTCGGAATATAAACACCGAGTGAAGGCAACATAAAAACCAAACGTTTAGGACTAGAATTATAAATAAACTTAGGTTAAACAAATATATCTAAAACCAGTAACAACGAGTGTATTCGTGATTACGATTTGTGGTAAAGAGCCATTGTGTATGTGACAAGCTGAAAATTGAATGAGTTCAGCGATAGCTATCAGAAAAGACATTCGAGTGGATTATATTCAGGGCTACTCCATACGGTGCAATACGTTAGGTTTGGAGCATTGTTAAATGGTGGGCTAGATTTAGTTTTATATTTTGCTTTAACTCGGCACGTAATTTGCTACCCTTGTCAGGCAACAGTAAATTTCATAAAACTGAAGTTGGTTGCATCAGTTTAATTACACATTTGGACTGGAATAGATTCTACACTAAATTTCAACATATATTATCATTATAAAATCACATGCGATTGTACTGCTTCACGGGTTGACATTAATACATCACGTTTTGAGGGCACAACCATAAATATTTGAAATGTAGTGGTTGGTTTAATAGTTGTCAAATTATGTGCTCAGTGTATTCAAGTGCTTTTTTTCGTTCAAATAATTATTGAATTATTTGTAAACTACTTCCGTATCCCATTTGATCAGCTGAATTCAATGGCATAAATTTTGTTTTGATTGAGTAGGGAAATTTTGTGGCTTGAAAATCATTTTGTTTAAAAATGTGGAAATCGTTTCACTAGTTCAGAATTATACACTTTCTTGACCTACTTTACAATAACGCTTAATGAATTAAAGTCAATATCTGACAAGTCCAAAACGAAACCAAGTTACCTCCTGTTCTTCATCACCAACCAACCTGAAAGTATCATTAGTTATACTGGTTTATTCGAAATGAGTAGTAAGTAATCAGTTTAACGAGACACGAACTGTTTGTTAATATGAGAATAAAATATTATAATTTAATTTAAAATTGAAGTACAGTTTCTTATGTGGCAGATTATTTCAGTTAATACGAAATGTGAATATATTAAAATGTGAATCATTAAATTAAATGATTACCTGAAATTCCTAATCAGTTCGATATTCTGTTTAAAATTGTCTTAAGTTTAATAACCCGTGCTTAGAGTGTATTTTAATAGACAGAAAGGAACATTTGTCAACAGCTGAGTGAGTTTCACAGTTTTTAGTTTTCATAGGTGACATCCAAGCCAAGATTACGGTTAGTTAAGTTCTTTTGATCAGTCTTTACGAGAACATAGTACTGTAATCCATTATCTTTATTCGATATATTTATTATTATTGGCTTTAATTAATATTATATCTTCGGTACAATATAGAATTCTCAGCACAAAGTATTTCAACAAGTTCCCTTTCCTTACTTTTTGATCAATCCTGATGATAAATATTGAGTGATTACCCATTAGATGTAAGCAGTTCAGGAATCGACATCTGAATAATGTTCGTCTTTTTCAATGTATATTGTCAGCCACCACGGTATCTCTGATTGTACGTTTTCGTAACTTGTACAGCAAACGGTTGCAAACCTGAGTGGGTTATGCAATTAATAGAAAACGTAGTGTTAAGACAAACAAAATCGAATAATCTATTGAGTTATCTAGATGACAGGAACAGGTAGCCCAGATATTCAAGCAGATTGCCATCTTATCTAAATCCTATTGCTTCAAAGTTCTTAACACTTTCCTGTATTGTATTGGTTTGCATAAACACATTATCTGTCTAGGCAATGCTTCATGTCGCAAACTGAATACGTCGTTTAAATGAAGACGCTCCAGAAGTAAGAAATATACATAACGAACCACACCAAATGCAACATCGCCTTACGGATTCGAATTATGACTTCGTTGGCTTGTTAATCTAAGAACTTTTATTACAAGCCAAGGAATTCGGTTCATGGTAGTGGTGCATTTACTCACAAATTAGGGTCTAGTATCCAAATGTTTCCTTGGAAAATATGAATGTTCGACAACTGCGTTTGGATAAAGGTCTGAACGAAACAGCCTTTTAAAAGTGCTACACTTAGTTCCTTGTTTACGAATAATTTTGGTTTGTTTTGTAGCTTTTCAAACAACATACAAACTTAACGTACTATTTCTGATTAAAATGAACTGCGAATCACGGATCGCAAGCTGGAAGAACATTACCTGCTGAAATTGTTTCGATATATTCTAGAGCGCTCTGATAGACGGAAGTGTCACAAAAATGGTATGCTGAAAAAGGAACCTCCTATGGCTATGGCCACGTTTGAGCTTGAGTCTGAAATAGTGATATCGTGGTTACTAGAGCTAACTGTTGTTAATAAGTTAGTCATCGCACAAATTATTAGCTTTCATGTCAACCTTAGTCCAGTAGTAGCCGATAATATTATTTTTAGAAGCATTAAAATTAGTCAGTAGATGTGTTAAATGTGTTAGAAAAGTTTATTAATGCTGACTTGATGTGTATAAAAATATAAACCACAGTTGCTTCAATGTTACTCGACTTCGAGAGAACGATTGGTCAGGATAGTTCTAATCTGTAATTTGTGGGACTGAAGTATCTGAAAATGAAATATTACATTAGTTAAAATAGTTGATGAATGATTGAAAAATTAGTGCTGTTAGATTTTGTTACATCTGCTCATTAGAAACATACTGATGACTGGCTTTCGAAATCTCGAATCCGATTTTCAAAAAAAACAAAGGTTCACTTCACCTCAGTTAAAGTATACGGATGGGGCAGTCAGAACCGAGGAAAAAGCTCTTAGGTTTTTTACTCGAAATTCAAGAACTACGCAAAATAGCAGTAGGAATACCTTTGTTCAGATTTTAAACTGTCTAAAATGAAAACGAGAAGTTTCTTTCTTTCATATCGTAGAGTGAATCCGATGGTGCTTAATATATCTAATGTTCAATTCCTTTTATGTAGATTGTATATAACATAAAATCCTACGTCTCAATCCTGGGAAAAACCTAATACGATAGCAATATACTTCATAGGAAAACTAATCAGATAAGATAATTAACCAATCAGAACAAGTTATGAGTCAATGGACACAATGAAATAGAATGTGTAACTACACAGAATAGAAAAAAACGTACAAATTTATGGTTAGAAAACTTTTTTTTAATGATACAAAAATCACTGTGATGTAAATGCTTTTCCTTACAAATGGTCAATATCTCAGATTCAATTTTCCGCGCGAGTATGTACTTCTATAAAAATGGCTTTATTGATTTATTCATATTCCATATTTATTTGTCATTCTTCACTTTTTTCCGTTTATATTCTTCAGTATCTAATTATTTATGCATTTCCTATTGTGTAGTCTTAATAATTTTTTGTAACTATTGTTTATTTAAGTCTGTTTATCCAGGTTTAACCTACTTCCAATGTTGAACTATTAACTAGAACTTTTGTTACGTTATTATTATTCTTATTACTATTAGTACACCTGTCTTCATACTATCAGTTTGTACTTTTCACCTATCTGTTTCATTATGATCATTGACTCATAATTTGACTTCATATTTTCATATAAATAGTCATGTATATGTTTCTTCACTCAACCGTTATTCCATATTGTTTTAGTAAATGAACGAGATAGGTATCACAATTGTAAGAAATCTAATAATAAGTCAACTATTAGCATTTCTAGCAGTTGATCGATGAGGCGGAGTTTGTTTTATTTCTAAGCCTGATTCACGCTCTAATGTGATTTGATACTGCTTAGGAAGTATATCGGATGAAGAAGTAACTGACTAGTAAACTTCGTCATTGTCTTGTTCTAGTAATGCTCAAATTCCATCGATTAAATTACATTGTGACCATTGGACCAAGTGTTGGAGTGTCGCGGTTGTCTTGTCTGTTTTTAAATATTTGGATACAATCCATTTATCCAAGTTTTACCTACTTTCTATGTTAAACTACTGACTAGGACTTTTATTATTATTATTATTATTATTATTGAACCTGTCTTTTTACCATAAATTTGTACTTTTTATCTATTCTGTATGGTTATATGATCTATTTAATTGTGATCACTAACTCATAAATTGCTTTGGTTGGTCTAATATTTTCATACTAATATTGGAGCAAAACCTGATAGTGATCTAATTTAATTTCCATAACAGCCACACTGATCACTAACTACAGAATATTTACATCAAAAGAAGTTATTCTAATATTATTCAATCTTGAATATCAATATATTTGATACATGTAATTACTTATTATATGAATAATTTCAACCCTTATGTTACAAATTTTATTCATACGTTTTAAGTCAAATTACACACTTTCAATGATATTAATTAACGATAATCGTTGATTGTTAGCGGCGGTGACTAAATAAAGTATGAATCTAGATTATCCATTTCTTTCACGTGAAAGCCATGGACTCATTAGTTTATTAATTATGACACAACTAGTGTCTCATAACATTTCTGTGGAAGGTAGAAATGTTTGAAGTTATTAAAATAAATATTTGTTAAATTTTAAAAATGAACGAATTTATGTCATTCGCTTGAAGCTTCAAGTTATAAGATACTTTTGTCAAGATTCTTGCTACTCCATTTCAATTTCCGTGTGCGTATCGTTCAGACAACATGATCTAGTTACGTAAAAACGTTATATAGTGTTCTGTGTAAGTTATATAAGCGGGATAATTTAAATATTGTTAAAGTGAACTAACTATTTTAACTCAATATCTAGTCATAGTGACCTGTCTGGATTCATCTTTAACTAAATAAGTAATTTTCATTTGGTAATACTAAATGTGTTTATTACAGAACAATCTTTTCATGTGTTACATAAAGGGAGAAAAACTACTATTACGAAACTTAAATGTCTTCACGTTTATAGTTAATTTTGAAAGCTTAATTCAAATATTTCTGAAATATTATTTACCATAAGATTTAAATATCTACTTGGCATCCTTGGACGTTATATAGTACGTTGATGACCTTTCATCCCTACACAGGCAGTGTTTGGCCTAAGAGATTTGGGTATTTATGCACATTTAGCTGACAGAGAATAAGAAGTGTCCCTGTTTTATGGCTTAACCGTACTGTGAGCTGATTTGGTTCCAATTTAATGATTATAATTTAGATAGATTAATTGAGACGCTTTTTAACTTGTATTGGTTGGAGTGAATAATGAATGAACGCCGTATGTATAAAAACAAATGATTAGAAGTAAATGACAATCTATTACACTGAAAGATGAAGCGTGGTTGGAACTTCTCATGTTTCTCTGCCACGGACAATCTTTTTATTCATATCTTTTAATACTAATTACTTTTTGTGATAGTGTTTATAAAGGTAATAGTTATAACTGTCATGAAAAATCCTACTTTATTGTAATAAATCTATCATCCAGTAAAATACTGGATGATAGACTTGTTTGCAATATAAGTATGAAAAGACCTTTAGGATTAGAATTAAACATATCATGAACTTATATTACACTGAAATTGTCTAGTTATTAATACTGAAAATGCTACTAGGAGTGATTATTCAAATAGGATAGGTAATCATCATCAGAAACATTTCAACTTAACAAATACGCTTTCATTTATTTTCCGAAATTTATTTTAAGTCTAGTAGTATAGACTGTGTGACGGATTTATGTATTTGGTTAAATGTAGCTAAATTCCCTTTGCGTATTGGAAGTTAAAGAGATTTTATCCTTAGTTTATTTCATCTGATAACCGCGATCAGTAAACGGTTATTAGGCTGGACAGATAGTTTATTTCGATAGTGCAATAAGAAGACGAAGATTATCAGAACTACGTGATGTATTAGAGCAATACATTTCGAACAATCTGTCAAGTACATTACAACCAAATATTTCAAATATATATATAATTACCAAGATAAACTGGTCAATTTAAATGAATTGTACACCTATGCATTGTCTATATTAACAGAAATATCTGTAGTCTGCTATATTAAATTCATCAACTTTTGTAGTACGGTCATTTTGAAAACAAAGGGGGAGGATTGGAAAAAAGCTCGAAAAATCCTGCAATAATATTGACCATGTTAATTCATACTCAGTCAGTCCTGATAAGTACGTCACTAGGTTATCTCCCATTGCATTATATGCTAGTGAAATGGAAGCACTTTCTCTTGGTTTTAATTTCTCTGTCCATATAAGGCAAATGTCTGAAATGGAGGTCAATGCCCAATTTGGAAATCTATATGATCAACTGAGTACGCTAACTACTACATCTTTAAATAATCAAAGCTGATTTAAAGCTAAACTGGTGGATATGGCGCACCAGTTTCATAATACTGGACCAAATCAGAGAAGTATATTAACTTCTCAGTATTTTAACTCACTAAAAGAACTACAAACAAACCCTGATATTGCCTTGTTGAAGCCTGATAAGATATCAGGTGTGGTTATCGTGAACAAATGTGAATATAAAAGTAAGATGTTATTAATCTTCAAGTTGCTTTTCATATTATTTTCATTATAATATTTGTCTCCTCTTACCCTCCATTCCTAGTCTAGTTGACCTTTTATTTTTATATATACATATTCTTAACAAATAAATGTGTGATCAGATTGGTCGAAATGTTTTGCACTAATATATTGCATAGTTCTGATAATCGTCATCTTCTTGGTTCACTATCGAAATTTATCAAAGGGACTAATTGCTTCAGATAGTTCATTGTTAAGTGACACTACCCAACATTATTTTGATCCTAATAACTATACAGGTTATTTCGTATAGGGGGTACATGGTATATATATAAGAGCTTGGATGTGTCTCGGGTTTCAAGTATACTTAATAATGTATAGAATGACGTCGTACTAGCTCATAAGGTGGAAAACAACAAGAAGCTATTTTTTTTCTAAATACTTCTGAGTTGAAGATGTAATGGCACGATAAAATGACCAGTTTATAAGAAGCTCATCTGAACTGGGCAATAACTAAACTTTCAAAGTTTCTGTTCGTTGCTTGTTGACTGAAACACTGACATTATACGGATATCAATTTAATTTTATAAACCAATGTAAAAGTCGTTTAATATCACAATCACCTCTCACTTTTGTTTTGAAGAGAGAGGAGTTTACGTCTCCATATATTATCGGAACAGCATAATTTTGAAATGGATGTCGTGAAAGTATATTATACCGCTAAACAGATTATCATTGGTAAGGCTAATTTAGGGATTCCATGCTGGGATCAACAATGTATATCACATCTCATTACATTTACCAATTCACATATGTATATATGAAAGCATACTTATTGTAGAGTAATCGAGCGATGAAATCACGAGTGATGGGAAAGTGCTTGAATGAGTTCAGAATCCGTTAGAGCTAAATGCTTTGATACACTACAGGGGGCAAAACCATGCTACTTTAATAAACTAACTTTTCAGTGGCTTTTAAGGCTTTGTGGACGAACCGTGAAGGATATGTTTTTAGTTTTATGGAAGCTTTGAGCATTAGAAACTTTAGATCTAATTTGTGTATATAGACAATTCTTTGCTACTTTAAATCTGCGCTGGTGATCTTTAATCAATTTTAATGTCTAGGTTGGTGTCACAGCTTCTTATTTTTTCTACATTGTATTACCTTTCTCTTATATTTCCAAATGGCATTGTATTTATTCGACCTTTTATTCAGCTAATCTTCATTAGTTTTCCGATATAAGTATACTAAGATTAGTTGAAATGTATAATGCAAATAAATCACATTTCCTAAAAACAGCTCCATTTTCTCATTACATCATCAACATTTATAAAAGTAACTGATTGTATATATATATACTTCCGTGTCAATCTTTCGAACGTGATATGAAATATTTCAAAGTATGGTTTTTTCTATACATAACTAGTAAATTTTTCTTTTAGACATTAAATGTACGAGAAATCGAATCATGAAAATGCTCTCATGTATAATGAACGCTGAATCATGGTTTATTTAGCTAAATACATTTTCAAATTATTTTCGTGGTTGACCTTACCAAGTTGTTAATTCTACAAAGTAACGGTGTTTTTCTACGGATAAAATGTCGTGAGGTTATTTCGAAACGATATGAATCTAATATGAACTATAACATGAACGTTTCAGCCTAGGTGAATATTTTTGACAGGTAACGTTTCCTGAGTTGAATAACTTAGTTATTAATTTTATTACGTTTGCGCAACCTCTGAATTATTACTTTCCGGCATATAAATAAACATTGGTCTTCAATATATTTACTCATACACTTTATACCCCTATTCTTTTTATTATTATGATTTTGGTCACGTTTAGAACACTCAACTAAAGTTCACTAACTAATGTATAGAAAGCATTTGTCAGTAATTATATTTTAATAGTTGAATTCGTAAGTCAATGCCAGCTAGACCACCATTGAAAACTTGGAAGCAATGGACGGCCGTTTTGCCATAGTATGGGACTCCTAATCATTGCGCATCCACGATCCCGTACGCGGGATTCGAACCCAGGACCTTCGGTCTCGATGAATGTTTGCTCAGCCATTCATGGATCGATGGAAATTAAACATTAACGCCGTTGGGTGCCGGCTCAGTGGTATAGAGGTTAAGCGTTCAGGGTTCAAGTCCCGCGTGCGAGATCGTGGACGCGCACTGCTAAGGAGCCCATACTAGGAAAAAACGGCCGTCCGTTGCTTCCAGGTTTTCAATAGTGGTCTAGCTTGCATGAATTCAATTATTAAAATTACTACAATCTCCACAAACCCCATTCTGATAAAAATAACAGCAAGTCGAACAACTATAACCGTATCTAACTTGTAATGCTATACTTAAAAGCTTGGTAATGTTTAAATTATTAGAACGACAACAAATACATCGTAATGTAAGAACATTATAAGTTAAGGTAATACTTAAATGAAATTCTACTTTTTGCCACAGAATATTTTTAAATTATTATTATTCTTCGTTCAATTTAAAGAAAAAGAAAATTTAAACAAGTTAATACTAGTGTATTGATGTAACTTTAAAGGATTCACAATAAATTCATCATAATCAGATAGAATATGACTAATCATAAACTATTTTAGCTTCATTTATTCCGTGTTCAATCAGGCCAATCTATAATTTAATCAAAACTAATATAGAACGAAACATTTACAGAGTTTTGTTTATTTTATATTATTTAATATGTTTAGACAAAACTCTTTGACCATTACTTTCATCAGTAACAATAAAGTCATTTTCGGTATGTTTATACGTTTAGAGGAGATAATTAGGTGTTATATGTAGACTGATTATCTAATAATAGTGCAATGGCTAGATTTCAGGAACAAGTGTATTATATTGGTAAGACATTTTAAATAGTCTACCTAATGAAAATACATAGTAACTTATAAAAGTACAATGTTCATTAAAATAAAACATCTGAAACTATTTAGAACTTTTTGATAATTATGAGCTTCAATTATTTTATACTGATGAAAATTTGGTATAAATTGATGTATTAAAATAGTAATAATCTAGTAGGAGCGTCCCCTCTTAAGGAATATTTCACGCAATATCACAACTCTGATTTAACAGACAATTTAGTAGATTGGTAAAGCACTGTGTAAACATCCCAGAATTTACTAAATTACAATGATGTAACCATTTGGTTGCTTAATGATTGTTGGCTACATTCAATGTGTTTTCTAATTCGTCCACAGACATTTGATTTCTTATCTCATTGTTCGCATTCTGCTGCCAAACGAAAGCTAATGTTCAATGGAGATTTTATCTTCTACTATTATGATTTCATTACAAAATATCTGTTAATTAAGTTGATTGGGAGCAATTACAGCTAGTCTTTCTTTGAAACCTCCTTTCATACAGTTTAAGTGGATGAATTTATTTAAAATAAAAAAGAGATTTTTAAACTGTAAGTCATATTTTCTAAGTTGATTTATAAACAACAGATATAATTTTCGGATGTTTATTCTATATGTTGATCGGTGGCTCTTTCCGACTAAAATTTGATAGTTTTTTTTCCAAGAATAAGTTATTATTTCTGTAAATTCATTCATCCTATTTCGTCATTTATTTGTGTCCTCATAATAAACATACATTTACCATAACACTTTTGAGTTACTGGTTACCACCTGTTAACAGTAATAGATATCACGGCTAGTGAATACTCTGAATAAGTACACTTAAACTAACTTGGTTTCGTTTTGAAAAACATGGAAAAACGTTTAGTACTGTGACGTATGCTACTTCTGTCTGTAGACATAAGTAGTATGTAACATCAATCAGAAGTGGAATATCTGCGAGAAGATTGAAGTGAAGAGAAGAGAGAAGGAAACTGAAGGTAATCGAGATAACGACACAAATGAAGGAACAATGAAGCTCATAAGAGACAGTTCAAGGATAATGCACAAATGATGTATTTGATGTATGATTTTCAAGTTTTAATGAACCACTGTGTGATTGTGCGCTAAACAACATATCAGTCTTTCCCGTCCAGTGTCTGTTCACTACAGTACCACCAGCCTATAATACTTAGCAGGTGTTGTTCAGTAGTAGAATCTTTTTAATGTTGAAGACTAGTAAAAGTGTAAATAAGGCTTATCGGTTGAAATAATTAAAAGAATGAATGATATTTATTTGATTATTCTCAGAATATTTCCTAATTTAACAATAAAGTTACCAATTATTACTTACGAGCTATCTGCAAGCTCTATACAATTATTCTCTACGTTTCATTATGTCAACTATTCTAACTAAGTATGAATTATTCAAGATCGACCTGTCAGCCATCGGTTCTTACGAATTTAATTTTTATTGGATTTCTTATAACCGAAGGCTAATCTTAGTTGATAAAGAGTAGGTCATGTGTTTGTCATACTTCTTAAAGCCACATCATGTGGAAATGCTTTGATTAACATAGTGAAAATGTATGTCCCAAGGAGAAATTCTTTTGCTTTTTCAAAATGCTGCTTACCGATAAAATTCAAGCAACTAGCTAGAACTAATAAACTAGGTAAGTAAACTAAACCTCTTCAAAATATTTAGTCTTCGAACAATTCATTAAACATACCTGCATAATGGTTTCCTAACTGAATTTTTCTGATGGATAATCAATTCAAGGGGAAAATTCTGGGTCATCAACACTTTTATAGATTATTAAATATAGATGTATGTTGGTGTATAATATAGTATATTTGCCATCAAAGTCAATTCGATTCTACCGGACAAGTCCTCAGAGTTCTCTGTAGGTTTCGTACACTTAATGAGTGGATTACTACAGAATGTGTCGTTGAACGAAACCCTAATGTTTATAAACTTTATTATTGTGGCATAAATTTCTTAACACTAACCGGATGCTGTGGCTCTTGTTGCAGATAAATGTTTTGGGTTGTAACTGATATCATTAAATAATTTTAATATATTTTTATGAAGTGTCTCAGGTTTATTATTCTTTAAATAAGTTTTATTATATGCACTTGAGGTATTCACGAGTTTGAGATGATATTTAGAAGCCTTTACAATTGCAAATGGTTATTACCGAAAAAAATCTACAAAGTGTTTGCATAACAAGACTATACTAGGCATAAAATCAAACAATTAATAAGAAATGAATCTGGAGAACGATGAATAGAAAAAATAAAATATAAAAGTGAACTATTTTTGAATAAATTAAGCATTTATTTTGATATAATAACACAGTAGTTACCATACGAAATTCACCTTTGAGTTCTTTGGTAGACATACATTTTCCCTCCTTGACCACTTCCTACAAAATTGTAATAATATCGACAATATGGACCACAATCTTTTGGGATTCCAGTAGGTGCTTGTTTAGCTCTCTCTTTTAGCAAAGACTTAACGGCACGCGAATTAGAATACATTAGTACATCCAGAAAAGTGAAAATTACTATACAGACTAGTATTCTCAGCATCATATTTTAGCGTGTCACAAATGCTAAAACTATCTGCAAAGCTTTTATACTTTAGTTAAAAGACAATTATATACAACCAACCAATCACAAGAACAAATTATTTAGATCATAATTGGATGATTAAAGAAAGTTGTTCAGTTTATCAGCGAAGTTGAGATTTACTTCATCTTTTTTATGGTTCTGTGAATCAAATTTCAATAGTTTAAAAATATTCAGCATATGATTATAATGTTTGTTAACATTAATTATTAAACATAAAACCATTAGTATATTGTCATGTTTAGGAAATTTAGTTGAGAATTAGTGTTCTATACTGTCGAATTTCATCTAAATACCAGTTTTAAGTACTAGAACATGTCCTCGTAAAGAACTACCAATGAGATTAAGGAAAGGTACTATTACTAATGTTGAAATTGATAATTCCAAATAGATTGAGCCTTGGGTAAAAAGTTAATGAAAAAATATAATTTTTGTGATATCCCAATGAGTAGAAAATTGTATTTGTGACGTTTTATGACTTACTATAAGCCACTTCTTCAGAGTAAATAAGTAACTGAAATAATATTACCACAAATTTAAATTCTACAAATCAAGCAGTGCAGAATATTTTTAGTACAGTCAAAATCATGATAGGTCTGAACATGTCAATGTCAATTTACTTTTGGTCAAGTTAGATTTGCATGACATGTCATTGTATCAGAGTATGGATATGAAAATTGCATACATTTGTAACACGAAGTAGTGGGTTTGAAATTGAGTGAGTAGGTAAACAGTTCAGGTTGGATGATTATTCAGGCCTTCTTTCCTATTGGGGGCAGAGGGATTCATCATTAGCTACTCGTCTCTCTTCATAGTTAAAAAGACCTTTCTGAATTATTTTGATGTTTTTGATATCAATTTGTTGGTTATTGAGAATAAAATGTACTATTATCACTTATTTAACATATAGATTTTTAATCCTACAGGATTACTGGGTCTTTCTGCGTAACTTACGCGTTCCTCGGCACGAGTTGAGATCTCTTAGAAAGACTCCACAATGTAAAACGCATCAAAATCGACCCAACCAGTTCTGCAGATAGTTTTATGTGGATGCAAAACGGAAATTTTGCACTGAATGGCTGTTCAGAGTTAAAATCAATATACCGATTTGAATGTGTCGGTTTTAGGTGGATAGTTAGATTTGGACTTTCATTAGAATTCCCTTTAACTAAACAGTCTAAGAATGGCATTGTCCTATGTTCATTTTCGTTTTTGAAAGTGAATATGATGTTTTCTGTGAACGAGCTTATCTATTTGGAGAAATTTCTAAGAAAAGTCAGTTTATTATATTCCTAAACTAAATAAAAAAATGTCCCGCAGTATTTGAGTTTCAAGTTATATTATGTAAATATTTGATTGAATTGGTTATTTTGTTCAAATAATGTGATTTATAGAAGTACTGTCGTTTGAAAATCTTTCTGTATGAATGATGCACAACCCACTTTCAAAATAAGAACCATGTTGAATATTCAGAATTGCTTAAACTGATCTCAGCAAATTATGCATCACATCTTACAGGGGATTTCTTAAATAAAGAATAATCGTTTAACCCAAAACTTTGAAACAAACGTTACTGAAAACTGATTTCTACTTGTAGTTTTCATTTTCTGGTTTGGAGGAACGGATCTTTTGCATGATCAAAAGCAGTCACGAAGAGACTGAATTTCGGTTTATTGCTTGTTGCTAAGTATCACGAGAATGTTTGTGAAAACATGAAGAAATTAATCAATCAAACTTTTACACGTAGTACCATCTAAATGAAAAGGACTTAGATCTAAATATTTTATTGTTTCTTCTATGTAGAATTTGACTTTTCATGTCACAAAATGTATCCAAATAAAGGTTAATTGAATGTATTCATGGAGGGTAGAAGGTATAGTAACCTAGATTTATGAAAAGTCAAATAGTCCATTAATTAATCTGATACATCTTTGATGCAAACAGTGCAGTTCATGGTCTAGTTTCTTGTCAACCATGTGTTTCCTGAGTATTGAAGTAAATTAGATAATTTTAAATGGTTAGTATTCAAGTAAACCTATTTTTTAAAATAAGGTAATTAAAAACTGACCTTAGAATTTAAGATATCTTTTCAATTTTCCTAAAACTATGTTGTGGAATATTCTACACATAGTGCATTACTTGGATGATATTGAGCCGTCAAATATTTTTGAAATTATTTCGCGAATTAATGGTGTTTTGTTGACCACTTAATCTTTAGATAGTCAGCGATAAGTTTTTCGCTTATAGTTAGCAAGGAGATATCAAAGTAAGTTTGTTTTCATAGCACTTTTAGTGTATTTTATTTATTTATTTTATTTATTTCAACACATAGATAATGGTACAAAGAGGCACCAAATGCATATGCGCCACACAAATCTCATTCGATATGTGTGAGGGCTGTGATACTGCCCGGCTGCCCAAACCGAAGCAGGTGTATTTTATTAGTCTTGCCAAAAAAGGACAACAGTTGATTCCCTAAGAAATACTAACTTCTTGGTGAACTGACTACGTAAAAACTGAAGTGTAAAGTTATCTATCTATCTTGGTCTCCTATACACATTAAGGTTGACTGCCAATCGGTTTTATATCTTGATTCTAGTGTATACGAAGGGGGAAATTTTATTTATCCTCAAGGCAAAAGGAAAGGAGGTAGAACAAAGAACATACAACTCCGAGGACCAAGAAGCAGACGTCAAAAGAATGAATAACACTTCAATGTACATCTCTGATTTTAGCTACTCCTGCCGAGAACCCATTGATGTCCAATTTTGTCTGTTACATATAACTGAAACCGTAGGGATTCGAAGAAAGACCCTAGGCTTTGTATCCCAAAGAAGTTTGCAATACTTTTGTCCCTTCCTTGGTCAGGGAAATTTGGGTGGACGATCTTACCACTTCACTTCTTTAGTATAGGCTATTAATTTCCAACATATTTTCGTTTGTCACACACTTTTTATTACGTAACTTTCAAGAATTAACATTTTGTTAATTTTTATTTTCCGAAGTTCTGACGTATTTCATACGCCGAAATATTGATTTATCTTGTTATTATTTTGATTACTACTAGTACGTCTGTCATCTTACCAGTGATTTTTATACTTTGTATTTATTATACTTAGTTATGTAATCTACTTCGTTTTCATTATTGATTTATGAATTCCCTTGACCGGTTTAATATTTTCTTTGTACGGATATAACTATTATTGTATTTTAAAGCGAAGTTTAATGAAGATCCAAATGAAAATAATATTGTTTGTTTATGTTTGTTATTTTTGACGACTAAACTTGAGGTGTCCTTTTATCTGAAGAGCCATATCTATTACTATACTGAAAGATAAGTAATAATTGAAATTAATTTTCTTAACTTTTAAATGGTGATTCATAAATTGTATTAACTACCTAACCTTTTCATTCACATTTGTACATGTTTATTGTACTCAAATGAAAGGACCTTTATTACTACAAAGTAACTTTAGTGACTAAAGTCCAGTTAAAATTGTGATATTAATTGGTTTCGAGAAAACAGCTGTACGCTTAAAATGAAATATTCGCCACTATACTGCATTCCTTCAGACAATAAACACTCGCCTCTGTAAACTGAAATGAAATGCAACTTCAATAACATTTGTAGATTGTTATTAACAGTGAAATTTTAACTGTGTATGTTTTGCTAAAAAAAGTGGGTAAATTTATAATCAAGTATAAATTTAATTGGATATACTCGTACGGTATATTTCAATTTGTGTGCCTTTTTTTAACTATTTAGAATCTATTTTAACTATTTTCTACTGTATTTTTAAGGAATAAGAAATGCTGTGACGACTTATTCACAACTATTTTTCTTAATTTCTATGACCATCTTTTAAGAAACCAGACTCATGCCTAATTAGCGGGATTTTTCATTTTCATTATCTTTATAAATCACGCTGAAGGTCGTATTCTGTTGTATAGGTCTTTCCGCTGATAAAAGCATTTCAATGTGGCTTTGGATATTTCTATTTGTATTAATAGGTGATTATATCTTTTTTTTAATCAATACACAGGGGTCGATTCAGTGTGATATACAGTGGATAAAATATTCACTCTTTTCTTTTTGGTTGTAATTACAGAATCAATCTACTAAATGAATTACAACGATCTTTGTGTAGGCGGGATCTAAGTGAGCTACAGGTTCCATGTATCGGCTACCGACAGACATAAAGGATTGCTGAAGTAAAGTGGCAGATTACTAGTTATAGGTGTCCCTTTTAATTATGAACCAAGCATTGAGGCTGGTTATCTATCGATTGTGAGTATCTGTATGATTTCCTTATATTAGTTAACTTCGTGAATTAAAATGAAATCAAAATTACTAAATTATTAGTAAAAAGTTTTATTAGTATAGTTAAATTATCTAAGTATCAACACCGAATCGCCAGTTACTCTATTCATGATGTATGTTGAGCTAGTTCTCAGAGCGTGTTAATTTATCTAAGGGATAAAGAAAATGAATTTGAAAATAGAAAATGCTTTCAAGGTTATGATGATAAACTGAAGTTACTTTTGATTGGTGTATTGTTTGATGCTGTCACTGTTCAACAGGCATTAAATGATAAATGATCAGATAAAATATAGTACAAAACCGTTAGTAATTATTAAGAACCCTAATGTAAAAACTGCAAAGACGTTTTAATCACCTATACATACAGCAAAACATAAACAAAACACTGTTTATATGAAGTCAGAAATAATATACATACTGATAATACTGTAGTGTACAGGGTAATATGTCTACTCCCAATTTACAAATCCACAAATATTCATCCAGGCTGTCATGTCAATGCGATGCAAAACAATATCAGTTAATGATCTGAGTAAATTGATTGTATGAGTAATTTAATAACTCCACATATAACTGTTATTTGCTGACAATTTCTATATACTTTCTGGTTCACATGTTTTTGAACATTGAAGCAACCAAGCTTCTGTCTCTCGTGCATATATATTTGTCACATATGATACATTTACTAAAAGTTGATTTACTCGTATATTGGTAAAGTACAAACCCCTATGTACTTTGAAACTTATTACTTCTATCCTTCTGATTGAATGATAACTAAAAGAATACTGAAATAAATATTTCTTTGTACAAAAAGATGCTACTTTTTCATGACTGGTCTTTTTTAATGTAGAGCTTATCGATTCACATCACGTGAACCTGAATTGTGGAATCAACTGCATTTCATCTCCCTATACTCTTTCATTTACAATTTGTCAGCTTAAGCTTATTATATACAGTTGAAAAACATAATAAAAATTGTTCTCTCGACAAACGGATAGGAAAAGTTTACCAACTCATTATTATCATATTGAGTAATCTTGGATATACTTAGGCCAGGTATACTTGACTAAAGAAGTGTCTTCATCAATGCTTCATTTGTAAACTTTATTCATTAACTTTACGTTGTTAAAAACCTACCCACAACCGACACCTTTTCAACACTGGAGACTAAACCAGTAAGGGCATAAATACATAATTTAAACGACAATTAACCCAACAAAATATACTCCTTAAGCTCCTTCAAATGATAGAAATTTCTAAAGGCTTATAATAACTATGACTAATCTCAGGCTTATGGCGAATTCACTATCACTTAAGTCCGTTATAGCCATGTCCCTTGTACATACTGACGTCTTGAATCAAAACACAAATATAGCGACACTTAAAGCTATTAATTCATTCTTTATTTGAAATCATGCTCTCATATGCAAAATTCACTAAATTGGTGGTCAGAAAAATGACCGAAATTGTAACATAATTCTAGTATACGTCAATGCGGAGTATTACTCAGGCAGGAATATTAAATCATTTGTGGAAGATTAAGGAATGTATAAGTTCTAAGAAACAATATATTTCAGCACCACATGGAAATAGATCAAAATAATTTTAATCGGTTTGAGGTAGTTGGCAATAAACTCTGTACCTAAGCTTCATGCTAATCAACAGTGTATACCCGTAATCTTGAGTGAGATGATAGTCCCTGTGGAATTCGAACCCACATCACCAAACTTCATAATCCGAGACGTTACCAAAAAGCTATCGTGCCCGTGGCTGGTCTCCTCCAGAACTGAGATGTTTACGATTAGTGGATCACTGAGTAGTGATCAGTCAAGTTTAGATTAATATAGTATCACATCCGTCTCCGAAACGTGATATGTCTGATCACAATGTTTTTGAACTATGCATTGTCTTCCTCTAACATTTAAGTGACAAATCTAAGAGATGATGAGGACTAGTTTCAACTTATACAAACACAGTTTAAATTAAAATAACCTGAATACGGTTTAGATTCTTGTTGAGTCCACTAAAAACTAGAAAATAACATGTCTGCGTTATGGAAACAAACTTATGTAAAGTTTAATTCATATGTATTGGTTGTTTGGGGCTTGCCATTAATGTTTTAGACTGCTGACCACGATCCATCTCTGCTTAAAATGCTTGTGACTTACTAGCAGTATCGAGGCATTTATATATGTTAAAACAGGTTGGTTTATTACAGTCCTAAACTTTAATGGGAAGATCCAAACAACCAATATATATATATATGAATTAAAATCAAAATTCACCCCTTCACACAAGCTAATGGCCATTTAGACCCAGAAGCTGGTGGATAACGCGATTGTATTTAAAGTGAAAAGTATTCGTTTTGAGCTCCGTGGTGAGCATCAACGTTGGGATGCAGGTGCATCCAGCTGATGAGTCCCAAATAAGAGGAAACGCACGTCCTGGATTCCATTGCTGGATACTATCTATCTCTTTCTAAAACGTACATAAAGTTATGAGTTTTATGTATCATAAAGTCATCAACTCAACTTATCCAGACGAGACTATATTAACCTAACTGACAATAATATGACTTTCATAATTAGTCATTATTTAGATAGTATGATTGAAACAAACCTTTTAAGAATCGGCAATATGTTTACAAAAAACAAATACCAGCTCATATTTCATTTCGTTGTTTTAACAACATGACTTTTATTATGTATAAGCTTATAGTAGCTTGTCGTTTAGACATCGTATAAATTCACTGTGCAGATATTACACCAGGTTTTTTCCGTGTCCATAACGTCTTCAGAGGATAATAAAAATATCAGTTTTATAGATCGTTTAAATGTAATATGTTTAATCACAAAGAACAATTATTGTATCAATATTAATACGTTCCATTCTGACATAAAAACAATGAAAATGATTTTGCATAAGTTACCTTCCAGTCATTCCTGAGACGTAAAATGCACCAGAATTTTCAGGGTTAAATCTATGATAAAATTGATAAAATCGTCTGTTCACGGGAAGGGTTTTCAGATGAAGCCTTCTGGAGACTATATATCCATGTGCACACGAAATAAAGCAATGTAAAATACTTTGGCAGCTTAGAATCAAAAGCATAATTAAAACGCTCTTTATAATTTTCATAATGGTACAAGTTTAATGAAAATTGTTTTATCTATCTTAAGATAATTATTGATATGCAATTGACCAATAGGAAGCACTTAAATTATGAGATTGGCAAGAGGTTGAGAATAATAAAATACTATAATTGTAGCCAAAATATAGTTATTACATTGGAATTTGCCCGAAATTATCTACTTCCAATATGATGACTTTATTTACTTAGTCACTGTAATTTAAAAGTTACAGTGGTGTGTTTCTTTGTGTAAAATTAAATTTTATAACACAAATCTACTAGGATTCGGTATGCTTTAACCATCAATGAAAATCAAGTTGATTATGAATCAATTTTTGAGGGGCATTACACATGTCTTTATAGCTTGATAAAATATATGAAGGACAATAGAAACAAAAGGTTGCCTAATTTGGAGATCAAAGTGTATTTTGTTTATAATTTGACACAACATCCTATTTTTCCTATAGAAAATTATTTACTACAAGTACCACTAAAAAAATCGTTATTTCCCAGCCCATCTTGTTTGAATATACATTCAATAGTTCTAGATGATTCATTTTCATCAGGAAACCAATCAGAACTTAAGACACAGAAAACATAATGATATAATACCTTAGAAATTTTATTTACTGGCGGGAAAACTTAATAGTTGAAATCACAAGTCAATTAAAACTAAACCACCATGGAAAAATTGGAAGCACTGGACGGCCGTTTTGTTCTAATATGGGACTCCCCAGCAGTTATGAATATATGCACTAACTTAAGTATACATAAATCATTCTTGCCCTGATGGTCCTAATATAATATTTAAAAGTAGCAAACGTAATTTTTATGCATAAGAAAAATCACAATATTGTTTAGAAAATAAATCTGTAGTCGTTTTAAGCCTGCACCGGCCTATATATTATTATTAGAAAGGATAAATTATCGCGTTGTTGATAATGTTAACTAAATTTTTATTAATCGTTGTTGGAACATAAGCATCCGGCATAGATTGCCTTGATATAGTCATTTTTCACAAATTTATATGGAACAGGTGGATATGTGGTTAGTAGTGGACAAATGTTTGTCTTATATGGGAATTCTTGAATTGATGCACCTGGATTCAAGCGTAAAAATGAACACTGGAATTCAAGCATATCCAGCTAATGTGTCCCAGATAAAACGAAATAAGTGTCTTGGATTCTACTAGTAATCACAAATCCAATCGTTCTAAAAACTAGCTTCTGTTGTTCTACTTTCTACACTGTAATCTGTTTTGCGGAATAAGGTGTAAGGTTCAAATCACTTCTTACAAAAAGACAAGTGCATTGATCTTTTGAAATTGTCTGATATTGACTACTGAATCTCATGATAGATCTCACATAATATTTGACTTCAAATACAAAGTAAGGAAATTCTGTGTTTGTATTTGCGAAAAACTTAGGAAACGCTTTATAATTCTGAGTTGACTGAATAATCCGATAACTTGATTTTTGTTTTACCTAACAAGTGAGTGTTTTTTGTGTAACTAAGATACAACCAGAACAACTGTTTATTGAGTACGTGAAACAATACAAGATCTGATAATTAAAATCTAATAACATGCATTCTGTCACTGCATCAGCTGCTTGATCAGAAAGCCTCAAATTAATTTACATTCTGTAAGGTCCTTTTGGTTTATTATGATCAGATAAATTGTGGATCAAAAATTAATTCGAATCACATTAAATTATAATATCATTTTACTGATAATGAACATTAATTCATATCAGTAACATTTGGGACGAAATTATCACAATGAACAAATAATGATTTCGTGTGATAGAAGTATGGTGAACATCATAGCTTACATCGCAACTAAGCAATAATCGAAAACCAGGAAACACCAGGCAGGTGTTAAATCCGAATATAAGACTCGTCAGTAATGTGCATCCACGACGTCAGGAGAATCAAACCCAAGACCCTTAGCTCCTGGTGAGTGATTAAACTTTAGATCACTAAAACAGCATCCTATGGTATACATGCCTTCCTCCATTCCACTTGCAGAATTATGAATCGATAAATCATACCCATGATTTATACATATTCTCAATACTATTAATATTCGACTAATTTCTACGTTGCAATCATGTGGTCAGCAGGAAGAATACATAAATATAGTTATTAAAGATAAGTTTTTCATTGGTCACGGTATTTTGAGGCCAGGTAGGGTCACGAAAAGTTTACTTTCAGAAAACTGTGTCTATTCTGTTTCAGAAGCACCACTGGTTTATACATCAATGATGTTGTTAAAAAACTATTATTTGTTTCTTTTTACTGGTCCAACTGTGAAATACTAATACAAATACATAGACAATTAGTTTATATACAGATCTGAAGGTATGGAGTATCATATAAATACTCAATAATGTCTTGAATAAATATATTTCTCAGGAAATTGAAAAAGGTCTTCACGCATTAAATCTTCCATTAGGGATTTGATGAGTGTATTTTCATGAGATTTGGGCGTGTTTTTTGCAGCCCTTGTACACATTTAGTGAACGTAATTTCACAAACGATATTCAGATTATCAAGGAGTCCATCGGATAAGGCGACCTGCTTGAATATTTGGGCTACCTGTTCCTGCCATCTGGATATTTCAATAAGATATCTATTTTGTTATTTGTTTCAACACATCACTTTGCCTATTAGTCTCAAAACCTATTCAAGTGCGTTTGTGAGAAGTTTGCTACATTTCGGTGTACAACTTAAGAAAGAGCCTAATCAGAGACACGGTGGTTGCTGGCAATATGCATCGAAAAGAATATACATTATTCAGGTGTTGATTCCTGAACTGCTAACATCTAACTGGCGATCACTCAATATTTATCTCAAGGATTGGTCAGGAAATAAGAAAAGGAAACTTTTTGAAATACTTTATGCCTAGAATTCTATATTGCATCAAAATATAATACTGAATAAAACCACTAATAATAATATATATATATATATATTTCAAGTATAAAATATATTTGTTAGAGTGCTTGTTATATGATTTAGTATTTCGTTTTGCCGAGTAAATCTAAATAAATGTATCCATGAGCTACAAAGAAACATATCCAAATATTTTGAAAGTACTTTCATGAAATACTGAATGAAAGATTTGATATATAGAGGCTTCCCTGAATTTCCTAAAAAACTATATTTATAGTTTGTTAAATATAAAGCAAAAACCTCATTTCAAGTTAACAGATAGTAATCTTAAAGTAAATTAGATAATATGAATGGAAAATTAAAACTCTTTATAACACTTTATATATAACAGTTCAACCATTTCTCGACTAATGTGAATGTTTAAATAAATCTAATTTACATTATTTGTGTGATCAGTGTTAGCTGTGGATACATCACAAGTCAATAATAACAAGCTATAACATGTATTTATTGTTCGTTCATGCTTAAACAATGTTCACATTTATTCTTTAAAATAAATAATTTCGAACGTGTTCATAGTTGCTTCTTTAGTTGTGTTTTGATCGTTCAGTTTGCTTTTTTTCTCTCTCCAAAATACACTTTGGTTAACTAATAACTGTATGCAGACCAAATGAAACTGAGATGGATGGTGGCTAGTAGTGGATTCAAGCAACCAATACAATAATGAATTAAAGTGAAACTGATTTGGTGACGTTGCAATAATAATAATAGGATTATATACGTGTGAGTCATGAATAAATAAAAAATCTCATAAGTCAATGAAACCATAATTCACTTTTTTTACTAATTTAATAAATTGTCATAGAGCTAGACTATTTCATCTCTCATCCCATTACAACATAAAGGTAAGTGAAAAAATCACTGATAAATTTACAACTTTGTAGAAATAAATGGTAGACTATTTTGTCTAGACAATTGAAGATAAGTTTAATAAGCTGACAATCATCTTGATAGCCTTTCAGTTTGGTTGTAAAACATGATAAAGTAATATTCCATTACGATTTTATATGTAAAGCTGTTTGTTTACTCCTGATAATAATTGTACAGGATTTTTATTGTGAACTGACATCAATAAAAGAATCAATGCAAATCATTGGAAACTACTGATATATCGTGACAAAGCTCCGAAAAATGGGCTAAAGAATTTACGCCATATGTGTTCTCTTTGGATTCGTTTTCGTATTACGTCTCCTGTTGAATGAAGTTTGAGTAACCTTCAAAAAATAGGGAAGAACCTGTACTGATGCAATATGTTATAAGGATCTTTTTTCCGTTTTCTAACTAAAGACAGTATACACAAAAGGTTCTTACAAAGTCCGTTTTGTGGAGAACAATGTAGACTGATATTCTGTTTGATTGCAGCAACTACAAAATTTTAAGTTATTTTGCAAATATTATATGCTAAGTATTCACATGGTAATATAAACGTAGGTCGGTGGAGTGACTATTAAAGTATAAAATAAGTTTTAATTCGTGTCTAAAATTCGTTAAAGTGTAATAATGGAGATTTTCGATGATTCAATAATTCTGTTTACTGAAAAAACGAATGAGATTTGATGAGAAAAAAAGATTTATTTTATTTCATGGTTTATCATAGGCTGAAGTTAAGAAGACTAATATCGTAAGAGCCGGTAATTATCCAAAGCTACCTATCGATAAGTTAACTCTAAACCTATAGAAACACAGGTTTTTTACTTTAATCACTTGGTGTACATTTATGTACATAATTATTTTTATTTCATTCAAAACTACTTGTATTTAGTGAACAGTATATACACAAATTTTAAATTTTAGTTAGGTTATTCTAGTAAGTTAATATCCATCTATATTCATCCAGAAAAATTTGTATAGTGGATATTTTTAAACAGACAAGAACTGCACTGGGAGCTACCAAGTCCAAATTATGACTTATTCTACCGTTTTAAGTTTATCAGCTCAATTTGGATTAATATATGGTGGATTGACTGCTTTGTTTGAATCCATACTGGTATTATATTCTTGAACGTCTGTAGTTTTGTAGGTCATTTAACGAAATAGGTGTAAATTAACTGTTTTTAAGATAAGTGGATAATAATAATAATGATACTGAGGTTTGGAAGGTAACATGATAAGTGATATAAGTGCAACTCCAAGTGGTTATAATAATACTGATTTATGTCAAGTTCATCAGATTGGGGCGTTAGCTTGAAAATTTTTCGAAACTTTTCTGGTGTTTTGTATAATATTAAGAGTCACTAGTTCACATGCCTCTTGAAAGTCATTTAAAAGAAACATTTGCGATTTTGTAAATAAATTAAGCCTCATATATATCAAATCCTTACCACCGGCTGCCACAGATATAAAGATTAGTACTAACCCATCCTAAGCATAGCTAACATATAATAAAACCAGTGTCTTTCATAACCAGTCATCAGGTAGTTACAAAGTGCCGTTGTCTGATTCATATAATATAATAAATCATATCAATCAAAACAAGAAATCATTATTTAGTTAATAAAATTTATCATAAATAGTTTATTGAAATATTTGAGTGAATAGAAGAATAAATAGCCCTGATATTTAAGCGGGATGCCCACGACAGAATAAGTGCAATATAACACCGGAATCATCACCCAACTACTGACAAACATATGATAATATATTTACTCTTCTCATTGATAACTTTCGAAATCCACTGTATAATAGCACCAAAATGGATGTTGCCGTTTACTGGTAGATCAGTTACCATCAATTTCGATCCGGCAAATTTGAACATGTATCACCGCATTTACCTGAGTCGCTGTGAATCGAACTACGACTGGTTCTACTAATTTGTCCGGTAAACAAACTGATAAAGTACTTCCCAAATCTTTCACCTCATACACCCAAGAAAGTGATCAATTCACGTTCGTCAGTAATTAATTGTTTCCCAGACAACTACACTTCCAGTTGTTGACATCCCATTAACGAAGAATTCCTATTAAAAATAATAAACATGACTTAGCAGTTCAGGACTAGTACGTTCATTGATATGATCAAAAATATCAAATGAAATTAATGGTGAACAACAGATTAAATATGAAATCGAAATTTCTATGAAAATTGACTGCAGTTCAGATGTATACTCACAAAGAATGATTGCACGTCGAAAGCATAGAAAGGAATATGCAGTGAATACCAACAAATGAACACATTCGTCGGACAAACTATTCACAATAATCAATTAATTTAATCACACATACACACACACGTGCACACATTCATTCATGCATCAAACGATCACACAAACGATAGATAAATGAATCGGGATGTTTTGCCTTGGTAATAACACCATTCTATTGCAGCAATCATCAAAATGGGAACTGGTATGAAAACACACTATCCATATTGGAATGAATTTCACATGTTGTCTGTTACTTAATACAACTGAATGAAACTTCATTCACTAATGAGTATATTTCATTGAAGAACAAAACAAAGTGTGGTTTCGATATACAAGGATGAAGAGTTTCGTCATGATGCCAAATTACTGTAGATTACAGTTGGTGCTGTACATTGGTGTAGTTAGAAATAATCACATGTCATTTTGAGTTGACAGTTTGTAAAGTTTGACTCAGACCACAGAACATCTCTTCTGTCACAATGATTCTCAATTGCGCATGATTAGTGCTTATGGTGTGCAATATTTTGTTATTCCATCTAGACAATATAAGGTTTTGTAATTTTAATAGTTGAGATCATGAGTCAATTGAAGCTAGACCACCATTGGAAACCCTGAAAGGTTTTGTCCCAATTTTTTTGTTTTCATAACCTCAGTTAGCTAACTTTTATTCTATTGCTTTTTATTCTACCTTAATAATGCTCAGTATAGTGTCATTTTAAATCGTTCTTTTTCTTTCACTCATATATGCATATTATATTAAACGATTCTTATATATTTGTTTTCGTTCCTACTTAAATTCTGTGATTTTGTGGCTTAATTATATGTGTGTTCATGGTCTAATGTCAAGTGAATACGTCATTAATTATTTCTGGCTTTGATTTGTTTTCATAAAAAAAATTTTTTTCTGAAAATTCTTAATGTCCGTTTAATTTTTCATGTGTTTACTTATTTAACATTAATCTATTTCTTATGACTGAATTTTGAAAATGGTATGAGTTTTTAGATGTTTCAATAAGTGAATCATTTTACTATTGTTTATCATTTTTATAATCCCAAATACAATTGTCCACTTATCATCGAAATGCGTGATCTAAAATAACATAACTTTGTATAAAAATTAGAATCTGAGGGATGTAGACTCTGTGTTTACTACATTTTATTATAATATCAACTAGGGGTAGAGTGTTTACTACAAATAAGAGGGATATATTCAAGTTAAATATATTGTTTAACATAAATCTTCCATGTTAACAGAAAGCTTTTGTATCAAATTGGGTTAGTAATAAGTAAAGTCATGAAGTATTGTTTAAAATAGACGTGTAATTAATATGTCATATCTTTACGTGCATATTTTTCTCCTTCTAAACTCAAATCATTTTGTTGGAAGGAAACGAGATTTCAAAGATATTTGGTATTTCATTGAGTTTAAATAAAAAGGAAACATTACAGCTGGAATCTATAAAAATCAGAAACTCATTTATCACTGAGTATTACTCACTGTTACTTGGCATAATCCTTAATGCTGACGTAATTCTACTAAACAAATCGCACTTTGGTCGTTGATCTAGATGATTTGTGTTGTGGAATGTTTATGTTAAAATTTAAACATTGAAGACAATCGATAGAACTCCATAAACCATATGCTTTGTCCTAGAGTCAACATTGATTTTACTGATTCTAAGACAGAAATTTTATCAGTGTTTATCATAGCTCCATAATATTAAAAATTATAAATCCTTTGAGACCTTGTGTTTCTTTTTTCAGTTATTAAGCTGATATCAAACAAACAAACACAAGAAATCCAATAACAAATATGTATACATATTATGCCATGTGATATTACATTACCTGACAAATGTTAGTTTCATTTATTTCGAGTGTCATGTTTAGAAAACTATGTTTTTGCTTTCCACGTATACAAATTGATAGGCGAAATAAATGGACAATGATTTTAGGTCCAACTCACAATGATTTTATTTGTCCATTGACAAATCATTTATTCTAACTAAATATGTTCACGTAATGTATGTAAACATAGTGAGTATGAATATTTTAGAACTGATAAAAAACCAGTGACAGCATTTTTCTCATCATATTTTAGATATAAGCCAACATGTTGAAGTTAGATCATGTTATTACAAATCCATTTGAATTTAAGGTATAATACTTTATTCAAATGAACTATGTTTTCATTCATCTCTTAAGTACTATCAATTTTTTAAAATGACAATACTACATAAGCTACCTCCGAAATGATAGACAGTTGCTATACTGGATAGTAACAAACCATAAGTAGTGAAAAATGGACTTTAAAAAAATCTATAAACTGATGCTTTTGTACATCTTTAAACTTGAATGTGACCTATGAGAAATTTATTCACTTTAATTAGATGAGCTTGGCTGTCCTTTGGTTCTATCTAGTCTTCAGTTAATGTCTTTGAAAATACCATCATCTTTAACTATAAATAGAAGGAAATAAATAGGGTACTTGTTTGGTATGACTTAAATTCGATAACACAGGAGTGAGAAAAGATTTCTAAATCTTGAGTGCATTCGATAGTTGGCTAGAAATTAAAAAAATACCATAGCGCATACCATCCTTTTTAAATGAACAGTTTTTTTATATCAGTGTAGCAGCGTTCAGCTGGAGGTTCATTACATCAATAATCTTAACAGTCTTCTCATATGATGGTTGGGACAGCGATACAAATGGTGAGAGTCAGTCACCTGATCGACTTACATCATCACAACGAAAACGACTACGGAGGGTGAAAGAAAGAATGTACGAGGAGAAAAACTCTAATGAAGTTCGTAAGCTAAATGGTCTAATAAGCCTAAAGATTAGACATCTCAACTCTATGTTTACTCAAAAACTCTTGTCTTACAAAAACTCTCCAAGTATGTGGAAACTCTTTAAAGAACTTACAGGTGACAGACAGATTAGGAGTGATAACCAGCTGAATGTTTGTGACTTAAATAAGTCTTTTGTACGTCAGTCATCTGATGTAATGCTTCCTTCATCCACAGGTTTAAAGAATAGCTGTATTACTAGTTTCACTGAAATTGATACCCGAAGATGTCTCCAGTCACTTAATTCATCCTGATGTTTAGGATCTGATGGTATCCCGAACCTTCTTTTTGAAAAATGTGCTGAAGTCCTATGTTATCCATTCACGACTATCTTTAACAGACCCTTCTCATCTAATCTCATACCGGAAATGCGGAGAAAGATGAAGATAATCCCTGTACCAAAGAAAGTATCTGGTGATAAGAATGTGAAATTTAGACCTATTGCAATAACTTCATCCTTCCTCAAAACCATGGAAAAATTATTAGTACTTCCACTTGAGCCTGCGATAAAAGAGCATATTGATTCGTATCAGTTTGCTTACAGATGCAAAAGAAGCACCTTAGATGCTGTTGCTGTTCTGCATCACAACATAGTGTTCAACTTAAAAAAGGGTAAGAAGTATGTTCGATGCGCTTTTCTGGACTATACTTCAACTTTTGATTCTATACCAAGACAACGCTCACTTTACAAGTTAATCAGCGTCAACACTGACAGCTGGGTAACCAACTGGCTATGGCCCTATCTCTCTGGAAGAGAACAGTACACTGTATGTGGAGGAAAATGTTCAGAGTCTCTACTGTCTCATGGTGTACCACAAGGAGCTGTTCTTTCACCTCTTCTATTCTCCTTTTTTCTGCATGACCTGCCATCTTCCACAGAAAACACTTTTGTGAAGTATGCGGATGATCTCACTGTATGTATGCCTATATCTTCCTCTTTACATCCCATAGAAATGAACGAGTTTTTGTCTCGTATTGATTGTTGGTCTGTTGTTAATGGTCTCAAACTTAATCTGTCTAAATGTCAAGCTGTTAACTTTAGCATAAGACGTGAACGGCATCTAAACAACCCTTTGGGATCCTATAATGCTCGTGCCATTGGAGACTCTTTGATAAACACAGTGTCGAAGGTCAATTATCTTGGTGTTACGTTTTCCTTTGATCTCCCTCGGTCTTATGTTTTACTGTTATCGAAGAAAGTTTTCCATCTGACCTACTACATAAAGAGACTACATGCTTTTGGGATTACTCGTCATTTACTCTTACAATTTGTCAACTGCATATTGCGTATTATTCTTTACTGTTCTCCATTATTCTTCCCCGGGCTTTTGAGAAAAGCTTTTGCTGTATTGCGGAGAGTGCTGAAGGCAGTTAGCAAGGTGTGTGATGAATCTTTCGAGGTCACAATTAATATTGTTGTGGATAGACATCTAAAGTCATGCAAACTCCTGGCAGGTGTTATTTTATCAGATACTAACCATCCCCTTCACTCTTATCTTTCTCCTTATATATCTTCTGGTGGAACGAGACGTAATTACATTAAAATCCATGCACGCACGCAAAAGTATAAAAGTTCTATAATACCTTACCTAGCAAATATACTCTGTGACGAACAGGTTGTTAAAGTTAACCTAGTCAGTAACCTGCATTCTTAACATGTCTCCAGTTTGGAAGGTTGTACAGTTTCTCAGGCTTTTTAAAACCTTTTTTCTTTTTTTTCGTCTTTCTGTTTTTTTGAGTAAGAAACGAGTTGAAATACCCTGTGCTGAGAATTCCATATTGTACCAAAATATAATATTGAATAATAAAAATAATCAATAATAATCAATTAGCTACGAATGTAATACTTTGTCAGACGCAAACTATCGTGCACTAATACTGTTTTATTTGAATTTAAGTCATCATCATCAAATCTTTTGTCCATCATCCAAAGTAATTGCAAATATTATAGTCCGTAATTAACTAATTTCACCTAATTCATTTGATAGTTATCCGAAACAATGGACAGGTGATTGGATACGATTATACTGACAGAAGTTGAAGTGTGAACCATGGGACGTTAACTTAATAATGACATTCTGCTCTTCACAGTGTTTGAATATCCTTCTATTAATCTAGATTCTCGTAGGTGCATACAACTAGGTTCATTTGAACTGGAGTGAAACAGTTACTTAATGGTCTCTGTCTGTCCGCGAGCCCTTAGCTTTAATCTGTTAGCCATGTTCATATTTCTTCAGTAACCCTATTGTGCTTAAAAGTTTTTAATAGGTCGAAATTAAACTTTATATTAATAATTATTATTTGAAAATAAAGCTATTGATGGATACTCAAATCGTACTCCCAATTATTTTTGCTATTATAATTTAATTATTTTGTATTTTTATTGTTTCATAAATATCTTTGCAGCTGATGAATCTTACTTACAATTCGTACTGATTATGATTCAGTTTGACATAAATCATATTTCGAAATTTCAAGAAGGGTATTATGTTGATTATGGATATCATATCATATTACCAATGTGATAATTCAATTTATATATTTCAATATCGCTAAGACAGAAGAAAAATGAAAGAAATATAACCAAATGATTCTAGAAATTAATTAATATTTTGGTCAATTATAAGAAAACAAAAAATACGAACCATTGACAATACAGAAAAGTTCTAACTCCCCCCCCAAAAGAATAATTAAACATATCCTTGTATTTTATAAACTTCTAATTTGTTTGGACAGTCAGTGGATTTTTAATTATTTATTCTCATTGTGTTCATTCAGTTATTAATTAATTCTTTGTGTATATTGTTAACACGAGTTGAATTATTAATGCTGTATATTGCTTATCAAAGAAACAATTAAAACAACTCAAACTTAGCAATCCACAAAATAACAAGTAGTATAATTTCAGTATTTACAAGAAAGGAACTTGTTTGCTCAATTCATTTCACCTATGTAATACAACATTCGATAGGTTTGTTTAAAATCATTATTTTCATACAGATGAAATAAAAGAAAGGCTTAGTAGGATACACGTATTTCTTATAAAAAAGTAACATGTAACTGGAATTATTTTGTATAAAAATTGACTGGTATTTACAGAATATGAAAAAACGCTTTGTAAAATTACTTATGAATCTATTGAACTTAATGGTCCAATAACATTTTACCAGTTGGTTTATAACAACACAGATCTTTTGAAATGTTTCGAAACGTTTTATTGCCCAGTTATTCATCAGAACATTATTAACAAAAATCGCATTGCCAATATGAAATAAATTAAAAGATTTCACTTGATATTTAGTTTATTCACTGAATTTCTATTCTGTTACTAGCCGACTGATTGGTGAAATAGTGGAAGAACATGCACGACTTCGACTTTTAAATTACTATGAAATAGAAGTATTGCAAATTTAACACTACGGCGGCCAATGTCCCTTACAACATGTCAGTTTACTTATGAATTAATAATTTATCTGTTCTTTTTTTCTGCTGATCTTTTGTTTCGTTGCTAGCTTGTCTTCTACTTTCGGAGACTTGATTTCCCCTACTAAAACTCTTGAACCATCAGGCCACTGATATCTTATATATGCTAATGATGGTGTACTTGTTAACAAACATTTTAGTTTGCTTCAATAATTCTCTATCGACATAAGCCTCATATGGATACACTACTGTAGCGCATTTCAATTTACCGAATAAAAAGGAAATGAAGTGAAAGCTTGAGTTTGAAGTGAGATTCTTAGTAAGAATTACACTCTTGCATAGAACATTCATTTACTAAATGAATGAAAAAATGTTAAATATTGTGTGTGTATTGAACATTGAGAGCCAGGAGTCTTACAAATTCACAAAAAAACTTATCCCACTTCAAAATTTTCTTAGGTAAAATAAAATTACAGTCAAGTTAAAAGGAAAGTACGTTAGAAGAAGTGCATTTTCAGACTATCTGGAACCAATTAAGGATAAACAATCTATAACTTGTCTCTATTAAAAATATTACCACACAACACTGAAAGATCTAAACCTTTTGAAACTTTGTATAATTTTACTCTTTAAACCATACTGTAGATATCTATGTTAAAGCTATTACTTGAAAACAGTAGCTTTTTATGTTAGCAGACTGATAATATTATGAAAAGAAGTGTAATTAAATGAATAGGAAGTTCATCAATCTCAAAAAAAAATATTCTATGTTATCCTAATTATTTACATCTCTTGTAACAATCTCAACTAGTTAGAACATTGAGTATATGTATATGTAACTGAAAATATTAACTCATCATTGAATCTAACAATATAAGATGCATGGTTAACTCATGCATAGTAGAATAACATTTCCGTTTCTCTGTCAATAAAAGGCTAATAAACAAATATTGCAGAAGTTTCAAAGTAGAAATAATATACATTTTTGATAGCTTACCTATATCTGATATCGGTTTATCAAATAAAAATTTTTGCTCAATAAAAGCATTAAAAAAAACAATTATAAAATAAATAATAATAAACAAAAGTCATCAATAACTAAGATAAACTCTAGGGGTTGTTATTGAAATTCAATTAGGAGCTGGTTTTCACTACAGACAAACATCAACTGGAGAACTGTTGAAAAGCGATAAAGAATGAAATGGCATTTCTCCAAAATACTGAATAAATGCTGAATGTTAGTATTAATTTACTATGTACCCATGTGACTTTATCTTATAAAAATATACCGTAGTATGTAACACAGAACTAAACTATTATTTGGCAGAGTTTATAACCAATATATTCTGCTATTTTTGTATCCAAAAGAAAAAGAGTCCAAAGAAGCAATTTTTTGGAAGAGTATTTTAATCTTTAAGTGGTAATTATCGTTTATAACAGTCATCACTCATAGAATTGAGTGATTGTCGAGCTACATCATTAACCAGTTAAAGCTGGAGTGTGGACTGCAAGAGGACAACATAATGTTTCTGATGTTTAGACCTCCCCCCTTGAGAAAAAAGAATTGAAGATCCTGGTTGAAATGCATGGCTTGGTCGCGAATAAAATCAATCTTTGACGAATATCGTCTAAATAAAAAGGCGCTCAACAAAGTGGTGGCAAATATACATCAGAGTTAACATTAAAGAAGAGAATCAAATGATTTAAATAATGAATTAAGTGGGTATTAAAATTTTATATCGCTTAGTAATTCCGAGTCTTCATATATTTATAATGTTGAAGGATATTGCGGACAAAATACTCACAAGTTTATGGTCAACATATAGATACCGAACTGAGGTTAAATGGAAGTAAACTATTCTTTTGGACTTAGTAATGAGATTAATTTGTGGTTCTGGATGCTCGAGAAGTTATTGAAAATTTGAAGTTGAATTAGAAGTGCGATTTATTTGAATCAATGATCAGTCGTACCAGAAATATGATAGTAAGTGGAAACAAAGCGTTGTATAATGAGTTGTGAACCGGTATAAATGCAATGAGATTTTATAAAAAGAACTCTGAACAGAAAGTATTAACAAACGTGGTGTTTATGATCTCTAAAACATTTATCATGTTTTCATGAATAAATTATCTGAATTAATCCACCTGTCAATTCTTAATATCAAAATAAATGCGAAAATAAACAAACATAAATGATTTTTCTCATATGCACATTTGAACGTAAAGAGCATCATGTTTAACTAACTCTAATTTTATTCTAACTAACTGCGAATACTCATTATATTTTGAAGTTGACATTCGGTTCCAGAAGTACCAGTAAGAACATTTAATAAACACACGTAATTTGTGAGATATCATGAGCACAGATTACTGTGACGCCATCGCTGAGTGAATATTTTCCTAGTTTTTTTCTGTTACAAATTAATTGCTATCAAAACCATCTGACAAATCTCATTCTCTAACTATTAACCGATGAAATACAAACCCGTGATTGCATTTCTAATAAATATCTCGAGAAGTGAAGAAATTATTACTAGATTCGCATAGTGTATTCAAACTTATAAAACCTGTATTTGTTCAACACCATGGTAGTGAAAAGAAAAATCCCAGAACACCAACTTTATCTAAATAATCACTTACATTATTCAACTTTTATGAGTACAATTGAAAACTATAAGCACTAATCATGCGCAATTGAGAATCATTGTGACAGAAGAGATGTTCTGTGGTCTGAGTCAAACTTTACAAACTGTCAACTCAAAATGACATGTGATTATTTCTAACTACACCAATGTACAGCACCAACTGTAATCTACAGTAATTTGGCATCATGACGAAACTCTTCATCCTTGTATATCGAAACCACACTTTGTTTTGTTCTTCAATGAAATATACTCATTAGTGAATGAAGTTTCATTCAGTTGTATTAAGTAACAGACAACATGTGAAATTCATTCCAATATGGATAGTGTGTTTTCATACCAGTTCCCATTTTGATGATTGCTGCAATAGAATGGTGTTATTACCAAGGCAAAACATCCCGATTCATTTATCTATCGTTTGTGTGATCGTTTGATGCATGAATGAATGTGTGCACGTGTGTGTGTATGTGTGATTAAATTAATTGATTATTGTGAATAGTTTGTCCGACGAATGTGTTCATTTGTTGGTATTCACTGCATATTCCTTTCTATGCTTTCGACGTGCAATCATTCTTTGTGAGTATACATCTGAACTGCAGTCAATTTTCATAGAAATTTCGAATTCATATTTAATCTGTTGGTCATCATTAATTGAACTTTATAATAGAAGATAAGTTAAAGTTTATATAAGAAAATATAAAGAATTCATCAATTTTTATACTTGCACTGACTGTAGAAAAGCCTATTAGAGTCACCAACATTACTTGGCAGAGATAAGACAAAACGAACTGTAAGATTCAATGATCAAATTTTGTCCTGATAGTCCCATGCTCTTTTGCGAAAATTTTATGTGTGAACGGATCAGAAGTGGATGCTTTGCATATATATTATATATCTAACTAATTTATGATTTTTATCTGTTCGCTTCAATTGATAATACAATAACATTTATTCCGTATTTAATAGGAAGAAATTGAGTCTTTCATCCAATGTGACCAAACATTTGTTTGACCGCTCAGTATCTCAGATTACAATCTTTGAAAGTGTTAAACCCCAGCACTTCCTCCCATGTATTTCTGTTTGATCCCAAAAATTAATTGTAAGGATTTAATTATGCTGGATCGTGTCAAATTAGAAAAGAGGATCTCTTTATCAAGTCACATTCTTTGTTGTTGCATTAAAAACAGTGTTATTTAAATCAATTATTAATTATGCAACAGATAACTCATAGCATTTTTCCTCGACAATTGTCCAGCTGCATGTTATTTATAGGTTAGTTAAAAAGAAATTACTAAATATTACGTAAGACGCCTAAACTGGCACACGTTGTTTCGCTAATGAAAGACTAAGATGCAGAATAGCTGTTTTTGTATCAATGTGAAGTAAATTTTTATTTTTATTTTTATTTTAAGTTTAAGTGTAGTCAGTAGATTCTTTCACATGATCGCTAGTAGATTGACTTCTACAGTTAAAATTGTCTACTGAATGGATATGAATAAATATTTGAGCATTATATGAGTTCTTATATCGTTATTTTTAGAATATCGGTGAAGAAGTAAATGGAATTACTTCATTTACGACCTTGACAAATTTCTAAACAGTAGTGTTTAATGAGGCAAGTAAAGAATAATAAACTTCACAATATTTTAATTTTCCAGTTTATATCATCAATTGGGAAATGAACGGCTCAACTGGAAAAAACTAGGTTTGTTTTTCAGATTATTACTAAACAAGACAACTGACGGAGTTCCACATTCAGCTTCCATATGACTAACTACTATTTTGGATAAGTATATCCCGTAAGACAAATAAAGTATCCAGATCGAAGTAAGAGATTTATGCTTAAATATTATTTTTTCGAGCAATTTTAATATATGATCTGGTGAGTTAGTATTCCCACAATGTTCAAATTATTAGTCTCTGACTGTTTAAAAAGGCTCGTTACACAAATATTAATTGATCTCATTATCGGGTGATTATGCAGTCTGTTATATCACTAATCAAATATTTATATTCTTTATAATTATTGATTAGCACCATAATAATCGGAAAGCACACTTGTTGAAACTATCAGAAACTTATTCGGAAGAAATGCAATAGATTTCTTCGATTATTCGCTAATTGTATTCTTAAATGTATTTTTTGATTTGTAGAGTATTTATTTCAGTTTACTGTAAGGCGCGACATTTGATATTTATGATCTAGATTGAAAATATTTGTTATTATCTGATCAAAATTTCGTCTGATCGGCAGTCAACATCTAGTCTTTCAAAGTATACTTTAATATTGCACCCAAACTTTTTGAACTAGATTTGTTCATCAACAATTAGGTAAATGAGAAATAACTAACATCATTTTTAGTCAATAACAATAAGAAAATGAAATTGGTCATTATATATATTTTCTTTAGGAGATAATCTAAAACATTTTTAATCGCTTTCTCTCTTTAAGTGGACCAATGTAAATCATAACAGGACAAAGTAAACAATTTATTCTTAGATGAATTCAGTCAGATCGTTATTTATTATGACTGTTTTTGTATATAACAAAAATAATTTGTTTACAAGTATGCTTATATGAAGTACGCTAATTGATTGAATTTTCAATGTTTTCATCAACACAAATTAGTTTGTTAGTTGCTCTTCAGTTTTAACTTTACAGTTATAACTGGCTGTTCAATAGGAACATATATATAAATATATAATTCACTTTACAAAAGATATTGAATCAAATAAATTATCTCTTTAAAAGATAGTTTATAGTTTTATGAGAAAACGCTACTAAATCTATGTTAGCTCATTTCATTTTTATAAGAATCTAAGCGTTTCAGTGCAGCTATCGTTTTAATTGCGAATTAGGCAATATTTAATGTTTATTTTTATTACCATGTTTATTACTGGTTTATAATATAAATAAAACAAATGTAAAAATATAATTTACTTAATATCATACTTATGTGGAGTCATTTCATTTTAGCATGTAAATTTAAATGATTGCCAAATGAATTATTCTATTCTAACAATGAAACACGATAACTACTACTATTATGTCCTCAAGTCAGGTGAATGCTTGAAAAAGATCGGGTTGAGTTAATTTAATTATATTTATCTATATAATATTTAATTTCTCATCCATTTCCCACAGTATTCATTATCTCTGATCACGAAGGATCATGAGGGAGCCAATATCAATACGTGATAAGACAGGAACTCAAGCTGAGTACTAGTCATAATCTTCTTACATTTATAACACTAAACATGTACATGTCTGCACATTTGCTTATTCTTATTGCTGAAATGTACTTAATCCTGCTACTTCGTTTCTTGTGCTCATAGCGCTGTAATACAACGATATTTTTCTACTTTGATAAATTTCTTCTGTTGACTAGGATTTAATTACTAAATAACAATGTGACGTATTTAATATTTTTACACTAATAAATAGAGAAGTCGAGTAATTTATTTCTTACACAATAGTAAGTACAAGGAAATGTTCAAATATTTTCTAGATTCTTATATTTTACTGCTAAAAGTTTCATTTTATAAGCATCTGGTTTATTATTTGAATTATGAAAATAATTCTTAGGAGAGACCCAATAGGTAACTCCTAGACTTTTTTATATTTCCTAATTGAAACAGTCTAGTTTATTGATATTATAAGGTTTATACGTGCATTCAGATTTGCCTATTGATTAGATGAGCAGTCATATACAATTCTGGTGTTTACATTTAATGGTGAATCTATTGCTGATACATAGTAAAGCCCTCTTCCGAAGTCATACCTACTCCTTTCTGTCGATCCGTGTCAATCTTTGTTCAGTCACAACGAGTAGAAAGTTCCAGTTTTTCTCAGTTATAGCAACTGGCTACATCAGTGCTTTTGTCCAATGACAATAATAATTAAATACACTTATAAGTGAATATTGCTGTTTGATAGATGTTAAACTTTCGTTCTGGCAAGCGCACGCTTCTGTGCAACAGAAAATTTAAAATTTAAATGAGTATAGCATGGTTTCATGTTGAATGAAATATAAATAATTCAACAGTTATAAAAGCTCGATACAATTATTAAAATATTTGGATTTGCATCTATTTTGTTACCGATAGTGAAGAAACGTCCATCCAGTGCTTCCAAGCTTTCCATGATCGTATCATTTTAATTTACTCATAAATTCAACGATTAAAATTACTACAATCTCCACGGTACTCCTTTCTGACAAGCTTATCTAATAAATAATTGAGGAGACATTTTATAAGATACTAATCGCAGCAAGGTTTTACGTTTTTATGAAAAGAATATCATGAATATAATTAACTGAAAATCAATATTTTCAGTACCCCAAAAAATTATCTATTATTAATAATAATCAATGAACTTCAACCAAATGCACATAATCTGGAGAATTATTAGTATCTTAAAGGTCTGACATTTGGAGAAGAGATTGAATAGTTCGTTGTTTGTCTCTTTTTACAATTTAAATTTATCCTTCATATAAGTTTAATAAAACAAAACTTCGTTTAATAGTTATACAGACAGTAAAATAATTTTCATTGCTTTTTAAATAAGTTTTAATTGAGTCAAGATGATTTATTTTGCATCTAAAATGAGTAACATACAATTAAAAATTAAAACCAATTTTTCTTTAATTAAGTGTTAACAAGTTGATGAAACAATTATTTTATGTGTGCAGATGAAAAATACAAATTCTATGGAAAATTTTGACGAGGAATTTATTACGGATAAGCTAATGTTTACACGTGACCACCGATTGATTTTTGTGTTGCTGTAAAAAATACACGTTCATATATTGATTTTGCTTAAAATATTGTTTTCTCGGCAATAAAATTATGAATTTCCAGTTAAATATATAATACAACTTAAAACACAACCTACAGTTTGTTCAATAATAACATTATATATATCCAAACATTATATTTCTATCTTCAAATATGCATATATAATTATATCATACCAAACACTGAATTACATTTTGTAAAAAACATATGGAAAGAACAGCATTAAAAACAATTGTTCTTCTTATGCTAATGAGTATGAACTGACAAAAGAGAGACAGGAAAATGTCTATTTATCAAAATGATTAATTCTATGTTTCATTTATTTTGAATGTTACAGTCTGTTTTATGAATACATTATGCATAGATATATATATATATATATATATATATATATATATATATATATATATATATAGTAAATTGATAATATACGGCAGAGCAGTTGATTACTGAAATGCTCACTTTATTATGTCTATTTAACTGACAAGAGCTACATATGTTTGCTTAAACTGTATTTTTATAAACGAATATATATGGATATTTAGATTATTAAAGAAAATGAAATGGACACTGAGAGATTTTTATTTTAGTTTCTATGTTGACTGATAAATGAACACATATTCATCAACAGGTTATCTAAATAAAATTAGAAATCTGCACTTGAAATGTGTGCTTAAAAATAGTTTCATACTGGTTTCATTCCTTTACTTCTATCAAAATGGAATGAGGTATATCGATTTCCTTATAAATTTTCAAGTCATACTGCCGTACACAAACACATTCCAAGGTTCCTAGCAGCATTCTATCACAATTCATTAGTTTTATCATAATCCCACATAGATTACATATTTCAAACCAAACCAAGCTTTTACTGAAGTAGGCTTATGTAGCTGATTCTGGGCAAAAAGATGGAACAATTATATAAACATCATTCATTTCTGCCTACCTCATCAATTGAGTTGTCCAATAAAAACGGAGAAAAAAACCATTCGAAAATAATTATTAGTTAAATTGTTGAATCTATCTATTCTGCTTGCGTTTTTTATTTCTTGAAAATGATCGAATTGGGATTTCATATCAGAATAAATAATATTCTGAAATTTAATAACTGTCAAGTAGCATTTACTTAGATTCTCAAGGACATTGTTTCCATACTTCAGTCTTTTTTTAATTCACGTCAATAAAGTGAAAACACTATTAACGGAGATAAGTACAAGGGGTTAACAAATGTTTTCAGTAACATTTTAACAGTTTGGAAATTTAATGAGAGTATTGTTTGCATGTCGCTATGGCTCATTCGCGTACACAATATATAATGTAACACATTTTGAAGTTTGACCTAATATAATACTTTTCAAGTAACCAGCGTTATGAAGAAATAGACATAATCTCGTATAACGTTTATTACACCTAAACATGAACAACGTTTATGTAATCGGATTGGTTTGACTTCTGGTCGACTTCACTCAATTTGAGCACATTTCACTGTGCTAGTAAAACGTCTATTCAATTTTTGTAGGCTGTTGATTCTATTTTAATAGCTACTTAAAAGAGAAAAAGTCAATCAGTATAGATCGTTCAGTTGTAACATGGGACATAAAATTTAAATTACCTTCGATCACCGATGAGAAATTTGGGAAACAATAGCAAATAGGATGTCGATAACCAAAATCCGTTGAATCATCAAAATTACATCATTGATCCAAGAAATTAGTCATCAAATGTTAGAATAATAGATTTCATAGAACTGATATACTAGTTACCAATTATTCAACTAAAATGATATGACTAGTGTTTACTTACCGGCTCAGAAATTGAGTAACGAAGGTTGAGAATAAGACTTCGTGTTATAGCATAAATGAGATAATATTTCATTTATGACTGAGTCATATATTAACAAGTTTATTGTAGTCTGAAGAAGACTAAAATATACAAATCGAATAAGATCGAAATATTTTTTTGTATATTCAAGTTATTTTCCTGTTGCTTTCTTGAAAGTACCTAACTTTATGCTACAATCGACATTTCATAGCTATAAGATAAATCATAATATCAATTTGTTTGTTTTTATTTCTCGGTGTTAATATAATTTGATGCGTCTCTGTATGAAGTTTAGTCACTGATTTTTCAATATGAAATCTGATTCTACGACTTTTACCTATTCATAACATCTATTCTGTAAGCGAAGCCTATTACTAAGTTATTATGTATTTTGCTCATTTGAAATTTATTGAGTTGAAAATTATTCTCAAATATTAACTTTCTTATTGCGTGTTGTCAAGCGATTTCCTTTTTATGAAATATAGTTTGACTAAGGAAAAAAGTTTCTCAGTCGTATTCCTATATCTATTTCTCAAAATCACCGTATAAACTCTTACTTAATCATTATTTTTTTAAAACAGGTTTTCTAATAGATTTACCTACTCTTAAATATTTGTTTGTAAACCGTTTAAACTAAATAAGAAGACAATGTGAATGAATTTACAATAAACGGTTTTTTTTAAAAAAAAACTGAGTTTAAATGATGTCCATTTTTCAAGTCTTTTAATTGGTAGCGGAACTCTGGAAGATGTAGAATCCTTCACATATCTGGGAAGCATCGTCGATAGACATGGAGGTTCAGATGCAGACGTAAAGGCGAGGATTGGCAAAGCAAGGGTCGCATTCCTACAATTGAAGAACATATGGAACTCAAGACAACTTTCAACCAATATCAAAGTAAGAATCTTCAATACGAACGTCAAGGCAGTTCTACTGTATGGAGCTGAAACTTGGAGAACTACAACAACCACAATCAAGAAAGTACAAGTATTTATAAATAGCTGTCTACGCAAGATACTCAACATCCATTGGCCGGATACCATCAGCAATAGCCTTCTGTGGGAGAGAACAAACCAACTACCAGCTGAAGAAGAAATTAGGAAAAGACGATGGAAATGGATAGGACATACATTACGCAAATCGTCAAGCTGCATCACGAGGCAAGCGCTAACTTGGAATCCTGAAGGGAAGCGAAAAAGAGGAAGGCCAAAGAACACATTACGTCGGATAATAGAAGCAGATATGAAAAGGATGAATTACAACTGGAAGGAGTTGGAAAGGATTGCCCAGGACAGGGTTGGATGGAGAATGCTGGTGAGCGACCTATGCTCCTTCACGAGGAGTAACAGGTGTAAGTAAGTAAGTAAGGAACATTCGTAAAAGAGATTAACCTTATGAAGCTTGAGAAATATACAAGAATTTATATCAAAATATCCAATCTTAGACAAACAATAATAGACAAGCTCTTTAAACCCTTTTATACGATTTTGCTCTTTTAATTCTAGAAGTATTCATTGAAGTCTCGATAAAACATTATTTATCAGTATAGAATTTTGTGAAAGTAGTGGAATTTTCATAGTTCAAACCAAGAAGTGATATAAGTTAGAAAACTAGTGAAAACGAGTATATATTGGACAGATGTTTTGCTCTGTTAGTGGATTCCTCATCGATGCTTACTCTCGGCCCAGCCACAGAGAATCGAACCCAAGACGTCACGTGAAAGCCTAACCTCTAGATTGTTGAACCGGTATCCGACGATGTTACTGTTTAACTTTAATCAGTTCACAATATTACAAAACCATCTTCCATTGCCTGAATTGGATAACTATCTCACATTTGACATGGTTGAATTTTAATGGTCATTTCTTTACAGTGGAACTACAAGAATCACATACTGAAGCTAGTCGCTAGTAAGAAAATGATTATTAATAGCTTATAAGGATTGTAGAGATTGTAGAATTTGTATAGTTAAAATCCCGCACTGATAAGGAGTCTCATGCTAGGACTAAACGGCTGTCCAGTGTCGCCTGGATTTCGGTGATGGTCTAGCAAGGATCATTTTATGACTTCAAATATCATTTAATAAAAGCAACTGTTATTGATCACTTCTCTCATTTACTATAAATCTACAAAGTGTAGCTGCAGTTATACATATAATTATCTTACACTAAACTTTTCATATATAGTAATACTATTATACTAAGACTAACATAAAAGTTGTCATTTCAAATTAATGATATAATGGAAAGAAACATTTTGGAGATGTTTTGCATGTTAATTAACAAATGTCATGTGTATTTATAGAACATATTACTTTTAGGAAGTTTATTGTGCATAGCCCTTTGACGTAAATATCGATAAATCATGGTAAAAAAAATTACAAATTGAAACGACTTTTGTAGTTTAATATAATGCAAATGAAACAATGTCTGTTGTTCGTACAAAGGATTATGCTTGTGTACATTAGGATTCATCTGCCGCGGATGTTTTATTTACGTGCCAACTACAGTGCGAATCTGTAACATCGAAACTACAGAAATACTCTTTTCAGAACTTCCTTAGTAATCGATCGTAGAAAATACAATCTGGAACATAAGTAATACAACTCACCATCTTCCATCTATTTAGTTAAGTGATTAACCTTACTCTTACAAACGTCAATACCTGTTTCGTTCGTAGTTGAAATTCAGATTATTTTCTTAAAGATATTCTGAAAACTTTGGTAAATGAAGCCTCAGAATTATTCTATTTCAAACTACTATAATGCGTACGAATATCATTTGAATCTATGTATCTAGCAAGTCAACTGCATAACGCTTGATAAATCCGTAGCACCAAATCTATAACGATTATCTATAACTACCAGAATTCGATTATTACATGAATTAGTCTTTAAGTAATGACCAAATAAATTTACCCACATTTCTTCATGAGCATTTCATGCTCCAATGTATATCGAAATGACGTTCTTTATCATGTGAATTCTCGGTCGCTTCATAACCTGTATACTTAGTCTTCTCTAGTGCTATTGTTATTACTTCAAATACTACGGGATTTTTCATGATAATTTTGTTTAGCTATGGTAATGTAATGTGAAAACTTGAACAGATGAATACATATGCCGGGTTCTACTGTGACTAGTCAAACATGAAGTTACTTGAAAATTACAAATACCATGAAAACTGCATGGGTAAAATTATAATGCTTAGTCCCATCTAACGAAGATACTCTAAATAAAACAGTAGCATAAACTATTTAGCAATAGGAAGTCTGATTTCGCAATTCTCATACTTTGCAATATATATTTGCAAAGTAGCAGTAGCTGTGAAGGCACTAAACGTTGTTTTTTCATGATTTGGAACATTATTAGTCATGGATCCGTTTGGGGTGAATTTATAAAACGCTGAATTCTAATGTACCTAAGTACCAACATTTCAAGATTTTAAAGTTTTGGTTATTGAATAACACCCGTGCGCATATCCATCATTACTACAGATATAATGTAGTAATAACATTTAATAAGCCTGATAAAAGATTTCACTGAACTATATAATAAATGACAGCCAAGAGGAAATAGATGGTAACTCGTTACAGCTTGATAAAAGAGCAACATTATTTACGAGTTTTATTTACATACGGTTTTGCTACAAGTGAATAAAAGCTAACTTCACGACGTAAGGAAGATGGCAACGTCTACAGATAAAGAATTAATATGCACCATAAACAGGTCGAGGAATTGCTTTAATGAGCTATTTTTTATGCTTGCTATTGATCAGTATTAACTAAAAGATTCGAATAAATTGAATCGGGTAACCTTAATCATTAATAGTTTACTGTATAAACATTTAATATCGTAAGATGAAACTAACATAACTAGCGGACATTACTAATTTACTAATTTGCATGATTAATGCTTCTTTAGACGTTTATAGTTCATAAAAGTTAAACGTATTTATAAGAAATGAATCTTTTGTATTTCTCAATTAGAATAGTCTGAAATCCAATATACAATTGATTCGCCTTCTACATTACTAATAATTGAAAATATTTTATTTAAGGGTACGTATGACCTAAAGCTGGATAAACAAACATTTCCATGTATTAAATGGCTGAACTAGAAAAGATGGTTTTAAAGATAATGGGATGAAAATTCAGCCATGATTTAAGGCATTCTAGATTTGTAATCCACTGAATATTTGTTTTCTTTTTGAGGTGAAGGTTTCAATTCATTACATTGTTTGATATATGATGAAATTAGAATAAGTTTCATAGTTTATAATAAATTAAATTCATGTTGTATAATAAAATAATTCAACTTTTGAAAGTTGTTTTCCGTATCAAATTAACTGATGTTTGTCTAGTGAAGAGTAGATAACTATTCATCCCCGCTGTTCTATTTTGACTATAAATATGTGGAATAGTTGGTAATTTGCTTCGTCTTCCAGACTTCTATTTGAACATAATCTAACTTATTCAGGAAGTGAACATGAGAGTAATCTTTCTCAAGAAGGCAGAATTTTATATTTTATTGAATTTAAGTGTTAAAGCATGCAGAAATCACCAATAACGAACCTACCAATACTACTGATTTGATAGAATTTTAGAAACTAATTGTAGGCTGAGTAAATAACTTTCTTGTTATTGTTATCGTTGACAAACAGAAAAGCGGTTTGTATGATCTGTTTCAAGTCGAGCGATTGAACATGCTGGTAGAAAAATCAATATGCTGAAAGACGAAGTTATTATTTTACGCATATTACATTTCCTTTTATTCGGTTTTGCTTTCGGCTTTAGTTGTTGTGTATTTGTGGTATTTAAACAGAGTAGATTCGCTTAAAAGCTTCATTCATAGAATCTTATCTCTTGATTTGCTAACATGAAAAATATTTACTCAAAACAGAAATAAAACATTGTTACTTTTAAAATACTGGAAAGATGAACATCTTAAGGTCACATTTGATTTGGGTATAAACTATTCCATGCGCAAAATATGTTTTACAATTTAAGTGAATTTAAAAACGATTTAAACAACGATAATGGTAACGTAGTATTTTAAATAAGTGGTAAATAAAACTTGATTATGTAAATCTTTAATTTCCGTGGGGAACAACATACACAACAATCAGTTCGCTTTCATTGAATAAGTAGTTTATTAGACAGACAAACTTTTAAGCTAATGAAGAATTCATCAATTATATTTTTTCCTGTACTCACCGCTTCCATATTGCTTACTAATGGTGTAAGAATATAACTGATCTTACATATGTTAGATGGTTGAAGAAAGTCGGTGGAAAACTCTGGACTAACTTTTTTTGCTATTTAACATTATTCAACAAGGTGTACCGGTAATCTTGTGGGAAATGCTGATTCGTAGTGCATTCAATCCAGTGTCATCCAGCTTTACAGTTTAAGACATTACCACAGATATTCAGGTCGCAACCGACCCTCTGAAGGATCGAAATATTTACTACTGACTGGTCATCTAGTAGTAAGTAATGTTACATTTGTCCATAAGACTGGAAATTTGTTCCGTATTCTTTAATTTGTCATAGTAATGTTGTATTTACGGTAATACAGTAAAACTGTTGTTATTTAGTCAATACTGTTAAAAATACGTGGCACTGTAATGCTCATGACACTTGTCTGTATTTTACAAATTCCACTGAAAATAAAAGTTGAAGATTTTGAGATTTCAAATTTCTTAAAATAACATTACTTCTCTCTGAACGTTATTCACTGAAAAGCCTTAAATATATAAAATATTCTCAGTATCCAATGGTGGCGTATAGTGCAGAGTTCAAACTTACTAGTTACGTCTTAATATCACCGACAGTTAAATGACGCACGAAAACCCTATGATCTGATTGTTTACATTTAAACTGACTTCTAATAAGATTTACTTTTGTGTTTAATATTGTTTTTTAACTTGGGGATACAATTTCGTTTCAGAAGAATCCTATTCTGCTGAGCGGCTGTCTCACCTACCTATTTCTGTTCATATGGCTCAATATGTCTGTCTTGTAAGGTGTCGATCAAGCACATGGTATCATCGTGTTTATTCTGTTGGTTAGTATTGGATCTATTTCTTTTAAACTATAGAACTTCTTCAGAAAGTCAAAGAAGTCCTAATTCATAACAAATACCACTAGGATGGAAAAATTACTCATCATTACTCATCAGTTAGAAATCTAGGCTCCGATTTTAATATTATTTCACAATGAGTTATTAAGTCATACGAATATATAAGCGACTAGTCAATTAAAATATTCGTTATTTACCATGGGGTTTGTTTGAAAATGAATAGAGGTTTTTGTTCCCTTGAAAAGCAATTTGTTGCAAAACTTTATGAGTAGAGCACTGAACATAATGTTCAAAAAGTTTTATTGCATTTGTGAGATTTTCCGAACTAACAATTCACTGCTTCGTGGATAGAAGATAGCTATCAGTAATAAATTTGCCAGAAAAGTGAATCATGGTCGAATACTATTCAAAAAAGGAGGCCGTATCAAGTAATTTGGTTATTTATGCATATTAATATAACTTGTCGGTGAATATTTTCTGGATTTATATAAATGTATTAGTGATATCAGATATGGGCTATGCAGTCGGAAGATATTGTCAATCAGCTAATTTCTACAGTTTTTAAAGCAGAAGTCTTTCCTGTGTCGGTTAGATTTTAAATTACACGCTAAAAAATGAGATATCCAGACAAAAATGGAAATAAATTGACTACAGTTAAAAAATGTTAATTATAAATACTTCCTGTTTCATAAATTTTAAATAAAGCAAATAAACGGTTCATATTATGTTTCAAATGACAGATTTTTAGTCATAAGAAAAATCAATAGGGTGGGGAATTTTCTGTGATCTTTAATTTTCTTTTAGGTACTCCTACAAAGAGAAGAATATGTTAATAACCAATTAAATGTGCAACAGTTTCTTCAACTCCTAGATTTTGTTATAATTATTTTTGTGAACAGAAACATCTAATTAATTCCAATGAAAATAATAGGCGGAAACGTTTGGTAATTGAATTAAATTGTAAAATATAAAACGTGTGTGAGTCACAATAGGGAAATGCTGAGGATAGATAGTCTTATTAAACCAATTTCTAAAATAATACTTCCGTTAATATGCTGAATTTTGTTTAGCAGAATAAATAATATATAAATAACTTATTTCCATGCATAAAATAATTTGCATAACTAATTCGAAAATACAATTAACTTGAATTTGTTTCGGTAGCTAGTGGTTCAGTAAAAAAAAATTTCAATGTCAATGAAAATAATTGTTAATTTATTTTCATGAATATGTAAAGCACCATATCAGCTGTTGTGACAGAATTCTTTTCTTTTATTACCAACCTTACTGGGTCTGGCATAAATGAGTGAAGTAATTGATCGATTGGATGAATGAAAGCGAAAATTCAACTTTCATAGAACCAGAAAATCTGATCTAAATCGGCAATAAGCATCACTGATTTGATAGGTTGTGTGACAACAGAAATCTCTTTCAAGTATATAATTTTATGATCAAAAATCTATAATTCAAAAGCAAGATTAGAACAGTATCATTTTTGGTTAGGGTAGTTTATCAAATAATTGTTAAATAATTACTTAATGAGGCTGTTTTGACTGGTTTTTTTCCATCTTTATACAACCACACATGGATGGGACTATCAAAGAAAAGAAAAAACAGAGTTGCGTTTTAATCTGTAGTATAAAAATCTTTGTATAGAAATGAATTGTTGCAAATTCTTTGAAGAGTTGGTTAAAGCAGTCAAGTTGACAAATGCTTAGTATGATTAGTAAACGAAATTTTGTTCAACTTACTTAAGATGTTTAACTATTAAATTATTTAACCATGTAGCAATGTATTCTGAAAGGACTTACACATAGCATGATTACTGAATATTTTTAGAGAATGAATTAACATTCCTAATATTTACAAATTGTTTTCATACTCACGAAAAGGAAAATATGCATGTTCCGACCCTATATACAATCGATTGACCATCAATATCCTGATGATTGTTTGTATCTCCTACCATTTAGAATTATGTATCTCTACGGATTAATTATATTTCCCGGTTCTTCCGTGGCTAAACTGTAAAGTAATATCACTTTCTGAAATTTCTGTACAGTACGTATCTGAAAAAGTAAAATGATTGTCCTATATAATAAACACTGCAGCATTATGTTCTTTATAGTTTTAGGGTTATTCAAATTTTTCTGATAAAGTAGGGGAAAAAATTACCTAATCCTGTAGAATCAGTGATTACATTTTCACTTTCTTTTTACAAAATTATTGACTAGGATATAGGGTACTTTAAAAAAATTTCTATTAGTCTGTCTGTTTGCGGTTTTTATAGCTTGAACTTGTAGTAGACAAAATTTGTGCCTCATAATTGCTCTCCAAAAGGTAGTGGTCAGTGTTATTGATGTAAATCTTAACTTTCTGATTCGAATGATTTAAAGGGGTAAGTCATGTGAAAAGTAAAAAGAACTACAAATACATTCCAACACATATTTGTATTTTGACTGCTGTGTAATGGCTGTAAATAAGTGAGGTTTCGTATTAATTTAATTTGTCAGATAGGTGAACGGTTATTTATTTGGAAACGTATTGGATATAAAACAGGATAGCATTTAAAAAGATCAGCATGATTTCCCACTAAGCGACTGAACAGTTCTGGTTATTACGAGTAAATTGACGACGTTGACTTTACGCTCCCTGAAAACTAAAGATCATATTGCAAAAATACAATCATTTGAAATTACGATAACATTTCAGTCGAATTACTTGTTAGGGTTTCATGCAAAGATCTGATTGCTAAATAAAAATTCTCTTCTACAGGAATGCTAGAATTCGCTTTGAATATAACTTAAGCCACAACATGTCTGTATAATTTTTGAAACACTATAATATTACATATGCATTTAAAAAGTTTGTCAGAAATATTGTTTCAAAGTTTAGATGGGACCACCTAGGGACTTCGAATGTCTTTGTGTATTTCTCCTACTGAAACTACTTGAATTTGTTTAGTGCTTCAACAGTACTTTTATTAGAAGCATTGGTTTTATCAAGGGCTTACTAATTTAAGGAAGGACTAATGCAGTGAATAAGCGTCAAGTTTTTGACTAATACTTAAATCAAGCAGCTTAACTTCAATTTACGCCATAACAAGTTGAAAGAATAACAGTGAACCACTGCCTTATATAACCAAATGAGACTTCAATTACTTTATGAATTAGTGCGAGCTGTAAACATAAAGATGACTGTTGTGGATATTTTTCGCAAAATAATCATCGAAATATATTGTCAAGTTTGTTTTTTGTTTTATGTTGTAAAACTCTCCAGTACTAGATTCATTTATAAAAGAGTTAACCAGTATTTTTATTCATCGGCTAGGAAAACGTCTATAAAACAAAAAATCACATTTAACCGTAAAAGCAACAGCGCAGTGTGTTATCAATAAATAATCGTCAACGTATGATGAAAAGGGTGACATATGAATGTAACCTAGTCATCAGATAAAAGTAGATTTCTCTCACCGTTATTGCATTATTGAATATTTTGGCTGAAGCTAAAAAATGTAGAAAACTTTTAGTTAAAAAGTATAATGTAGAACTCAAACTACATTCATTGAGTGTTATGATTCTAATAAAGTTTGGTGTCTATCTCATAAATGAAGCGAATTTATTGTCTACAATTGGAATGATTTTCAGTTCAATACAGTTCTGACTTAGTATTCATTATTTTTGGTTTAATTTTTTCATAATTGTTTCTCATGGAGTTTTACTGCCCTGTCATTAATAATATTTTATGACAACGCGATGCTGATAAAAACCTTTTTATTGGCGCCAATAAATTTTCAATTAAAACAGTTTCTTTCAATGAAATTAATTTCCTTCTTTTTAGTGAATCAATGTTTTGACTAGTGTGTCTTTTAAAACAAACAAAGGAAAGGTTGGAAATATATAAAAAATATCAAGATATTACTCACTCGTTAGTTTCACTTAAGAAATGTAGACAGTTGCTAGTTACTCAATGATTTCACCAACGTTTAGGCCAATTTCAAATTATTGTCCATGGCCCGTTATAATAAGTGTACTGAAACTTGACTAACAGATTCATAAACGAATAAAGGACTATAGTCTCTCATTCTTAACTACTAAGGCGTAAACATCCCAAATATAGAACATTAGAATTATTCTGTTAGTTGAATTTTGAAGCGATTCTTCAACTCTGAGAAATTTTATGTGGTTGTCGTAAAATTTAACTCGTTTCAGAAGAACATTTTAAAACATTTCATACATGCTGTTTATCAAAGAAGCAGATCATTCCGCAAAATAAAAGCTAGGTAATTGTAGATAGACAACATCGGTGATCCGTGTCAATGATTGAGAGCCTATTTGAATTGAATAGAAATGGCGTGACCAACCAGCTTACTCGAAGTCACACTTCACGGTTAGTACCTAACTTGAATTACCGTTTTACCGTATCGCGGTACTATGAATGCTTTGATGACCGTACAACACAATTAACATTATAACAGAAAATATATTAGCAAGAGCAGATACATGAAACAGAGTGAGACCGCTGACACATATGTCACTTCATGGTATGTAAAATTGATTGATGTGCGTCGGCTATCCTCGACCTGTTCGATAGTCAGTGATCTGACCGCCGGATGAATTGGGTAGTGTCATGATATTTCACTAGATTTACATAGTTTTTTCGAAGCATCTTTGTTTGACAGTAGTCATACAATCAAATATTTACTCATCTGAAAACAATTTGTTCGAATATAAGACCTGGATAGGTCAAATGAGGATTGATTCATTTATTTTACGTTCCAGTAATAAGGTGGTTTTTGCAAAGATATATTTATCATTCACTAGGATTTATCTTAAATCTTTCATTGAAGGAAAGCTTTTATTATTTAAATATCAAAAAGCGAGTTTGTAAGGATTATTACCTATCCGTTGTGTTTGTACACATGAAATGAAACAAAAGTTAATAATTATTTGAAACGAGTCAAGCCGAAGCTATCACTAGCCTTTAAAATCAGTGATAAAGTAGTAAAAGTGCATCTTAATCATTGAATAGGAGATTTAACCATCATGAGTTATTTTTAGTTCGTAGATTTGAAACATTTCAATTATGAGTTTCCATTTTTATTAAAACACCTTACAACATTTGAGTTATCTATAAACAATTACTTATTGAAGAAATAAGTCTGCTGAATTTTTAAGCTACTAACTCAAAATCATTTGCTTTGGTTCGGCGGTCTACCCACATCACACTTGAATCACATATGATGAGTAAACATTGTTGAATAATGCAGAAATATGTAAACAAAGGAGTTAAATTAATGCGGTTCAAATAGAAACGTAAAATGAATATACATTGATTAGTTTAGTAAGAAACATATGTAAATCTCATGTAATAACCAAAACTTTTAGTGGTAAATAAACAGAGTGGAGTGGGCTTGATGAAGTAAGATTAAAATTATTATTAAATTTCTTGGCATAATAATCTAGTTACCTCTATAGATAACATTTAAAATAATGCCCGAAAAGTAATTGGGTCTGTGTTGATGAAAGCTGTATTGAATTTTGTTATGTAGAAAACGTAATTGAAACTATTTGCATAAATATTCTATTCATGATTTCTATAAATAAATTCGACTTAATTGTGTTATTTAAAAGCGAACAAGATATGATAATTCTAAAAGGGATATTTTTGATTTAGCTACTAATCCTATTCATTATCATATGGATTAGTGTTTTGAGGAAACGTTGAATAGAGAATAAAAATTGTGATTCGGTAACGAAAATCTTGTTCATCTGTGATTCGTCAATTACAATTACCAAGAAATATATACATTTATATACGTATTCAAAGACTGAAAGAATGATTATTCTTTCTTCACTATATTCCATGATATTTGATAATGACGGTTTTGTAGGTCATTATCACGATAGTTTATTTTACTAATAGTTCATATTATTGACTGTTGATATGTCAGAATTTATAGAACAATATTCCTTCATAACCAATAACCATAATAAATCTTGAAATTGAGAATGTTTTCATTCATTTATATTAAGTATTAAAAAGCCACTTAATATAATACATTTGAAAATTCCCATTAGTCTCTAAGTAAATAGGTTCAGTGGTTTGTTTATTTATTTTCTCTAAAATGCTATTGAATTTTGAAGCAAATGAAAAAGTGATTAAACTTAGAGGACATGATAGGCTTTTCCACTTTCGATCAGAAAATGATAACGTTTCATGACTTGAAAGGTTTGGATCTCTTGTTACGCACTTTATGTTAAATTAATAAATCGACAAATGTTTGTCTTTTTGAAAAAAGTTATTCATTTTAAAGTAACCCGAAAGTTGGACACATAAATCACTGAATTCCAACTCAGTAGTATATGTCCCGGTTTCCAAACGATTCATGATATTAACTTATATGAACGTATATGAATGCTAACGAATATGTAAAGACTAGGCAACTGTAAAATGCTTACTGGTTTTCAGTGATCCTTTAACTATTTTCAATTCTAAGTTTCAATTATTTGTGAAATGCAGTTAGAATCCTTTATCACGTTGTAAAGTTATTGAATACTAAGAGTGAAAAGACCAGTAACAATCGACTGACGTATTGACAGGCAGGACTAGAAACACATCTGTATAAAAGTACATTAGTACTTTGGTCCACTTAACGTAATGTTTCATTAATTAATCCATCTCATGGTACCGCATTTTCGTGTTTAATGAGTAGATATATTGTCTAAGAGTAGTGCATAAAAACACAAAAAAATATATACTACCCCGTAAGAAAGAGTTGTAACCCTATAAAATTCAAGTACTAAGAAATTTATAAGCTGATGAAGCATAAGTAGTTATTTTATTGAATTTATTAGACTTAGTGATTTGATATTACTATTGAGTCTTGGAGTTGTCTTTAATGCATTAAATGATGTTCTTGTATATTTAATAATTACAATTTTGCTTTCCTAGTTCCTTACGTACCCCTAAGATGAATAATAAGACATTTTCAAATCTACGTACACTAAAATAAGCTCGCTTATCATCTTCCCTTAACTTGGTTAGCCTTAGACTGAATAAGCCAATAATTATCCCATTTATAGGATGGGTGAATTCGACTAATGTAAATACAAACATATTTTCATGGATTCAATTGATTTGATCTAATTGTTATTGTATGTTGCCTTAAACATATGAACAATTTATTTGATATTTACCCCATCCTACTTAATTCACATTATTTTATAGTTTACGTAATAGTTGGGCAAATAATTGATTGTGTTCGTAATTAATGTATGTTTTCTATCCCATCACGTAATTTACATTCATCCAAATTTTTAATCTCAGAATTGTAATCGACTTACAATCGTATACAATATTTACAAACGCTTACTAACATAATTATTTTAATGTCAACCCTAAAATCATTTAAGCGGTGAATTAGTTTTGAATTTGAATGTTTCATTTTGATCAATAATTTGAGTTTGTTACTGTAGAACCTAGTGAGAATTTATTCAAGGAAAACTATTCGTTCTTTTTATTATTATGAAATTATTTAAAATGAAAATAATGTTAGTAATCAAATTTGAACCCTAATGTATCATGAAAAACTACACTTTCTGACAAATAAACCACTTTTGGCTAAATTTTGATTATTTCTCATCAAAGTTAATGTTGACGAAGTTCAGTAATTCGTTGAATAATATCTGTTTATAGTATAAATTGTATGCGACATTTGATCTAGTCAATCTGTGCTATTGACAAACTTCATTTGGAGAAATGAAACTTTATATTTTACTTTATTTGTTTATATTCACTTTATATAATTCGTAGTTCTGAACTGAACAAATCAATTCAACTATTTTTTCAAAATCCAACATTACAAAAAGAGGTTACATAAGTTGAATAAAATTATTACTAACATTTTATATGAAACTGAAAGGGATTTTCCAATTAAAACTTTTTGCTTTCTTAAACGTAACGTAGATAATTTCAAGCCTTAGAGTGATTCAGATTTCCAATAAATTAAGGCATAAACTAAAGTGTTGAAAACATTTTTAAAAGTCGCGCGTCAAGTAATTTCTTTTCAAATTGAAATTATTTCTGTTGGTTTATTTGCCATAGTTCGGAATCTCCATTCATATTAGTCATTCCAACGTTGAAATTTGATCGAACTACAGTTTGTGGCATCGTAAAACGCTTAATATCAGTTTCATTATGTATATATGGGTGATGTTGCTGTAATTGTTGATGTGACTGGATGTTATATGCAAGACGGTGTTGTTGTTGACGCGCGTTGTAGGTTTGAGGCTGTGGATCACTTGATATTCCTGCAGATATATCACTTTGATCGAATGAACTAGGACATTGTAGACTTGCACTTTTCTGATCTGTTCGATAAGTTCCTTCTTGATTTTGCTGATTCTGCTGTTCATAAGTAAAAGGTCTGGATTCGGAAATTAACAATTGGTCTCTAGATGTATCTTGTTCAATTTTTGAATTGATTCCACTCATATGAATATTCTTACTGACAGTATTATTATTTAACTTTATATTGTTATTATGATTTTCGCTGAAACCGAATGAATTTGGCGAATTATTTATTGCACTTAAATTATTTGGTACAGATGATATAAGTCGATTACTTGAACGGGATCTAGATAATTTAGGAATGTCTGATCTTAATCGACGTGATGTCGTTAAACATCGTGTAGCGAATTTCAACTCCTTCCACATTCCACGCCAAACAGCTGTCTAAAATTGAAAATGAAAGTTTATTAGTTTATAAATAATAATGTTCCAGCATTGCTTTAATGGATTTCACAAACAACAAAATCAAAAGATAATCATATATCTTTAAACATCCAAACACTTAGTCTCTGAATAAGGAAGTTAGTGATTAACGTTTAGGTGGACGTTTATGGCGCCATGTTTGAAATTTAGATAGTATTGGAAATTTGGTGATGGTGCGTCTTAATGCCATATATTGGAATCATCAATAGTAATTTCATCCTTTAATAGTAATAGCGTTGATTTTTAAAGTAGCATCTGGACAATACAAGTAGGACTTATGATTATTTGTGTATATTTCAGTTTGCTGAATATTGTTGGGAGTCACGAAACACTAGGCTGACTTCCTATCATTTGGTCTATGAAAGAATTACGACTCCATACACTGGATTGTGTACAATCACAGAATATCTGCTATTTTTATTCCTTTAGCTTTCATCTAAATCAGACGGAAACCTTCAAACGCCTATATTTAAATTTAGAAAATGTATCCCAAGATTCTCCTGGATTCTCATTCTATACGGATGACATCGTCATCATATCGAAATAAAGATTTCAATTAATACAGTAATTTCTATGAGAAAATGCCTTTTGATTATTTTCGTATCGAAATTTTAGTAGTCCAACTTGCGAAAGTACCTAGATTATGCTTCATGGAGAAATAAGAGATGGTATAGTACACTGCTATGGAAATACTATGACAGAATTAACTAATAAATGCTTTGTATAAATATTTCAGGACTCTAGTACATCACACATCGATGGATTACCTTTTGCTGATCTCTTGTTGCTACTAAAAATTCAATAATCGATACGGCGAATCCCATAAAAAATCCGATCAGTAAGACAATAAATACACCACCAACTTGTTCTACACCCAATGGACTTGGAGCTTTACCTGATTCACGTAATAAAGAACATGGTTCCGTGATATTAAATTCATTCCACCAAATACGTTTTAATTTTGCCAGAATTTGAGCATTCTGTAATTTTAAAATTGATTTCGATACGGGATCCCTCCACGGTGAACCTTAATATTATAGTTAACCAAATGGGTAAAAGCAGATGATGAATGTGTAATAGAAAAAAATCAAAGCTTATTTCGGTTAATTAAAATTGGGCGAAGTATGGTAAACTGAGTATTTTCATTTCTTCAGTTGGATTGCACTTATTATACAACAGTCGTAGTGGTGGGAAAAGAACAAACATCCTATAGCTATGTTGATAAACAACTTCCCAACATTGATCTTTCGACTTATCTTGATGGAACTATAAAAATAGTGCTCATATATAGAGTTCGTGAGAAAATGAAGTTGTGATTAACGATTTGTGAACCAACAACACGCTGTAATTTAAAACTTTAGGTAGCATCCTTTTGTAATTAGAATTAATATACATATATATCTCATATCACATCAAAACTCTATTAGGATGTTTCTTAATGTTAACTCTCATTACCGTTGTCTCTGCCGTTTTATTTATTCTTAAGGTTCCATAAAATTCCTTTACAACACTTTCTAAACCTCTTTTTTCATCAGTTAGTCTTAAACGGTGATCGTAAATTAGCTATGATGATTTCATACTTTCTGATATGGACAGATATTTTAATGAAAACGTCTTCCGTTTCCTGACTCAAGAAAACTTAGTCTTCATTGTTTAGAATTTCTTTTATACGAGTTCCACAAACAGATGGTAAAGATGTAGCACATTTGACCACCTATGCAATCAAATCTTCGGTATGATTATCACATTCCGCCATATTTGCACCAAGTTTGAAATGAAGATATTTTTCATAGCCTCGTACCAAACTTTCTATGCACAAGGATTCTCATTTAGTATATCATTGTGAAGTAGTTTCATTTACTTATGTGTAAAAGAGAAGTGTTTGCAGACTATTGCAGTTGTAAATGAAAAAAGAGCAAAAACATAATATTAAAAATGAATCTCAAAGATCATGTTTTCAAATGAGACTATAATCAGCACGTATTTGATCGCACTATAGTATAGAAATTTTCAAAGATTCATAATAGAACCACATCGTTCTAATCTGAAACGTTCATGATAATGCTGGAAACCACTAGGCTGTGTGATCTTTAGGCGTTTGCTTAAAATATCATGTGACATCAAAACTAGCTTAACATGACTACTCATTAGTATACCAGTAGTCATTGTTGCTTATAGCCAGTGTTAAAAAACCATACTTTGTATGGAAGCAGGTGAGATATCAGGAGTAAAGGGACTCAAACCAATCAACAGTTTACTTATGTCATATATTGATTCAATGAAAGTATGTTGAATTCTCAATCTCAAGACTCAATGATAGCTATGATCGAATAACGTCTGTAGGACTGAAAGAACCATATTTCACTATTAGATTATAATAGCACAAAAAGTGTCCTGAAAATTTTTAAGGTGATATTTAAGAAAACTGTAAGCACTTAAATTTCTGAAAAGTAACCTCAAAGCGATTTTGTTCGAAACCGTCTGAAGATATCTTGATTGCTGAAAAATACCACTAACATCGATCCGTAAAACTAACGATGGAATTCAAACACTTGTAGAGATTGATATTGTTACCAATGTACTAAGAAGTCGAAAATTTCTTCTTCTGCATTACTTTTAACGAGTTTGACATAATATGTGTAGCGTGGTTTAAACTGAAACTTTTGAAAATATGATCAAAAATAACATTTCAAGCATCCCTACACATTAAATTTAGTTCAATCTCCCCTTGGTCTAATTTTCAAATGACAGAAAGACAATGTCAACAACACATTCCAAAACAATTACCTTGTGGAAATCCGATCCCATAACCTTTAGAATCAAGCAATGTTCCAACTTGCGTTAGACGACAATCTCTCTGAGCATAATATTCATTCCAGGTTGATTCTAAGATGAAGGCATAGTTACCTTGTAGAACACGTTCAATCCCCTCTTGAGTGGTTGATACAGTAGCATCTGGATATTTGTCCATGAATTCACCCATTTTCTTAAACGTTGGTAAAGATGAGGTCTGTTGATGAAAACAATATAATATGCAAACTGCCTTACTAGATAGGTATTTCTCAAAGGAAGGGATAAAATAAGACGAATATTTTGTAGGCGTTGGGAGCATTCTAAACTAGAGTAGTGGAAGAAGTATTCGCCTCAAATCTATCATGTTGTAAAACAGCACAACTGTGATTAATAATTACTAGGCAGTGATAACGGCTCAAATTTTGAAGCTGAGTAATGAAGATTCCCATAAGACTGCAGGTAAACCTTGCGTACCAACTAGTGTGAAACACACGTTCAAGGTACCCTGCCGACTTACCCTCATAATTATTACAAAATATCACAATTCTAGTTATTCGAAAGTTAACGAAAAATTATAACAAATAAACTATTGAAGAGTTCCGAATATATTTATGTGATAACATAATCATCTATAAATCAACAGTGTATTCTCAAACATCTAACTGTAAATGAATTTTAAGAACTGTTTTTTCTCAATATCACATGAATAACAACGCTTAAGCATTGACTGTAAGACCTGATAATTCTGGACACAGTCGTAGGTACATACTTTCTAGATGCTTTGCACTATGACAGAACAACTATCCATCGCTACCTGGTTTTCAGTGATACAACAACTGAGGTTACTATGTGAAGAGCTACACTAAAAAATTAAATGAATCTCTACAAAACACTAAGAAATATATTAATTTTGAATGGTTTTAGCGTTGTTTAGCGTGCAACGTGTTTATCTCAATTTTTAAACTTTCAGAACACATCTTTTTGACGACATTCCACTACAACGGCTAAGAACTAAAATATAACTATGAAGTGGAGCATTTTAAAACATCGTGTTAGATCCAAAATCACTACCATATAAAATTATGTAAGAACCTATTATATGCATTATTTACTGTTTATGCATTCTTACAAAACGCAATCAATATCTGTCCTTTCTAGTTAGATAGTAGCAAATTATAGCTTACTCTGAAAAAATCACGGCTTGATCCACTTTTCAAGGTTCCGTATTTAATTTTTTCTTGATTAGCTAAATCTTCGGCGCTTTCAATGGGTGATTTCATATTTTCAACTGTCAAAAATGCAGCTAAATTAGCTGTGTATGTAGCAATAATAATCAAGGCGAAAAACCACCAAACTCCTGTTAACAATCGTGTTGAAGTAGCGTGTGGTGCAAGTTCAGTTCCTAGATTTTAAACAAAGAAGAGTAACTTGAATGAAAGCCTCATCATTGAATATAGAGATAACATATGACATTTCTACACACTCAGCATCATAAATAAGAAGGAAAAATACTGCAGATTTCAAAAATACATAATATTTTGAGAAAACTTGAGATTAGCGGTGTCGTATTTGTTTCGGATCCTTGCTTATAAAGGAATAACTTTTAACAATTTGATTGACCTCTATACTATACTAATGTATGAGTAAGCAAAATTTGGATAAACCTCAAAAAAGCTACCTTTCAGTTATGTAAGATGTGAGACTATGGTTTAAATACCGTTAAAGACCAAGAAACAGTGAATAGCATTTTATTTTAGCATAGGACTTTTGAGTAGTGCACGTCCATGATCAACGAGAAATCGAACATAAGACCTTCAGACCATCAAGTTGGTTTGACAAGGAAATGTGGAAAATATCACCGACGGAAATGAATGATGGTTGTGCATAATCAAAACCTGACTGACGTTGGGGCTGCAAATTCTTAGACTGCAACTCAGTGATCGGAAGGTTTAGTGCTCAAGGTTCTATGTTCGACCCCTTGTTGGTTATGGATATGACCTGACTAGAAGTTTTTACAAGTGTGAGGCAGGCTTCCAATGCTAACTCGCTTTCAATGGTTGTATAACGAGGTTCATTCAGTGATATGAAACTTCAAATCTGAAAACCTCCACAACACCTTATAAAGTAAGCTTTTACTTCCATGGTAATTTTTATCGTTAGTGGGCAAAAGAAGAGAGATGAATTCAATCGCAAAACTACCACATTTTTATGCAAGTATAATATAATGCAAAAATTTAATTTATTTTTATGTTAAACAGGTTTTTAAACTATCACTGAAGGTAATGATGGATTTTATAACTTGGATAACTTAGTGATAAAGCCATGATAGAATGCAACAACTGTAAACCTTTATCATATTCCAGTAGTCTAAAAACTTTAATGTCCTTAAACTTGTCAAATAATTCATTTTGCATATGATAAATACACTAAAACATTGTAAAAGTTACTAAAATTCGCATATAGAATTACATAGCTACTAGACAATTCAGTGTCGAATTATTTATGAGAATGCATTCGCGCTAAGGTTTAGTTTAATTAAATCTCAATGAAAGACATATTTAATGACATTAAACCTTAAACCATGAAATGGACACGTTTACCAAGTAACGTAAATACAGAAGGTCAACAGTGGGTAATGTTTATTCGAGTGGTATGTACAGATTAGTTCAGATCTGTAGTTGGTTCTAATCACGGGACGAAATTATTTAGTGATAAAATATTACACAACTTCGTATCAGTTGCAATTGATTTGAAGCTACTTTTTAATATCAATAAGATGATTAATATTCCATTATTGGATTACAGTACACTAAATCAATATTGTGTAAAATGACAGTAATCAACTTTCGTTTATCACGTAATTGATAAACTTCTTGGTTCGCTAAATGGAGAATTCCAAATGAATTTGTTTCATGTTGAAACATTTAAATCTTTGTTTTTATCACCAATTTACAAATGGAAAAAACAAAATTATTGTAAGATAAAACCTGATACCTTGATTCAGTAAAGCAGATACATTATAATAGAAGCTGTTTAATAGTGTGAATTGATTTTTTCTTGTATCGCCACCTTCTTCACAAGGATGTGTTGCTGTCCATTCATGTGGAGAAAGACGGGCAGCAACAAATAAGCACAAACACACAGCTAAATACGTGAAACCCACGTATAACCATACCTGAAAATCAACAAAAGTTCGGTGATGCAAAATGGTTGGGGTTAATGTTAAAGCATATCAAACAAATATGTTTCTAGTAGAAAGATCCTGGTATTCAGTTCTACATAAACTAAGAATGTTTACAACTACAATATTGTACGTGAAATATATTGGCAAACAGAGTTTTAAAGGTAAATCAACATGATAATTACTACCATGCAATAGAGTAGTAGTAGATAAGATGTTAGTTTATCAATACAATACTTTATTTTATGTCCCATGTTTTGCAAACAACAGCTGGAATGGTTGATATGGACTCTAAATAAGCATTTTCACCCAGTGAATTCGTAGTGATCAATTTTAAATAGTTAGGCAGTAGGTCATTAATTTGTTAAGCTTCATATTTTTCTGTTGTTGACATTTTAGATTATAGATGATCAATTCCCACTAAAATATCTGCATCCCGAGTCAGATATCTCGATGTTTAAATGTAGTCAGAAAATTATGTCAAGTTGGAGTGAGAATTAATAATTTTGATCTTGAAAGTCAATACTGGCTAAATTAAAACCCTCGTGAATAATTTTATACCCATTGAACAAGTTAGCGGCTATTTGGACTCATTCGGTTAATCTTTGTCTTAAGTGACAGGTACTCAGTTCTAATTCTACTGTGTACACCAACAGTGGGATTTAGTCACATCCAGGTAACAAGTATCAATTGAGACGAAACTATAGTTAATGAACACCTTTGTTTTTTAAACGACACAGAAATAAAATTACTATAAATTAAAATTACGTAAAATAACTTAATTGTTCGAGCCAGTAAACTAGCTTACTTGTGGTGAAAGTGGTTGAAGAAATGAAAACAATGATGGTTTCTGACTTTTTGGTCTTGTAAATAAAATACTCCCACCCAAAGTCATCCACGGTGTACTAAAATCAACAAGTTTTTCACGTTCATATGTTATTGTAAATCCGGCTACAGCCATATCAGCTTCCTGTATACAGAGAAGAACAAAGAGGGAATCTATTAGAATAATTGATTTTTATTATTTATGATTAATTCGCTAGACACGTTCTTTTTAAAATTAAAATAGTTGCCAACCACAGAGGTTATCTCATCTGTGTATAATCTAATTGAGTTTATTTCGATGCATTATAGTACCGAATTAAAGCAAATTAAAGGAAAAACTCACTTTAAATCGACAGTTAATCAACGTTTTATTTGTTGAAGGTTTGTTTGTCTGAACCTACTACAAGAGATTAGTGTTCTCTGTTTAACTTAATTATTATACTAAATTTATTAACAATTTATTTAGATTATATGTTCAGATTTTATGATGATGGAAGTTATTTACCTCAAGAACAACAATGTATAGACCTTTTTTACGACAGAGCTGATTTAAATTTTATAAAAAACACAAGTCTCATCCTTATCATTACCTTCTACCAATGTATTTGACTTCTGTTTATAAAGCATGTTTTTAACTTAAGTTTAACATAACTCCAATCAAGTACAATCTGAAGGAGCCAGGTTTGATCTGATGTGAAGTCATATGTTCACAACTCCGTAAAAACTTGAACCTTAATGAACATTTATTCGTTTTCCTTGAAATTGCGATGTTTCTTCAACTGACTACTTTGTGATGAAAATTACTATTAAATTATAAAAACAATATGTAATTTGACATAAAGAGTGTCAAGGTAAAAGTTACTATTTAATTTTAGGCCTGTTTACAAAAATAAGTCATTCAGAAAGGTAAATTGTGTAGAACAACAATAAATACATCGAATAAAATATTTTTTGGGCTAGCTTTATAACGATTAATAATGATGAAATAAAACCAATCGTATTTCTCCTTAACCACACTTACCTCTCTGATCAGTTCTCCCATTATGCCATTATAGAAAATGGTTCCGTTTCCAACGTCTATACCTGATCCATATTGTCGGTCTGGTGTTATATGAACTGTATAATTAAATCCAACATCTGATGCGATATGATTCAACAGATCAATACAATATCCCATCCATGCATCAGGTGTACCTAATGGTCTATCATATGCATCAAACTTGATTGGAATCATGAATGGGGCATCCTAAAAATTTCAAGCAATCAAAACACTAATGAGTTATTATGATGAAACCAATGATTTCTTTGACTTTAATGTCAATATGTTTTCTAGGATTTTTTCTTTATTTCTTATTAAATGTATATTACTTAATCATTTTGATATTTTGTTAACATCTATAAATAATAAGCAAGTAATTATAATGTCATATTTTCTATTGTTCATCAGTGAAAACTTACAGGGATTGTTGTGACTTTCAAGACTACACCTTTGATTTTGGGTAACTGTTTTGGTAACGTTATTGCAGGTTGCTTTGCAACTTTCATTCTTTCATCTATATTCCATACTCCAGTCTGATAAAAATAAATTCCGTGGAGCAAGTAATTAGTACAATAAAGGGCTAGAAATTTCTATTAGCAAATATATAGTTGTGTATGCAATTACGGTTATGTATAAATAATTGTTTTTATCATAGGAGCTAACATTTTCGAACGACAGAATGAATATTAACGTAAAGCTTTACAGCCAAAAAATGTAGTTCAGAACACAATAGATTCTGTTAACTGAAATTATTTCTTTTTTAAACATATTGATATCACCAGTGGTTCGTGTTGAAAAAAATTGGACAGTCGATGCAACAATAAATCAAAAATTTATTCCTCGTGGATTTCTCACTCATCCTCAATAGGGGGAAGAAATCAAAACGAAACATTTTACTTAGTCAGCCAGTTTTTATTGCTGAAAAAAAGTATTATTAATGTAAAATTTGAATCTGTTTTGTCCTGTACACGGTCTGGATAAGTTAAACAAAGGTTTTATATGTTCAAAGTAATAATGAGACGAAGGTTTCTGAAAATTTATTACCGCTTAATAATGGAGTTTGTGTTTAAATAATCAATCTTTAAACCATGTTAGCTAACAAGATCAATCCTTGGTTTCTATTTGATTTAATTTTTGAGTATTCAGAATTAAGGAAAGAGTAAGATGATTAAGGTCAGCTGATGGATTTAAAAACACCTGCTGGTTTAAATTGTCACAAGCGATCTGTATAAATTATATTTTAGTAACTTACCCTCCGAATTAAATATGTGCTCAAGGATGAACAATCAGCCAGGCAGTAAATATAAACACTGGTTTTGAATAAGCAAGAACCCTTAGAGTTTGTCTTATAATTCACTTGTTTGTAGGATTATTTCTTTTATATATTATCCGTCAAATTATTTTCAGATTGTAGCCCACCACTATCAAATGATCACATAGTGTGTTTGAATGTTCACTGGTCTACTAACATTTTCCCACCGGTGAAGTGAAAATACGGGAATACTTAATAATTTTATTTGGAACTAGTCAAATGAAAGATAAATATCTGAAACCTAAAGGATTTAAGGACTATGTAGCTTAATTTTTACTGGTTAAACCGAGCGGCTGTCGCACTTAGTTCAAACTTGAATGAAGACTTTATTCTAACTCATTTACTCTGAAGGACTATATCAGAGATAGGAATGGAGATTCTCAGTAATAGTTCAGTTTGTAATATGGCATAAATATTGTATAAAAAGTTCAAACTAAAGGCAAGGGGCCATTGAATGCTGACTTTCATTAATTCTCAAGCTCATAGGTTTTAGTAAAATTAGTCTGATGGTTGATGGGTTACATCAAACTATTAAATGAATGGATCGTACTCTTATACGATAAAAATATTTTCTCCCCCACTTCTGATTAATAGAGAATAGTAGATTAAATGCTGTAACAATCTAGTGTAACTATTTCATATGAAGCGATAGCTATGGAGTCCAAAACCGCATATCAGAAAAAAATTATATTTACACACTATAGCAATGATTTTAATTTCAAATATTATTCTATTTCAAATCATAATCTTATGTTGGTAATTCAAGATAACTAAAGTTGATTTGATCTTAGTAAGTCGCCTAGCTGTTTGATACTCTATACACACTTTTTTTAACATTTACATGGTGTGTTAGCTAATTAAACGGCTGATAGGTGTGTTACAGGACGAAATCTGTGAAACCATTTTAAAAATAATTTACTCAAAAAATGAATTATGAATTAAAATTAGTAGCTACACCTTAATTGTAAAAAAATGTATGGCAAAAGTTTGAAAGAAAACCCTTTGTATACCAACAGTAATACATCTTGGAGTACTAAACATTTGTACTGGTCCATTAATATTTATGTTGTACACTGATCTTATCAGTTAATCAGTGAATTGGTTTGATGACTATAATACATTCTTACGTATGCCTTAATAGTAAAACACATTCCTTGAAAACAACAAACCTGCACCAACTCAATCCAACAATCTCATATGAAAATTTACGGAAATGACTCAGCACCTGATGTATATATGATAATTATATGAACATGTGTACAATAGACAGTTGCGAATAGATACTTCTTTATCAAGCAGAGTTTAGTACTATTTAAAGAATGAATAGTACTCTATGAAGGGAAAAGGTTATTATAAATTTAGATTGCTATTACTAGACCTTAGAAGTTAAGTGGGAACACATTTTATCATTCATTACTTACAGGTTTAAATCCACCCTGGGTTAGTTCCAGAGTAGTTAGATCGAATAATGTTCTTAAACCGTGTTTGTCAAAACGGAAGGGACTTGTTAAACCCCGAATAGTTTCTGACGCTACCTATAAGATTTTGAAAAATAAGATCCAAATGTAAGCTGTACGAGTTGATTTTGTTATTCCGTTTACATAGAAACAAAATATTTTGTATTCTATGCCAAGATAATTAAGCAACTTCTTTTCTGACAATAATGGTCAACACCATATACGGTAATAGTGTTGTGCATAATGTTGTGTTCTGTGTCCTCTGATATCACAAAGTAAATAGAGAATGAACAAAATTATTAGAAACATACAAACAATTAATGATGTCTAATCTGTGAGAAAACAGGTGGATGACAAATAATTAACTGGTAAATCAAGCACGAATGTTATTTTGCATTTTTCGATTATGTAACTACATTGTGAATGAAGTCTCACTATTTGTTCTTAAGGTGTGAGACATGTAAAAGACATTCAGAGCAAATAGCGTCTTTCACCCTTAAAAATACCTCTAGATTAAATTAAATACTGATAATTCTTCATCTATCTAGTGATTTAAACCGGATAACGCAACAAAGTAAACCAAATATCTGTGGTGTAATGAATATTGATAAACATGGGTCTTCAAAATATATTCTACTGGTATTTATCGTAGATCATCTAAAGAATATAAAGTCTTGCTTTTGCTGATGTGTATCATTGTCAGATTTGAAATATATTGAGAATTTTGATTTTGATTTATCCACATACGTAGCTGACGCATTTCATCCTAAATAAACACTAGGGCTATGTAACGCTCGATTAATTATGATCTAAGGATATTAGCCGACGTAATTGCACTTAGACTGCATTTTCCATTCAGGAATACATAGTATACGGCGTTAATACCCGTCATTTAACGTACTATAGCCCCACTCAAGCCGGTATTATAATAAATTTCAAGTATTTCGGTTTATAGGAAATCCACGGTAAGACTTCATATTTGAGGCAGATCTAATTTCATGATTCACACTCCAGATTGAAAACATTATCAATACCTTCTCTTCTGCTTTTAGCCATATGAATCGGAAAATTTGAAGTAGACCAAAGTACACCAAAAACTTCCGGTTATTCAGCTTACTGATAGACTGGTAACCATAACGAATAGAACTAATTGATTTGAAATGATTTGTCAGTCACTGATTTGTACGATTAATTACAATAGTTTGACTGTGATAATTTAGCTATCCAAATAGACTTTTAACTATCAGGGTATCGTTAACTTATAATGTTAGTTATCTGCAACATAATCTACGAAGAATAATTATAGCCTTGATAGGACTTACTATCAAGTTAGTAAGTCAATAAATAGATCGAAATTCATAATATCAATAACTTTTGATGTTGCTAGTTTAGATCTTTAGTTTTACAAAATCTGAGTGCTTTCAACTTGTTATCTGCAGCGCCACGATAATCTAGTCCGTAATGATACTTATTAGTAACTTAACCACTTTTTATGATTATTGAGGTCATTTAGATAATTTCCAAATGTTTCATTGAGTGTCCACAACATATTTACGTAGTCATTGATTTATCGAACTTGGGTGAACATTAATTCCAGCATACACCTCATAATATGATTGCTAGAAAAGTCACAGTATAAAGAAAAACCATACCGTTTAAACTATTTAACTGTATTAGAACGATTGTGAATCCCGCATCAAGAGAACTCTAGTCTCAATTCAATTGTTCGACAAAACATGGATACACAAAGCCAAGACATACTAAAGGAAAATCTAATTGTTTTGACCAACTTATCGTAGTCATTCGTTTACGTCATCTTTTAATGAGTTTTGCCTATCTTGTTGATGTAAATTTTAAATGAATACACCCACACTATCTACTTTTTGATGCCATTGTGTGATTCTTAGTTAGTGCATTATATACACATAAATTGATCTATTTTTTTAAGTCGCAAGAAGCCTGGTGGTCTTTAAACTGTTAATATATTTGCTGAGATAAGGTTTTAATCTGTTGATTAGACAAAGAGTAAAACTACTTCCTTAATGAGAGATACATTCACCTTTATATGGTTGTATGTCCGATTGTGTTCCCATGTTTTTGAGTTCAACCCAGGTTTTCTACAAGACAGGGCATCCTCTGCATCGTGCCCGTCGTTTGAAGGAAAAAACACAGTAAATAAGGATTTATATTTACACCAAAACGAAATGAAAACTATCTAACTACACGGAATTCCAGTCTTCATTTACATGGATTAAAAGTTAGATTTTATGTAACTATGTAGCATTCACCACTGAACATTATTAATTAATTATTTATTTACCGTATGTGTACAGTTTATAGATATTGTAAAATCGGAATGTTACAACTAACTAACTAGCTAAATTATCTGGTCGCACTTCTGTCTATTAGTTTTTAAACTAAACAACAATTTACAGTAAGTAACATACCGATTTAACTGCATTGATCAGACTTAACCCAAGAGGCCATAGACCTGGTGGACGTTCACAGCTTAATTTCTGTGGTAACAATGGTCTTGTTCTTGTCACCGTACTAAGTCCATGTGCTAGAAGTATAAGGCTATCGTAAATTAAACTGAATTGAATCTAATTGAAAAATACAATAAAAATTAAATATACCTTTTATTAAGATATGTTAATTATATATTGATAAAGATGAATATATATAGAAAAAATCTTTGAACAGAACATAAAGTTCCACAGCACGAGAGAATCTCCGACACGTTAGTGTATGAGCTACTATGATCATTTTACTCTTACTCTTTATAGTCGAAACTCGTTTTCAGTGATTTACCGTACTAAAATCTTTTCAGATTACTAATCCATTAAAAAATAGACTTAATGGTAATCTCCATTTAAAAAACTGATTACTGCAAAAGAGGGTTTTGATATCATTTTAAAATAGATTTTTCTTAATATTCAATTTAACTCCTCTTCCTACCCTGACGGGCAACGAAACTAGAGGTAATTACTTTTACTATAAAATGAACCAATCACTTTAGCTTACATATAAGCTTTACCTCAGTATTTTGGTATCTTGAATTTCACAAATCTGTTTCGTTCCTGTACTTACAAATGACTTTAAATGCCAACAAATGTTTTATGTCTTGTTGCATTTATATTTCACCATGCGTTAATTAACCCTAAATGATCCTACTATATGCACATTCTGATCGTTAATTTTTTCACTTTATCTTACTTAAATGCCAATCCAAGTTCCTATTATCTCCAAGATACTTTTCTATTTACAAACGCTACTAGACTTTTATTGACTACACTGGTAACTTCGTAATCTGTTCATAGTAAATCACTAACTTCTCTATTCTTTTTATTAGAACTTATGGATATGCAACCTGATGAAAAGTTAGTGCATAAAATAATTGCCTTCAACACATAAGTATTTTAACACGATAGTAATTTTGTAACATGATTCTGAATTGGATAAAATTAGCATATATTAACCTGATCTAAACATACCGATAAAATTATAGATAGTATAGCAACTGAATAAGAAAAAGAGTGTAGTAACTTTCATACAATCAATTTCGATTATGATAAATTTTGGTTAAGCCCTTTTATTAACTTACTTAACAGACAATGTTACTTAAGCAGTGACAACTCATCTATTCTTTGTACTATTATGATCACTATCTTGTCTGTATAAATGTGTACGCTTGATCACATGACAGCCTACATACATATCTCTCTCTAGCTTAAATGTTGATAGCTTAATTATCTTTCGATGAATCATTCTCTTCCCCCATGTATATATGTACTCGAATCCTATTAATGGTCTTTGCCTTACTATGTCCCTACTCGAGTTGACTATAAATTCGCCTGTCTACACTGGCATACACATTCGCCTCTCTGCTTTAAACTCGCTTGGTGAGTGTAGCTTTGTGGTCCGTTATATTCGCTAATAAACCGTAGCCGCCACTTATTGTCTTTTAATTTCAAACACCATTGGGATTTACATAATAACAGTTATTAAGGTGATCGATTAGCAAAGCTAAGCCACTACAGTAGAATGTCTATCGCCGTGTTTTAAAGTTAATAAAAGATCATCCGTTGGTAAAATTATCAAATATTCATATATTCAACTAAAGTCATTGTTGTGTCTATTTTCACAGTATGTGGAGTCGAATGGGGTTTGTAGATTACTCTTTGACATTTCTATAAATAACTTTCTTCAATTTCTTGTAAAACATATTGTGCAAAAATCAACATTAACTTACAGTAGGGTTTCCATTGGAAAAATCTTTTGAACTAGCAATATTTTCAAGAGTTTTCTTATAAGGTAATATTTCTGGTTGAGGTGTTTTATTTATGTCCAATGAAGTAACTTTAGGAATAATTGAAACTGCTTTGATTCTTGCACCTACATCAATTTTGAATGCGCTTAAATCTAATATTGCAATATCCTAAAAGAGCGAAAGCAGTTTAGAACTTAAGATATAGACATCGATAAGGTTATTTCAAGAAAAATGTCAAATATGCTTGAGGCGGTTTTTTAACTTATTGCTAGGCAATTATGTCATAATGCTCAGTAATTCCGTGATACCAACTAAAATGGCACGTCAACGAAAAACATCTTAAACAAAAACACGTAGTTTGAAGTAAATCCAACCAAGCTTACAAAAAACACGTAGTGTTTTATTGTTGAAGAGTAATATATAGAACCGTAAGGGGTACATGAAATGCTTGGTCAGACCAGAGAACAAAATGCAAAACGAAACGTACATAAACTAGTCAATATTATGCAAAACTCCTGCATCTATATTTCCTGTATTTATACATCGGACTAATAAAAGTCAATATATGCTGCGTGTGATTTCTATTAACTTGACAGATTTGATACTAATAGGATCTCACCGTAACTACCTAAATGTCATTACATATTATCTTGACGTAAAGTTAACTCCCAAAGAAAAGCAGATTTGTACCTAAACTTCGCCATTTTTCAAACGTTTATTTAGTACCATAATAGACATCAATAGACAGTCATTTTGCAATGGGAATATAGTGAACATCACAAAAGCGCTCAAAATAATAAGCTAGCAGCAAATACAACTTTCAGTTCGTTCAGCAGGTACTACTCTCATTAAGTACTGTAAACCAAACCTTGCACCCAGAAAGAAAGATTAGGAAGCTTTTCATTGCCATGGTAAAGTGAATACAGCGATGTAAGGTTCGCTGCTAAATGATTTTTTCCATTTTATATTTTGAATATCCCACCGACACTCATTCGTGATATTGGTTTTGATTGTGTATCAACTGAAGAGGTTGATTATATATATGATCAGTCATTTGTTAAATTGTTTTTCATGTTGTCTCTTAATCAGTATTGATTACATCAATTCCTTTTTAAATTTTACTGCATTTTAGCACATAAGTAATGATCAATCTTAAGAACTATGTTAAATAATTTGTGTCTTCTTCATGTTTCCAATTTTTTTTTCTGTACCATCTCAAAATCAAATACATTGTCGAAGGTCGTTTGTAGCTAGTGAGGAGTCGCGAAATGTAATGAATTCATTTTATAGTGAAGATCCTCTTGTTCTTGCTATTTGGGTTTTAGTGTTTCAAATTTGTTTTGATTAAATAATTATGTTTGTTAATCACGTATACTTACACGCATTCATATAATATTTACTACACATTGCGTATCTAATAACCGAAAAAGTCAAGAAGTACCACAACGGCTGTTTATATTTTTATCGCTTCTATCGCTTGGAGAAAGCAAATGCAACTGTTATCGAATTCTTATAATATTAGACGATGAAGATTTTATGGGAACAAGTCATTTACACATGGGTATAAATGGTCGCTAACCTCTGTTTAAAGACTTTTATACAAAGTTTTTTTAATATTCAGAAGTTGAATACATTTTTTTTAGTGCTGAGAATTCTTCAATCTAACGAAACATATAATATTGTATACTAATAACACTAAAGTCTCATTCAACCAAATTCGTATTTCAGAATTTCGCTTTTTAGGTACAGTACGTGCAACGGCAGTTTATATAAATGAACCGAACCAATATACCGTAAAGAATATTTAATGCGTTAGTTCTTAGTGTTAAAAAACATTTTCCTCAATGAAATGATACGATTTGCTTTAAAATGTCTTCCTATGCACATCTATCATAGTTGACCAGATGGAAGATATAGTAGCAAACATATCTTCAAAACGAGTGGTAATCAGACTGTAAAACAAAATAGCACAGTAAAGAAACAGTGCATAAACCATCACACCAAGTTTATTGCTGGAAACAGGTAATGATGTAAACAATTTGGCTTAGTATAGACACTAAATGTATGAGTATGCTTCAAAACAAATTTTACAAATTGATAATAAAAATGTAATCAGAATAATTTTATTTTGGCTACACATTTTTGTGAAAAGATGTGTTCTGTAATGACATTGTCCAACTGATGTGCTTGAGTGTAGCCCGAAACATGAAGCTATATAAACCTGTAAAATGTTCTTTGATAGACTTAACAAAAAGTAGATGTTAATGAATGAGCGTCACAGGATGTTATTCTCAGTTTGTCATATTCCCAGGAATTACTCATTTTTGTTCTTACCTGTTGTAATCAAAGGTGATTTAATTCCTAATGATTCCAACAATAAAAGGTATTACTTCTATATGGTGCTATCATAAAGTAGTCATTAGTTTTCAGGTTGTAAGATATTTTTATTAGTTAATAGATCCCGAAAGTAAGATATTGTTAAACGGTACTCAGTCCAGATTTCATAATTCAGCATAGTAAATCGTTTTATATATACGTTTTTGGATTTCATTTGGTTGGAAACCTCAGTGAACTTTATATAAAGTGATAAATTTTTAATATGGGTTTCTTACTAAGGATTTTTTTTGTAAAGTGAACTGTTTTGATTGGTCAATCACTCAATGAAATAATAAATCTGGGGAGGACATGTAGTTTACTTGTTATCATGGATATCATTCTGTATGGCAGTTAACCAACTCAAAATGGCTAATTAAGATTAGTAATAATACTTCATTAGTTTTTGATGTTATTACGACTTGATCGTTCAAAATTTTCGAACAAAAAAACTTTGAATATATTCATTTATCTTTTAGAAAATCAGTGAATGTGTCTCATTAACTCATATGAAGGCCGAGTTGTATAACTAATACCAGATTGTATTACTTACTACAGATAAAACTGCTTACATTTTTATTATTAAGCTTTAACGACCTAACTTTTTATTTGCAAACTTCTCGGGACATCACAAAGGTAGTTTCTTGCTTTTCTACTTACCTTCTGTTACGAAGATACTTTATTAGTTAATGGGTATGATCAGTCGATAAACAGTTATCTATTTATGCATATCAATAATATTTCATTACTCACCTGTATGGCCGTTAGTTACAGGGTTACGTGTGATTTCCCTATGCTACAGAGTCTAGAATGGAAAGGTATGCTGAATTTTTTTCTATTTATGTACTTAACATACTATAATAATTGACATTTGATATTCATGTGGTAACTGTACTCGTAATGATAAAATAATGACATTTTGAATACATAGCTTTTACAACTGAAATTGGCTGTTGTAAACCTAACACATGAAATGAGATCATTTTTTGTAGACTATCTGCATGTATTTACAACAGTCAAACAAAAACTCTGGGGTTTACACTTATTAATCAGGCCTCATTTATCACAGCCATAAGCCATTGTCTAGAATCCAACTAGTTTGATTTCATCTAACAAATTATATCATTCATGTGGTTTCAGTTTATCTATTGATCTGGAATTTTCGTTTTATGAGGACAATTTTGTTGGTATAGGATGATAAATTTCCATGAACCAAAGCCATATTGTTGAATTTTCGTAATGTACTGACAGATAATTTGTATGTCACAAAATAAGCCAATCCAAATAAGTATTTTTTCCATCACGTAACTTTTTAATGGTTGTTAAGCTTAATTTATTCAAAAAATGTCACTACCAACTGGTTTCAATTATTCCACTTAAACAAATAACTATTGCTCAATAACCACTGAAGATTATAATAAATCCATTCTACGTTTGTATGAGTGGTTTAATAAGTATTTCCTTAATGTGTTTCCTAATGAAGATTATAATTAAAGAAATGTGAATAGTTAGTCAAATTTGTTAGTTTATGAATTATTGTTGCAGACCAGTTGTAGTATTTAGTTTTGAGTTCGTCGAAAAATGTTGTACAATAATAGATGAGCGGTTTCTCAGATTTAGGTGCGGCTCAATTTTCATACTAACATTTGTGCACGCAAATAAAACTAAATCGTTCAACAACATGATCTTTTTGATTTTTAAACAACCTCTACGTCTAGATAGTATGGCAATGAATAAGCTGGTATTTATTACACATAACCTGTGTATTTAGTTTGCGTTGCACATAAGTGGAGACTACAGCTATCAACTTCTCATTAGCAGCAAATACAACCTCTCCGCGTTTGAACTTACAATATGCTTTATTTTCTTGTGAGTCAAGTAATCTTTTCCAGTTAGTCAATTACATGTAATGGAAAGCTGGAAGGATAAATTTATTTACGTTTTGAATGCTTCCAAAAATGTTCAGACGTGAGATTTTGTTCACCTAATTAACTTACCATCCAAACAAAGTTTTGTGAATTCCAATCCCTACGATCGAACAGCTTCTTTGATATTTGATAGGATTCTTTGTTATCAATTGAAATAAAGCAAAAATGACATATTCTGGGCCGTCATTCTACTATCTCTAAACACATTTATTTGACATAAGCAGTATGCTTAATTTGTAACCCTAAGAGTAAATTAACAGTTTTATTGAAACATATACTCATTGAGATTCCTAACAAAAACAATAAAAAACTGTTGATTGGAGAGTTCATGTTCCTTGTGTAATCGGTAGCAAACAGTAAACATGTTTTACCATGCAAAACTATTAACATTACTAATTAATAAACAAGTCCGAAATTCATGTTATATGACTTAAAAGGTTTTCAAACTGCTTTTTTTTCAAAATTCGGCGTAAGTGTTGTGGTTTTCATTTACGAATTCATGAACATTTGGAAAGCGATCGAATATTTATTGAACTAAGTAAGACAATAAAATAAATAAGTGATCAACAGGTGAATAATGTTCGATTTTATTTAACTTACTGACTATGCTCTACCAGTCAGTTATCCTTATTGATTTGGATTAAGTCGATATTCCAATATACTGTGCTAATTGAATAACTTTAAACACCACTAACTGCTAGGGAATAATACTTGACCATAGTTAATGACAAGAGTATCCTTTTAACTTAGTTTGCAGAAAGTCATTTGTTCGAATTAGATCTTTAAGAGGTGTTGATAGAGTGTTATAAGGCTACCAAAACTCTTATTACAGATATATATCTTAAGTGTAAATATTTAGTCTGACGACTTTATTTAAAGAATATTTATATTGCAAAAATGTTTCTATAAAATATAATCGTTATTTCTTGTGACAATCTAATTTACTTTTCAGAATTATTACGACTTAGGATGATCACTTCTATTAGTGAAAAATGTTTTTTTTAATGCATTTTTACTGTTTCAGTTTATTCTTTAATAGGGAGTTCCTCATTTTTATATATTGATTAATTAATTGGAAGTTTCACTATTGAATCGTTTTCTATTTGATATTACCTATGACAATTATACAACGCTACAGATTATCAATTTAGTTTCAACATGTATTGACTATGAAAGGTTTATATATAGTACGTAATATGATACGAATATTAAAGCATTTCGATACCATAACTACCAGGTAATTTACTGTAATTTTGAATACAATTGATTCCTAATCGTTTGGAACGCTGCTTATCGTCACTATACAAATTATTCGTTAACTAACACAGAGTAGTTTCGTTGTTTTTTACTCAGTAAACGTCACTGATTTACTATTTCATTCCATCACATATCAAAGGTAGATTTTTAAGGTGTAATGAAACTAGTTTCGCAGATTTATTCATTGAAAGTTGAACCAGATGAGCAATTTCATATATTTAATTTGAACGGATATTAATTTACGACATATATGGAAAAGGCTATTGATTTTTACTGAGAAACGTGAGGGATTTGATTGCTATGCGGAAAACTTAGGAATACGCATTACTTTCTACAGGGTGACTTTAAATGTAATACTATTTATATGACAATCACTTGTGAATCAGATTCCAGATTTTGGATGACTTATCAAGATTAAACGTTTGTTAAGTAGTATAATTTGAAATATATTGTGCTACAGATCTATATATAACTAAGTAATCAAATAAAAACTACTTGCTATTTCTTATCAACCTCATTTTCTAAACCTTATTCATTAAACGATGACTACAATCTAAACGTTTTACTTTGAAGAAGATATTAAGTTAAACAGTTCATCATACTTCTCGTTCAACGAATTTTCTGCCTTGAATAACCGCCTTTTTTAATAACAATGTTAGCACTGAACAACAGTATTTTAATGAATTAGTATGTCACTGAAATGTTTAGATAAAGCGATAACATGTACTTACCCAATCTGTGAATATGAAAGTATACTGAAAGCCGGTCATATTGTGCACATATGCCTGTAAGAAGAAATATATGTGCACGTGAGATATTAAATCATATAAACATTTTAGAAAATGTAGAAAAGATGTAAAATAGGAAAGTAAGAGATAAAACAAAGACAAACAAAAGTCATATTGATACGCAGTAAAGTATATAAAATTGTGGTTATAATGTACAAATACTGTTACAACAATCCTTTCTTTGGTAGTGAGTGCTAAGAGTGTACCAACTAATGCAAGTAATGCGGCTAAGAAAACAAGTGATGTAGCATTATGGTACATAATGTAAAGTTGAACGTACTCGATGCCTCAACACAAATTCTAGGCCTAAAGTTGGGTTTCCTCAACCCTTATAGAAATAAATATCTCTAGTTCTATGGAACAGATCTGACTTTAATATAATTAAGCTTCAATAAGTGTTGAGAAGTGAATGGTGCCTGTACTAAAAAGGAAATATAAATAAAATCTTATTTGATTTGAAATACCAACAGAATTAAAAGTTCGGTGTTCATCGATTTATTCAGACATTAAGCTTCTTATACATTTTGGAAACTGTCCAAATTTAAAATGAAGCAATTTTTCATTTCCTTATATAGCTCAAGTTTAGATAAGAGCTTGAGGGTTGCAACATTGATGACAGCTGGCAACGTAAAATATATATGTATTTGGTCAAGTTTTTTGTGATTTATTTCTGTATTGAAAGAAATAGTTATTTTTATTGTTTCCATCAGATCCTGACTTTTTGACTTCAGGTTATAATGAGTCAGGTATATGAATTCTAAGGTCTACTGTTCTGCACGGGTATTCGTATGGAATTCATTGCGCATTAGAACCCATTCATGGGTTTATAAGTAGGAAACAACTGGGCACACGTGATGTATAAATTCTGATAAAACCTCTTTGCTACCCATATCTAGCACAAAAGAAGAATATTTTAAAAATTAGAACCTCTTTTCTGAAAGCCTATTATTCAAAAAAAAACAATCGCACATTTTTTGACATAAAGCTCTGTCCCGGAAGTATTACAATCATTAGAATCAACCGTCATTGGTAATATATTTTTAGAATAAAGTTTGCAACCCTTTTTTATAACTTCACTTTCCTGATTGTATTGTTTGTAACAACTTTCCATTGGACCTGAATTTAGGTTTGAAACTAAGATTTTGTATCCAGATGAAAATATTTACCGTCTGCTACATGGATACATTATTCGAATTAAACTTGTTTAATAAATATTCACCAATTAAACTAAAACACATACCATAACTAAGAAATTGGTTACTTGCCAACTGGGAATGTCCACAATAAAATTTTTCTCCAATCCTGACCCTAGCTCTGCCATCATTGCTCTAGCACCACTTGCATTTTCATCCCATGATTTAATTTTTAGTATTCCTTCAAAATTATTTACTAAAGTGGCAAATTTGAGCAAACCTAAAATAATATGAAAAATAGATACATACTATGAAACTATTAGTCATGATAACAGATGTAACTCCGATGTAAATGTTTCAAAGATAGCATTGAATGTATGATATCCGCCAATAAATTCTCACTAGTATTGAATACATACTATGAAAATCGTTGTGTGAGACTTCATAGTGTTAACTTCCACATTAAAATTTATTTATATTAGATGTACTAGTGTCATTATTGTATAGAATAAAGTGTCAAATGTTTACTTCATATTGATTGAAATGTATCTAAATGGTGTAAAGTTGTCCAGTGATTTTAAAATACAGAATGCAGTTCTCCAGGGTATTAGGTTGTTTTAAATTTTGTTTAAAAGACACTGTATGGTGCTTGCTCACTTTTAAAATGAAATGTAATTATTGAGAGACTGACCTAAGATAACACGTCAGTATGGTATAGTACATGTTCTTGTTTGGCAGGTAGAACTTACGGAACAGTAATTTTACTCCACTTAATAAGGTAAGTTAAAAGTAATTAGTTCTATTATAGGGTTGATTGAAGAGTGCATCACTAAGGAACAACGAATATATTTCATAAAAAGTCCGCAGGCCTAGTAAATTTTAATAATGTATGACTTAAACTTACTTTCAGGTTTATTGTAGATGAGTGTCATACGTTTCCATTTTTCCACCTGAGTTAAATATTCATATAAACCTATTCCATAACTTTCTATACTTGGATGTAAATGTATGGCATAAGTAGTTTTTCTTGGTATCATATTCCAGTGTGTTTCAACATATGGTAAACCAAATCGATTGGCCAAAGACAACAAAGCTTGTGATAAAGATGTTGAGCTTGGTCCATATAAGGCAATAATGCCTCTATCCAAAATTTTGCATGCTTTAAATAAAGGAGTGAATGTGGACATAGGTAATCTAATGAACAATTTAGTTGAATTCAAAAGAAGTACCAATGAATAGACTTTGCGCTTTAATTAAATTTGAGTCACAGTTACTTAATTATTATTGTCTTCGTTATAAAAAGTGAATTACAGATAAATGAATCCAGGAAGTTTGGTTTCCAGAGATATGCTATCTTGACATGTACTTAAACTTGATGTATTTAGAGATGCAGATGGAAGCTAGCATTATTTAATTGGATAACTTTTGATTTTATTATTCTTGAATAAATTTTCATAAAGCTTACCCAATTTACATTTCGATCAGTAATCAGATTTATTCGTATCAAAGTCGCTTGCAAAACTATATGGTTCCGTCTCAATTTTTATCGCTTTTTATACTACTTGACAACGTATGAGAAGTTAAAAAAAAGCGTTTTTAGCGAAGACAGATCAAAAGATTCATTTTCAATTTAAAGTGTATTTCACTAGACCAGTTATACTGCATATGTTTAGTGAAATTACAAAACGTTGGAAAACTCACCTTTATTCGAGACGCAATAGAAATATGCAGCTACGACTCCAGACAGAACTGGGTCGTGAACCATGGTATCAACGTGTAGTCGTTTTAAAGACGTTATTGAGAGTCTCGTTATGGATCTAAAACAGGTCCTCACTTTACTGTGTTTTTATATATTTCGACCTCTGACATCAGTTAACAACCAAAAATACCTTCAAGATAATTCCACACAATCATATGACGAATTCAGTCAAATTGGAAAGTAATCTTTATTGTTTTATCATCACAAGATCCTTATTTAAATAATACTGGACATTAGTGTGTTCCGAACAAAATGAATCATATCATGTTGCACTAAAAATAAGTATTGTTTAGATTTCGTATATTATTACACTCAAAATATGGTAATAATTAACTATCTTTGTAAATGTATGATTTAGACAAGAAATTGATCGCATGGTTATTAATACAGTACATCAGTCCTGTTTTTCGATCAATGGTTAAGATTAAAAACCTTCAGAAAAATGAAACTGTCTAGTGATGGATATGATTAATTGTGACATCCACTCATTTGATAAACTCAACCCATCACTAAATATTTAAGACTTATTTGCACTTGATCTTTTATCTTTTTTGTTCACATAAAAATCTTAAAAGGACGACAACTTACTATAACTAACGTATAATTTGTGTTCACCTACTTATTAATTGTAGAGTATAAACTTTTTGAATTTTGTTTTTTTTTAAAAGGACGAAACCTCAAGCGTTCATCATGAAGGTGCATAACTTTGTAATTATATATGATGAAAATAATTTCCACTTTTGGTTCCTTTGATTGGTTAATAAACAGTAACCATCATATTTATTTAGAGGTGGGTAATGTAAAATTCCATTGACTAAGTTGCAGCATTACTTATTAATCTAAATGACATTTTATTAGCCTTTTTCGTACTTTTCAATATTTTTTTGTATTTATCTTAATCTCAATAAAAATGAAAACACAAACGTGTGGAATATGTTCTCTCTAACAATCTTCAATGTAGTTCAAGTACTAATAGGGAGAAGTGATTATCCATAAATCTAATTATATATTGTTATTAAACACTAAACAAACAAATTAGTTTTAACAATTTAAATCAAGATAATTTACCGCCATTTACTCACTAATTTAAAACAAGAGTTTACATGTAGGATAATTCAAAAAAAAATGTATATAATACTTCCTTAACAGCAATAAATCATAATCTATTTAATTGAATTGAAGTAACTCACAGTTCTGTCAATTAACTTATTTGTGAAACAGTTGCTTTTAATTTACTTCAAATAAAGTCATGTAAAAATTCAATTAATATGCCGATTTGTATTACAGTTGTTATTAGCATCACGAAAACGACAATAAATCATAAACTATGTAAACTGCATAATCGAATAGATTGTTTTTATGTATTCTTATTGGCATGTTCGTCAGTAATTAATTGTGCGACTAACTCCAGATTGAATCCTAATAATGTAACCGACATTCTGATTGTATATAATCATTCAATTTAAGTATCTCATCAATAAATTCTTTGTTTACATCAAAACAATATTATTCAAATTGACACAAATAGATATCTCGCCAAACCCAGCTTGGTTTGATCAAATAGATGGTGATGTAAATTAATATTTTGGATTCACAGTAACATAATGGGTGATATTTTATTCAATTAATTCGCTTGTTAAACGATAATCATTGAAGTATACTGGAATTCTTTTTAACTCTACTGCTAACACTTTCCTCTAATTCACAGAAATAGTTGGATACCTCTTAGTATTGGTTTGTGATTTTTCGCTGATGATATTTAGAAGCGTAAAGGATTAATCTTTGTTGTTATATGTACTTCTTGGCTTTTTAATTGTGTGGTATTAATGTATTTGGATTTCGACCAGCTGGAGGATTCAGAACGTCAAAATCCGTTTATTTATGTCTTGTCAGTTGGATATAATTGCAATTCATGGTCAGTGTTAACACTGAAACTAGTAACTGCTATTCCGGATGCAAACGCTTAATCTACTCAGCAGGTGTGTTCAGGCAGACAATACTTTATTCACCGAGCATGAAATCATTCGGAAAGCTAATATTCAAAATTAACTGGAAAATTTTAATTTAGAGGTGATATCAAGGGATCCCAGTGCGATGTAGATATCTTAGTAAACAATGATTCCTAAGATCTTGAATATCAACAACTTCGCACTCAGTAGCTCAGTGGACAATGAGTTAGCATTTAAAGCGAAATGTACTAGGTTCTGGTCATAATATGAATATCCACCTAATATATTTTTATGTCCATTCGCCATACAATCGAATTATATTATTTTGAAACATCAGAACAGTAGTTATATAGCCATATAAACCAAACTTTTATTTCGTACAAAAATGTTTTGATAGGTTTAGCATATGGGTGGAAAAAATAAAAAAAGGGTAATAATGAGATTGAAATTTAAGATACTGCTAAATGACAATCGTAAAATTTGACACTAGATTATAGAAATTTAAGGAGGTCGTTAAATGTATTCAGGAAAAAACTAATTATATTAGTTCAAAGATCTAAAGATAATTTTTATCAATAAGATTACTGTTTTTGAGATTACATTACAAAGAATTGAATCAACTTGATGTCAGAAATTCCAGACGAGTAAGTTATATTATTAGGAACTTATTCGTTAAATATACTACTTTTGCCTAGGACAGATCAGATGAGAAAGGTTATTCATATTGATTTATAAATAAATTTATTTGAAGGGAATTATAACATCTTGTAAACCATTAATCTCAAAGAATAGCCAACTTGTATGACCGCCTTCATCATGCTAAGTTATTTTAGATAATGGTCGAAATTTTATGTTTAGGAATAAAATAACATTATCCTTTTGAGGTATCTTGCTACTTGGCTTTTAGGCTTTCAGATATTTTTAGATGTTCTCGTAAACTTATTGATGTCATGATTTCACAGTTAACTAGATTCATTTTTGTATATTTGGTGTCTTCAGTTTTTTATTCTTTTAACATAAATTAAATACAACAAGTTATTAACAATCATTTGGACAATCCATTTTGGATGTCCTGATGGGAATATCAACCCTGGGATGCAGATAAATCCAGGTGATGTGTCCCAAGCATTATGAAACACGCGTCTTAGATCCTATTGCTAATCGCTGTTTAACCTTAATTAAATTTGTGAATAAATGGCTTTATCTAGACAATCCGCAGAGAATGCATGTGTGGTACAAAAAGTTTGATCAATTTTAGTGCTTAGTATAAACAGTGGGATGATGCAAGCATACAGAATAAATTTATCTTACATTTGTGAAAATAAACGATAGACGATTTTTTTGAAAGCGTTTTGAAATAAAGGGAATTGTTTTTATGTTATCATGATTAATTAATTTATAGTTGACTGAATAAGTGAACATTTAAAAAGTTGTTAAAAACATGAACAAATATTTATGCGAACCACATACGACTTTTTCATTCATTGAAATTAATCAATTACTAGTTTAACATGACGTTTATCGACGGAGCATACATTTAATTGGTGACATGGTATTCATAAGATAAACATATTTTGAAATAAGATACATAGATATTACTGACAAAGATATTACTGATGAGTTATTTCTTAGTGTTATAAATGCAAACACGCAATATTTACAGTAGTTTACTATGTATTATCCTTAACAATTTTACAATTACCGATTGTGTGAAAGAGTGATAATATATTTGATTGTCTAAGGAAATTAGTGAAACCGTCAACAAACCTGTGACTATTCAGTTATAACTCAGTTTCAAAATGTTGTTTAAGCAAGATCTTTATAGGTCTCGTATATATATAGTGGATAATCCGTAAATTAACATCTTTCAGGTACTGGAGGTTTAGCTGTTCATTAGTCGACTCATTTGATATTTTACAATAATCCATCTGTTTGAAACTAACTATGTATAAATAAAATATCAAGGACGTACGTAAAACATTTTTATAGTTCATTGTGAAAGTTGTAATCATTTCAAACCCTTATTTGTGAACGGAAGTAAAAAATATCGGTCTAGAATAAAGCATTTTATAATTTTCTGTTTCATATTTTTTTCTGTTTAAGTTTTGACACCTAGAAAAGTGGGAGCTTTGTATTGATCCAAGCGGCGGTATGACTTTATCTAACGATTTCCCAGTAAGATGTAAAATATGCAGCCAAAGGAATGACGTAACACAGGAAAACGACATTTTGCAGTTGCGTCAGAATTTCAATAATAATTTTGCGCAACAGTTGCTACATCGAGTCATAGTTATAGCTATCAAAGTCTAAAATGAAGTTGACACTTGAGAATTTTCTAAAATTGAAATTTCCACATGTGTGAGATTTACGGTTACAAGTAGCAGCATTATAACCTAGTTGTGATAGAAGAGAATGTGAGATTTGTTGTTTACAGAATCTCGAACCGCGAAAGGTTATTCATGTATTTTTGAGCCTTAGCATTAGACCTTAAAAGTTTCATATTTTGACTTCATTACTTTTTCAGTATGGTTGCGAATTCTTTGGACTATCAAATCAATGTCACTTTCATTGTAATTTTATTACTTTTCTTTTTTACAGACTGTACTAAAAGCTGATCATTTTGAGATTGATTTTTGAATATTTAAGCGCACATTAAAATAGCTCTCACGTTGTCGTTGTACGGAAAAATATATTCTTGTTTTGTAGATCAATTTTTTCAAATTTTAGCTTATGCCTAATAATAACCAAAAGGCTTTTAAAAAACAATTCTTTATGGAAGCAGTGTTACTTACCTTGCTGTGTGGCTACAAAAACATTATCTTTAGGTACAAATTGGATAATAGGTTCTAACTGGTAAGATGATAGAGTTCCACTTTGACCTAGGACTTCATTAGCTGCTTGAACACCATTTTCAAACGCTTTCTCAGTGTCGCGGTCTTCATCAGTAAGGATAACTCCTGAAAGTAGAAAAATGTCTGGTTATCAAATAGTTTACAAACGATTAACTTATAAAGCTATTATAATTCGTGAGTCGTTTAAAATCTGTGCATTAGAAACTGTAAATGACCCATTCGAACCAAATACATTTGTGTAAGGATAAAAAGTCAAATATATTGGTGAGTAACGTAATAAACACTGAAGTTATGTCTAAGATCTAGGTGAAACTGAGGGGAACGAACTAAACAGGTTTATAGACAGACTAGATAATTCAATGAAACATGATGGCTTTCTGCATAATCCTTGTCAGTTTCAAAGATTTATACATATAAGATTTTAATGTTGCGTCCAAAATATATTTTATGACTTTTTGAACAGTAAAAATGTCAAAAGGCGGTAAGGACATGGACGGTAAGAGCTGACGTCTTAGATGTTCTAAAACAAACAGTTCTACAAGACGTGTACCGAGTTGTAGAAGCATCTGTAATCAGTCCGGGTACGTTTAACAACGAAAGTAAACCTATAGTGATGCGGTACTTTTAACATCAAAATCTATGGGTAAGAGAGCTGTTATTTAAAGAAGTTACATTTAATGAATATCTCCACGCGTATAAAATTTACAAAGAAAAATTATTTTGAAACATTCATGAATTATCCTATCCGTGTTACTCTGACAATGACATTACTCGCTTGTAAAATCTTTGTAAATTTTAATTACAGTTTTATTCACTGTATATGTTCATCCTTACCACCTGATTACTTGTTGTCTATAGATGACATAAGTTTTTCATGACCCTGATGTTAGTCATTATGCAGTGGCTTTATCCATTAAGCGATATCACAGATTAGGTGCTAATGATCTTTTCGTTGATGCTTTATTTGTGTAAGCTCCTTATTATTCGAAAGCCGAGGTATTCATTTTGTTGAAAAGTTCTGTGTATTATATCTAAACACCATTAGACTACTGATTTTAAATATAAAAATTTATTAGTGTTTCAATAAGTTTACCAGTCTGTAGGATCTAACCTTGATTTCACGTTTAACCGTTAAATGTTTAAGTCAATCCTGATGGATTTACCTCACCAATGACGAGTATCTGAGAGTATTGATAATCAGTAATATAGACCAGGAAGGGGCCAATCATAGTCTCTCTGATAACTGCTAAGCACTACAGACTTAGGATAATGGCTTCATGTCAATCAGTTTTGAGAATATGAAGCCAAAAATCTGCTTCAAGATAGAGAGTTGCTTAGTTTGATGGGGATGTTGCAAACGTTATTTGATGAACTTCAGTTGAAAACACATCACACTGACAACAACGGAGTGGTATATTATATATATTTGACAGTTATCTTCAAATTGTACCTCATTGTAATGAAATGAAGATTTTTCAGAGTCTGTATATCATTAAATAAGGACATTGAATGGATTGATTAATGGTATGGAACAAAAGTAAAACTTCGAAAAACTCCAAAAATCCCAACGTAGTTTGACTGTAAGCCTGTCTTAACATGAAACAAAAATCTAGTAACACTATAAAATAATCTTAAACTGACAACAAAATATTGATGAGGTTTTAACACTATTAAATGTCAAGTTTTTCAGTAAGTCAGTGAATCAATTTTTCTTATTGTTTCCTTCTTTCATTTTTATTATTCTGCCTAAATTCTTCTAAGATTATTGTATACAGTCATGTACATATACAATATGGATGGTTTTTAACATTGAATTTTATCTCGATATACATTTATTCTATGCACTTCATTTGTTTGACCTTTAAATTATTTCTAATATTAAATGGAAAATCCTGTATCTACATTAACAACAAAGATGTAGTTGTACTATATCTAATACTGTTCATCATAAAGAAAATTTCGAGTGTATGTATGTGTACTTTTCACAAATTGTAAGGAGAAACTGCATTCTTTTCTATAAAACTAAATGATACTTTGCAAGTGTTGGACAAAGACAAGAGTTTGTGTTTTTCATTGGGTTATACGTGGTTACTGAAAGTTAATTTAAAGTTCTACCAGATTTATTCTGTAATGTTTTTTTGGGATGGAAATACCATAGACGGTAGAATGTTACACCTTAATCTTCACTGGTTGCTCAATTCTCTAAATTTTCTTACCGTTTGTCTTCAATCATCTACAAATAAACATAGTGAATGTGAACGTAAAGCCGCATAACATAGTCACTACAATATAGCCAGTCAGATATATAGGTCCGAACACAATTACAAACGCATAATGCTTAATAATTTAAACATAAGATATATCTACATTTTCAATTAAACCAAATTCAAACAACTTTCTGTGTAATCAATGATTTGTATATAGTTCAACAGTTAGAAATATATTTAATAGAATAAATCACTCAGCTTTATTCTAAATAGCTTCAGGAGCAACTGATTTCATTATACCTATCGATAACGAACAGTGTTTTGCAATACAGTATTTCAAGTACGACATCTTATTTACAGTTATTATCTCAGCAGAATGTCATGTTCTAAGTAAATTTAAGAGCGATTCGCTCTTGTATTTTCATGTGATAGTAAATGTACAATAACGTATCATTTTCATAAATTATTTACTTTGTCAATAAACTTCAACTTTTTCTATTTAATTATTTATTTTTTTGTGAAATAATTATGGTTTTAGGATAGTTTTCATAGTGATCTAATATCGACCACCGAACTAATATGGTAAAAAAAGCTATCGGAAAGCTGTATGAAATTGAGTGCGGTATTTCAAGTCCTTTTGGTAGGGAGGTTCTCTCAAAAACTGATACTTAATTTGTGCAATAATACAGGAATTGTATACGTGATATTATTTTGGTCAGCAAGGATATTCGTATCCCTTAGTTCCTAATTTAAGTCTTCTACACACCTTTCATCCATTTATCTATAATCGTTTCTTAGTATATTTGATCAGTTGCTTGAATTCTCATTTTTATATATTTATTTGAGCTTAAAAATGTACGAGTGAATATAAATAGAGAGAAGCTCCAATAAATAAGACATTGTTATCAGGAGTTTCCACACTTTATCAAGTATTCAGTAACGTGATGTAAAAATCAATACAAGTACATTCAGAAAAGTATAAATTTGCACGTTGAATCAGTTCAACGTATAAATATTGATCCATCTTTCGTAAACATCTCGGTAAAAAAATGTGTTAAAAATTTCTCCATACTTTGATTACTTTATTATTAAAGACCAAATGAAAAATACAATTTACTGAAATGATGATTTTCAGCTTACCGATATATATAACAGACTTAACTTCTCTTGAATATCTTGTTAAGATTGTATTGTATGGATGAGTTGATAAGTTGGACGGTAATGTACACTGTAATCCATTTACAGTAAATATGACTAATAAAAATAAATTTAACAATATCTCTATGGTGTAAATCATCTTCTGTATGTTTCTTCGTGTTCATCTAGTGTGAATAGTAAGGATTTGAGTGAACTCTAAAAATTAAACAGAAATTATGTTTGAAAAAGTTACTCTTCAATATTTTACTGAAACAATCAATTGAAAAATTACATTGTAGACTGTAATTTTAAAAGTTATTGAAACAGAAGTAAAAATGTTTATTCATTATCGAATCATTTCTAAACCTTCACGCCACATCATGATGGTTGGATTTGTTGAAAGAACAAGTCGTGAGAAAGATAAGTTTAAGTGGAAAAGAACAAACGATAATTAAAAATCAACGTTATTTGATAAATAATAAACTGAATCAGCCAATCTCATACAAATATGAATTTACTCTAGAAACTTACCTTCATGAAAGACTGGTACTGTATTTAATAATTTTCGAAAAAAAATTTCTTTACACTAGTAAAATATGACCGAATGAGGATACTCAATGAGCAGTTAATTTGATTTAAAAAAATAACTTCCTCTAGGACTGTGTATCTAAGTGACTGTTTATCCACACTGTTCTGTTTCTGAGGTCTTTAGAGCAGGGTTCTAAACTACCACTACTAGTTCTGAACAGCGAGTCATTCAACTATTTTAACACAAAACGATAAGCATCTCTATACATCTCGAATTCAACTGTGTAAAATATGGTTTTATTGATGGAATTACTAGTAAATTACATTATAATAAAAGTCAATTTTGACTATACTCGATAAATACTAGTCCATTTTTTCAATCACGAAATCAACTAATTATATATTCTCAGTTGGGTTTCATTGATATGCTTTAACAGCAATATAGTGGATAAAATATATTACAATATTTTTAATAAGAGGCTTAATTTTTGTTCACATTTTTACAAATAAAAATATTTCTTTTTCAGCAATTCATTCAATTGAAGGTTTAGTATAGTAATAAACAATTTTGTTTTCCAGAAAGTGATTTGTGCAACGTTCGATTTCTAAGAAAAAAAATATTTTTGGCCAACTGTACTTTTAATTTATCACTAAGATAATATTGACTCAATCTATATTTTAGAAAACCCATTTAATACAGAGTATAAATGATAAATAATTTATTAAAATCGATTTTTCCTAGTCTCCAATGTCTTTCCCTAACAAAGATCAAAAACAACATTGTTCATTTATTACCTATCGGAAAATAAAAGTGTTTACTGCTTCGGCTTTTGGTCGACAAATTACTTTTTCTCTGTCCAATTAATTTACAAACCATTTATTATTATTATTATATTTTTGCTTAGTCAATACGACAATGCCTTATCTTCAGATCAACATAATTAAACTTAATTATAATTAGGAAAAGCATTTAGATTTCGTGGTTCCTACGAATAGAATCTTATTTAGCACAAATTTGAATTAAGTCTTTTAATTTCATAACAATCAGAGAAATATTCTCAATTATATGTACTATTTATATTTTTAATCATATTTTGAATGTCAATAATGAATTCTGAACGTCTAGAATTATTTAAGTATTTATTTGGATTATCACTAGTAGAATGAGAGAATTTAGTGATGTAACATTGTGAGACGTAGCATGATTTCGCTTTGTTATCTTCCACCATAAAAGCTAATTTGTTTGGATTACGGTAAGAAATAGAATACAGGACGTACATTTTCGTCCGCTTCCATACATATTATCTGGATGTACCTGGAAGATTTCTTTCATTAGCACGTCGAGGCTTGTACTCAGTCTCTATGGTGTTCAACTCCAACTTCGTACATAGTTGGCTTTTGACTCAAAATAGCAACAGTAGAATAATACACACCTTTACAAATGCTATTTGACAATGTTTAAAAGTAATTCTTCGTGACAACATAACCGACCTATGTTATATTAGTTATGTATATACATATGCTTAACTTTAACTGTCGTCTTAGTAATGGATTATAATATTCCTAGTGGAATTAAATTAGTTTAGAGAATAGAAGATATAGTGTTGCACAAAAAACTCAACTTAATCTATTTTAATAATCATAAAACAACAAATTTATGTGGCAATGTAAGTAGTAGTTGTAGGCTACTAAGCAGAAGGGTCATAAATGGAAATGAGAGTTTACGTAATTTTTGTCTATCCGAATAAGCTATCTGGAAAGCGCTTGCAGAACTATTTACGAGCAGTGATCAGGAAACCAGAGAAAGTTACATTCCGTAAGAAGCTTCTCCTTTCAACGCTTTGTTCCGACAGGAATATACATATAAATGTCTTATCCGACAGACTACTCAAAGGGTTTACCACATTATCAATGAGCGAGCTTTAATGCTACAAGGAAAATCAGTTCTTTTCAGATTGGAAAAACGTCTTACTGGCAAGTGAAAACTAATACGAAACCTAGGTCTGTGGTATCCTACTAGTAACATAGTGTATACACTGTTGCATTTTTTGAACTCATGAGGATAATTTAATTTAGTTGATAGCATTAGAAAATGAAGACTAAATAATTACAACATTTGTTACCGCCCAGGGATCGATAGATGGAAACGAATCACGTAAATTGAGATTGCAAACAAATTTTGAATGCGAGCAGTAAACTATTTTATAAATTCTCTCGTTTCACCTACAATTATGGAAGAAACTACTTTATTAGTGCAGCATCATATAGGATCGAAATGTGTTACCTTATCAAGTGATCAAGTTAGAACTTTAATTTACATGATTTTATCAACTTTTTTAAACAAGGATACGTTGTGGTCCTCGATTTTCGGGTTATGTTGCTGACGGTTTTCAAATAACATGTGCACTTCTCATCCCGTTACTTTTAACCTATCAAATTATTAAAAATTTACATGGCTAAAAAGCTGTTTCATTCAGATTAACTGACTGATTCTTTAAGGCCGTGTTAGCTGCTTTCATTAGTTTTTCTTTCTATTCTTTTTGCTGACAAGTGAGTATGTTTCCTAATCAGACCTTTCAGTTATGACATAAAAGCTTCTTTAAATACGAGATATTGATAGACTACATATTTACCCTTCATGAAGTTGTATGGACTCATTGTTATGTCCTGATAAGCATAATGAATGGTAACTTTCGAGATCCATTTATGGACCAATACTATGCGTATATTTTTATCATATAATTGTTAAATAACTAAACTGTTAATATTCATGTCCCTCTTATCATGAGCTTGATTTTGACCTATGAACTATTATTATACGATTTACCATTCTTGAATTATGCCCTGTCTATTAATCACTACCTCTCACATTCACAGCCACATATGGCCAAATCTTGTACAAATGTTGTTTCGTATTTTATGGTACGATGTGATCTGTCTGATTAGTAATATAAACCCCGCAATTTTGAAATAAATGGTTCATATTGCAGAGGCTGAGATTGGTGTTCTGAACTTAACCGTCTGGGTTAGGCAGGAAACAAGGCCGATAAGTACTCTAGACTGCTCGTACGGGTTTTAGGCATCATTGGTCCGATCGATAATTCACTGCTCTATAGTTGGCTGTATCATTATGTTATACATTAACAGGGCACACAGGCCATAAGTTATAACATTTATCACTACTGAAGACAAAAATTAACTAAATTTTTGAATATCGAATATTATATATGTTCAAATATTTTATTTAACTGTTTTTGCAGTCCTAAAACAATGTTAATGGGTGAAAATCAATTAAGCACATTAAATAAATATGTTGTGTGTTATTGAGAAATATTTACAAAAAGTATTCGGACAAACAAAGTATGCTAATTTTTAATTATATACGTGATGAATAAGTAAATGTGGACATTAAACACTTTAATAAATCATATCTACTCATTTTAAAAGAACAAAAACATATGTGATGTTTTGATTTAGTCAACTCCGATAGTTTAGTTATTTACTCAAGTTGGCTTATCTATAGATAACTGCATAGTTACTGACAGACGGTTATAAAAAAATTTCAGAAATATAGAAAAATCATCTAAAGTAAATGTGTAGGGTAGTTCAATATGGATTAGAAGCAATTAAATATGAGATATTTTCTGTAAGTATCTATATTGTCAAAAGAGTAGTAAGTAGGATATGTATGACTCCTATTGTTGATCTAGACCAGAAAATACAACAATACTCCAAGTTTTTTTTTATTAAAAATATAAGGAAATAAAGCAGATTAATAAAATGTCTCAAAGTTGGTATATGGACATGTATAACTCCTTAGAAATTTTCATATGGAATTAATGAATGATGAAATCATTGATCAATAGGAAAACATCATGCATAAATGCAAAAAAAATGAATAAATATTAATTTTCTAAATTGCATAGATCAATTATTCAGGATGCTTTAATTACTGGAATTAATTATGATGTTTCGCAGTATTGAATGACTATAGTGTTTTTATAACCTGAAAACGATAATGCATATGTACAAACTTATATTCGAAGAAATTGTTGATGTCTAAATATGTAAAGCGAATCCTAGTTTAAAAACTCGCATGTGTGTTTTATGGGTTAAGCGCGTTACGTGGGAAACATTTTTTTTTAAATTCCCATCTTTCAGTAGTTCAGCCTTTCATAATTAAATTCAAGTTGTACTTTAAACTCCTATAACACATACTTTTAAGTAATATCTTAAGTTAACATACCAGACAAAACTCTGTAGACAAAAAATTATAGAATACAACCTTTTTGAAGAGAAGAAAGATTATCGATACTAGTAATCAGGCATTAGTTTTAGACCCAAAACTATATTCTTATTTAAAGTTTTAATTTTTTGAACAAAATAAATATATCATTTAGATTAGTTTTAGTTATTTTAACTCCCGACAGTTCTACCAAAGCACTAAAAATGACAAGCAGGTTATCGAAAATAACTGTACGAAACTTCATTACAACTAACACTGATTTGGAGATAACAGATAAGCACATACATATCGATATACAGTAAATAGACAAAGTTGAATCATTATTTTTTTTTGACATCAGAAGAAAAAAAATGTAGTTCACTTGTTACTTTGTAATTATGTCAAGCGAAAATTGTTCAGTAATTTACAATACAAGTTCTGAAGGAAAATGAAATTGCTAGGGTTTTTTCTAACAATTACTTAGTATTTCACTGAAAATTGATAAAAATAAATACATTTTACTTCATCGATACAATAATGTATGAAACTCCTCTTTCCATAGACCATGTCAATGTTGTTGTTCAAATTGATGCTGCATGTTTCTCGACTAAAGAGAGTATCTAAAACCATCCATATTTAACGCTTTTGTGCTACAACCTAGAATTGAGTTCACTGAGCTCAACAACAAGCAGCAGCATCAGTGCTTGTTGTACTAGAGTTGCGAATCAATGTGAATGAGTTATACAGTGTTTCTCAATCTAGATATTGGTTTGCATTGACTATTTATAGTTTGAATACAACCTACGTCTATTATTGATCTTTTGGCGACTAGGAAATTCGTATAAAATAAATTCCGCTAGGAAATGAAATTTATTCATTTTTGACACTAGTCAATATACATTTAATATTATTTTGGGAAAAGGTAAACGTGTTATTAGTGAAAATAAAACAAAATTTAGTTATTGTTCTATACATGGGATTCTATATTAAAGACTTTTATACCTTGTTTACAACCATAATGCATAATGGAACATTTCGTTTGTTAATTTACTGCTACATCAAATTTCTTGTTTTTTTCTTGTTACTTTGATTATAAATAAATCCAGTTATTAAAAACAACACGTTATGTCTAGAAGAATTACCCCACTAATTGCTGAATGTTCACTGACAATATAGAAAATAAATGTCTGGCTACTATGATAGAATATTCATTTATTCACTAGTACTAAAATTGGCAATTAAAAATTGAAAGACTAAGGAATTGTGGTTCCATGGATTACTCGTACACAGCCTCCGATATTAAGTTTTGATCTCTAAAGCGAAACCATTGATTTTAAGCGAATATTATGATATAACTGTGCATACACAGCTAAGTAGGAATTTTCTACTTCCATTTTGTGCCTTTTTTCTGAAATATTATCCTGAGTGAGCATTAGCCTCTATATTTGAAATAAATCATTTTATTACTTACTTTATAGATTAACATTTGGTGGAATTCTTTTAAGATAGTATTGACAACCGTCTAATGATTTCATATGGTTTCATACTAAATAAATGTTGCATGGTGCAGTGTAATTGAGAATACACTTTTAAGTAAATAAAAATTTAGTTTCTGCTTGTATTACTTTTGCAAGCCATAAGTTCAATGATTTATCTCATCTGCGGAAATCTGATTTAAAGAGCTATCAGTTTTACTGAGTATGATTAATGACAACACCACTCTATAAACACTGAGTACGATAAACTTGTATTGTTAAAAAGAGGAAAATATGAACTAAGTGTAATGGCTTGCCACATTTCATTTTTTTAACAGTTTGTTGGCTGTATCTAGTCTTTATATTGTTAAACGAGTATGGAGAAGAGTACTTAGTCATGAATAACTGAAATGTCTTCCTTGTTAGCGAATCTTAAATATGTATTCCTCTTAGATCTTGGTTGTCGTAAATTCAGCCACCAGTCTTTAAGGGTCAGAGTAACTGAATCGAAAACCTTACCAATATTTCAGTGAATAACTGGTCGTAGGATAATCGGAACGCTTGTTTTACATTTTACTAGTGGCCAAAATTGTCTCAAAATCGAATGCAACGATAAAACATCTAATTTGTTGATATGGTATAGGTACTCATCTGATCATATAACATTCCTTATATCTAGAACGTGTTGCTACCTAAATTTCTAGAAAAACGTTTTTTCAGCATTACAGTGGTTAGACTATGTACTTTTACTTTTTAAATAACCAGTAATATCTATTGAATGCACTGGTTACTCAAATGATTCTATGTAATGATTATAACATATCTTTTATCTAGATAAAAATAAAACTGAAAAGAGACATCTCAGTGATCGGTATATTTTCTTTAATTGATAATTAAAGGATCAAAGTAAATTTCGATCAATCAAGGTCCATTTCTGAATGTCAGTATGAAAGTGTTGAAAATGATTATTTTCTTTATAAACTAATGATAAAATTGAATTATTTTTGTTCTACTGGATTACATGTACCTAGTGTCGATCTGATTAGTTAATTAAAACATCTCGATTAGTCCGAAATAAAAAAGAATTATGACAACATGGTATATAATACAAAACTAAATTTTGGACAGTTATCAAAACCAATAAAACAGTAACTTAACATTCCAAAGTCACAAGATAATATTTGTTGGTTTGAATAGGGATTTATCAATAACGATAAAGAAATTACAAGGCTTAAATAGACAGTCTTTTTTATGCTGTCATTATTATATTTATCACTAATGTTCTGCCTTTTATTTCATTGTTTCGTAGGACAATGATATCGTCAGTTGATCCAACATTTCTCACCGAAAAGAAAGGTTTTGTAGGTGTACAACTATTATCTACGATGTTTTTTTCTTTAATAAGCAATAGAAATGAAAGCAGTGGTAGCAGGCGTAAGTAAGTAAGAGATGAAAGCAAGTATGATAACCAGTGAGGTTGAGTTAGACTGTTACACTATGATATACAATCGGGTGTTTAATTCCTGTCGAATAGGTAGAATATGGGTAACAGAGGAATCCAGGATATGCGTTCCGTTTTATTTCAAACTCTTAAGATTGATGTACATACATCCAAGAGTTGACCTTCACCCTGGATCTCCAACCCAGTACCGTTCGTTTCAAACGCGAACGCGTTATCCACTTAGTTATCGAGTCCAGACAGCCACTCACTTGTGCAACCGCGACTGATTAAATTTCATCCAAAATATCAACGACGGAACAATCCAAACCATTACTAATTAAATTAATTGTTTAGTTGTTACGATTCTCGAGAAATATATTTGTCTAACTAATCTAGGGACTTAAACTAATTTGCAGGGCAATAGTTGTGAATATGTATACATTAAAAGAAACTGATCTTAAATGTTGCATTATTGAACTTCGGTTACAGCATTTAAAAAACACTGCTAGAACTTTGGTCGTCTCACGCATGTGTAAAATTTGAATCACAACTGTTTTCTAAAGACTTCAGCCTAACTGAAATAGAAGGAATACTGCGAGAATCTCTCCAAAATGATCTATTGGACAATATCACTGTTTCTTTATTTCCTTTTTGTATTATACCTTTACTTATGACTCCTGTAACTATGTTTTATATTCCTCAGTCTTCTTTGTCCAGGCTTTTATTTTTTATCTTTGGTTAAGATTTACTTTTATTACTTAATTTCATTTTAGCCAGGTCAAGGACGATAAGGTCGTGTATGACTATACTCGAGGTTACGGATTCGTTGACCTTTGAACATTTTCTGAAAACGATTACTTGAATCATTGCAAACAAATATTTAGTCCCATTTTGTTAGGAATACCCTCATTGATTTTTAAGTACTAATCACATTTATTAACCATTTCTTTGGATGTTTAATAAGTTATTTTGTCCGAGAGAAACCTTCGAGTGTTTAGCACAAGCTGTGCTGTTTGAAATATTTTGTACTTTTATTATACTCGGTTAACTTAGTTAAATTAGAACACATTAAATTACGCACAAAGTTTGATAGAATTACATGCGAATGACTTAAAAAGACTTAGTACACCATACAGAAGGACTTTGTTCGGTATAGCTGAATAAACTTTGATTCGTTGGTCCTCTGCATTCAGATGACATATTGGGATTTTTGTCGTTACATTAACCAGTCATCAGAATGATAGAATTCAGTGTTTCCTTACTATTCAGCCCTTTGTTTTCACGAAATAAACTGTATTGACCATTTCTGTCACGTTCAGTTCTCAAAAGCTAAAGTCTATTTTATTTTATTGACTAAAATTACTCATACTTCAAACAATACTACAATATTTAAGAGCAGTTCGCCTAGTATAAAAGGATTTCCTATCAAACTCAAGTTTAGAATTTAATATCCACATACAAGGGAAATATCAGAAGGGGTTTTGTGGAGATTGTAGTAATTTCAATAGTTGAGGTCATGAGTCAATTGAAGCTAGACCACCATGAAAAACCTGGAAGCACTGGACGGCTGTTTCGTCCCATTACGGGACCCCTCAAAAGTGCGCATCTACGATTCCGCTCGAGGGATTCGAACCCAGGACCTGTCCAACGGTGTTAATGTCTCACTTCAACTAATCCACGAAACTGAGCGACACATCCACCATTGTTATCAGTGAGTTTCTATCTCACAACAGATCTCACAACAACTCTATTGGTCACTGCTTCTCACCGGAACTCCAGGATATACATCTTGAAGCCAGTCGCCAGTGAGCATATTCGAACCCAGGATCTCGCGAGCGGGATCGTGAATGCGCAGTACTGAGGAGTCCCACAATAGGACGAAACAGCCGTCCTGTGTTTCCAGGTTTTCCATAGTGGTCTAGCTTCAATTGACTCATGATCTCAACTATTGAAATATTTATTTGTCAGATTATGCAAAACAATTCTCTTCGAGTAAATTATTGGTTTTCAGCAAAATAATAACCACCTTCAGACACTAAAATTGTGACATGTTATCTTATTGATAATATTAGTAGTATATTCGTAATTTGATGTAATTATTTATTGTGTGTTGTGTCACCCTACGTCAGTGTAGTATCCAGTATAGTAACATGTAATAACAGATCTATTTTCATTCCGTGTTCATTTTAACTGAATTTATATCTTATGTTATATTATTTGTTCCCCCAGAGTAAGCAAAATTCCTAGTATTAGAATACATATGAAAGCGGATAAAGACGTAATAATGATATTCCTTGAGTAAATGATCAAAACTAACTCTAATAAATAGGATTTAAGATAGATGTTTTTAAAATAATGAACATATCACTGCTTTATGAAACAGAAGTTAAAATGAATGCTCTTATTGCTATCGTACTATAACACATTATTCATAGTTATAATTATCGCTTACAATTGAATAGCAAAGTTCATGGGAACATTAAACAAAAATCATCCTCATTCAGTGATATAGGTATAAATTAATTAACGTGATAATAATACTAAGCTATATAGAGATAATTGTTATGAACTTCTGATGTCAGTTACAAATATGTGAAATTCGGTCACTATAGAGGATAAATTAAAAGTATCTTGTCTACTATTCGTTGACGGATCAGCGTTATTTGCAGTATAACTGTATAACTAGACCAAATTGAAGGCAGTTGAATATAAATCAGAAGATACTTGTGTTATCACTGAAACGAGAAAACATTTTTTCTCAAAGAAACATTACGTCTGCTTAAACGTAAACTCAACTATGGTTTTTCCTTGATTACAGTAGTCGATTCGAGAGAAATAAACCGTCGTATTTTCATTTATTTGACTTGGAAACTCTAGGCTGTCAGATTTGACAGAGCAGACTAGGAAAAAACTTTCAGGCAATCACAAATGGTCTGAATGTCATAAATTAGAAAAATACGGGCTGACCAACTCCCTAGAAGTGTAAATATCGTACTATGGGTCAAATAACAAAACAGTTAACCTGGCGACAATACTCGTTCCTAAATAATGCCTTCTGAATAGCTCCTCAAAGTATTATTCCTTGTGTATACACTTAAAACTGTTTCTCCTATTAGGACATCGATAGCTAGCTACAGATCTCTAAACACTTCTGTACTGGACTCTTCTTTTCTAGTGATTGCCAAATGTCATTTATGGTCTCGATGTCTGCCTCCTATTTCCTGAGCTATTTGTTTTTAATCTGCCTATCTTCCTTTTCTCTTGACGGTTCGGATTTGGTTCATACCTTAAAATTAGGTTGATTTTTGCCGTTATCTTTTCCCTTGTGAATGCTAAGGCCTAATTTTGTACTCTCGTTGGAAGCACTTCACAGTATCGCGAAAGAATCTAAATGTCTTTTTCATACATATTGCTTAATGCTTTTTCGTAACCAAGGAAATTGGTGTATGTTGATGTTCACAATCAGACTAGTTGTTCAACAATGATCCTCTGTATCGCGACTTAGTTGATAAATAGTTTATCCTTACAAAAGCCGGCTTGTTGATTTCGAAGTTTTGAACCTACTCAATCTTTCGTTAGGTTGAGTAGCACCTGAAAACTGACAGTATTGTTATCTTTATTTAGTTCTCGCACTTAATATGATCTTATTTCTTCAGTGCCTTGATGAGATGTTCTTCTTTCTAGTCTATTGTGATTAGCTTTTTGTCCCAAATCTTTCAGTAGAGAACATGGAATGTCTTTGAAGCTACCTTTTTATATCTTTAGAGCATCAGCTGGTGAACTGGTAAATCTATTCTACTATTTTTCCTGCTACATTCTTGATCGTATCGTAAAGTTCTTTCGTGTTTCTTTTTTTGCGGCTTGTTCTGATGTAGTTGTTAGGGCTCTGATATATTTCTGCTTGTCAACTCTAATGCTGTTCTTCATTCGTTTATTTAGTCGTGTATATTGAGCTCTCACATTAGCTTCCTCTGCTTCAACTTGGCTATTATCAGTTATTCTTCTCTTATTTTTCCTTTATTCAGTCTCTCTCGGGCTGTCCACACTTCAGCGTCGTTTCTTTTACCCAGGTCATATAGTCCCATAATGAATTCATACCTTAAGTCGTTCATCTTGGCAATCACGTTTAGGCCCTCATAGGAATGGCCAGGAATTTTCCTGGACAGTTCTTTACGATGGAATGCAGCCTATGGTTTTCTAAGAACACTTTTGGATTCCATCAGTGCGACTTCTTACGTGCAGGGGCCATTCATCTTCCCCATCAGAATACAACAACAGATCTCCTTATGTTATTTATTTTTGCCCAGACTTTTCATTGAGTTTCATCTATTATAAACACCTCAAGGTTGTATCTTTTTTACTTCCACTTCTATTCGAACAACTCTCCCGATCTTACAGTGTTAGAACATTTTTCGTGTCTACATCAATTCTTGTAATGATTTTCAGAAGAGGCGTCAACCTCATGTCTTTTGGAGAATCTCCCTTCCACCATGATATGTGATAACTCTTCCATATGAAATCCTTTATTGCAAATTAATCTCTATGCCATGATAATATAGACTTCAAGTTACGCAACATAATGAGATCATTAATATTACGTTTACTATTTCTGAATCTCGTGTTATGCATATAATGTTTGCCAATTATAGGAAAGTAGTATTAATTTATTAGTATCTGGACATAACTAGAAATTAATAACTTTACATGTTAAATCTCCATGGAAGGGATCAAATTATTCACTTTTATCTGTAAAGATAGTGATTAACCTGATTTTGCTCTACATATCGGTTCATAGTTATGAATGGAGTGATCGATAACAGATAAAAATTACGTCGTACAGTAATCGACTCGACTTGCGTCTTCTAGCGCTTTGTAGTGAGAGTTATCGGCATCGCTATCTTGAATGTTGCTATGACTCATTTCGAGGTTCAGTACGAATCAATAATCTTTTTCACAACAACCATTAACCGTAAATCAAACACTAATGAAACATATCAACGAACGTCAAACTTCGTGACTTACACTTGGTTTTTGCTTTAATGCTTATAGCACAATTTTAATACTAACCAAGAACAAATTTTGGTCTATGATATTTTGTTTACATAATCTGTAAGTTTGAATTTATTTCTTATTAGGTTGAATGAATGCCTTAGTATACAGAATACCGCTGTCGTAATCTGAAAGCCTATCCTAATATATCCTATATGTCTTAAAATATCCCACAAACTGGTCAATATTGGTTGTTTAATGAAAAAATAAATTTATTTACAGCTTAAATGTCAATTATAAATTAAAACCTGCATTTTTTTAATGTGTAGAATAGAAATCTAACCTAAATTCAGTTATACAGACACAAATTAGTTTTTGTATGTTGATTTATATGCACCCTAATGTCCTAGGTATTTTCCTTTCATTGTTAATCACTAAAGTGTCCATATGCACACTAACACATAATAAGTATGCTGAAAGTCCATTTTGGGGTGTACACAAAGTGTGCATTACATACACACATATACAAATTTTGATTGCTTTTTAAGGAAAAAGTTTTAAAAACAGAAGAAAATCCGTTTTCAAGTTCTAAATCAAAGTTACAGAAGGAAATTGTTTAAATGTTAGTTCATATACGTATGAAGCAAAAAAGTAATGATCGAATGTGTTTAGGGCCAAAATTCTTACATTTCTACCAAAAAACTGCAATTTTAGAAATTACCATTTACCTAGTCCTATGCCTAGTCTTTATTAGGGTGGCTTAATAAATCGAATATATATAACAGTTCCAGTTACTAGTCAATAAATAGGTAGGAACTCGTAAAATTTGTTATTATGTCTTGAAAAACAATGGCATAATATTGATATATGTATGAACTTTTGAAATATATTATAACGCTGATCGGTGTAATCTGAAGATATTGATCGGGATATGGAATGTAATGAACCTAGAAACCTTATGTGACAAATATATTGCGTAATTAGCAAGTAATCTCGGAGTTCTAAAAGTTTTTAAGAGAGGTTCCAAAATGAATGAAAACTATATTAGAGTTTATTCAGAATATGGTCAGTGTTTTCGTAAGATATGCTGCCCATTATCTGTTTTTTTTATTTTTCTCATTACAGAATGATAATATAGGATAACCTTTTACTGCGAAACAGAATCGAATAAGAAGCAAGTTTAAGCAGGTTAGATTTCACCAGTCTAGAAACAATGAAAAAATCTTATTAACTTCAATATCCTTTGGTTTTTCGCAGAATATTTAATCATAAATCAATCAATCATTCAAATTACGTATTCGAATTCTGGTCATTAAATGACCGTTATTGGTTAGATTTTCTTATCCATAATACTCAAATTATAACTAGTATAATATAATAATAGATTCAAAGTGGCAATTAGATTCTAAAATATTTTGTTAATAAAATCAGGGAATTTACAATGGAAGTTCATTCCGCTTTCTTCTTATCTTATCTAACACTTTTCTTATAATAAATAAGGCAAAAAAAATATCAAATAGCAGAATTGAATAATAATGTGACCAATTGTTATATTTCTAAGAATGCTAATAACAGCAAAAGCAGTAATGAAGATAACGTAAATAAATTAGATAATCAAAAGCAAAAAAAACTGCGTTCATTATCCTCAAGGGAAATTGACATCTTCGTTATTTGTCTACTATACAGTTTTGTGATCCCTATACTTCTTTACTTTTTTTAATCTTATCTTTTTTCTTACTTATTCACAGTTAATAAAAAGGCAATTTTCCCTCCTTGTTTATTCCTCTTTAGGGAAATAGTTCATTATACAGTTTATCTAATTTCTACTCTTCATATATTTCCTTAAGCTATTTTCTCATAAAATAATGGTGTATGCTTCAATTGGTTAAGGATGATTTCTGATGTATCCTTCGTCATATATATTTTATCACAATGAAAGCTAAATATATCTGGTAAAAAGAAATGAAGTGAAGTTCAGTGAATATATATATATATATATATATATATATATATATATATACAAGCTGTACGTAAACAGTTACTTTCGATTTGTGAAATTTATATGAAACAAAAGATTATCGACAAATTTCACTAAATAGACGGGTGTATTCGTGCATTATGAGAAACACTAGGTAAATAATTAACTTTGTTGCCTAATACCCTAAGATAATTATATTTTTGACATTTTTGTCAAAACCTATGTGTATACAGATGAAGATAACATGGACTCATTATACAAGGGAAGTATCTTTTTATCTTCAAATTTAAAAGTAGTATTTTTAATCACAATTGATTGATCACTGGGTGGTGATCAGTGTCATGCTTGTCTAGTCCCTATTAGTGCAGATCGAATGCTATCGATCATGCTACAATGTGGCCACCAGTCTAGGTGACTCGACACTGCAGGCACTATATATTGAGATTCAGATGGTGGTTGGTTCCTGTTGACTACCTCCAATCACCATCTAAGTAGTATTTTTAACCTGTCAAATAATGAAACGAAGGTTTTCCAGGCAATTCCATAAAACTGCAACAAAATATTTAGGTGATACTCATTCGTTTCCATTGTATAGATTTTTACGAGTTATGCAACAGTTTTGTTGTGAATTTTACTTTTATGCTATACTGTTTTCAATAAAGTAGACCGAATAACAGTTGTGGATCCGAACTGTCCTCTGAAGCAGAGTGAACAGCACTAATTTTTAAAAAATTGCTGGGATAAACCAGAACAAGACGTTATTTTCACTTATTTGTTTATGTTTCTGTCCCTTACACTTTCATTCTTTTATAATTTTATATCCTTACAAACTTTTAAGTTACAGCCATATAACTTAATAAGGTTTACATCATAAATCAGTGGGATAGTGAAGTCATTTAAACAGTTTTAAATGATATTACTTCTAGATATTTTCGAAGCAATGAAAAGATGCTTTAGATGTACAGTTTTCATTTGTTTATGATGATTTACGTACTGATACAAGCAGTGATTATTGAGGATTTTGTAATTTCTCCACAAAATCATATAATCTTTTATTGCAAGCTATAATCCTGTTATGACGCCAGAAAGATATTTATTCTGAGTTACATATTGTTTCAGTAGTATAAAGTACGGAACTAAAGGAGTAAGACTAGTAGCTTATAAATGATATTCTAGGTAGGTTAGTACTGATACAATTTAATAGTTATCAACCGTGATGAGATTCGATTTTTTTTCAATATCATCTCATTACTTAACGAGACATTACAATACTATGATGTAAACTCCTGAATAACATCAGGTAACTCAAACTGAAATAAGTGTTTACACGAGATCTAAAAATAATTTTAAACTTTATAAATGTAAACCACAGTTAGCTTCATAAATAAGGAGAAAATCTACATTGCATTAACTACAATGATCATCATTTTTATGAAAATCTCATTGAACATTGGTATGATAATTTCTGTTACTAGTTTTTCTTGCCTGAATTAATTGAACACTGTTTTTAGTTAGCTATACCTGAAACACAATTATAAATGTTAAAGCGTATTTTTATTTACTATTTATTGGTGATATTTAATTATTTAATGGATAAATACAGTAACACTGGCCATCTCCATTGAAAAGTGGTCTTTTTTTAAAGGAATACTCTAAAAAGATTACCTAAATTATTATAGTTCGAACTAACTGCAATTCCATGTAAATGTTTTTTTAGCCACATACTTTTGTGTCTGGGCCATTGGTATTACGAGAAACTTAGTGACATTAAAATCTGCAATCAATCGTTTAACAACTAGATAACTACTCTAAATACGTATCAACCTCAGTTTTTGGATACAGTTTCATTTAATCACATAATTACAACCAAATACCATATTTTAAATAAAATATAGATCTCTTTATCTCCAGACGGAGTGATTTCTCTCGACAAATCAGTTAGAATTAGTTTTCAAAGAATAGCACATTTTATTGCTTTGTGTGATGTTTATGTAGTATTCAAAATTATATATATATAGGACTATTGTTTATCTCAATATGGCCATATGATTTTGATATTATATATTAATGCAGCCAGGGCAAATTATCTATCATTCCATATGTCATTTTTGTAGACAGAATTATTTATATACGCAAAATATATATCAAATAATGGTAGGCATGCAAGCCATATCTACTAATTAATTAGGTTAAATATAATCAAATAACTTGTAATCGAATAAATGATAGCATGTGGTAATATATAACCTAATGGATTGTAGTAATCACGAACTATAATATACAAAATTGGATATAACATTATTTGTTTTACATATATTCAGCGAATGAACAAACAGTTGATGTATAATACTTTATCATTATTCATTGTTCAGGGTTGAAGTTAAATAAAATATAAAACTTGTATATGCATAAATCAAACTTCTTTTAATACTACCCACTTCTTATCAAAGTTTTGCACAGAAGTTCGACTTAAAAGTTGTATCTAATATGCTTGAGAAAACACTCTCAGTCTTATTATTTTTGATTTATATTACTATATATTAAAATAAAACCAACCAAAGTGAATATATTCGGAAAAAAATGGAGAAAAAATCCATTTGTTTGTGAGCAGTTGAATCATATAATCTAGAGTATTCAAAAATTTATGATCCTCTTGTGTATCAACAAATACTTTAATTAATAACTGCATAACATTGTTCAGATCACCAGTCACTAATGAACCTGATTAAAAGAGTGTGATATTTAACATCATTTGTAAAACTGCTCAGGAATTGCAGAAGTTAAAAAAATCTTTATTTTATTTTTGATAAAATAAAAAAATGGGACAAAATTAAGATAATGGAGTATTTTATTTCTTTCAAACAATTCGAAATTAAGATCATTAAATTTATGTAGGTAGCAATAAGTCACGTTTCTGTAGCTTTTTCTATCTTCCATAGGGGTAAAAATTTTCAGGCTTTTAGATCCTACATTTCTTGATAAAGTAAACAACATGTCAACGTAAAAACAAAACATGGAGAATCTTTGATCTAATTTGTTGCTGATGTATCTTGATGCAAATAATGTAAATTTTGTAAGAAATAATTATTGGTTTTTGTATATGCATAGGTTTATTGTATAAGAAATATTATTTATAGCAACTGCGCTCGTATATCTCAGGTCCTAAGTTCTATTGGGGTTAATAGTATGGTTTTCTTTAACTAAGATTGACATACAGAAAGCCTAGTTCATCAGTAGATCTTTTTAATAGTCTCAGTGAATCCATAATCGTAATATCGACCACTTGTCCAATGTATTACAATTAGAATTAAAGTTAACTAATTCATATTCGAATGAAACTTAGGAAAGCCTACAATAATATAATCTATATCAACCGTGATTTTAAAACTTTTCATGACTATTGTTGTGAAACTACATGTGAAATTTTTATTGAATCCTTTAACCTGTGAGATACAAAAAAGGAGTTTTGAAAGCTTTAACTGTCGGAAAAGCTGCTTGTTACAATACTTTCACTAGAAGATATTTTCTACCCTGAAATGTTTTATCAAAAGACTATGAAATGTGAGTTACCACATACTGACTGACATTAATTTAAGTTGTTGGCACTCATGGAAATTATAGTCTATAAGATCTCCTTGGAACATGTTTTTTTAAGAATGATGAACGTAAGCGGCATTTGTCGACTCTAATTGGAATTATTAATAAGTTTATATTATCATCGAGGTTTGAATTGATTATTTAAAAAACTGACCACCGTGTGAACTGTTTGTAATAAATAGCAATCATTTCATATCTATTGTCGAAAGAGTTGGCCCAAGTCTTCAAACGGCAGAGGTTCAGTTTTCTACTTATTGAAGTATGCAACCATATCATTATTACTTGCTTAAACAGGAATGCGCCAGTTGAGTCAAACTTCCAAAAGTTAAAAATTGTTTTGATTTCGTTTGAATGTTTTTAACATAAAAGCTATCGAGAAACCTCTTCATTCCTGAGGATTGTAAAAACTCTTCGCTTTAAAAAAACTTTTTGAAGTCATGAAAGTGATGATTAGATAATTGTATTTAGTTCTAAAACCAACAACAATGACTTGGTTAAAGTTTACGTAGGTTTAGAAGAATTAGTCCTCTTGATAAATTTCGATAGTGCACCAAGAAGACGAAGATTATCAGAACTATGTAATATATTAGCGCAAAACATTTCGAACAATCTGATCACACATTTATTTGTTAAAAACATTTATATATAAAAATAAAGGGCCAACTAGACTAGAAATGGGGGGCATGAAGAGACAAAGATAATAATGAAAATAATGTGAAAAACAACTTGAAGCCTCATCACTCTGGATAATAAGCTAATATTACTAGGGTAGATTTAGGCTGAAAACAAACTTTCTTTGGGTTTTCGTACGGCCATGGCTTCAATAAACCATAGTTTGCGCCATTTTACGCAGTGTTAATATCAATCTTATCACCTGTTTCAACTATATGTTTAAAAACAGGGAGCGATGGTTGTATATCATATATAGGTCACGTAGTCAACGAAAATGGTGGAAAGATAAGGTCGTAGATTGAAGAATAATGTTGTTGATTTTAGATCTTCAGGATTTCCATAATTTTTAGAATAGGGTTCTGAAAATGACCATATACGTTTACTTCGATCTGCATGAAATATGAGTCAGATTGAACTACGCTGATGACGGCTATACTTTGCTACTGTACTCTATATAGTCAGTCAGAAATCACTTTTATTTGAATGGAACTTATGTAGATTGTGTTTATTTCACCACTCCGTGTTGAGAAATATCTTTTTACATTGATTTTCCTCGGTACTAATCCATTTTAGCTTCATATTTTACGTATTTTGGTGTTCCATCAAATTAAGAATTTTGTGTCTTTTATCCAAACTTTAACGTGAACCATACTTGGTTAAGTATAAATAAATAGAATTATTTAAACAAATAAAGTCAATTAAATGTGTGCACATGCTATAGGTCTAATAATCATTTTTTATAAGCAGAGAATGGAGATTTGATAACGCGGTTTTTCGTCAACATCACATTTTTAATTACACTATTTATAACCACAATTATGACTTTATAAATGCCAGTATCCTTCCGCAATTTAAAGCTTTTGGGTCTGCTTTTTAAAACGCATCGCATTTGGCAATACTGTAGACATAACACGGGTTTATTGATATTTAGCCTGTATTTATTAGTTTCATCACTTCTGGTTGCTACCACTAGCACGGAAAACAAATTTTTGACATAATCTAAAAAATAATTATTAACATTCTAGTTACTCGAACAGTAAAATTAGTATAAGCTGACTCTTGGAGTGAGCTTATTAGAAATTTATTTGTAACGTGTAAGTTTTAATAAAAATAATCGCTTCCTACATCTCAGTATCAGTATTTGTTTGCACTGATGCCCTTTCTTCTGTGAATTTCCCAGGGAATTCATCGTTATCAAAGCCATTATATGATTTCAACTTGAAATTGACTAATACGTGCTCTTTAAAGTTTATCTAAGTGAATTTTCCGAAGTGCGAGAATACTTAACCTCCTCTCTTTTACTATTGATAAGATTTTCTGACTGAAATGAAAGTTGTTAAGTTAAAAAAATTCTAATTTTCCACGATTTTCTGTCGAATTAGCTAAACTGAGATATCCTGCTGAGCTTTAAATTATTCCTAAATTAGCAATCAAATTTTTTAAGTCAAAGGCTGGTTTCATTAAAGTTTTCCTATGGAAGCGTCTAAATATCGGTAATTAGTTTTACAACTTGATGTATAAACCACTTTATTGTTTCGAATGATTAATTTACAATTGGTGAATTGTAGAAATGTCGAAGAATACTGCATTTTACTATGAAGTAATTAAAGTACTTTTGATTGCATGCATCCTAACAGTATTATTGTCTACTTAGTAGTTAGTTTATAATGAACAACAGATTTCGGAGTAGAAAATATTATTCTTTCGAGTAAGGCTTATTTTCATATGACAAATCTTTCAAAACATTAGTCACTTATTGTGTCATCTAGCATATGATAATGTGAATGAACGTTTCTTATTTAACTTGTCTTGTTCTGAAAATATAATTAAATTTCTGCTACAGCCATTGCAGTACAGATCAGTTACCATAAAATACAAATACATTTATGTAATGACATCAGGAATTTTGTCAACCCATTATTATTGCGTCCTATACTTAAGTCCATCTTAATTCGTTTAATGGTTAATCAACATAATTCGTGGTTTTTTTATAGTTTTCATTCATATTTAGAGAAGTATTTGATAAGGCATTTAGCACATCTCGTTCAACAAGTTCACATTATTTACAAATCATAACTTCAGTATTTTTTTGGTGCAAAACTTATATTATGCTTCCTGCGGCAAACAAACATTGTTATAAGTGTACATAATGACGATAGATATGAATACATTTCAGGGAAACATTAAATTCTTAATCTAAAAACTGAGTTTAAAATCATTTTTATCCAAATGAATATTTGGTAACCAGTGGTTTGTTCTTAAATATCTATATCTACATCAGTCAAGCAAATCAATTCAACAGCTACCAGAAGACAAATTAATTTAGTGATCAGTTTCTAATAAATATGGGTTAGTCAATGGATATGAAAATGTACCCAGTTTACATGATCATGTTTATCATTTGTCATAATGAAACTATTGAAAGAACTACTGAGGAATCTTAGCACTTGTGTACTTTCTGCACGTGTACATAAATTCTTATTTCTAATCATGTAAAGTTGTAAATTATTGGACATATTGAATTCAAAGATTCACTTACTGGAAATGTTCCTATAATCCTCACCAGAATCGTTATGCTGTATGTTTATCAGAGTAACAAAAATATCAACAATCCACTATTTCTGTAAACGTAAACTTGTATGAATAAAGTATAAATAATTTTTACGTTAATTTTCTTTATCGATGATGTAACTGTTTTGTTGTAATATGGTCACTCCATATCAACTTTTATTGCCGAATATTCTGTTATTGTAGAAACATGTCCATTTGCAATATTTTGGTATGAAATATATTGTTTTCACTATATATATATATATATATATATATACCGTATATAATACAGAACGAAAAGTTATTGAATTTGGTAAGCCAATCAAAATTTTCTCTAAAAAGTGTGTTCAAGGTCTAATTTGACTGTATAAACTATATTACATTGTGTGTATGTTGACGGTGGTAGTCGAGGGTGGATAAGTGGCGGAAGGTTATGTTTATTTCTTTAATCAGACAACTATTGTTTTGCTCCAAGTTATAGAACTTATGTCCTTCTGCATGCAACTTTTCGAATTAAGGCCATCAACCAAACATATGCATTCGACACACATACATACATAACTATACGACAAAAGAAAAGACATATTGACAGCATACAGTAAAAAAAAGACCACTTAATGTTTTTCTAATGTGAATATTCTAGATGACAGGCAGTTGACAGTTTAAACACTTAGTGAATGCTATACTAATTTTCTTGCTACTTTATCATTATCATGTCGATGATGTTCAAAGCTGTTTGGTAGCGAAACTAGGTTGACATGAAAATTCCAGGTTGGGGAATAACAAAATAAAGCTTTACGTTCCATATATTTGAACGTGATGGTTCATATATATATCTGTCTATGAACCGCAGTAAAAATGTTTTAGTTTCATCCTTTATAAAAAAAGGATAGCAACAAACAAGCCACCATGCGTTTTGTATAATATCTCGTGTATATATTAACTAGTTCACTGATGGGATTGGTCGATGAACTTACTAAATAGATAAGAGAGTAAAACTAAAAAAATCCTTTATATACATTATATATGCATATACATTCCTGTTTATCAGTCGTAGTTAATCGACATATCAAGATATTGTGCACTGTTGATTTGTTAAGAAAAAGGAAAACACAAAACTAAAATGTTCTAAACCATTTTTTTTCATAGATGGAACAGTTGATGTGAAGAAAATAATTAATGATTATTTTTCTCCTTATATCAAATAATTAGTTTATTGTTATGATCCATATAACTGTAGAATTTGATTGAAGTATTTGATATCAATTAGTGTTTTCATTGTTCTACCGACTGAAGAAGATCTTTGGTAGACTCATACAGATTCCCAAATTGACGACATCCAGATATTTGGTGAAAAAATAACTTGGTACCTGTGAAAGGTTTTAGAAATGATTAAGTTTCGAATTCACTCAATGTTCAAACTTTTTGTTACCAGTATATTTGAATGAGTGTCCAATATATATGTTACATATGAAATGGAAACACACAGTCGCCTGTTAGAACCTGGAAAGTTACAACATGTGCATTAACTGTTGGTGATCATTAACATTAGACTAGACCGATTGTAAATATATGGTTTTAATTTCATTCGTCAATACTAAATATTAGTAGTGAAAAAACGTATTACAACAGAAATATGCAATGGATTTCATGATGTTAAAACTGATGTTCACTAGCACTCTTTGACGAACAATAAAAATCAATAAATATCCGCTAAGAGCTGAATATTAATGGTAAGGACATGACCATTATCATCTAGTGTTTGGCTATTTAATAAAGAAATATTGGCTACTATGAAATGTTTGTTCACATGTTGTGTAGTTATGTGATATGTAAAATAATAATATTTTAGCTAGCTAGAGAATAACAGGATGACTCCTGATGAGTGTTGAAGGATCAGTATATTCCCACGATTTGAACAGATCATGGTTAAAATCGATTGGTTTCAGCTTTCTTTAAATGGAAATTGGATAATGCATCACTTAAGATATTCATTCAAAGATAATCAAAATATGGTTTATGAAAATATTAGATTTTATCTACGTTGTAATTTATCATAAACATAATCGTCTTTATCAGAAAACGTTTGGTTTTATAATAATCCACATAAACTATGTGATTGTTCCCCGAAAACTGATCAATTTACTACTAAATTATTAAAGCGAACATTGATAATATTTTGTTTAATAATAAATTATTAATAAGAAATATGATAAGCGATTAAGAATTGTTTAGCACAATTATTTTGTATAATTCACTTTGGTTAAAGTTCATGCATAGTATCCTTGTTATTTCTTGTATCATCAAGAAATAAGCTAATAACTTAGCATCTTTTATTATTTTTTTAAATGATAAAAATGTAGATTAGTCGTCATTTGACTTGAATTAAACATTTAGTGATATGTATACTACATAATCTATTTTGTTCATTATAAATTAACAAGGGAACTAATTTAATATTAATCAATTTTGAATGTAATTACTACAGTAAATTTGGAATTCTATTCATATACAAAAAAAAAATTAATAACAGAACTTTTTAAAAAAATTTATTCCTTTAAATGTTCTGAATGAAAAGATAATAATTACGTCGTTCATTTCTTCACATTCAATATTATTTCTCAAAGATGGAAATAATTGTCTACAGAATATACATAATATGGGCTTGGAGGTATTTTACCGAAACTCACATGATTGATGTTGATAATAATAACCAAGTACAAGTAATTATACAAGGTATCATCTATCACATCATATTACTATATAATATTGATGCATCAGTATTCTTCTAAATGCATATTTTTGTTCTGTGTCAAAATTGAATTAATAGAAGTAATGGTAGTATTCATTAGGATACATGGGTGGTTGTATTATGGTGTCACTAATACGGAACAGCATATTAAAATATGTTATGTGGTCAAGACAAAATTTAACACATGCTCACATGACACTAAAGGTTCATTTAGATAACTCAAAATCATCTTCAATATAAATATTTTTATTATTGTTCCGAACGATATGAAAGTTTCTGTGAAATAGTTCAAGAATTGACTAAACTATATTTCACGTCATAGTCTAGTATAAGAAATTAGTTTAACACAGAAGTTTATTTCGGTTAGCTGAATACTAATGGCATTTTAAATGATGAAATCAAATATGTTGATCAATTGACTAAAACGTCTAATCTGACTGATCTAAAATGGTATTGATCAAAACATAGTTACATCGGTAGAACATTTGCTTGGAAAACCGTAAATATATATTCTTCAATACTATTTTCTGTTGACCTCAAATTATTCCATTTTATTATATAAACTCCAACTGTATTAAAAGCCAATATTTTCAAAGCCATAAGTTGTCCGAAGAAGTTACAGTTGTATTGATTTATTTACCTTATTTTATTAAAACTCTAACTGATTGGTGAAAAACAAAGTTTTGCAAAATTCACTCTTGATTTTGTGAAACTAAAATTGATTTCGGTGTGCTGTCTATTATAATTGTGACCAATGTTTCCACAAAAGTAATACTTTGTTTGCCTGTAATGAGAAATTTGACACTGCTTAGGAAAAGCGCATAAGTAAACTTTTAGACAACTATACCACTATGTATCAAGGCACAAATAGGAACCATGGGGCTGAAAAATCTGTAAGAACGTTACTTTGAAAGCACCTGATAGAACATCAAAGCGGGAACTTAGTTTCCCCAATGGTATTAAGGTCTCCAAAAAAGGAGAACATTAGGGCAACTTTACGAACATCTAATTTTGTCTAGCATTATTTTTCTTACAATGAAGATAACAATGAGAGTTCTATTTCATTGTATATGACTGTCGTGAATTATGTGTTTCGTTTATGAGCTATTGGTGTATGGGAAACAATACTATCATTTTAACGGAGAGTTTCTAAAAGTATTCATTTGAAAACGTGACTAGTTTTTTATATTTGAAAATGTAACACTCAAGTTTTTCTTTTCGATGAAATTTCAAATATAACGTAAGATGCGTAGTCAGAAATAACCCTACTGACTGACTAGATTTAGAGATAAATGTTCGCAATTTATGTAATCAGCTTCTCCAAAATAAACGTGGAGGATCAAACAAAAATTTATCTTAAACTGCTTTGATTTATTTTCTATCAAGTTCTTTTCGGCCGTCTTAGCACATACCAGACAAAATAATAAATCATTGCTTTGGTATCATACTAATGAAATGAATAGGGTGGAACTCTGATTTGAAAGTTATCTTGCCTACAATTTAAACATTTGCGATTACTTAAAAAATGTATTATTTCCGAATACGTAAATCATTGTGCTTATTTACATTAGCCTATCGTGCATAAATCTGTCAAAACAGAGACAGATGTGATGTATAATGTGCTGCCATGCCGTCAACCTGATAATATTTCTATCACATTACATTACCTTTAGAATGTTTACGGTTGTTTGTCATGTTATCCAATAGAAGAGTGATATTGTCTATTGTGAAAAAAGCATCTGCCTAGTGCATCATGATTTTCCTCAGTTACTTAGTGGATGTAAGTTTGCATTCAATACCGTTTTCAACATTCACGGATTTTTTACAAGATCATGTCACTTTATTCATAAATTGTTTCTTGCAATTATACATTGACGTACTATTTTGCTAATCGAAGTATTTTCGTCAAAAAGTTCCGTCTACATTTTAGCCATCACCAGTCCGACAATGTTTTTATTACTTTTTTTAATATAAGCCGCCTATTGGTTTATTCTAGATCAATCCGTAATATCATTATTTGTTAGAAATACGCAGGTAAGTTGGGAAGACATTAGAGAAAAGCTTTTCGTTATCATAATAAATTTTCTTCATGTATAAACTTCAGATGCCGAAATATTATTAGGTCCAAACTAACAATCGACTGAATAAGGAAGAGTTTTGCTGAAAATTATATAATTTTTAAGTGTTATTCACAACAACTGACTCTAGTTGAGGTGCCTTCGGAAGCTATTAATCAATTAACAATGAGCACCATGAAAGGCTTGACGTTCCTGAGTTTAATTATTGAAATCCTTGTGTGTAAGCTACTGGGAAAACCTATATGGGGACTTCCAAGTTTCCCTAAATTTTCAAGATCATTTGAATTGAGATCATTCATGAACGAACAATTTATATGCCCAACATTAATGTCCATTTTTGATAACCTTTTTTGCCATTTAGTGGTCATAACATGTAAATAGCGAAATCATAGGAAAATAAGCTGTTTAGCATCCATATAAGTGTCATACTTATTATGATGGTCTTTAAACTAAAAGGTTTTTGTTTTTTTGTTTTTTTTTTATTATTAGAAGCTTTATTCAACATTATATTTTTGATACAACATAGAATTCTCAGCATAAAGTATTTCAACAAGTTTCTTTTTCTTATACCTTGATCGATTGTGACGATAAATTTTGAATGATGACCAGTTAGATGTTAGAAGTTCGGTAATCCACATTTGATTACTGTTCATTTGTTTCAATGCATATTGCCAGTAACCATGATGTCGCTGATTGTACCTTTTTGTATCCCGTATAGCGAAAGGTTGTAAACTTTTCATAAACGCGCCTGAATAGGTTGTGCGCACAATAGACATAGTGATGTGCTAAAACAAACAACAAAACAGATAACTTGATGAAATATCTAGATCGGAGGAACAGGTAGCCCAGATATTCAAGCAGGCCGCCTTTTGATTTTAAAGCCGTTACTACTGTCCATGAATATCTACCATAGTATTAATTAAGCGGAGGATATAAAAAGTGGTTCCAGTATTTTCGACAAGTCCTCATTATGTTTAGGTTTAGATTACGTTTATTTTAGTCACCAAAAAACCTTGATTATTGTTCTACTCCACTGAGGTGATAGGATATTTATGAGGCATTTATTATACTCTCAAGGAGCAATCAGTCAAATGTGTTTTTAAACTTACATGTGCCCACTTTTCGACATTACAGATAGCTGATTGAAACAGATAATCAAATTCTAACTAGCTTCTTATCAAAAGAATCACAGTTGTTATAGTTCTTTATGTACACAGTCTGCGAGTCATCGTTAAAATACAATCAATAAGTATTCGTCACAATACCAATTTAGTATACGTACTAGTTTACTTCAAGTATAGGTGTCGACTTATTTTGGTCTTTCCATTAGTTCCAATTATTATGGATTTAATTAAAAAAATAACATCGTTTGTTTATCCTACTTGTTCATTGTTAGTTGATTTATTGAACAAATGCCCTGTTTACGTTTACCCTACCCATAGGTTCTTTCATTTCTCTCATTCAGTAAACAACTATTTATCCTACGTATATATATATATATATATGGATTAGGATAATAATTTATATTGATGTAAAATATATACAATATCATGTTTTATTTCATGTAATCACATCATTCTTTTTCATTTGGAATTTTTATTCTTCCTAAATATTTTATCATGTAGTTCAATTTATTGAAATGAATTATGAGAAGGTAGGGAAATGATGAAATGAAACCGGGGGAAAATAATTACCATGAATAGTTCAAACTAGTGTATAAAAATTATATTTTTGATATGAATATAAGTATCCAAATATAGAAAAAAAAAAAGAAGAAACACAAATGATAAGCCTACAGATATGTTGTTTATTATGTCAATAATTAATGTACAAATAAATATATTGTTCATTCGACAGTAATTTTACATGGAATCAGATGGATTAAGTAACATGTTTTATCGATTCATTTCATTATTTTATAATTTATTTCTTTATTTAACTTTGATTCTAAAGAATAAACATGAAATAGTGAAGTAGATTTTGTAATCACTAGAATTTGTATCACGTCAGCTTATATATATCTCTGGCTTATTACTGCGATAATTTGTTTGTATCTTGATATGATACTGTTTAGAATTCTAAAATGAATGCCAAATTCATTTACACCAAGCACACACACGAGCAAAATAAAAGACCTCCTCTTGATTAAACGAGTATTTTATTGAAATAACAAGCCACCATCCACCTGATACAAAGTAAACTTTAACATTTAATTATATTGCCTATCTAGATGTGATTCACTTGGACAGAGAATTAATCGGTTAAACACCTGTTAACGTAAAATTTTCAAGGATAAGTATATCAATTGAGGTGAGTCATGTTCTTATCCTTTATCTGCTCATGATCTTTAGGATTCTCATAGAACTAGCTTAAACTTCTGATTACTATAACAGCAGTACAACTATAAGAGATTTAACGCTTTCGATCAAGTTTGTTACATAAATTTTGAATCTAGTATGGATATATATATCATAGTATTCATATATCCCGTGTTTTTTCAAATTCAAATAAAACGGTAGGAAGAAAACTGTATTGAACTCAAAATTAAATACTATACCTGGAATAATAGAAGCACTTGCAATACTTAATACAAATATCTTTCACACCAGCCAATTCCTGTATTCAGCTGAAATTTAGGAATACGTGGAAAACATACAATTATCAACAATATCATTTTAAGGTTTGGTAAGTTCCTTCAATATTACTCATTTTAAAGTTTAACTAGTATTTGACCAATTTATTAATCTGCAAAATTAAATTATTCTTTAGATGCTCAATTTTCTTTCTTTTTATTGTTTCAGTGATAATGTTCAGAGATATAAGTTAGCAAAAATCGAAGTAACTTCACTTTAAAACATTATTAACATGTAATCTCCAAATGCATAATCTACAGAAGTGTTAGTAGTATGAGTAAGCCAGTTCTTTATCTCACTAGTGATACTTACCATTGAAAAGTTTCGTTTAATTTTCAAAAATCCCTATTTACTGGTGTAATCTTTTACTTATATTAAAGGAATTAACTTCTCTATGCATTATACCAATGCTTTGCTGAATAGGTTTATTATTAATTCAAAGAAAACAATTATATTTATATTTTGGATAAATCTCGTGACCATTTATGAACTTTAATTTGAGAAGTATTCTTCTTGTAATTTGGAGTTATATTTCAAGATTATGTTTGTAGTCCCAATGTGATTATTGCACCATTTATATCATTAATATCCGTCAAATATTTTCAATATACCTTCACTGAAATCTTATAGTGATTTATTATGAATACTTTAATGTATCGTTAATATCAATCTGAATAGAACAATGTATGTTAGTGGTCAGAACAAAAAAAGATTTTCTGTTTCATTAACCTCTATCAACAAGCTTTTAATAAAAAAAAGTTTTTTTTGAGTTTGTCGTTTTAATTTTTATAGCAGAGATATTTCAAAGGAGAAGTATCTTTATTTTCTCTTCAAGCATATTATGGATTACTTTCGTTATATAATAAACTACATGGAATCTCTACAATGAAAATATATGAATCAATAGTTCGCTTGCTATAGAGGAAAGTAAAGTTTAAATTTCCAAAATCCGATAAAATCGAATATGAAGTAATTCACGTGTGCCATCGGATAGGAAGCCACATCTTCAATCTCTTGAGTTTTGATAATACAGTCTACTTGTTCTCTATGTATTGACTAAAACATAATTATTTCATAACTTGATGTTTGGTGTTAGAACAAGCAGTGGATCATTGGGATGCAGTGCTATGGAATCCCAAAGCAAAAAAAAAACGATTTCCTAATATTACATTATGTTTCTTGGTTCTTTAGATGAAATCGCTTGTTGATTAACATTGTCTTCAGAGAAAAGAAATGTCCACTGAACGACTTACTGAAGAAATTGAAAAAGGTAGTTTGATGTACGTTTTAATTTGTAAATTTATCTAGAGTAGCATAATATTTCATATATAAATGAATTTTGAGCACTTTAGATAAAGTAATAACAGATAAAGCACAAAATAGTATATTAAATAAGTAATTACTGCTTAAGCGTTATCATTTTCAAACCATACAGTTGCAAATAACCTAATAATGATGATCTAATGATTATCAAAGCAAGAACACGATATCATTTCTAAAATAAAAATGTTTACCAAGCTGTAATTCAAAATGTTCGAACTGTTTCTGTTTGAAAAATATTATGCCTTGAGTCTTTTTAAAGAGCAACCGATTCGCAAACTTATACAGATAACAAATTCTGAAGGTAAATGATAATGAAACAAATTCAGAAACGTTTGAAAACATCATTACACTTAAGTCGATGGATGCGATAACTTACATAATAAAACACCTAGTTCCACATGTAATTTTAATGTCAAATTGAAAAGAATTACCTCGTTTCGTTTAAATTATCATATGTAAACGAATACAAGTTAATTAACATGTCAAAATTATATGGTGTCTATTTCATATTGAGTTAATTATTTTAAGCTTTAACATGAAGTTCACTTGATCGTGAATAGTACAAATATAAAAGCTAAATCCTATTCTATAATATTATAGTTCCAAATAACCATAAGATTCATGTCAATAATGATCAGGGACCAGAAACTCTAGCTTCCATGAAATTTTATATTTCTACTCGATAATTAATGTTGTTTAAATCATCATTCAGTTACAGTATTCTTCTTTTTCTAAATATAATAGAAGAATATCTGGGAACAGTCTACCAATTTTGTCTTCTTTTATTTTAACTATAATAAATAGTTGATTTTTCATTTGTATGATGGAATGCATCACATAAATTTTAGATATCGTCTTCAAAATAATGTTTGTTGATATTTTTATTTTTCTGCATGGAATTTAAACATTAATCATAAAGATAACGTGGATTTCTTAGGAAAAAAAATAATATAGGGGTGGGTAATAAAAAAAAAGAAGAAAATAGAAATCAATTGATAAGAATTATTCACAATTTCTCGTTTATTTATTACTTCAGCTTTGTTAAATGGGAAAACTAAGATAAACATCATCAGTAATAAGGAAATCGATTATTTCTGCCCTTTTTTTCAAAAGAAAAAAGATCATAAACCAATGTGATTATAATCCATACTTCTAAAATAATTTAAGTGCACCCAATTAAGTTAATATGTTTCTTAAACATTGTACTATTATACTAGATGTATACGGAGGAGTGAAATTTAGATACAAACATTTCGAAGAATATTGCTGAACAAATAACTTTATTTAATTAAGCACTAAGAGGACAATCGTACGAATCCAATGAAAGTTAGCTTGTATGCAGATACAGAAATCTCGAATTTTATTATCATAATCTAATAACTGGAGAAACACCTTGATGGATAGCTTATATCTTCTAAGAAGAAGATCAGCCATAATCTAGGTTCCAAATATGTAACACTCGTACTTGATGTGCTCTTTAGTGAATAAGGGTAATGCTTCCGTCGGTGAATCTAGACAGATAGCATTTACCTGCACGGTAGCTTTGAAGTGTTTGAATATCCACTTAGATAATTCTTGCTATGAGCCACTTTTTGCTCCTGAAGTATAAGCGTCTATATAACTTATAACACTGGTAGATTAAACTCGTTCAGATAAGAAATATAACTTAATTATTGAGTTGTGTATAGGTTCCTTTCTTACAATATACATAATACCTTTGCTATTCCTCCTTGACTTCCAGTAGGGTGTCATATAATGTTTTGCTGTTGTGCAGACAAACTTTAATCGATTCATTTATTGTCTAGTTAGAAGAGGAGGAAAGCTATGTTAAAGATATAACAGTATAAAATTATCCGTCATTTGTACAACTCTTATTATATGGAACCAGATGAGACCAATTGTGGTTACATATATAGTGGAAGTGATCTATAATACGAAGTCTCAATAGGCTTTAACTGTATAACCTCGCTAATTTTACACTTCTTAAGCCAATATACTGAGAAACAAGGACTGTTAAACTTATAACCAGTTGAAAGGATTTATATCAAATAATCTAATGAAATTCATTTGTAATTATTACTTGAAAGCTTCATAAGTAGAAGTCAACAAATGAAATAGATGAATAGGATCATCACCTATCTAATTACTAAACAAAAACGGGAATGCGAAATAAAAAGATACGACTTTAAAGTTAAATAAAACCAAATATCGAACGTACTAATCTGTTTTTGTCTACGTTGACATTATAGCCAATGATTTTAGTGACAAATTCAGATCTGTGATGCATATTCTTTTGATTGTTGTAATTTTCCAATGTACATTTCATATGAACATATACTAAAGACATTTTTTTCAGAAATTCTTAGGACATATTACTTTTATGACAAATGTTTTGTTAACCAAACTTGTATATGTGTTGCAAGAAAATGTAATTATCCTAAATGAGTTTTTACATGTCACCAAATGCTAATTGAACTTTACCCAAATATATTTAAAATAAATGCATGAAAAACAACTTTTCTTAAACACTGAGTAGTGGATTACCAAATACTGTTATTGAATATAGAACAGTCAGAAAACAATCCATCGTCGATAATGGTATCCCCTTTTTAATGTGTCAATCTCTAACACTGTGAAATATATTGTATTCTACTATACTAAAAGAATCTTACGTGAACAACTTAACAATTATCTCCGAGTTGTTTGTAATATTTCATGATATAAACAAATGAAACGCTATATTGCTTCCTTGAGTTTGATGTTAAAATCACACATGAAAAATAATTGGCTTTCAAAGGACTAACCATACATCATTGGAAAATGGAAATTTTTCTTTAGATTGAAGTCAGTTACTATAAAATGTGAAAAGTGAAAAACATTCATACCAAATGGTTGAAGCCTTATGGTTTTGTAACTATCGATTTAGTAAGGTCAATGATCACATTTCAAATGCATTTAGATATAAATGTATTTTCGACTTTTATATCTGAATGCATTTCAGAATAAAACATGTGTAAACCGAAATGTCGACATTTTAATCCTGTTAAAAAAACTTTATGTGCAGTGAAAAGACCTAAATATATTGTTTAATTATTTATGTTATTCCTCTCATTAAGGTGAAATATGATTTTAGTGTTCCGTTTTATATTATTCAGAGTTTCCCGCCCTTTGCTTAATTAGGCTTATGGTTAGAATATACTAATTGCAGAAATATTTCAATACTTGCAGCTGCCTAGTTTTCTAGCAATCTAATTGTTGCCTGACGATGGCTACTTCTTAGAAGTATCGTATTGTAGATATTTGTTTAACTTATCCCGTCACCTTTAATAAGTCTAAATGTGTGACCAATTGTTTATCACGAAATTTCTTCATATACAACAATTAGCAGGCTATATTTTTATCAGAAAGAGTAGTAAGCGAAAAAATGCCAACGTGTTCGAACATTACTACTGATTAAAACGTCTTACGAGTAAAAATAGTTGGTATGTAAACATTTGAAAATGTCAAAATCTGCTCCAATAGTCTTTAGCATATTTGTGTTTCCATTTATAAAATATACGCTACTGATCAAAACGTCGGCAAAGTATTGCACTATTAATATAATACTGTACACGTATCGTTAGTTTTTAAGCTTACCGAATATTCTGTATTAAAGTTCACCAGGTTACTGGTTTGTATTAACCATTTTATTTTTTTGTGTTTATTAAATCTAAAAGTTCGGTGAACACGCTATCTGTTTGCACCTCTCCAAATTAAAGCATAAAAGTATAGTAATTCAGTCTGCCAGTCCACATTACATATTGTTGAATAAAGATAAGCAGCTCAGTAGATGGATTTATGTATTTTAACATTTTGAAATTTAAATATCCGATAGTTCTGTGTAGCGTTACGCACTCATAACCTTGTTTTTCATTATCTTCTTTTTAAAATTCGTAAGAGAACTAACCACAATAACTAACAATATAATTAAATAATCTAGTTATTTGAAAAGTCAGTTCTGTATTAGTTTAAGTAATTTAAACAGTAAACTCTTTCCGAAAAAAAACATGCCTTAGGTGTGAAACGTGTCAGACAACACAAAATATATTTTAGTATATTGAAACGTGCCCAAATATGAATGTAAATGTACGCTTTGTTCTAGCACTATAAATCTGGAAAACCTACAGAGTTAATCAAATGTGTAGATTTTCCCATTAATACATAGTATTCTTTGCTAGCAGTATTTTATTTGAACAGCGAGCAAATAAATTAGATTGTTTAAATAACTGATTATAATTTGATTTATGCATAACACACTATCAGAAGGGTTTTTCCTGGAGATTATAGTAATCTCAACTATCGAAATTAGTATAACACTGCTAAACACAAACCTTAAGATCAGCTTGTAATGCCTTAAGCCTATACCTTATAACAAAATCTGACCGCAGTAGTTTTAAAAATAAAGCTTTTGGAAATAGTACATGTTACTCCACTATTCACATACTTTGATGAAAATGCAGGAAACAAATGTGCCCATTACTGTGAATACAATTCTTTTAGATTTCCATTTCGATGATAAACTACTTGCTAGTAGATCAGAAAAATGCATTAAATTACAGCGAGTTTGTTACTTTTAAAAGTCACTCGAAGTTTATGAAGTCAGAAGCTTTTAATTAGTAAGGAAATGTGTTTTTCCCGTTTCTCTTTCAAATATTGATTGTATGATTCAATTACTGTGCCATTACTTAGTTTCTTCAGTTCTAATTCGAAAAAAGAATTCTATTCTAAATCTCATAGATAAGTTGTGAAACTGTTTGTGATCAGTGAATACTTTAATGGAAACTGTATTACGAAATAATAAATTAGTGTTTTTTTGTCATTAAATAAAAACAATAAGGTGCTAATTACTTTTTGAATGTTTTTAAGATGAGTTCCTACTACTGGTGTCTTACAGTTGTGTGGAAAAACTAAATGATTGCTTTCAACTTCATTACGTAAAATAAAATTTCTGTTTCTCACTGAAGCTAACTGAATTCAGAAAACTGATTTAGTGTGGAATAAGTTTATGAATATAGAGATAAATTATTAGTAAACGATAAATAAATTTGATAACCTTACAAAATTAACTATATCCTGCTACTATTTAACATTAAATCGTATAAATGAAAGTTTCTCAGCTAAACGTTTTATCATTCAAATAAAAATATATCACAATTATCCAAGACTTAATTAGTAAACATTTATCATGTACCTTGAACAACATGTAACCATTAGACATTCGAAATGATTCAACGACTGCTCACCTATTGGAATGTTCTGAAATATACCGACATCACAATTAGACGAATTCACATAGTGTAACAAAATGCAAATACCCAAACTAGATCACTTATTGATTTATTCAAAATATTTTTTATCACCATAACCTAAATGCTTACAAGTGTATGTATGCAGCTATCATTAATGATACTAAATTATGATTACTAAAGAGTTCAAATGAATAGAGCAAAAATAAATTCACAAATATAATGAAAATATATTTACCATTTATATATCTCTAGGTGTCCAGTTAATTGACAAAATAAAGTTATATATTTCCCACATCTTTCAAGCATAGTTAGTCGACTTGATTATAAATCAGCTTTGAAAATATGAAGAATTGTATTTTCTGATTTATTAACTTAAGAATGCGAAATCTCATGAGAAAAGTTTTGTTTCTTTCATTTTACAAAAGCTTTTGTGCAATGTGTTTTGTCCTTAAAATAGTAATGCCAGATAGAGATAACAGCTTTAAATAGACTTTATGAAATTTACAAAAACTATAAAAATCAGCTGTACAGATAATTTGTGCTACACAAATGAACCAGTGGAATTTGATACTGTATGTAAAAGCTCTGTATATATTAAAGTTCAATTATTCATTTTATCCGTATATTCCTGATATAACTTTTAAGGAGACCATGGTAATATATAATGATCTTCAAGTATGTAACATCAAGGTTATTTTACATTAGAGCGTGTTATTAAGTTTACACAGAATAAAAGTTGCACTGTCTTGCTATAAACCTGGGTTCGTGTGAAAAAATGTCAGTGAATAAGCTACAGAGTATAAAGTTCTTCAACTTTTTATTTGTTTATTATAAGCTGCTTTTAAAACACGATGATAAAATTTGTTTGGTCAATCGCCAAAAAGTAAATTCAGATTAAATTTTTAGAAAAATTATACGATTTTTATAAAATGAAAAGGATTTACGGTTTCAATGCCAGACAAGTACACAAACCAGAGGTTGAATATGAGTTTCCAAAGTTCATACAGCACGAACGTAGCAGCATATTATATGCATATATATATATATATATATATATATATATATATATATATATATATATATATATATATATATATATATATATAAGTTATATAGCGTTAGTCTTTATAGACAAATTGTAAAAGCTAGTAAAACTTGTATTTTACTCTTCGGAAAATCAAAACTATATGTTACAATCTCCATACAAGTCAAGATCGAGTGTACAATTATATTATTAATTCAATTTAAAATTCCGAAACTAATAACAGTTATGTGCTCACTAGTGAACAGCTTCAAAATGTAACTCCTGATATCTTGGTGAGAAGTTCTTGCTTGTGGAGTCAAATCCATGTCGTGTGTGAGACAATTATTCACCTCTGGCAATAGATGAAAGGTTGCGCAATTTCGTGGATTAATTGAAGTTAGATATTAACTCTTTGATGACGACTCGGGGGTCAGGATGTTAGGCATCCACCCTTGGGGCCTAAGGTAATAGGTTCGAGTCTCGTGTGTGAGATCGTGAATGCGCAGTAAATATGAACTAAATTATACAAATGGGGGACACGATAGACTAAATTCAAAAGTAACAGACCAATTAGACAAATGTCAATGTTCTTTCGCTCTTCAGTTATCACCTAAAAACACTTGCTGATATTTAAATTTGAATAGGTCCGACTTAGTTGTAACGCTTCATTTATATTTGATCAAACAGGATCATATAAACTAAAAAGACAAAAACAAGGGGTGAAGTTTTATTCTAATGTTTCAATTCACTCATATTGTGTGAAGAAAACTCTATAGTACAATTGTATTACGTTACTTATAAGTGTTTACTGTAATTTACTGAACATAAAGATTTGAAAATTTATTATATAACAAAGTTGATTATAAATTTTCAAAACCTCTATTATTGATAAATTACATCCGCTCTTCAGCAATTGTCAAGGTGGTTAGGTCTAAACTTACTATTTGATTGAAAACAATTAACTATGGGAAATGAGAAACCTTATAGAATTTGTGTAAAATTGCTGTTTTATAAAATATTAAATGTTTGAAGATCACAGCACGAAACTAAACATGCACTAATAATAGTGTATGGAACATAAACTTCCAGTAATTTTCCAGTAAACCAACTATGCCTTCGAATCTGTGAAAAAAAAACACATTTAAACACCACTGAATCATACGAATAACAGAATAAGAACATGTGTATAGTTAGTTTAATATCTTTTTAAGATAAATATTTAGAATATTCATTATGTATCGTTCTTTATATCTTAGTCTTCAACTTTTTAATCAGTGGTAGTTTTCACCCTTTGATCTTACTTTTAATCAAACTATGTATCAAAAACATTTTCTCTTACTTATAGAAATAATCACAAGGCAAAGACAATGTCTAAATGTCTGTTTCATATATGTATGTAGGTGTATGTGTACTTTAATGTTTCTGTATGTTTCTGCTTTGGTAATGATAATGATTAAAGCTATAGGATAAATGTATACATAGAAAAATATATGAAAGTGATACCATATTTCCTTGAATACAATAAAATAAATTAAATTTTCATATCACAAAACAAAACAAAAAAATTCGAAAAATTAAGGAAATAAAAATGGAACTCGTGTTCGATCATTAAAAAGGAAAAATCATATGTAGTATGAACATGAGACAAATAATCGATAATAGCCGAATTTTTTTTACTTTTTATATCACATTTAAATTAATATTATTGAAGCCCATTTAATTGGCTCGACAATTATACAACATTAAAATTCTTTTGTAATTAATCATTAACACTAAATTCTCCTATAGTGTTGTTAGAAGTACCGTTAATGGTTTTGTTACTGATTAAGTTATTTAACACGTCACTGTATAGTTCTACCACTGAAGTTTTGTAACATCTGTAGTAAAATAATGAGGACAAAAGTTAATTTATTGGGTACTAATTTCAACATCAATATAAAATGTGGAAAAGCTCGTTCAATAGATTTATTGAGTCTTACTTAGGATTAATAAGTTTGTTAAATGCTATGAACTAAAATATCCGCAAATTAGTCGTGATTTCAAAGCTCTTAGTGATGACCATAAATTGATACAGGTTGTAAAAGACGAGTTGTTTTCTTTTTTTGAATTGTTTATTTCATCGGATTTGGTTCTAAAGTAATGCTATACACGATTCTCTGGAAATAATATTTTCACAATGATTTTTGAATTTTCTCATGAATTTTGATAATGTTTACTGTAGACGTTTCGGATATTATCGTTCGTCTAATGACACTTCTCATCTGGAACTTCATGAAACCTATTAAATACACTTTTTCCGTCTACTTCAATTCAATAAGCATTTAAAGTAAATTACGTTTTACGTATTCCCAAAGATATGAAGATAGACTATGTTTCTCAAATTCAATAACATTTAATTTCGAAAACGTTTATGCCTTCATTTCATTCGGTTTAATTTCCTTGAGGCAAAATATATTGTCGGTATTTTCATATAAGAACAGCATATGAACATAATAATTAGTTGTACATAATTTACATTGTGATTTCCCCTCTGTGTCATGAAATATTGTAACATTTTAATAATGTTAAAAACTAGTTTGTACTAAAAACTGTCTTCAAGTATGAATTACCATGATTAGTTGGATTCTGTTAATGAGTTTTTAAAATATAACAATGAGTAAACTCATTACTCTAGACTTACGTAGTTAGCTTCATCATCTCACCAAGGTTAAGTATTTATTTAATTGTCTGATAGATAATCCTAATAATAAGTGAAGGTAGACTAAGACTGTCCACTTGATTAATTAGTTGATTCATCATAAATGTCCAGTAATATGGTTTCACTTACTAATTACTTTTTTTATATGGATTGTGAAGAGATAATTATTTCATAGCTGAAGCGACTTGAATAATTGTCAGAATCCATTCCATCCGGATACGCAACCAATAACTTAAAAGATTTTCGGAAAACAATATTATGTCAGAACGTGAAGGTTACAATGTTAAACCGTTTACTCTAAAGTATTCACTGCTTGATAATCATGACTGACGTTATTTGAAAGTGGATTGTGTACGGAATAACTGGAAAACAAGCTTGAGGTTTACTTTCATAGCAAGAAATGCAGTCAATTAAATCTTTATATATAAGAATGTGAAGAAACTTTTTGTTTAGTATTATGTGTCACATTATATAACCATGTTTTTTCAAGTTTACTGTACATGATAATTTTCAAATTAAAAAACTCAACATAAACCACCTTCCCACATAAGATCAATCTATTTATATAAAACTCTTTATATCAAACCTTTTTGTGATGCATAGGTTTCAATAATACATTAATAGATAGAAATCATGAGTCAGTTGAAGCTAGACCACCATGGAAAACCTGCTAGCACTGGACGGCCGTTTCGTCCTAGCATGGGACTCCTCAGCAGTGCGCATCCACGACCCCGCACCTCACGGGATTTAGACCCAGGACCTACTGGCTTCGCGCGCGAGCACTTAACCACCAGACCACTGAGTCGGCATCCAACGGTGTTAATGTCTAACTTCAACCAATCCAAGAAGTTGCGCCACCATATACCATTGTCTTCAGTGAGCTGATATCTCGCAACAGACCTGGTTGAAGTTAGACATTAACACCGTTGGGTGCCAGCTCAGTGTTCTAGTGGTTAAGTGCTCGCGCGCGAAGCCAGTAGGTCCTGGGTCCAAATCCCGTGGGGTGCGGTGTCGTGGATGCGCACTGCTGAGGAGTCCCATGCTAGGACGAAACGGCCGTCCAGTGCTAGCAGGTTTTCCATGGTGGTCTAGCTTCAACTGACTCATGATTTCTATCTGTGAAATTTCTAAAATCTCCACAAACCCCTTCTGACAATACATTAATAGCTTATCCACAGAATATGTTTAATTAGTTTACTGATTATCTGAGAGATTTTAATTTGATATGGAAATATTTGTACAGTTTCAATGTATATTAGGACAAAATGAGATAGCATTCTGTAAACGAATTGTTGTTCTACATATGCCAACTTCATATTATACTTTTCTCTTTGATGTTTGCATTCGAACATTCAATTTTTCACAAGTAGACAACCACTATTATATAGCACAATATTATCATAATTCTGTGTGTTTGTACTGACATTTTATTTAATATTTATCAGGAGACTTTGTGTAGGTTATACAATTTTTTAAAATCATTTTCAAACCTCTATTGATCCTATCTTCTGAATTGAAGAACACTAACAAACGTTATGAACAAACACTAGGCAGCTTGGATATCAGGTTTCTTTATATTTAAACTTACGAGTGAAAAACATCTTCATATCCAATTCCGACGTATTTGTATACTGTATAGAGATGATAATAATCAAGAAGAAATTTAGATAAAATGATTGTAGAACTTCTTGAATGTTGAATGCGAATTTTGATTTCGAATAAAGTTCGTTGCTATTTAAGTACACACTGATTGTATACTTCACTTAAAATTAATGGGGTTTTCGAAATAGCATGTCATGTTTCTGTTATTATGTCAATAAACCGATATGTCTTTACATCTTTATCATAATCTTGAGTTCTTATTATCTTAATTTTCCTCATACCTTGTCCTACTTCCCTATTAGCTAAAAATATACTGTTTTTTCACTATTGTACACACTTTGTTTATGAAATGATGGCTTTGTATACAACCAAAGCTCAACCAGGAACAGAGATTAACATCAAATGGACACTGAAAATGGTATTGATGTTCGAGGGAAACGTTTATACTAGTCATGAGTAGATAAATTTTATTTAAAATAATCTATATAGCATAGATGGGCTTCATCGTCAGTGACTTTAGGACCTTTAGTCCATTGTTTTATGCTGAAACTCAATAAGGGTTTATCTACAAAAATAATCTAAATCGATGCTTATAAAAAATAACAGTGATAACTGAAGCGTATGTATGGCGTGAATGCGGCTAGATTATGTAGATTTTCATAACCATGGTAAACAATACAACCGAATGAATGTTTTTTTCATATTAGAGTTACTTTTTTATTTATGATGATATAAACAATATTTTTTCACTAATTTTATTTATTTACCTCAAACATTTTGCAGAGTCAATCTCTTTTATCTGTAGATTCTTATGATTTAAACAATATCACTAAATTTCATACACATAGTCCCCTTTATTATCTTAAAGAGAACAAGAACAAAGATTGGTGCAGAATAATATGAATTCATTTTATTTCATTAGGTTCTCATCAGCTGTTTACAACCGAAATTATTTGAAATTCAACATTATTACAGATATTGACATATTTATACATAAGAGTGTGATGAAGGATCAATACATGTGTATGATGATGTAGCGAAGATTCAGATAGAGTTAATGAGCTCATAAAATGTTTGATTCGAATAAATAAATAAAGTTAGAGAGGGAAAGTTCTGGAACATTGAAATAGTGATTAGAACTCATGAAAATAGATTAATGGTAATAAAAAAAATATAAATTGAAATCAATCAGTTATGTATGATGTAATTTAAACTTCAGAAAGAGTTGCAATAATGACGCAATAAATAAATAAATAGGAGCAAATGAATAGAAAGGGTGGCGGTTATTGTTACCAGGGTAAAGAAAGATTTATTACTGTCTCTTTTTGTATACATAGATCTGGTTTTAAACGTTTGATTGTTTGTTAATCACCTTGAAGGACCTCAGTATATCAACTTCATGTCCTGTATCAAGGAGATGTCTTGCGATAACACTGTTGAATGCGTTCAATCCATTTAACCTTAAACTTTTCGAAATATGTTCTTTGAATCGGACGTAGGCTCTCCTTTCTGTTCTACCAATGTAACTGCTTTGGCAGGCACATGTAAATTTGTATACACAGTTGGTGGTAACATGAAAGGGATACCTGTCAACCTTTGATTGTGTCAAAGAACATGTTGTTTTGGACAGGACAATCAATTTCGCTGCAGGATAAGTTCTTGTTAGTGCAGTTTTTAGTCTCATATTGATTGATCCTGTGACATCGTCACCTTTGAATTGAAGTTTAATAAAAATAGGCTTTTTATTTGCAGTGATTTCTTTCGGTTTTTTATCTTTACATTTGCCGTATTTCTCAATAAATTTCAGTGGGTATCCGTTATTCTTTAAACACTTTTTAACATTCATAACTTCCTCTTCTAGTGTATCGGAAGTACATATTCTTTCTGTTCTGTGAAACAGTGTTTTGATCAGTGCCTTTTTGTAACTGATTGGACAAAAGCTATTGAAATTAAGATAACTACCATTCCATGTGTCTTTCTTATAAACTGAACGTTGAACTGTACCATCTTTTCTTCTTTTCATTGCGATATCGAGAAAATGGAACTTGTCTTCTTTTTCATGTTCCATAGTGAAATGGATATTCGGATGTGCTTCGTTGAAAAACTCTAGCAGATTTATTGCATGTTGTTTATTATTACATACGATGAAGGTATCATCAACATACCTCGAATAATACGTCATTTCATCAATCGCTCGTTTGAGTTTGGTTCTTTCGAGGTTAGCCATGAGAATATCTGCTAGGACAGGACGTAACGGACTTCCCATCGCTACACCGTCGATTTGTTTGTATATGATATCGTTGAACTGGAACTGAACATCTTTCGTACAAATGAGTAATAGTCGTTTGAATTCTGGTACTTGTAGAGGTAGGATGTCAGAATGTTGACAAATTATGTCTATGGTTTCAAGAAGTGGTATTTTTGTAAACAATGATGTTACGTCAAAAGAAACCATAAACTTACCAGCAATATTTATGTGATTCATGCTGTCAGCAAATACAAATGAATCCTTTAGTGTATAGGTGGCTAATCGTTGACCCACTGGTTCTAACTTATCTGCCAACCATCGTGCAACTTTGTGGTATGGTGAATTGATCATTGACAAAATAGGTCTAAGAGGATAACCTTGTTTATGTGTTTTCGGTAATCCATACATGTGGGGCAAACGAGACCCACGAGGTCGTAGATTATTGTAAATAGAGTTATCGATCATCTTTTTCAGAAGATCTCTGAGTACTTTGGTGATTCTTTTCTCAATGGAATCAGTTAAGTCTTTGTTACTTTTTTCTAACTTGAATCTCATATGGTCATTCAAGATGGACTTCATCTTAGAGACATAATCTGTTTTGTTCATTAGAACAACACTTGAGCCTTTGTCTGACCGTAATATCATTATATCGTCATTTCGTTTAATATTTCGTAATGCTGTTTGGTGGTCTTTGGATAAAAGCTTAGACTGTGGTGCGGGTGAAACAAGATATTGGTTTGCAATATCGACCAGTTTAGATTTAAACCAGCCTTTCTTTTCTTCACTAACTGGGTGCAGCTCTTTAATTTGATCAAATAAATTCTCAAATTGAGTTTCTGTGTCGATTCTGTCGGCATGTGTTTTGGGGATATGAAATTTAAATCCAAGTGACAAGGCTTCTGTTTCTATCTGATTTAACTTCATTGTTGATAGATTATAGAGAAACTTTTCGGGGTTTCCCGGAAAGCCATGAGTAGATAAACTTTATTTAAATTAATCTATATAGCATAGATGGCCTTCATCGTCAGTGACTTTAGGACCTTTAGTCCATTGTTTTATGCTGAAACTCATCTAAACCACGGAACCTTTCATAATAAATTCGTCAAAATGTTAGGAAAGTTTTGTTATAGGACAGCGATAAATAGAAGTCATAGGAAGAAATCATGATATAATTAATATTCATACGCACCCGCATGCGTCACTATTCAGTAAATCATCAATAAAATGACTTCTTATTATGATCTCCGGCTAACTTCAATTTATAATTCTAGACAATACCATCTCATTCCTCTAAACCTTCTATGTATATTTGCTGAGGATCAGTACACTTTTCACAATTTCTATAATTATTAAACCATTCATATTATTAGTTTCCGGACTTCGTTTAATTGCCATTTCACCCTCCTATGTTTTTGAATGTAATCCCCAAACGACCTCACACTTGTCCATGCAGATATATATATAGGTATTAATGATGATCAATGTCGATTGATTCATATTATATCATACCACATTGTTACGTTTAAGTACATAAATGATTGTAACCAGCTAATGATAAACAACAAACTATAGTGAATCATAGTGTTGTTCTCAGTTTATTCAGACTATTTTTCTAATTCTTAATTTCTTTACTATTTTCTGGCTGATTATCTCTAATTTAGTTTATGAATTATTATCGAAAAAGTGTGTCAGCTGACTCTACATTGAGTTCTTAATAGATTTTATTTACATTAAAGTAATTTAGATCTCTGGTAATTAACGATTACTGTAGACAAAATAAATAGCAAGACAAAATACTTCTTTGAGCGTCTAATATAAATAAAGTTAGGAAAATTCCTTTGCATGTTATACACAATCTTTACTAAAAACGTGAATGTTAGTCAGGTTACAACAATGTCTCTTTTAACTTCATATTCACAAAGAAAGCTTTTTTCTGAATGGTTTAGTCTTTTTCAGAACTATACAAAGATATTGCTACTGTGCTTGCTATTCACTGCGAGATTAAAATCGTTCATTACTGAATTCGGCACAGAATGTCAAAAAAATGTTCTCTATGGATATTAATTAGTTCATCCCTAGACACTGGGACTCTAGATTTAAATGAAAAAAATCTCTAAGAACCACCGTCTTCTCATTAAGACTTTGTTTAAGTAAAAAAGAAATTAATTCTGACAAACAATAAGCAGTTTCTCTCTAGATTCCTTATTTGGCAACAAAGCCAAAAATCATTAAATAATTTGTTATAATTATTGATCAATATGCATAATAATATCCAGACAAAAAAACACTCTTATCTAAATAATATTTCGGTTCGGTATTTGTCGCTAAATATTTAACAAAATGTATTTATGTACCCTATTTCTCCTGATTATATTGTAGATACGTAGAAGAGATTACAGTACTGTAGTAATTTCTGATTTTTGTAAAACAACATTGTTTTCTTCTATAGATGAAGCATTCATACAGAAATAACTTATTAGATAACTGAGTTTAAAAAGTAACGAGGAAAATTTCGTACACTTATCTGTGTGACGATCTGACTGGATCAAATGGTTCTATGCCATATCGTATGTACGAAACAGGTTTAATAGAACCACTTTAATAAAGCTGTCTGGGAATAAAATTCAAGTAAAGGTTTTAGCGAGCAAAATTATTATCAAGATTAAGGCTTGTGTTATAAAAAAACAATGGATACTCAAACGATTCACACTTTAGATTTCACAGTAGAAAGGATTTCCAGCTGTACTCGAGATCATAATCAGGAGTTTTGAGCCTTATGGTGAATATCAATTGTTGGACCGCTGAATAAAAATAAAAATGGTCGACATTTCCAACAAAAAGACATGAATATAAGTCAATAAAAAATCTATCAAATCATAAGTGATTGTGCATTTTTTCTTTTAGCATAGTTCGATTTAAAAATGATTTAAAATTATGAAAATGCACCATAATCTTATTGGTTGTATTACTGGTACATATAGCATTTTCTAAGGTTAAATAACTTTGGAAGACTTGAAGAGAATCTTTATCATAGCAACTGAATTTTGAAAGGCAGATTATAATATTAACCTTCATTATTTTGGATGAATGTTCATTTCCATTTAGTTCACAAAACAATGTGAGATTTCGAAGTTATATTTCAAATTAATGTGAAATGAACAAACAGTATTCAAGATAACACTAATTCCGGGTGTTTTGCGATGTATAAAAAACAACCTATTCTTAATCTTTTAAAATTATTTCCCCTAGATTTCTTTTAAGTTTCAGAGACTTCGATGAAGAGTGACATTAAAGCATTTGAAATTAGTAAAATAATAGCACGGTGTTCATCATACTAGAAACATTTTAGTCGTTTAAAAATCCCCATACATCGTTTAAAGTATGTGAATTGAGGACTGTTAAACAAAATACAATAAAATTGTTAATGTTGACATGACTCATAGAATGTTAACTTGAATCTGCGTATATGTTAAGGTAAATTTAAGATCCATGATCAGAATAAATATGGGTCAAATAGGGTGAGAGAGAAACAATAGTCCAATTACAATTCGGTCAAATGTTTAGTGGAAGGCTATCTTATGTGAAAAATTAGTAAGACCTAATAAGGAGGGATGAATGCGAAGTGTATGAATCGTGTATCGGGGAAATGAGTAATGATGTTTAACTAATAGTAGCACTGAAATCTCCTGTAAACATAACTTAGAGATATGTAGTGTTATTGGGATAATAGCAAACATTAATTTGTAGCCAAAATTATTCTGAACTCATTAGAATGAGTACTTATTATTTTGAAGCGATTTTTGTAGTCAGTGATATTAGTTGGCCTACTACTGATATTCATATGACGGTGTATATCATTAACGTCCACCATAAAAATGAATATGGAATGAAGAAACCGGAGCTATGCATACAGAAGAAATATATTCAACCAATCCTCCTCCCCTGACCAACATCAAGGACAATTAATCAATCGTAATCTTAACTATTGAATGACCTAATTTGACTATGACCTTTCTCCGTCAATTGTAATTGTCCCAGTTATCTTTATTCATAAATCTTTGTATTATTATTATTATTGGTTAAACATCATTAATCTCCACTATACATGATTCATTCACTTCGCATTCATCCCTCCGTATTACGTCTCACTTATTTGATCGAATTGTAATTGGACTATTGTTTCTCTCTCACCCTATTTGACCCATATTTATTCTGATCATGGATCTTAAAATTTTACTTAACATATATGCAGATTTAAGTTAACATTCTATATGAGTCATATTAACATTAACAATTTTATTATGTTTTGTTTGTTACAATCCTGAATTCACATGCTTTTAACGATGTACTTTGACCATTTTTCGGATTATTAATTTGGATATATAATTGTAGAACCTGAAGAGAATTTATCGAAAAGAATATTCTTCGTTCAAATACTAGTCTTTTGAATATGGAATCCTTCTAATGCGTTTTATTGTTTTGTAGTGAGCTCGATATTGTTAAACCTTAAATGACAAAAACAACTCGTATATCGTTTATTGTAATGCAAGAACAATAAGGATTGCCGGAAAAAAGTAAGCTCAATGAATTTCCGGTAAACTGAATCTAAATTTCAGCAGTTTAAAAATCCTCATAGGATATTTAAAAATGAAGAATATTTGAGCGAACAATTGTTTTCAACAACTTCATCATCAGGCTCTACAATTATAAGTCCATAATTATAAAAATTTACATAGGCCAAAATTAAGGCATGTATTAATGAATTTGACAATGTTACGTGTTAAAAAAGGGTAAACGTTTGCATGTGTTACGATATATATATACTTCAAAATTGTATTATTTGCCAAATTAGAAAGGTCATTCAATAAAGGTCAGGATGATTTGGAGTAAAGTGCTCAGTCACAACAAGTATAATAGTATTATAAGCAAAGATGGATAGTGGCTAGCAGTGGAATCCAGGACGCGCGTTTCGTCCTGTTTGGGACTCGTCAGCTGGATGTACCTGCATCTCAGAGTTGATGTTCACTCTGGGACTCGAACTGACGAGTCCCAAATAGGACGAAACGCGCGTCCTGGATTCCACTGCTAGCCACTATCCATCTTTGCTTATAATGCTGGTAAATTAAGGCAATATCGAGGCATACGCACAGTATGCACATATGCCAATAAGAGACTGATCAATTTCAGTCCTAAAACATCAATGGGAGATTCAAGTAAAACAATATCAAGTGAAGTATAATAGTATTATAGCAAAGTTGAAAATGCAAAAAAATTGTGTGAATAAAATGCATAGTAGAAGAATTTAATTTTGTTAATTGAGATAATAATAATAATAAGATTGTTGTGTGAATATAATATGTAATAAGGGGGGTGTTATCAAGGTAATTACGATCAACGAATTAGGAATGATGAATGTGAAGATTAAGAAAGAGATAATCGAAAATAATGATAATAAGGAAAATAAATGAAATAAAGGGAGGGGTAAGAGGTTTATAATATTCAATCTAGGTATTCGGTGATTATTTATGATTATTACGATATTTACCGCCATTATCTTGGAAACATTTCTTGCGAATAAAATTTACAATTTCATGACTGGTAGGCATAAAGTAAACAATGTTAACTATTAGAACATACATATCTCTACAAACTTTACAATGACAAAATTCATTAACACCTACTACTTAATTGCTATTTTTTTGAAAGAAGGATTTTAGGATTATAATAATTATGTTATTGCATATAAAACTCAATGTAGTTGGTATCTTTTCGTTTAACATTAAAACTGGTCAAGTAGTATATGCATTGAAATATGTAGATTTATCATGCAAAACACACATAAAACGCTCATGTTTTCTAGCCAAAGGAATTGATAATAAAACTAGCTGTCAAACAACTTTATTGTTTATCCGAAAGAAAGCTAATTCCGATAAATAAAGTACAGGTAAGTATACAACTATTATTGTGTTACCACTGTGGCTGACTACTTCTGAATGTGACAACTAGGAAATAACCATTTTCATTTTTGTTCAATACCATTTGATTAAGATATTATAATATTCACGAACTGTTTATTTGTTTATGAACCTTATCAATATATGTTTCTATCAAAATAAATGATTATATTAGTTTTATGGACTTCCCATAAATCGATCAAATTAAACTGGTTCTCATTCAGTTACACACCATTAATTATATGGATTATGCTATCGTTCAACATTAAATGTTTGTAAAATTGAAACTGTATTTAGTTACTAAAATTATTGGACATTTAAAATTCGTATAAGTCCACATTAGTTTACCTTATTTTGTTTCGTACTGAATAATTGAATTAGTATTTTTACATATTGAACAAATAGGTGTATAGCGTTAACTGACGTGTGAATTCAACATTTTTGGCTAATTACATTATACCATTCAACAGAACTAATAATGACTTACATGCCACGCATATTACTTAATCTGTGTACTAATCATAATAGTTATGCGAAGAAGGAAATAATGTTTATTCGAAGGTTAAACGTAATTTGACTGATGAGACTAAATTATTACAAACAATTTACTACACAATGACATGACGACAGATAACTCCAGTATAACTCCAGCATAAAATGCGAAATCTGATACATACATGAAGCAAATTCCTTCTCATGTCCTAACAATAAGGTAAGGTGAAAACAGATTTCAAATTTGTTACTATTCTTGTTGATGTACTGTAAGGAAGCATATTTTTGTTACTTTCGGAAATGGTTTTGTATTCAAAATTACGTAATTATTCATTGGGTTTGTCTCACTAGATGTTGCTAGTTACACTGATCAATCAGGAGAGCTGAGTAAATAACTCAGTTATAGATCACGATCTTGAGACTTTGGGGTTGATTTCATATATGATTTAAGGAAACACTAATAGGTACATGTATTTCATGCCTGATATTCAATTTTTGTTCACAGTGCAATAGTATCTTATTCTATTTGAGAATAACATCAAAAATTCAAAAATTGTATCCTGATGCTTCAATTTGAAACTCACAAGGGATTTGTTTAAGCAAAGCGCATATCAAGTTTTTGTTATGTACTTTGTGCTTCTATATATTATTACATTAGAAATTTTTTTATGATAATCTTTTGCTTATAGACTGACAGATTCAGTGGTCACAAATTCATTATCAATTTTTCATATCTTCTAACCGACATTTATCTATAATCAGATCTAAGGTTTTTCGTTAAAAGTTAGATATCATCAGTAGATTCCGATATATTGTTTGTTTTAGGAGATGTGTCGGCTTTTTAATCAATATCAGGGGTTCGATATAGTTTGACTGAAGCACACAAACTAAACTCCTATTAATTTAGCATATTACTGCATAGTTTAAATCAGTATTACGAATAAATAATGATGTGTACATATATTAGTGAGGCAGATTCAGAATGAATATATATGAAACGCGTACAAAATGCGTCTCTGTTTTAAGTTGAGCAAGTAAACGAATCTATCAGGAGAATATCTCTTAGATGTAGGCTGATAAGTTCTCTCTTTTATAACAGATGTGAGCAGTACCGTAAGCAAGAAACTTGTTTTACATTTTTGTATTACTATTAATTTTTTTGTAGTACATAATAAACCACTTTGAATAGGAAAGATTACAAAACGTTACCTGTTAGTATTTTCTCCGACATGCGAGCAAATTTAAGGAAATTAGACTAGAAAATGTACTACAAGTAAGTCAAAATTGTATTCTTTCCCATGCACCAGTGTGACTGAACGATTCAGAGGATAAAAATCTCTCAGTATGATTTACTATGTAAAATAGAGTTCATTTGTTAACAAGACGATTTTACACTTTTTTAGTATACATTCAGTTCGTTAACAATGTTTTTATACAACTATATAATGAATAACTCAAAATCACCTAGCTGCTGATTGATTTTCCACAATAAATAAAATCTCATTTCCCCCTTAATTTTAATTTATAACCTTTTGAATCCATTTCATTCTTTTTAATATATAGTTCGCTTTAAGTTTAGAATCCTAAAAAAATACAGACTAAACTCATTGGCACATAAATGAAAACATACTAGAAGAATTTAGGAGTTATTTAACTGAAGAGGATACGTGGAGTGAGACACTTACAAAAAAATCCACCTGTATTGTCCTAAAAGCAAACGACATTAAAATATAGGTTACATTATTGTTAGCAGTTCTTTTTGACAAATCAATGTCTTTTCAATAGTTATTCTTATACGTAAATAAGGTATATTCCTTATCTTAACATCAATGAGTTCACAAATTTTACATGACATCACATAAGAAGTAAGAAACCAAATCACATTATTGGCAGTGAATATTCCATTCATGTTTACAAATTGTCCGAAATCAATTTATTTCCACCGTCTATTACAACTAGATATACACATAAATATTATCATTATAATTAATCCGTCAATTATTTCATCGGAAAATTGAAATGAAAATAAACAAGCACAGATATAATTTGTGGTTTAATTTGAATTCAATAAATTCATTCTACAAGTTATTTATTGTTTAGATTCATTTAAGCAAAACCAATTAGCTAAATAAATAAAACAAATTTGTTTTGTTATGAAAAGCTTTTTAATTCATTTTCGATTTTTAATATTCAATGAAGCATAAATTAATCGACCATAATAGTTAATTATTATTATTATTATTATTATTATTATTATTATTATTGGTTTAACATACATAATATTCTCATTATGTAGACATGAATGACAGATAATCACTTTACTTTCATTTAAATAATCTTTACAGAAAATAAAAATATCACTTTTAAAATTAAAGTAAAATTATTTTTCCTGAAATTAAAAAGCGATGTGACATGACAGATGATGAGTTGTAAAAATGTTGTTTTGAGCATAGGAAACTATGCTGTTTTTTGTTTGGTATTCACGGAGTAATAAACTTACTATTGTTGAAATAATACGAAGTTATTTTCAACTTTTTTGATAATGAAATTGTTTGATCAACGCGAAATATGTATGTAACTTTTATTTTTCCTTATGATAATGAAATTTATTTTATGTCTAGTTGAGGATAAGCGGTAATTAGCTTAGGAAATTTTAATGGCAATAGAATTAATATAAATATTTGGTTTGAAACCTGTTTTGAAAGTTAAATATGAGCTTTCATGTTCAGAAATTCAGTTTTTCTTATTATCTCTGTTTGTTAGTCAATGATATATTCATTATGCTTCTGTGATAGTCCTTTGGAAGGAAGGTGTTTTATTCCAACTTTAGTTTTACGTTACTCCATATATCGTAAATTGATATCTGTGAACACAGGATCACCCTTTGCTATAAGGTGCATTTCAGTGAGAGCTATCGATCTTGTAAATCTTTAGTTATATTCAACAACCTATACGTGACGTTTAAAACTAGACAACTGGAGAAAAACACAAATGGCTAGGCATCTTTGTTTGGAATAAGCCTGACTTCTTATTGATTATTTGGTGATTTTATCTGTAATATAGACACAGTGTCAGATCAGTCAAAAAATAGATTTGAACGAATTTTTAAAATTTATTCATCTCGAATTTTATTTACAAAATCAGTACGTGGACGGGAAAAACAAGCTAATGTAAAATAAAAAAATATAGGTCTCCAGGGAATATTTAACAAAGAGTTGAAAGCTCTGTCAAATATTTGTACTTGAGCTAATCAGGTCCCAATTTAATCAACACACACTTAAAGTCATCGCCATTTTAAAACAGTTGCTGTCTACCGAATTTCTGAAGTATCAAAAGGAAAATCGTTGTGACAGGAGGAAACAATTTCATTATGGATATACATTTCAGTGAATCGAGCAACTGACTCTTTAAATACGGTCGCACTAAAAAATTTCAAAATGCCACATACATTAAAACATGCCTTTTAAACACAGTCTTATATATAAATTACTTGTAATAATAAGCTAACTGGCAATTTCAATTCGTATTTCCTAAAGTACTTAGGCAAGTTTTATAAGCCGAACAACATCGATCCATATAAATTCGTTTACCCACATAAGAAGAAATTATTCATTATTTATATTTTTGTTTCTGAAAACTATTATTCCGTCTTAATTCACTGATTAACTACTTGTGGAAAAATTCAATTTCCACAATTATTGATTATTTAAGAACATTTTCGTTGTTTATCCAACTTGTCATCACCGTTTTATCTATTTTTTTAATTTTAAGATGTGATAGGAGTGTGTTTTATATTTTCGTTTTCATGTGAAATATATCCTGGGTTTTCCTGAGTATATATATATATATATATATATATATATATATATATACATATACAGAGAGAGAGAGTATCTGTTTAAACATGACGTACATATTAAACGCGTAGAACGAAACATTCAAAATAATTGAAATAAAAGAACTGACTATAAAAATTAAAAGTTAATGAATATTGACTGTTGTAGTTCATTTTGTCTTTCAGTTACCTTGCTTAGACTAGTGAACACTAAAACTGCATAAAACCATAATGTTTTATTGAATAGTTTGAATCGTCAGTTTTGATATCGATATATTTTTTAAACATGCCTACAAGCTATACGTCAAGGAGCACCTTAGCTTAATAAGTATGCATCAAATACTTTTGTATACTCCTAGACGCGTTTTTCACTAACGGTGGAACTTTTTTTTTTGAAAATCTTCGTCATCGAAATCGTGACTCTATTACAGTTCTGCAGTAATGCAATAGCCTTAGAGTAAATCATACAACTGAGACCGTAGGAGAGAATTTCGAACATGAACCAGTAAGAAAATCTCAATAAAGCGCATCATATAATAAAATTAGTTCGTTATAGCAGAAACACATTTATTTGTTAATACCCAGGCATAATGATTTACTTCGCAAGTTTTTTCACAACAAATATTCATTGCTTACACTCTGTCTCGAAAGCTGAGAACGATGTTTTATTTTTGACTCTACATCTGTAACACAACTGGTAAGGTTAAGTAAAAATTATGATTGTGAAAACACGTTTTTCAAAATGTCATAAATATGCTTGTTTTTTCAAACGTAATTGTTTGTGAACAATTTTAAAACGAAATTATAAGGGTGAAATGGGCGCCCGTGAACTAATGATAAAAATGATAACAAGTAGTCGAAATATGTTTCTTCCTTTTTAGTTTATCTCGATTTTCCTTCAAATCAAACAGTACTGCTTACACTAAAGAGGAAGAATGGATTTGTAAAATCTCAGCGAAAGAATTTGAAGTGAATCGAACGTTTCGTCTGGCAATCTGGTCCAGGCTTTTTTACAGTTTACAGTTTAAAATTCACATTTGTTATAAATTTATCAATAAACCGTTAAACATTTATACTTCAAGTCAATCCAAAGGTATCAACGTTAAAGGGATCTTTAATAGACGTGAATGAATATGTAAATTTCAAACTAGGATTGAAGTGATCAGTCTTTCTCGTATAGCGGTCTAATAAGTCAAATTTTCGACAGTATTTGTAAAAATTGGTTTCCTACTTTTTCTCTGTTACCAATGATCACTAATTATGAGCTAAAATACAAGGACGCTGATATTTGATTCTAATTGATCTCTTTGTTTTCATAAAGACTACTACATAGAAGGATTTGGTCTATTGAAATGATATTTGTAATTTCGTTTAATATACTTTTCAGTTCAATCTTCCAGGATGCTTTTGTAACTTGGTTTTGGACCAATTTTTTGTCCTATTTATCGAACGACTTGCGGAATTTCTGGTAAAGTATAATTCGTTTAACTCTCAAACTTTATGACGTACTTCAGTTCACATTATGATCAGGAAGTGTCAGATTTCTTGAAAGTAACGTATGTTTGATGTACGAATCGTATTTCTCTTGTCCTAAATGGTAAAAGGGACGACTAAAAAAACGAATATGCAGAATGTGAGACTGTCTAAAATACATTGTCATCTAACACCAAAAGGCTGAAAATAAAACTGACAAGAATCGACGTTTTCTGGTTTAACAAGAGATAGTTTCAAAATTATGAATGACATGAGTTGTTCCCCCACTTAACGTCAAGTGAAGGAAAAACTAGTAAACCTTTGTATGATTTTGTATGCTAACTGAATATACACTGTTTTCATGGACATGGTATATGCGTTAGTAACTAGGGTCATTATTTCTCGCCTATTTAATTATTTCGTACGTCACAATATACTACTTAATAAATTCAGTAGTCGACCTAAATTTCGAAGAATTGCAGCTTATAATGTGCAATGAACCTTGATTGTTATGTTATCACTGTGTTTTCACTGTAATGACCACTGCCTAATAATTGTAACTGTTATCTTCGAATTCTTCATACTCACTGAACCCTTGTTTAAGTGCAGTTGTTACTAGCTATTATTCAGATTACTATTTGTTTGTAAATTATCTTCATTTAAATATTTCTGAAATCTGTCATTTTTAGATGATATATTGATACGTAGAACGCTACATTCACATAATTTGTGATCATAATACCGTCCCCCAGGCAATCTCTTCTCTTTGAATAGGAATTTAACCACTCACTGTTGAACCTTGTTGAGGAACCGTACCATTTTATTCGATAAGTACACTATTTAATTTCCACTTTAAGTGTATGTCCAATCATGCTGAAGCATTACAGAACAAACATTACGACGCGATTAATGTATTTTTGCCTCTTCATGGAAGAGAGCGAATTCCTTGAAATTACGTGACGTATGTATGAACGATAATGTATGACTAACGAGTATTTCTGACAGTATATATTGTTCATCTAAAAATACATTCCACGTTTTATGATTTCCATCTAGTGATATCTTGTTTTACGACGTTTTGTTAGTCACTATTTTTTGTTCTCAGACTTAAATAATTACACATGGAACTATTCTTAACAGTATAAATTATCTTGATGTGTTCTGTGACGAGAACCTATAGGGATGTGTTAGAAGCTTTGAATCAACTAGTAGAAGGCTTGGACATCATTTTCGTTGGTACATGATATTACTGGCTTGAAAAGTGCTTACGAATTCTATAAATCGTTAACTCATCAAAGTTGCTACTTAAAAAATGAATAATTACTTCTTTAACTTTTTTACACTATTTCATCTATTGAATTTTCGTTTTCTGACAACTGTTTCATCTATTTCAACGATTCTTACGACTCTTACAAAGTACTCGTGTAAGTTTGTCGTTTGTACTGAGCATATATCTTTACAAAACCCATGCCACTGCACAACCAAAGCTTCAGTAACATCTGCGAATGTTGCAGCCAGTGTTACTGATGCTTCTGTTATCCAGTTGGCAAAAAATTACCATAATTTACTTAAGTCTCAATCTGGATCGAGCAAAAAGAGTTCCTATTCCAGCAGATTTCCTGCTCCAACATATATTACATTGAAAAGCAGCATCATCATGGTAGTCTGCACAAGGTCTACAAGTCATTTCATTGGCACAATTACAAATAATGGAACTTCTTAGTTGTTCAATTTGTTGTAGCCGCTCAATTATCACGTCTTCTCTAATATCCGCTGTGGACCGATCGTATGTGAGCATCGGGTACAGAAATAGGCACTGTGACCTTGAAATCCCTCAAACGCTACTGATTGGCTCGTACATAAATTATAATCTTATAGTATCGGTTACTATGTTAACCCCACATAACTTATTCTGGCTTCTGGACAGGTTAATTTATCCATTCTTCTTGAGTCACGTTTTGACCTTGATAATCGTTCACTAATCAACCCTGACTGTTTTTATATGAGTATATGTGTGTGTACATCTTATCCTACTCATCACATTTCTGTAGTTTATTTTTGTGTAACTATAAATATCGACTAATACTTGAATAAATCGAGTTGGCTCACACGCCTTCTCCATTCAACGTCATTTCACTTCGCTCTCTTCTCTTCGCTTTTTCAATCTGCTTCGTTCTTCATTCTTTGTTTCTTCTCTCTGATTGCCTGTTCAAATCAATGAATGCATGAAATATATATATTCAAAATCCATTCTCGTATTTGGCTTATATAATCCCGTTACTCACTAACGCGATTTAAGTCGAAAATAATATACGAGAATATTCAGGATGCATATTTCGACAGCAATCATTCAATAACAATCATTTGTCCACTTTTAGTGGAGTCAGATCCAGGGCCACTAAAGTCTCACCATATATAGGCCTAGGTGTATTGGACTGAGTGTAAACTGAATGCCATTCCATTATTTGAATGCTATCGATTATACCAGTCAGGTGTGTATTTCTGACAGCTTGTGTTTTTATCTTATTTTTTACCGTAATTGGATAACAAAAAGTAGCACATATATTGGAGCAGCCAGTAGAATTATGTTAATTATATAGTTTTGGACAACATTTTACGATATTTTGCATGTAAAAAACAATTGTATTGAATTGTTAACTTTAAAATCTTACGAATATTTTCCATCTTATTACACCAAAAACTTCTAATCATACATAGACTCTTTCATATACATCAATTCATTGTCAATGGACATGTCAACCTATGAGTAAACTACTAGACCATATGAATAACACTAAGTGGTTATGATTGTAAAGACCGAGGTTATAAGAAGGTCATCTAAAATTCAAGCAGCCACGAAACTATTAATCACTCAGAGGATAACCAGTCATATATATATATATAATTGTTCATTTCATTTTAATTAAAAATTATATTCTTTTAATAAACAATTATTTGAATTTGAAAAAAAATACATTATTATTTATCATTAACGAATGAAAATCCGTTATTTTTGATATTAATCATTACTTCAAGAGATCAGTACAGCTTAATGTGTGGTTTTAATTAAGATAAGTAACTACATGAATGAAGAATTGTCGAGATTATTTCACACTTCTCAATAATGTGGTATGTGGTATTTATTGTTTAGTAAAACATTTCATAGATATGAATAATTGTTAAATAAGAAATGAACGCTAAAATAGTTAACCCAATGAACATGCCTATTTGGATGAACAAATGAATACTAGGCATTTTCACTCTATGAAAACTAAATAATTGGATATTGTTAACAATTTTCTATGTTATGACAAGCCTAAATTTGGTTTCTGTTTTTGTTCTTTTTACAACTTGACCAATTTATCATTTGTCAAAAAAAAACAATAGACTTTCTGAAAAGTACTTAGTTTTGTACGATAATAAGAATCTGAGCATGTATTAACAATCTGTTTCATTAACATAGTAACAGGAAAGAAATTTAATCAACAGATAGATTACTGTACTTTCTTGAAATGATTTTATTTAGTAGACCACATTATTTTAGGAACCTCAGAAATAAAATAAGATGATGATTGAAGCGATGAGGGTGTTGTGGATCTAGGATGACCAATAGATTTTCCAGAACTCGTTTTCGTTTCCGTAACAGTGTTCTGTTTAAATGTCGAGATCTCTCGCAACAAATCAGTTTTATGAGCACCGTTACAGCTGATATTGGTCAATGAGTTTACCGAATTAAGTTTACTTTGTTCAATAGTTCTTGAACCTTGAATTGTGTTTACGTTTTTAGTATAAGATGGTTGTATTAATGGAAGCTTTGGTTTAGTTGCTATTGGAACTTTGTCATTATTTAGTTCCGTATTACAATGAACTTTGTTCATGGAGTTATCGAAATCTTTAAAATTTTCCGGTGGAGGAATAGTATTGTTCGTTGGTAAAATACTAGATAATGTCTGAAAATGTAGTTTTTCTGCAGCTGTTTTAAATGACTTTTCATTTGATGAAACAATTTCTGCTTGTTGTTTTAAAGTTCTGGTATTATTCTCTGTATACGTTGTATTATGACAACTTTTATTAAGTATTGATTCAGAATCATGGTCATCCTCTCCAGAAGCCATTTCAATCAGACGACGGCGTTCAGCTACTGCCCTTCTAAGGTTATCTTCAAAAGATGTTTTCTTAACAGTTTGTGATAATGAAAAGCTTTTGTAAGCAGTATGATTATTAATGTCATAGCCATTAGAATTCTGTTGGCAATTAGAGTGCTGAGTCGCCGGTTCAGTAACATTTAATTCAAATTCCTCTGGAGGCGGGGGTGGAGGGAGTAAGAGCTGATCTGACCAAATATCCTGGTTCCGAGCATCTTCTAAATTTTTAGACGGTTTAATACTTTCTGAAAACTTATCATGTGGTGTCTTTTTCAGAATACCTGTTGGCAATTCAGAGTTTATACTGGAAGACGTTTTATTTGGAGTTGTCATAAGTGGCGGTGGAGATGGTATTAAATTTATGCTGCTAGAAGATATAGGAGGTGGAGTTGGAGGAGGTGGATGATCAAAGGATAAAGAATTTTCAGGTTTATTTACAGAATCGAAAGTTTTTTCTGAGAGTGTTGGCCTGGACTAAAAAACATAGGACTCACATTAAATAATACTGAGAAGATAAAATATCTGCTATAAATAGAAGAGATTAAACAAAGTTCTAATCATAAAAAGCTAAAATGAATGATTTAATTTTAATTACAAATAACAGATAACCACAATATAAATGACTACAGTGACAAGGAGATCAATTCAGGCGTAAGACTACCTATTTACTAAAGCACCAACTCAAAGCCTCTAACGATTTTACTTATCGATCCTTTTATTGATGATGAAGTCTGTCAAACAACATCACAACATAAAGTACATGGCTCAAGATGTAAGAAGACTTTAGGATGAATATACATCTAAAATCAGAATGTCAAGAAAATATTTCGACAGTTTTCATTTGATAGAAAATATTTTGGGCAATCTTGCCCTACGAAGCAGTAATTATAGCCTTCAGATATTCACTATTTGTCTTCAGTCTTATCTCAGTACAGGTTTTCATTCAGCTTCAAGGAATTTTAATTGATCAACTGACGTCGCTTTAAAAACCACTAGAAACTAGAGGACACTGAATGCTAGTTTTGTCCTACAACGCAAGGATTAAACTTCAAAATCTGGATTCTCGAAGACAGTTTATTATCTGTACTCCTGAATTTATTGACAAATGTTTTCAAAAATTCTGTTTTTTCATACAGCTTGTTTGCGTCTTATGTTTTGAAAATAAATTTCACACTTCTGAAACTGTTCACACAAAATTTCAGGATTCATTATTGATATTTCTGTAAACCATCAAGAAACAATCACTGGTGGGCAGTTCACTTTTACATAAACAGGTAGTTTGATGAAAATAAATATTTTAGAGTTCACTGAAACTACAGACTAAGAACCCGTAAACGAGTGGCGGTCAATGAGTATTTAAAATAACCACAAATTAGTTCCTAAGTGATATATAGTTTCCATTCGATTCTTAATCGATGTAAGTTCCAATTAAATTTACATTTAAGTACATTATTACTTCAAATTTCTATTAAATTTATTATCCCAGTTGTTTTTAATCACTGATTATTCAACATTTCTGGTCTCTAAAAATTGATGAGATTTCAGCAGATTCTGCAATTTGTATTATATTTTTATTGTTGTCTGATAAGAACACAATCCTCATGTCAGCAAAGCCATTGTGTCCTTACTTTTTAAATATTAGATTACTCAAATGTGTAAAGATATTTCCTTTAATGGAGTTTTACACAAATATTCCACTAACTCTGCTTTTTTTTACATATTTAGAAGTTTGAGTCTGCACACTAAATACACCAGTTCCGACGCATTTAGTAAATGTATGACTAAATCGAATTGTCGCATAAAACGAACATCGATCGGAACCTAACAAAATTTTTAGGATTCTAAAGTTGAAAAACCAGCGAGCAAGATACATTTAGTCGTAGAGCATAAAATTATCAATACTAATAAAACTATCGAATCCTCAATTAATATACTTACCTTTAAGCTAATAGTCAGATTACATTCTGCTTTTTTATATGGTCCATTTTGGAATACACTTTTAGATAAAGTTCCAGTTGTTAGAACTGGTTTACTAGACGGTGGTGCGGGGGCTGGTGTTCTGTATGAAGGTACGTCCATTGAGGATACCGATGGACTAGGATCTAGTCGAAGAGACTTTAATTTTTCTCCACAGATAAAATCATTGGACGAAGATTTATTTGTTGAGTTTTCTAATAGTATTGAGAAATTATTCTGATTTCTATAAAATGAGTCTCTACAAATGGTTTTGTAAGCATTTTCAGTGTTCCTAGGCCAATGATTTTCTACAGATTCACAATGTTTGTTTGAAAACTTATCCTCATAATTGGACTTTTTTGCTTTTGAACTGTAAATGTTGTCTGAAGATTCGTAAAATTTGTTACCTATAGAGGAAATTTTCATTATGAATACTTTATTGATCAAGAATGAGTTTGAAAATAGTTTGAAAATGACAGGAAATAAAGAAATCCTCTGTCATTGGAACATTTTATTAAATTATAACGATGGAAATGGAAGTATAGCGCTGTTTATTCAGGTAATCAAAATTTAACGAAAATAGTGCATCGTCTCATTTATAATATTCACATAATATGCATTAATGAAACAAATGTATATTACTCAAAACCATAAGTCAGACCGTTCGTTCTAAGCGTATATGAGTATTCGTTCATATCGAAGTTGATATAGAGAGAGCCGATCAGAAGTAGCCTAATGAGAAGTTCAACCAATGACAATCAGAAATGACCTAAAAGACAAGTGCATTTCATTGGCAAAGAAATGGATAAATATCCTATGGATTAGAGTGGTATACATATGGATGAGTCTTCGTGGATTTTATTCAATGTCCCAATACACTGTATCTCTCACTCTTGTGTTCTCGCTCACGTAGTTAGTTGGGAAGTTAGCGCGTAGCACACTGTGTATCAGTATCAGATTTTGGACACCACCCGTAACAACAGAAGTCCATAGAGTTTGTGAGTAGAATGAATGATATATTACGCCAGTTTGCTTACAGACTTATAAAAAATGCAGTTGTTTGTAAATGTCTGAATATTTAAAAATGTAAATCCCACCAGAAATCCAAATCAGCAAACAACAAGTGAAAATTAGGTAGATTATTTATTATGGATTTTCCTTCTGTCACTCTCGATTACTTGGTTGTAAGATAATACTCTTAAAATATAAGTTATTATGTATGCATATAAAAAAATTATTTGCATCTTTCAGACTAAAACAATATCAGTATGGCCAAAATAACGGGAAAAATAGTATGAATATTGTCTAAAACTATCACTTACTTTTTGCGGATTGATGTGATAATTTGGGAGTTGAATTAATTTGATCCGAGTCAACAGTTATCACTTTTAGACCTAAAATATCACTGGAACCTCTAATAAGTGAGACAACAGCTTCATGTGACATTGTAGTAACGTTGATATTATTTACCTGAAGGAGAGAAGGATAAAATAGTTATAAATAAATGAACTGGTGTTTTACGAAAAATGTTATTCACATTATGCAAATAAGATTGGCGTTTTTCAGGATACGATATTGAAATGTTTTCGTCGGTGTCAAAAACACTCTTAAAGTACCATGGGAACAACAGCAACACAGACATGGATATTCTCTTCTACTGATAACCTATCAAATAACAATACTTATCCATACCATTGAACGACAGGTAATGGAAGAATAATATATTGTTCAGCAAACCGATGAATTTCCTCTTTTACGGCCAGAAACGTATTACGCGGTCGACACTGTGAATTGTTTAACTGAAACGAAGTAATTAAATTAATAATCACTAATAGTAAAAAATCTGCTCATACATATTCAGTCACTTTACCATTCTCTGAAAAATTCCATTATTGTCCTCAGTAACTGTTTTGATGTGAAATTCGAATAAAACAACTGGGGTCCAACCATCTGGATTATCATGTAGGTGCTGAATTTACAGTGTATTTAGGATGTTGTTAAACGTTTTGCAATAATTTTCTGGATTTCCATTTATTTCCCCAATATTCTGATAATAACACAAGATCGATATAATTTTATACTACTTATATTGAAAACAGTAACTAAACCGTACTGTTAAACCTAAACAAACCAAACGGTTGATAAGCGACATAAAAAGAACCAAAAACTTGTTGATATTTGTAGTCAAAATCAGTATTTTACTCATCTTGAGGCTTCAAGATAAAAAAATTCAAAGACTTTAATATACCTTCCATTTAATTTCCAATTTTATTAGTTATTTAAGTAATGCCAGGAACGGACTACATGTAATTGTTTGCATATTACCGATAAATGCTCCCTAAACAATGTATTTTATGATGACTTTTAAGCAACTACTTTGTTCATGGCTATAACTGCTGGTGTACAGAGATTCTTTAAAAACTGTAAAAGCAAATCATCATAATGACGTAATTTTTGTGAGATCTCTCTAAGTAGGATGAAGTAACGGTTTCTACTCAGCCTTTTAAATGTTCGTTGATGGCATTGAAGCATACTAAAAGTGTCTATTTCTTTACAAATCAGTAACATGTAAGAAAAACATTATAAAAATACTGAAAGTGAATAGTGTTCTGTTTGTTTATAAGTACGTGTGCAACCATCCATCCAAAAGTGATTATCAATCTTTCAAAAAAATTTCACTAGTATTTGCGATAAGAAATAACTTAGTTTACTGTTAATTTTGACGGACGATATTACTTTTCTCACGAAAATTAGTATTGCATATCAAGTACTTCTGTTGAAAAACAAACGCTGTAGATGTAATTATCTAATGAATTTATAGAGCTTTATGAAGCCCGTTAGACTTCTGATACGACCAATTTTCCTAAAGTATGGTTTGAAGACTTTTTGTGAGTGTTTGATATGAAACTCTGAGTAAACTGAAAGTGTTATTTACCTGCCTTCTTTTAAAAAATATTTTTTCGCTGAAATTTCACATATATCCCCTTTACAGTTACTTTTGATTATTTTTCATGGGAGATTGATGTTAATTACAATGTTCCTAGAATCTTAACGTTTTCGAACAAGTGAACTGAAAAATAACATTTCCATGCTAAACTAAAACAACATAAATCCTTGAACGATAAATTTGAGTGTTTAACATTCATCTCACACTGAATAAATTCAATATTAAACAAACGTTCTCTAACCAACTTTCCAAGTTCATGACAGTCGTTTCTTAGAACGTTGTATGAAAAGTATAAATACTTACATTCATACTATTCATTCAAATTTGCTTCATGTTTAATATCACTATAGTCTTAACAGTAATAATGTTCGTATCTAAGAGGTACTATTCAGATTTATGACTGAAATTGCATTTTCAAATGATCTCCATCATAACAACAGCTGGAATACACAGGTTCCAAAATTACATAAACAAAACATGAAAATATAACAGCTGAATTCGCGAATCGAAAACCTACAAGCACCGGTGGACCGTTTCACCCTAGAACGGGATGCGTCAGCAGTTCACATCCACGATCGCGCACGTGGGACTCGTACACGAGACTTTCGAACACGCGCGCAAACGCTTAACCTCTTGACCACTGAGCCAGCAATGTTAAGGTTTAACTTCAGTCGACCTATAGTATTGCGTGGTCTAGAGATTAGGCGTTCGCCCGTGAGACCGAAAACGTGGTTTTTTCTTTAGTAATATCTAAAGGTCACTAGAATCGATTGGTTTTCTGTGAAATACGTTTATTATTCTTTTTTTCTGCTTCAGATATTTGGTTAAAAAATGACTTTAAAATACATTAGTTTGAGTGAAATTAAATGAATAGGTTAATTCACTAAATACTAATTGATACCAGTCTAAGTATGCTTATTCGATAAGTAATTAGTAATGCTTAAAAGCTTAGTATTAGCTCAACCACATATTTGACACTAAAATTTAACTTACCTCCAATATAAAATCACCTGCTTTCAAACCTGCCTTGCTTGCTGCACTATGGGGTTCAACTTTCTCAAGGTATTGTGATGCTGGACACTCAAGACATGGTGTAAAATTTCCAGATATTCCTATACAAAAAGGCCAAAGATTATTACACATTATTCACAGTTTAATCGTTCACAGAGTAATTCTGGTAAATTCAATTTAGATTAATTTTAGTAAAAAAAGAATTAGGATAGAATGGTTTATGAAATTTGAAAGATTTTCTAAAGACATTTGTTCTAATTTGATATGACCATATGTAACTAATATCAACTCAAAGTGAATAATTCTCTCTTTTTGTTTAAGCTTTTGACTTTATTAATAATAAGCAATTCAAAAGTAACCGATGAGTAAGTTCACCATTTCCAGTTTATTTCACCGACGTCAATCAACTTTTCTTCGTATACAGTAACATACATGGTATTGTAATACAATATTTTTGATCACATAGCTGTACAGGTTGAAGACAAATGAGTTCTAGGTTAAAGAATTGATTGCTTTGGCTCGATATCTATGAAAAGTATTTACTTTCTGTTGTGTTGTTTCACTTGCACTAACCTATGATTGAATAAGCTGTTTAAACCCAATCACATATTTTTTTTATTGCATATATGGATTTGCGTTAAAACGCTTACTAAAACAAACCTTAAGTAAAACAATCATTTATGAGTGGTAGCTGTTAAAGACGTTACAGTCTGATATTGATTTTTACACAGTTGACTAATTTGAACTATCTAGTATATTCTTTTTAATTTGACTGTTTTCGTGATTAAAATAAGTACAATAATCCGTGACAAACAACTTGTTTAATTGACCACAAAAACGGAAAATGTATTTCCCATTCAAATATTAAGGTAAAGGGATGATTAATAATTCCACCTTTTTTCTAACAGTGCTTGAATTCCGGTTTACATGAAAGACTGGATTTATCGTTATTTAGTTATATATAAATTTGAAGTTTCCAATATTAGCTTATGTAACATATTCTTTACAATTAGACCATAGTTTAGGACATTTAACAAGATAGTAATACTCAATTGGTATTTTAAAACTTTGAAAATTGTTTCTTTGACAGGAAAGAATGACAGGTATCTCCAAATTAACAGTGAATAAGCATATTTTTATGGAATGTTACTAAAGTAACAAACTTAATGACTTACAAGAGATAACTATTAATCGGATTACTAATAAATTATTGATTGTATACGTTTATGTCTACACAGGAATTTGTTTAAGAGGCTACGCCCACATATGTATGACTCACGAGTACTATCCTTTTTATGGGAAAAAGTAATGGGTAACGCCTCACCTGAACTAGCCAATATACTCTATGTATATGTGATTTTATGAAAAGAATGTTAGCCACGTTCTAATAGTAATCATTATTGTCGTTATCGTCATTAAAAAAATAAGAACGAATAGGTGAAAAATGCGATTCTCATCGAGTTTTAAAATGTTATTCGTTTATTTTCCATTGCAGACTGATGTAGTGAAAGGAGCATAGGAACTAAAGCATCTGATAACGTGAAATAAAATAACTTGACAGTCGACGTTTCGTAGACGAAATTCAATAAAACAAATGAAGTTGAATGTAAGAAGAATGTTGTAAAAATAACAGTGGTCTCAATTTATCCTAAGAAAGAAATTAGTTAAGAATATTAGTATTTACATGTATACATTTCCACATATATACAAATATATTTATTACTCGTTAATGTCATGATTAATACCGAGTCAATATTTTGAGTACCGATGAGTGTTCTAGTCTAAAGAACTAAAATAAAAGTTATTCAGTGAAAAAATATCTAAACTTACCACCAAAATCTCTGATAAACACATTGTCAAACTGGCAGTGTCGTTGACTCATAAATAAATTTAAATCTCAGATGAGTTTAAATAAGCAACAAACATTATCTGCTCCTGTATTAACTTATTCAGACCCACAGAGAACCTAAATGTTAGTTTAGATGACTGTCTTTCGTTCGAGTGTTTTCAGTCAAAAATTAATGTATATGAATGCGAGTAACCAACTCTAGAGTGCATATTCGAATTATATATTTGACTATGAGTAATCATGGTACAACTTTCATTGAGGTATTTTTTCACTCGGAGAAAACAACTGAGTAGTTTATAAATTGTTACAAAAAGTAAAACATTGCAATTTAATTCCTATTCAATGATTTGCCCACCTTTTTTACCACGTACAACAAATCCAAAACCATTCGGACCTCTTTGAAGTGCAATCATTCTAGGCAAGTTGGTGGTATCCAAATCCCTGTCAAAGAATTAATTACACACAAGAACGAAAATGAATGCACATAAAAATTATTTTAATATCATAATAGAAGGCAAAATTATTATAGATCAAACTTAAGAAGTTTAGTTTATCCTAAAATATATGACTAAAAAGACGTTTGAATAAGTGATGAACAAAATTCACTTCCAAATTAGCAAAACAATAGCTCACACTCAAACAGAAATGTCCTTTCTCAATTGAAAATTGTTTACTTTAGCCCGAAAAGGATACCAACTTGAAACGTGTAAATCTTCTAGCAAGTTATAATTCTTTATGTTACGAAATATAAATATTTTTTACAGCATTATCAACGCATAACCATTCAGAACGACTACTGAACATAATTGATGAATCTGAAAATAAGGCATACAGAATAATCTAAATGTTCAAACCTTGTATATCCTTAATAAAATATAATTCTAAGCCCAATCATAGAAACTTTGGGCAGTTATAGGGAAAGAAGATCGTATTTCGATTCATTTGTAAATTATTATTACTATTACTTACAATTTCATGCTAAGTATACAAGTGACATTTCTAAAACACTTTAGTTATTACTTAGTGTCTTTAGAAAACGGTAAATATCTATGTTACTCAATATGATAAATGAATTCAAGTGAAATGGAAGCATCTTTATCTTGTCCATGTATATATAGTATATTTATTCTACCGCATTTATTTACAAATTGTAGATTGGTTATGGAATACAAGTATATTATACATAAACGCCAACTTATATACCTGTACTTATCATAATTAAAATAAAGTGTATATTTGTTAGTAATAGTCATATGTAATTGTCTTGATATGAGATCAGTGTTAAGGCTATGACCACCACATACGATTGTTCAAAAACATCAATTCATGTGTATCAACCTACTTACAATCCAAATTCAACGAAATCTAACAAACAATGTATGTTTATTGCGTAACAGTCTTATACTATAGACTAAACAACTGCCGTATACAACTAATTACAGGATATATTGTTTGGATAAATGAATGAATATAAAGAAAATAGCATATGTAAAATATTATTTGGATTTTGATCATATCATATGAAAAATATACAGTTTATAATCCAGATCAATAATTCGCCATTAGTGAATATTTTGGTACTGAAAATTAACTGAAATGACAAAGTCGTAATCCATTTTTTTTAAAGCAAATTGTTCAATTCAAGAATAAGTTAATGCTTGTTTAATGTATCAAATGATTTAGTTTTCAAAAGACCGTTTTTTTTGCAGTATTCATTGTAATGATTTGATCAAGGCTAAAAGTCGGGCATAATACTCAGCCTTACAAACCGTAACGATTAATCGGTATTTAAAACTCTCCTAGTTAAACTGAATTAAGCCAAAAAAAACATGGATTTACTTCGTCTGAGAAATGATAGGAAAAATTTACATAAAACAACTTATAAAACTATGGTTCCAATAAGTCATTTATAACAGTATTTCTAAGCACATAATTATTTATTACTACATTAGAATAGCCGAATGAGAAGTTTGTAATTCTTGTCAGGATCTGTTGGTTGCTGAAAATCCGCTAAATAATAATATATGTAGTAATAGTTTCAAGACACTTTTCCTGTATTCGACTCTACATGAATTCGAGTTTCGTGATATTAGATTTAACAAGATCACGGATGATGCCAAGACCTTAATGTCTGGTAGTGATCACGACATCTTTAACCGATTGGCTTGGAAATTATTAGTTATTTTGGTAAATTCTGATTAATATTTTCTACAAAGTGGTCCGTGTCCATTGCCAGAAATAAGACTTTCAATCAATATCTCATACTTCTCGAATTATCGAAAGATCGTTTTAATCATTTGCAATAATTACTCTAAATTAACTCTTTTTCTTTAACCGTTTACGGTTTCTGAACAATAATGAATCCACGTTTGTATAAAGCATATTCACTTAAATTGCATGGTAAAGCTAGAATAAGTGAAACGGGAACAATACTTAATAGTAAGGCATATTGATTATAAATGGGCGAGACTCTAATTTAGGGACGAGCCAATCAGAAGCGTTTAAGCAATTTCAATTATTAGTCAATCAGAAGACAGCATAAAGTAAAAATATATTAAAAGAAAGTAATAAATTACGGTGGATATTCTTCTTTGACATGATTTAAAAACTCGTATGTTAGCATCCTAACCCTAACCTTAACCCTCACCTAACTCTAACCCTAAACCTAAACCCTCACCTAACCCTAACCCTAAACCTTAACCCTCAACTAACCCTAAACCTTAACCTTAACCTTAAACCCTCACCTAACCCTAACCTTAACCCTCAACTAACCCTAACCCTAACGAGTTTCTATTCCATATGCATTGTGAATTCAGAACCTCTGAACCTCAACCAAACCTTAACAAGTTTTTAAATCATGTAAAAGAAGAATATCCACTGTAATTCATTACTTTCATATAATATATTTTCACTTTATACTAACTTTCTTCTGACTGGCTAATAATTGTCAAGGTCACTTAAGATTCGTTCAAAGGTCGTCCTTAAATTAGAGTCTCGCCTAAAAATGCTCTGATTTACTACAGCTGCAACGGTGGACACTTTTTAATTGTGCAGCAATTTGAAGATGACTTATGGAATAACAATGCGTGCTAAACTACTTTAGCTGACCAAATGTTTTATATGCATGAAAGTTGCACTGGCTTAAGCGAACAAATAAAATCATTTAATTGGTGCGTATAAATGCATTTTCACAATTACTCAGTGTGACATCTTTGAGAAATTATATTTTGACTTGTTTGCTTTGAAAGATGATATTATATACATACTACCTAGACTTGTCCATTGTTTTCTACTAGTGATACTTAGAGGTTAGACTGAATAGTGTTAAAAAAAACATATTTGTTTCACTGATAGAGAAGATGAATTCGCTTTGTAATGCGTAAACAACGAACAAGCTCATATTGACATTTTAAGTGAATAATCTTTCTGTAGGAATCAGTTTGAATTCATATAAGAAGCTATGGACTTGATATCAGTCACTGTTGAATTTCGCATCACTGAGTGTAGCAAAATTGATGAAATATTTATTGCTGTGTACTGTGAGTTTTTCTGAACATTGACAGATGGATTTTGTCGTTGTTTAAGTTTTCCGAAGTTGGTAATGTTTTGATGAATCCTAAAACTTATAAATTGAACTCTAGCAAATACTTTTCCTGATCTTAACTTTTAGATAGACGAGAGAGTTGATCAAATAAAACATTTTTACATAAATTAGTCTACGAAAGATATTGTAGATTCATAAGCCAGAGACTATCAGCAAATGCAGATTATGGTAGGGAAAAAACCTACTTCCAGATCAGGAGGAAATCAGGAAATGACGCTGGAGTTGAATAGGATACCCACTGCGGAAGTTATCAGACAAAGCAAACCCTGACTTGGAGTCCTCGACGCGAAATGAAAAGAGCAAAATCAACGAACACATCATATGGAAGTGAAGACAGACATAAAAAGGATGGGTCGTACTTGGCAACAGCTAGAAAGGAAAGCCCAGGGCAGAGTATGTTGGAGATACTTTGTAGGCGGCCTAATTAAGTCGTAACTTATTAGAGCTTCAAGTGCATGAGAAATTTAGAAAAAACTAATGATATTCATTTATGAGTAATAAAAAGTACAAACAAGTCATGGATAAAATACATCACATTTACTTTTTGATTATGGTATATACATTATGAATTGAACGTAATCATTCATAGAAAAACTAAATATATAGTCTATTAAACCGCATCAAAATAATTGTGATGACTCATTTTATGTTACATAGATATGAAAACCAGGTTTAATCTTGTTTAAAACTCAGCAAAATAAATAATAATTTTAAATAGGTACACTGTTCTAACACAGTAGTTTCCGTAAAGCATATATTTATGTAGACCGTTTCATTTTCAGTTAAACTAATTGAAATAACCCACTCATATGGAGAGATGTTTTTAAGCACTTTACCATTTAAGCTAATTTTCTCAGGTAACAATTAACACATTGCTGTTACATAAATTTATTATTTTCTGATTTTATGTATTAAATAGATGGTATTAGCTAATAAATACTAACATCATTCAAATTTCACCACTACTTAAAGAGATCATGACAGAATATTCGTTACTAGATCAATTTCAAATGACATTTGTGAACTTGAGTATTGAGAAAAAAATTTAACCTTGTTACACTTCTTACATTGTTAACAGAGAATGTAAGCAAAGAATAGATCAGATGAAACCACTGCTTGGAATATTAGGATGATTGAAGACTCAATGTATAAATAAATTCCTTGAATTATTCAACTATTCACTAATCATTAATATTTATATTAAAATGAGTAGGATAGGTAAGTGAATAAAGTATACTGTAAACCACAAAAGTTTATTTTAAAACATATGCTTACGCAATACTATCACGATTTGCCAATAACAACTGCAAGATTGCTGATCCATTCCTGACACTATTCGTGGATGGAGCTGCAAAGAAATGTTTCAGAAATTAATTAGAATATAAATGTCATACAACCTTCCTTATTTATAAAATAGGATAAAGAAAAAAACAACAAAAATGTAAATGAAACACTGATTCATAAATAGTAATGTTTTCTCACTAAATTGGCAACAAAACACGAAAGTTTGATGGTAATATTACTACCTGTATTTATTCCGTTTAAAATGAATTGAACCAGGCAGGTGTAAATATATTTCGATCAATATTGAAACCTGGAAGATCCGGATGGCCGCTTTGTTTTAATATAAGACTACTCAGAAGATCGCATACACGATCCCACATACGGGACTTCATCTATCTATAAGCATATATCATTTCAAAGTCAGACCATTGATTTTTTTTAGAACAGTATTATTTATTTATTACTTTCGACGCTGAATATTATATCATGAATGAATAAAAGTACTAATCTTATTAAATAAACATTAAATCGACCTTAGAAAAAGCAAAATGTTCAAATAACTAATTAGAATAATGTCTAAACCTGATGTGACTAATCAATTGCGTGATATACATTATTTGACTAATTAAAAGATAAGTTCGGACGTTTCTATTGTTCAGTCATGTATCTAGTGCTTTTTTTCAAATTGATTTTATTAATAACCTTTGTAACAATAAATACACATAAATAAATCCGTTCATTCCAAAAAGTTGATATAAGTAATGAATATATTCTGTGAGAAATAAGAAGCATGATAGTAATTAAGATTATAACATCTAAATAATGAAATTATAGAAGTCTAATACTTTTTTGTATTATAGAAGAATCTATATTTATATCTATATATATAAGGATAAGTTTTGACAGTTGTTGCATCAGATATGCAGTTAAGTTTAATGATTAGATGAAAAACTCGGAATCATGAATAATATTTTAATTTACAATTTTACACTCAATACATTTCTAAACATTCAATTAGAAGTTTTAGTATAGTTGAATTTCAGCTAACACTGAGATCCAGATCTCCTACATAGTCCTATTTTGAACTCTATGTATGGATGTACCTATGTTTCAGTATTGATGTTCATAGTGAAACTCAAAACCAATCCATTACACCTCAAACACCAATCCATTATTCACTATTCTACCCGTTGAAGAATGTAATGGTATTATTGATAATAGATAATAGATCAGGGTAGGATTGCATCTAGCTGAAGATTCTCAAATGGACTAATGCCCGTGTCTTAGATTCCGCTGCTAGACACATTTTAACTATACTAAATCCTGTAACTAAAGCCAATATCAAAGTAACCAGTTCAAAATTCAATCTTAAACATCAACAACGTAAAAACCCAAAACATCACAATTATTTTATTACAGTTTGTTAAAGTCGTTCAGATTGGTCTCATGTTGAAACAATTAATAACTATAATGCGTTTCAGCTCATGAAACAAGATATAAGGTATTCCACATCGGTCACTACGCGAAGTATGCTTGGTAGCGAAGTTAAAATGATGATATTTTAGCTCTATATCAGATATGCAATATATTGCGTATATTCTGTCGTCAGTTAAGATTTAATTTATGGAAAAATATAATACAACGGTACGATATTACCATGAAATCAGTTGATCAACAATGTGTGCATAGTTTAATCACTTATAAGAAACTTTCATTGACAATTTAAATAATGAAAAGAAACCAGATTATTAAAATTGAATAAATTATGAAGTATTTTGTTGTTTAGTAGTTGAATTCATGAGTCAATTGAAGGTAGATTACCATGGAAAACCTGGAAGCACTGGACGGACAGGTTTTCCATGATGGTCTATCTTCAATTGACTGATGAATTCAACTACTAAATTACTATAATATCCATAAAACCTCTCTCTGATTGTTTTGTTGTTGTTGAATAAAGTGAACACACTGATCTATGAAACATTTGAAAATTTGGCAGTCGTATAAATTTCATTTTATTCATTCTATTTAGTAATGACTAAATCCAGCTTTAAAGTTACTAAGACTAATAATTTGATATATTTTATGATATTGCTTAACTTTTAACGTTATTTACCTCTAAGAGGTTTTCAATAATGACTCATGTAATAACAATTTCTGACTACAATTAATAACTATATCAGTGACCAATAATGTTTCTTTACATATTTCTCATGTACCTATAAACGGCATTGTTACTTCCGTTTAGGATTTCTACAGACACGTTTTATTCAACAACTATTTCAGTATTATTTTCCTAGAACCGACGAATATTATCATAATTGATTATCTTTATAATATTCACAATCCAAATTTTCATGTATATAAAGAAGGGTTAACTTAAGATGTATGATAATGAGTTTAATTAAATATCAGTCTTTAACCCCATAAGTGTTTAGTTTCTAATTAGTAATTTTAACACATTAATGATTAGAAATCTGTCAAAAGACTATTCTAATATATTACAACAGCTTTTCTTTAAAAAACATTCAAAACATACCAGGCATTTCACTTAACTGTAATGGTATATTATCGAATCGTACTTTTGCATATGGCTTTCTTCTCGAACTCCGAGTAGTTTTCGCCATTTATAAAATGATTCTTCTAGAACTGCAGAAATTTTAAATAAAATATCTTTTTTTCCTGGTTAAATAAAATAAATTTTCACGTTTGTCTTGGAATGTAAACTCTTGCCTGACTACATTATATAGTTAAGTGAAATTTTACAACTTAATACGCATTGGTTTACATTTATAATTTAACAATGTCATTTTAAACAACCAGTTTAATTAGAGCATAAAGAAAGGAATGCATTCACCTAATTATTTATATACAAGCTCATAAGCTAAAGAGTATTGTGTGTACCGTGTTAGTTATTGAAATTATATCTCTATCAAAAAAGAAAATATCTAGACGTACTTTTGCAATTGATTGATCACTGGGTGGTGATCAGTGTCATGTATGTCAGGTCCTTCTTAGTGCAGATCGAATACTACCGATCAAGTTGCAATGTGGTCACCAGTCTAGGTGACCCGACATTCCAGGCACTATGTTGAAACAAAATGATGGTTGGAGGTAGTAAACAGGAAACCCTGGTAACGTCTCCGACTGTGAAGCTGGGTGACACGAGATCGAATCCGTCAGGGAGCATAAGTTCCCTCAAAATTACAGGTACACTTTGCTGACGAGTGCCAAGTAGCACGAAACCTAGGTCCAGGGTTTCCAGTTGACTACTTTCAACCACCATCTTATATCCAGACGTACTATTGTACAGCGTTCTAGATAACAATAAATATCATACCTCATAAAATTCTATATTAGTTATGCTTAAGTAAAGTGCACATAAAATAGTGAGCTGTTTAAAAATCAAATTATTCTAACAAATGATTAATGCCACCTTACTACCCACACTTTAGAGAGTGTTCCTACATTGAACGATCACTATACAGCAACTGACGCTATATGTATCTGGTCCATAATTCCGATCAAAATTTATCTAATGGTGCACTGACGTTCTGTACACCATGTTTTGACAAGTAGTTGAGGATAAGCAACTTCTCAATTTAAAATTTTGGCATAAATCTCTTAAAAACCATCGCTTCCTAAGGATTAGGGTACCTTTTCTTCATGTGTTCCAACTGGTTAAAAATCTAGGTTTGGAGTTTCCTGCCAACTACTTCTAACCACATACCTGATACTACATCTGTTTGATATGTGCTAATAGATTAAATACTATTTAAGTAATTACTTCAGTATTTTCTTACAAAAATTTACAATTAGCCGTTCACTACGATTTAGGATCTTCAACTATCGATTACAACTTATGAATAATTATCTCACATTAATTTAATTCTTTTCTAATTCATCCCTTGATTTTATTTTTAGAGGATAATAAACGAAATAAGTTCTCGAATTTCATCATAATCTACATTAACCCATTTGAAGCCTTTATTTTACGCTATCTTTCACCAAAAACTAGTTCAGTAGGAAACAAATGATTTTATATTTCCTATTTTATTCAAGGTATGTAATGTTTGTTTTTGTAAACACCAAATTTCGGATAAGCTTGAAAATAATCAGATTAAGTTACTTCATTACTGATTAGATATTGTGGTACGTAGAGAAGATGAACAGAAAATGAGTGGTAAGTTGACTCATTTTTCAAATACAGGTTTGCGTCATTTGCTCTGGACTACAATACTTATAAAAGTGATGGTAATACTATCTGGCACTCTAAACCATAACTGGGAAGTCATCATACAGACCAGAGACCTTATTAGACGTTTCACACTTAAATAACACTTGATTACACGACTAAATTCATGTATGCTTTAAAGAGCACAACGTCCCATTGATACTAAATATTTTTGCAGCAATCAGCAAAAGATTTGAATATAATTTCCTGAAACGTATTGACTATATATTCGAATGCATTTTATGTAATGTAACAGTGGTTGGTTGCGATCGGTTAGATCCTTTAAACTCAAGTTTCTTTCAGGTTGGCAATCCTCAACAGAGCTCACCTACAAACATTAGAACTTGTGTCACCTAATATCATAAACAGAAACATTACCACTGTAGTATTCAGGCTTTTCAGTGAATAAAAAATTAATATTGACAAAAAGTCATGTTGTAGTCCACACTTTAGTGACTACGAATGCAGACTATAGGCCAGTTGCTTGTTATTGTGCATAGACACTTTTATTGACGGAATTCCAAATGCAACAACAAAACATTATTACCAAAAACAACTAGATATGAAGTTATTAATAACCTTAAACCTATAGAATGCTTATTCAGTTATTTCATACCTTGTTTAACAACCCATCCGCTATTTTCAACAGATTATAATGCAATACCTTATAGTAAAAATTGGTAGCTTGAAAGAGAAATCATTACTAAATAAATTAATAATATCTGGTTGGAGTGGCCACTGTATTTAATTTACCTAAAATTAACTTTATCATATTAAACATCAAAAGATGACCATACTTTCAAGATAACTTATCAAGTGATCACAAATATTAAGTGTTGGGAACATAAAATTGAAGCATACTTCAAACTGTCCAGGGTGCCATTGAAAACATGATCTGATATCGAGGTGAAAATGTAACCTGATAGACCCTGGATTTTGTAGAGTGAAAAATAGTGTATTACTAAATGAGATTTATTATGAGTGTTCATGATGATAAAAGTACCAGCTTGTTTTTTTGTAATTCTGTCAAAAGTACTTATTTATTAACATCAAATTCTACGATTTACTTAGAAGTTCCTTATTTTTCAAATAGTGAAATTTATCAGAACGTCAAGTTTATGTAAATGACTGAAATATCTTGATAAATGCAATGAACAAAATTATTTAAGGTTATTTAATAATGAAATGGGTTGTGTGTTTTACACTAGTTCAGTAGCTATAGTACTTGGTATAAAACCGGTAGATAACATACTCGAACAACTCTACCCCGTCGTTAATTTTGGTAGCCAGTTAGTTTTACCAGCCGATACACATACAGTATGACTCAAATACAAACATACACTTGTGTTCGACAAACGAGTCAAATAAATAATTAGTGATATTATTTTATTTATTTACGTAAAATGTTAGTATAACTTAAATGATGATTACTAGTATAGGGGTTGTGGTAATTATTAAGTTTTTTTTATTGAGATCATGATCATGATCTCCACAACCCCTATACTAGTAATCAACATGTGCTCACTAGTGACTAGCTTCGTGAGGGAATTCTCGGAGTTCTAGTGAGAAGCCGTGATCAGTGGAGCTAATCCATGTTGGGTAGAGACAGGTATCTACCTCAGTACAATGGAAGTTGGTCGCACAATTTCGTGGATTGGTTGATGTTAGACTCTATCACCATTGGATGCCGGCTCAGTAGTCCAGTTGGTTAAGCGTCCGCGCGCGAGACCGAAGGCCCTGGGTTTGAATCCCGCGGGCGGAATCGTGGATGCGCACTGCTGAGGGGTCCCACAATAGGACGAAACGGCCGTTCAGTGCTTCCAGGTTTCCAAAGGTGGTGGTTCATGATCTCAATCAAAAAAACTTAAATGATGATTGTTAGTCGTATTAGAATTGTTGACGATAATAGTCTACTGTATAAACAGGTGGAACTATTTACGTATGCTTTGATATAAAATATAATTTGTTTTGTTTACTTCAGTGGAGAGAACAAAGGGGCTTAAAAGACCTGATAAATAGTTAGTCATTAATTTTATCAATTCCCTAATAAAACATCAGTTGCATTTAACAAACTTGATAGTTTAACAATAATTGGTTAACTAATCTTATAAAGTTGTATGACAGAAGTGAGCGAGAATAATAGATTGTCATTTCTATTTTTATTCTTTCCAAATCACTTATATGTTTATGAAGTATTTTGTCAGTAATTATAGTGAAAGCTTGTTATTTGCTCAGTACCACGGCAGTGAACTCAGATAATTCGTCATGATTCACAGAAACGCTTGAAACAAGCAACGTAGCAAGAATAATTGATTTTAAAAGTGCTGCACTGAATGTCACGTGTACCCCGTGATGAAATATGAAGGCCAAAGATACGAAATTCATTGAAAGGATATTTTATGAATGGATTTATCACCGAGTTATATATATATAAAGCGTTAATTTCGTGAAAAATTATGAACAATGACGTCATAGAATAGTCTTAATTCTAGGTTATATATTGCAGCTGATATCAATTGAGGGTTGCGTAACTTCTACTTAATATGTGCGAAAAAAGGGCGTGCAAAATTATTTTGTTGACATAGGTTTATAATGTGAACAGAGTAAGATGATGAATGTATTTTCGTCATAATAAACAAATTTATTAATGGGATTAAATGAAGTGATGTTATGATATACGAGAAGTAATTAAATAAAGAGGAACATTTTCAAATGCAAAATCAATCAAACAAAATTAAGGCAATAGTATTGATAATGCTTAAGGGCTACAATAAAGATGTGGATAAGATATCTTTCTTTTATACGCAAAAGTCAGGTTTTATCTCATAGATGGTAAGAGCTTTTGATTATTCAAATAGCTGAAAACGAAGAAACTTTGATAGATTTGCACGAACTATATTAATAACCTTAAAATCAGCATGTGTGTACGTTGATAGGTTAGCGTAGATTAAATGTTTAAGAAAACTAACCGATTCTTTCTCATCCCCTTTGAACCATATCCATATTAAAAACAAGCACTGGCTACGGCCTATATATCTTGCTTCATAATAGTTGGTGAATTGGAAGATGCAAATAGAAGCGATCAGACGAGGAGGCCTGATAATAAATTACTTGTAAAGAGATTTCTTCGCTGAATTTCGTGTTTTTTTATGTTTAAACAGAAATCTTAAGTATGATTAGACAAAGCGATGCCTAATGAAGAAACAGTCGAAATATTACGGTAGATGTGCTGCTTTTGTTAATAAACGTCGTTAGTAATAATTCAGGATTTAATTTAAGAATTTATGATAATACAAAATCAACTATTAAGTTGTGCTTTATGTTGGTCGTATTTAATGTTATTGACAACGGATTAACCTGATAAATAAAACTTAAACTTTTTCATTATTTTAAAATGTTCGAAACAGATAAGGTTCAGTTGCCAACATATAAATTAGGCTCTGCAATTCAAAAAAAATGAGACGAAGGTTTTTTAGCTATTTTGTTTTCTTAAAGTGTGAGTATATTTGTTATTATTCATTTCAGTGTCATGTATTTCTAGAAATCGTCACGTTCTGATTTCATTGTGTAGTAACTTGAATATTACAATACTGCCCGGGTTTCTAGATCGAAACACGTGTTTTTCTTAGGGGACCACACTCGAAGCCTTTGACCTAAAGGTCTGATCCACAAGACGGTGGAGCAACGTCAGGAGATGTAGTCCCATGATAGCCGGTAGCCAATAATTGGTTCATACGCCACTTGTTCCTTCAGGATATTGGAGCCCATCTGGAATCGGGGTTTTCTAACCCCCCTTAAGCGGACCACCAACCTAGTTAAAGCGCCGGACATTCACTTTTCGTTTTCTCAATTTCGTAAACAACACCCCCACCGCGAGAAGGCTGTGACAAAAACTAGTTCATTAAAATACATCAGTTATTTCATAAGAGTATTCATTTCTTTAAACTCTTGTTCATTATTTAGAATTTATTAGTAAGTAATACTATTCTATGAATAATAATCAATGTCATAATTTGTACAAAATGATAAATGACAATAAACTTTGTTTAACAACTTCATTTTTCATTTTTTTCTTTTAAAAAACGTATTAAACTTAATGTAAAAGTAAACGATATTACTTTTAAAATCAAATGACCTGAATCTATGTTAACAGACATAGGTGAATGAGTATAGAAACACAGACTCATTTACTAATACTCTACTAAGTAAACACAAACTAAATTGATATGATGATTTCTTGTAATGACTAAGAAGTATGATCAATAATCAAATAGATTCATGTAACGACTTAAACAACGTTCAATAGTCATTAAATAATACACATGCTCAAAATTTATGCATGAATAAGATAATTCCGTTGTATTCTATTGAAAATTACGAGTTTGGTTTATTGCTTCATGTTCCAAAAATAAAACAGGTTTAAACAGGCATTAACATTAAAGTAAGATGAAAGTTACTCATATCAGGAAAAGAAGATATTATTAGGCCGAATTCGGATGATAGGTATATATGTATTTATATTACATATGGATATTTTTTTCACTGTGTTTTGTCATTCTGAACAAGGTAATAATACACAGTAAACAAGAAAACTAAAAAGTTGTAATAAAATGACTCTTAACTAATAATGGACTCAATAAAGGAACGTTTTTTTAAAAATTTATCACAGATTAATTCAGATTGATTTCGTAATGTGAATAAGTTAAATCTTGTTTCATCGTATTTTTTACCATTTTGAAAAGTAGTGTATACTAATCGATCATTCATTTTATGTACTGCAGTGACTCGTAAGTTAATGGGTAATTTCCAGGGGATTGAATATTATTTGAGAAAAGTTTAAGAATATTCAAAGTGATTAAAAAAAACAGCGAATCATTTCATTTATTATTTTCTTGAATTGAAACTCTTCACTTTACAATGATCAAATACACATTACCTATTGCAATTGATAATCTGTTGAAGATAAAACTAAATCTTGTTTGCTCTGTGTATAATTGTCAGTATGTCTTTATACAGAAAAATAAAGAAGGAATCAATTTTTTAAAAATGTTTTTGGCTTAATGGTCATCAAATCACTGAGACGTATATCGGTAGAGCAAAAAGTGAGGTTCTTATTCATGTCGAGTAAATCTCACTGAAATTGACATTAAAAGTACAACGCATCGTTTAACATTATATACGCCCGTCACTAGCTCGATAAAGGACATGAAGCTGAACTCACAAGATCCTTAAAATTAGTCAGTAAATAGGAAAAAATAAATCTACTGCTTTTCAAAGAAACTATCACTAACAAATTATTGGAACACATTTTATGTGTTCACAAAAGGAATGCCGTTAACTTATCTCTGCTCTACCAACACAAGTTTCAGTACTTAGTTGTGTATTGGCTCTTGTTTGGACGTAATTGATATTACATTTGATGTAGTTTAACTTATGTCATTAAAATTCCACTGCCCACCTCCTCTCTAAAATCATTCAAACATACATTCTAAAAGTAAACAATTTTATGCTAAGTGTCCTGATATACCCTTGTTTTATCTTCAGTTTCGGATCAGTACTTTGTTGTCAATGTGATAAAATGTTTTAAATTTTCTAAATTGAGAACTCATATTATTTATTAAGTTATGAACAACTAAACCGAATTCATGAACTAACTGGATTTATATTATTTTTGTAATATTACATTTTTTGCATTATAGAGATTAGTAGAGGGGAAAATTAAGTGGCTTACAATGAAGTAGATTTTTCACTTCGATAGAAGTCTGTAGGTTGTTTCCTAATGGATATCCAAGTATGAAGAGAGTAAATCGAAGCTAAAGCAGACTACTTACATTAAAGATATCATCATGTAACTACTTAAACTAACACATGACGGCAATTTAAGTTGTGACAATGAAAAATAAGACTGGATCTGTGTACCTTGGTCTGTGAAAAAACAACTAATTGTTCGAATGTATTAATAAACTGGATAACTAAATAAAATCACTATGAAGATAAAAATATATAGGTTATATCCATTAAGTAACTGTAAGTTCACCGAACTTTACTGATGACTTCTTCCGAATTACATGAGTATCGTCTTTGATGACATCCAGACAGAATATCTTGGAGTCATATATTTTATTTAGACATCATTATTCAATAATACAACATATTAATGAAACAAAAATAGCTATTTGTGCAACTAAAAGAACTTGGATTTCTCACAATTTAATGTGAAATTTTAGTCTAAAACAAAAGTATGTTACATTGAAGAGTGGATTCTTTTTCTTTGGTATTTTTTATTTTAAACTGAAATTAACTGAACCATTACGCGTTGATACAATAGGTCTACAACGTTCAAATACATTATATTTAAACATTTTCTCATTTTAATTATGACAGAGAAAATTAGTAGCTATTTAATGCAATAGATATTTGTTCCATAATAAATAAAACAAATTTCGAAAGCTGGAAAACCTATAAAATTGCTTTGATTAGGTAGCTTTTAATTTATCCTAATAACCTGTTGACTAATCATTATTATTGGAATCGAATTGTCTACTTTTAAATAACCCGAAATAATTTTATGATAAAAGATTTTATTTTTCGAATTCGAAGAACATTTATGAACGAGCTATTTTACAGAAAACCAGACATTTTGTATATTGGCGTGGTCCAGTGCTTCCAGGTTTTCCATGGTGGTCTAGCTTCAATTGACTCATGATATCAACAGTTGAAAACCTACAAGTGTTGTTAATATTATCTGAGAGTGTGTCATCTATAACAATAAATTCTTGGGATAAGAATTTAATTGATGGTTTAATACATTTAACTGTACAAATTACTATCAAATAAGTTAGTACTGTTCTTTGACCGATCGTCACTCTTTTAAGTCTCATGTATTAAGTAATATATAGGATTGTGACTAAATTATCGAATGTTTTTCTATATTTGTAGTTTGACGTGTGGCATTTAGAAACATTTTAAAAATATCACATGCAACCGATAATAAATGCATAAATCAAATAATTATTGGCTTACTCCGCATAGACGAACTAACGCTAAAGATAGATGCTGTTTCTGAGCCACTTTCATTTGTTTGAGATATCCACGCTGGATCTAAACTTGGACGATATGTACTGTGTCGGTCCTGTAAATTAGTTGTTTTGAAGGATTCACTTGATGTACGAGGTGCTGCTGGTGTTGATGAACGTCCTGTACGACGACTTTGGGATGGTCTCATGGTAGCTGAATAGTTAGGATAAACTATGTCATTAGGATCATGGCACTTCTGATTGATACCATTCGATAGTTTGTTAAGATTATATGCAGATCTAGATTGGTTTAAATGATTATTCTGATCATCAGACGTTGCCATGTAATCTATAAAGGAATTTAACAATTTATAGGATGTCTTGATAAGTAGGTTTTCTTTAAAAATCAAATAGTCCTTTGATTTGAAACGAAAAGAAATGTCCTCAGTGTATTGTACTTACATAAATATTGAGGTAGACCTGAATCACTCTGAAAAATGCAGAAAGGTCAACTTTGTCATTGAATGTCGATTAATAATTAGTTTGTTTACAGCTTTTATTTTCTCGTTTTTCGTGTTGTGACTGTTTTTTTATGAGATTTAGCTGGATCCTACTCACTTAATCATTCAAATGATAAATACAGATAAATGCATTTAATAGCTAACTGATTGTTTAAATAAAGTTAGCTGAAATGAGATTTGTCCATTTCTACTGCCTTAATTTATGTCAACACTATAGAACAAGTAAAATGATGATCCAAATCACTCACTTCGAAAAATGTATAATGTTAATAAAACAAAATAGGTTGAAGACAACACAGGAGCCTTACTAATATTTCATCTTTAAAAATTGTCAAGTTGCACACTTTTATAACTAATTCCTTGTTTTGACTTATATAATAAGAATATTCTATACATTTTCTTTTCAAGAATGCTTGCTGAATAGTAAGATTTCGAAAATTATTTTTCTTTTATATCCATAAATTAACATTCATGCAAGAGATGATTTATTTTTACAATTTTTGTCTCCATTGTATTAGAATAAACGTAGATTACTATTTTTGTAGTCACTTTCTTCGTCTGTATTTTATTATAAACTTATGGAATATTACAACTAAACACTTGATCAAGTCATGTATTTTGGTTAATTACATATTTTAACTCAACTAACATTTCGACGAATGAATTTGAGGATGATATTCCCAATTAGCTTAATTGATATGAGATAATTAATTCAATAGAATTATTCATGAGATGAAATCTACTTATGAACATGAGCGAGGAATATAATCTGTAGTGACAGATATTAATTTGCATATGTTATAAGAAAATTGCTTAAGATAAAAATAGATGGAAAGATAAGTAAATTAAGCATGTCGCCTAAAGAGTAATATAAATAAGCTTTCTCATTCTGTCTTCATATCGCGAGACTAGGACCAAGCTATATAGAATGAAACAAATATTTAATAGTAATTTAGAATTTTCATTTACTAATAAGAACTATTTCATCATCATAATCGAAACAAGTATTTATGTTATACATAAAAACTTTCATCTAAATTTGGACAAACAGTTTCACAGTAGTTAGCTTAGTTGATTTAGTATTCAAATAAAACCGGGACTTAGTTTGTTGTCTACTTTAAGTTTGATAGTTTTCATTTCGAAGATTCAGATTAATTTGATCTTCGTTAACATTTTTATTTCTGACTTATGTAAGCTACAAATAAAGTAGGATGATGTAATATAATTCTGATTGCAACCAGAATACGATTAAAAACGTGATTTATCAAGTTGAGAGACACCATTATGTCACATAGTGGAGAACGTTACACAGCTGAATGGGTGAAACGGAGTTATTTATATATTAAATGAGGTGGTGAATATTATAGGAAGTAAGAGCGAGTAGCGTACGGTATATCTAAAGTCGAATATTTGGTAACAAGATTTAAATGTCAATTTTTAAAAAGATCCCAATGACATTCACAATTACACAAAGTAGATGGGCGAAAACCACTCAGCGAAACTATGGAGAATTAAGTGATGAGTAAGCATGTCAGATCCGTAATAAATGGATTTGGCATAAGATAAAAAGGATTACGGAAATGAAATAGCTTGATGATTTTATATGCGAATTTGTAAATATGAATAAATTGAATGGTGTGACATCTCTTCTAAACGTTTACTTGTCTTGAGATACAACCTACTTAAGAAGACAAATGCATAACCCCTTCAACACGACGAATAGCAGATAAGGAATATTGATGATAAATACAACAGTAAATCAATTTGAAAGGAAAGACTTTCTAAAGACTGTTCATCTCCTTGATTTCAAAAAATAACAATCTTACTTTTATTATCATTAAAATCTATGGAATCAGATATAGAATTTAATTGATAACCACTTATGCTGGTATTCATCCATGTATTATTTCTTATCATGTGGTTCCCTTTAAGTGTATTACAATGATCTTTTTCAAATTCAGGTAATCCATCTACTTCAGTTATTCCATTTTGCTTTGAGAAGTCATTCAGTCGCCCCATACTAGAACACCTTTGCTGTGATCGTATACGTGAAAATGATCTTCGGCGAAGATTACGTTTTAGATAATTACGAATTGGAACTAAAAATGCAAAGGGATGAAAGGAATATTTTGTAATATAACGTAAATAAAGATATAGTCATTCTACGAAACATGAAATTTCTCTAGTAATCTGTACGAGATTCTATCAAAATAACTAAGCAAATTTAAAGTTAGTAGTAAACCTTCAGTCTACATTTAATTTGTAGAGGAAAGTTCTTTTTACTGCAGACTCAGTCAGCTACAACGTTGGATCAGGCACATATATGCATCGGTTCAAGTTGCCATACTTCATTAGCACAAAAAGATGAACACCGAATTGATACTACAATGTTAGTAATATATAAAAGAAAGAATGCATACAAGGATATAATACAGGAAGAAAAAGTTAGTTCGTAGATATAAAAATATAAAGCAGTTTTATTCTGGCGGTTTAAGGGGAGACAAAGAGTGTATACACCTACTCCATAGTGATCGATTCTGAGCCATGTCATCCAGAATCTCCAACCATCGGTTATGATAGTCGCGCGGACCCCAACCAAGTAGTCTACCAGCATGACTCAGATCAGAAGTTAGTGACTTCAAGGACTGATGCCACGTTTTGATTTGACCGCCCTTAACTTTCTTTTAACCGTCTCTAACACTAGTCAGCTTTGCGCGTCGTGGTAATCGGTGTTCAGGCTTGCATAACACTTTGCCCAACCATCTCAGTCTATAAAGATTCACAACCTCATCAACTGATTTAACATCATTCTCTAATACCCTGCGTCTAACCTCACTATTCGACTTCTTCACTCTCTATCCTTAGTTTAGATGTTGATGCAGTTCAGCTCTGAAGTAACAATTCGCATTTAGAATGGGAGAAGCGTATCTCGAACATCCTGGCATTGTTGCTCAATGTTACCAAAACACTCTTCATTTTATCAGTGTCTTCACTAAACAGGAATATGTCATCTGCTCATTCTAAGTCGATAAGTGGACCTCCTGGAAGGAGGTCGATTCTTGAAAATCCAGTCGGCGAGAATGTTATTTCCAGCAGTAGGTCTATGATGAAGCTGAACAAAAATGGGGATAGTGAACATCCTTGCCGGAGACCAATTGAAGTTGCAAAATCAGATGACAGTTCTCCGTAAGCTCTGACTCGACTGGTAGTGTTCGAGTAAAGAGCCTTCACAAGGTTTATATACTTCTGAGGTGCACCTTTCAATGACAGAAACTGACACAGAACATCTCGGTCAACAGAGTCAAATGCTGCTTTTAAGTCAGGAAAGACCACCATTATTGGACACAGATGAGCATGCCTGGGTTCTAAAATTTGACGAATGGTGAATATGTGGTCGATACAGCCATGACCAGGTCTGAAGCCAGCCTGATTTTCTCGTGTTTGCAGTTCACGAGTCTTAGTTAGGCGTCCGATAATTATTGAGGCTAGTATTTTAGACGCTATATTAGTCAAACTAATCCCTCTATGATTATCACGAGATAACTTTGACCGTTCGTGTGAAACCATAAAGACTGAGTTCTGATCAATTTTATTGTTTGATAGTAGACGAAGTTGGATGATTGTTATCACTTACAGCTATTTTAGCACATGTTTAGCCACTCCTAATAGGAATTTGTGAATAATACCCCCCTATGTATATTTTTCCACATACAAGTAAGTTATTAAACAGATTGGAACACATGATTCAATTGTTTACAGGCTATTTATGTTTTTGACGAATCTTGTACATCATTTTTTTAATAATCATGACTTTAACTGCATAGCACATCACACTGATAACCAACTTAAGTCTTCGTTTCAGCTCATGAAGAATCTAAAATATTTAGTACACATTATCAAGGATTGCATTATAGCCACGTTACATTTGCTTGTGTTTTATGATATTGTATCCAGATGTATATATATGCATATCAAAAATTCAAGTCCAATCTCGTTCCTAATGTATATAAACTTAGTAGTAATTAAATAAATTAACAGCCAAAATTGTTTTATTTTTATTGAAGTTTATTCTGTTTGTAATTATGACTTAAGTGTAGATTTTTGTTCGATAAAAGCTTTAAAAAAAGATTATTTTCATTATGATGAACAGGAATGAACTTTGACACACTATTACGATGATCATGTTCAAACAGGATTTGAGTTCTTATTGACATATAAACGTTGAAAAATTAACATGAAACTTGTGTTATTTTTTGGCTTAATCTCATTATGCTAAAACGATTTAACTGGTCTAAACAGTGTTACATAGTATTATGATTATTAGAACGTAATTAATAATGATAATAAACTCTAATTTTGTGTTAAACTCAGATTTTTCTACAAGATAATTACTAGACTAGATAATAATTATTATAATCCAGTTGACCGATAAGACTGGATGTTCAGTTATTTAAGATATAACTGACCATAAGTGCTGGTTAGAACAATTAACATACCTAATGATACAATCTACTTCGATTTAACCAGTAAAATAGTAGTAGTTAAATTATGCAAATAAATTTCTGTCGCGTATTCGATGTTTAAACTGGATTTTTTTTTAAAGTGATAAGTAATACCAACATTTAAGAAATTAATTTTTATGATTGTATTATGTTCCAAGCTTTAGTTGGTTTTTCAGGTACTTCTATCTAGGTAAAAGGTTAAATTGAATTTTAAAAGGGAAAAGAATTTATGAAATATTTTATGAAAGAATTTGGTCCACTTAACTGTCTTGTAAAAACTCAATAAAAGCCAATAATATACAATAAATAATTGAAATAAACAAAACATAATCAACAAATGGGATTTCGAAACTGAAAGCAAATGGAATGCAAAATTGTAGTTATAGGAATCCATAACAAAAGTATTAAGTTGAAAGAGTTTTTTTTCTGACATAAACCATATATGCTTTTCAAATGGACAGCAAAAAAATAAGAATCTGAACATTGTGAAACTGGAGTTAGACCTTAGGGGTAAGGTAAACATGGTAATAGAATGTGATCTGGATAGAGAAATAATGGCCAAGTGAATTTATTCGAATAACCTTCTGAGACTTAAAAGAAGAAAGCATAATCATCCAGAAATTCTGCAAACCAAAGTGGTAACCGAGATTACGTGTTTAAATTTGGTTAAGATTTTCAAAATTCCTACCTAGCTCATATCTATCCAAGCAAATCCGAAGTATTCGAAACTTTAAGATAGTAGGAAGATTTGCTTATGTATATGCTTCAGGATGAGTAATTTTGCGGTAGATCTCAATGATTTGAAGATGATTTCCTCCGAAAACTTGTCTCATGATTAGAATCATTTAAGCCTGAGCAGTTTCAAAGAGCTGCTAAACACTATTTTACTTAACACCGGAGAGTTATGCTGATATGAATGAGTGTGGTGACAAATGTCTAAAGTAAGGACCCGTGGATTCTCGTTCGTAGACCTAAAGGTGCCATCCATAAACATTCCTGAGAAATTTGAGTCGCTCTTTATTGACTATTTTTAAAGGGCTCTTCAATTTACCTCAGTCAGAGATGAAACGTATCTCTAAACTGTATAGCTTTATTGTTTTGATGAAATAAAAATAAGAAAAGGTTAATCTTTCGAAATTGATAGGAATAATATGAGGTTTACAATTACTCATTTTTCATACAACTGGATAAAACGGGAATCTTATTAACATACTTTAACATATATGTCAAATCGTGGAGTACTTACCAACATCTTGTTCATGAAAACCTTTAATTAAATCTGCTATTTCTATGTGATTAGAAATCATTGCTTGTTCATAAGTCGTGTGTCCATTGAAATTTTTTATATTTTTATCAGCACCTCGAAATAACAACATCCGAGCACAGGATTCTTGCCCGGTGTATGCACATATATGAAGTGGGGTGTTGCCGTTCTTCGATGTTTGTACATTAATTTCAGCACCGTAGGCAAGTAAAATTTCCAAATGTTGTACACGACCAAATCGACATGCCTATTTGAAATAATCAGGAAAATAGTTGGGCAGAGGACTTATTCCATAACCACTGTGAAGACTGTTTAACAGTCAGCATATGCATGATTAATTAATAAATGGTTGATTTTTACTTCAGCCCAAGGTTTTAATTAATGTTATCATAACGCTGTTTATTTACCTTTCCATCACATACCCGATACCAGTAAAGGAGGTGTACATGACATGTTCAGATAAAAACATCTAACTACTGGACATCTGAAGCTCTATAGGTTTTACAATACAACGTATATATGGTTATTTTTAACAAGGTAAATAAGTTAGAAAATCAAAAAAGATTCTCAGTATGGTTGCAGAGAACTGATAGGTGAAGAATTTCGGAAATCATATTGCTAATAATATCAGAATGTATATTAAAAGAAACTCCATTTAAACAAACGATGCTTGATATCATGTGATATAATTTATTTTCTATATGGTTAGATGTTTTAAACTACCATTAGTAATGAAACAGTGTTTACCACATGTAAAGTGCGGATTACTTTGTAGCGAACGCCTAGTGTTTTCTAGTTGATGCCATCACTGAAGACGAATGGATAAACTCTAATATTATTATGCATAATATGAAGCTTCTTCAACATAATCATTCTTATGTTTCTTCCTTGCACTTATGCACTTCGTCATTCAATATGATACAATCATCAAAGGTAGCTTAGAAAACCATCAACCATTAGTGATTTCTGAATCATCGAGTTCTTAACATTTTACAAGTCACGCTAAGAAATAAGGTTAATAAAACTTCTATAAATGAAGAAATATTATATCATATCAGACTAAAGAAAACTGTCTGAATCAAAGTGCCTTCCGGTTACATAAATCGTCCACTATACAATTGCTTATAAGCATATAACCAATGAGACGAAACGTTCAATGTTGTTCGGACCGTGATGTAACCTGTCCATTGATTTGGACTAAACTACGAGTAAATGTTGTATGTAAGAAGCACTAAATATTTGTTTCCTCAAGTCAAATATTTGGTAAAATTAATTGACCAACATTGTATAAATGTATTTGTGGTTTGATCTAAATTACAAACCTTATAGGATACAGGTATCGATTCTTGGAGACGAAATTTAATTGTCATTTATATCAACTGAACGTTATTTACATAGGTACAATAGTTTTCAATTAATTTTTTAGTTATATATATCGTTATGTTTGTTAGTCACAAAATATTTTGTTCTTACTGATTGTACATCTATGTATAGAAGTTTACAGTAGAGTATGTAGAACCTACAGAATATTGTAACCACAGGCGACAACAAATTTCAATAGTAAAATGATCTTTAACTTCTTGAAAAGGTCGAAAATAAGTAGGTGTTCACTGCAACTGTCCAACTGTTTACCAAGTTGCTTGTATTTACGGAAACTCATTTTTCTTTTATTAGTAACTTGTTAAGATTTAGTAAACAAGTATCATATAAGGTTTGTAAACAAAATACTGCTAATTTTTTACATCAAGTTTAAATACAAAGGTTTCAGGTCATTATTGATATTTACTCTGGTGTACATATTCTTCAACTCAAATCTCAGAGATAGTTGATATCGATTTCATAGTCCAAAATGAATAATGTTTTTGCATGTGAGTATTATTAATAATGTTTGACTTGATAATCTCAAACTAATTACGCATTTAGTGGATTATTGACAATGATAAAATAATGATATATATGTATTATTTAAATGAGTATAAAGCTGAATTCCTAACATTTCTAGGCTAAGTATAAATCGTTTCCTCATGGAACTAATTTGAACCAAATTACTTTTTTTTCTAACAACTTACAGTAAATTCACTTGTTGTCCTACTTGAATCTTCCCATTGCTATTTAGGACTGCAATTGATCAGTTTCATGTTGGCATATGTGCATCCTTTTCGGATTGCCTCGATACAGCCTTAAGTCACAAGCTTCTTAAGCGGAGATGGATAGTGGCTAGTAGTGGGATCCAGAATACGCGTTTCGTCCTATTTGGGACCCGTCAGCCGGAGGTACCTGCATTCCAGAGTTGATGTTCACTCTGGAACTTGAGCACAGTACCGTTCGCTTCAAACGCCATCGCATTCTGGATTCCACTGCTAGCCACTATCTATCTTTGCTTAAGAAGCTTGTGACTTAAGGCTATATCGAGGACGTCCGCAACGGATGAACATATGCCAACATGAAACTGATCAATTGCAGTTTTAAATAACAATGGGAAGATACAAGTAGAACAACTCCAAGTGAATTTAAATTTCACCCCATTGCGCAAGCAGGTGGCTATCAGGACTCAGTAGCTAAGTGGATAGAGTTATGGAGTTTGGAGCGAATGGTACTGGGTTCGAGTTCCAGAGTGAACATCGACTTTGAGGTTCAGGTATATCCAGTTGACGAGTCCCAAATAAGATGAAACGCGCGTCCTGGATTCCACTGTTAGCCACTATCCATCTTCGCTTATATAACGGCATTGCTATCATTTCCAGTTGTTTTAATTTCGGTAACTGTGTGGAAGTTGAAGAACAACTTCAAGCGAAATATATTATTTTAACTCATTTGCTTAAGTTTGGAAAATTAAAAGATGACTGATTTACTGTAAATGGACGTATCCGGTAGCCAGAAAGTTAAACAATAAAAATTTAATCTAAATAGATCTTGAAAAGTTTTCCTTCTTACCCTAAAAGACAAAGGTGCCAAAGCATGATATTCCTACTACAGTAAAATCGTAGCTAATTCAATAATGAATAACACATTCGAGGGTTATTATTACCTTACTACATCACATACATGATTTATTAAATTTCGAATAACACTCTATTCATTACATTCGCTCTTTATTAGCAGTTTATTAAATCATAAATTATTTTGCGATTTGGGGGGATTTTTTCCTCTAAATTCATTATTTCTTTTGTTTTGTTGTTAATTCATGAATCGAAAGGTTGATGGATATGTATTAATAGATAAATGTTAGGAAAAACGTTATCATGGTGAAGTAAAGTAGAATTTATTATCACAAATGTATATGTAGTCAACAAAATCTCTTGTTATTTAAATCAACATTTACGTTTGTCAGTCATCTCCCTTTTTATTATTTTCCGGTATAAAAAACTATTTTAAGAAAAGTAGTTTCTAGTGCTTATATTACTCCAGATGTGACAATGATCAAGAAAAATACAGCCATACGATCTATGAGTAATTCGGCTGCCAAAGATATTGTCTGATGAGATATTTGTATAACATTTATTACGGAATATTTTTACAAACATTATAACTCATAAAACTCACACAAATTTAAAAATTACATAAATTTAAAGCTTTATCAATATATTTGATGTGGATCATACAATTCCTGAATGAGTAATTGGATGACCCCATTACTGTTTAAATAATATTCAACAAGATATGATAGTTTCTATGATGCATTAGTTATTTAAATAAATAAAATGGACTACCAAGTCTACTTCAGCTTTTTTTCCAAGTTAAAGACCTCTACTAATCCACTATTTCTATAAATTGTTTTCTAATTAAAGACTAACAGAATTTTAAAATATTTATTCAACTTTTGACAACAAAATACAAATATTATTGTAGTTTGAATGTTACAAGAGCTCGTTCATGCGGCTCACTAGTCCCAGTTATTAATCATTAACCAATGAACTGATTGTTTCGTTTGAACTAGCTGAAAACAGTTAGCTTTTATATTTTGACAGTACAATTATTACTGTTCAGATAGTCTAATAACTTCCATAAAGAGTATTTAACATAGTTTACGGATAATTTTTAAGAAATTAATTAATTTGATGTCTTTTTGAGCAGTAATTATAAAATATAATTATAGATATTTTAAAATGTTAGGTAATGTTTAATGACAATTTCAATTGGTTATGATATTCAAAATTAAGTCACCTGATGTATTTCTTGAAGTCCTGCTTCATCTGCTATTCCAAGAGGAGAATGATCAAATAGTAATCGTTCAACACATAAAGATATTGTGTTGTTCAATACTGCGTAATATAATGGTGTTAAATCTGCCTTATCTCGTGTATTCGGTGATTGACCAAGATCAAGAAGTACCTATAAAACATACATTGTAGATAAAGTCAACTCACCAGAAGAATGAATAAAAAATAAATCAACGACTAAAATCAACTACCTGAAAATATTTAATATCGATCCGTAGCAGTTCGGTTATTTGGTTAAGACGCCAAACAGGATTACTCGAAAAAGTAATTCAGTACATTTATGTTGAAATAACAGAGGCGAAATATTTAGATTTCCTGGCTATATTTTCGTAAATGAGGTCAAGTTAGGCTTAGTAAAATTGAGTGACTATACAACGGTTTATTACGTAGGTTATTTTATGAAGAGTTCGGTTAGTATAAATGTATCTCTTTCTACTAGCAGAAACAAGTTAAATCATTATTTGAAACCAAAAGGTTAATAGACAGACTCAACAGGGTTGACTTCAGATGTCAGGTTAATTACTTGAAAAGTTTGTTTAAACTGCATGACATTTCGTTACCATTCGCTTTGCTTTTATTTCGCAACATGACACTTTTTAGGTGAAAAGGTTCTATATTTTTGGAAACGTGATCATTACTTATTTTTCCAAATTGAACACAATTCTGTATCTTATCTGTCATAATCAATAAAAAGATTCTCAAAATTTCGTCCTACATATAGCGATTTGCGAAGCAATGCTTCATTAAAAAAATCAGTCCTTTATTTTTCCAAACACATTTTTTTTAAAAACTAACAAGAGTATTCACTCTAAACAAAATGTAAGTTTGTTTTCTATGTTGTAAACCATCACTCTATTACTTATTTATCTAAAGAACCAACGAAACAAACATTTTTCCATTCTACTTATCATACTAATCGAAGCAAAAAACATCTAATTTTTATTATACATGCAGTTGTACATTTATAACTACAGAATACTTTTTCCAATTACCACATTTCAGATTATTTTTGACAAGACAAAACTATTTTTTTCTAAATCAAGATATTTTTCTTGAAACTACTTGAAAAAGGTCTTGAGTAGTATATCAAAACGTAAAGATTAATCAGTTTTAAAATAATTAATAACGTGAATGACATAGTGAAGTGATAACGCTTCAGTGACTTTCAATAAATCAATAAATATTTTCAACAAAGATTCAATACTTCAACAAATGAGCTTTTTAAGCAGAAATTTTGTTAACTTCAGTTTGTTTCTATGTATATGCTTTATCTATATAAATGTTGATCATTATTACAATGTTCAAACTAGTCATAAAAACACATTTAACAGTGGCATATTTTAACATAATTAGAAGTTGGATAATGCAAATGAAATTTATTTGGCGGATTAATGTCACTTAAATGTAATTTGGAACAGCATGAAAAAAAGACATCTTCAATGGATGTTCACTTGTGTTACATTATGAAATTTAGTATTGATATATATGTGTCCGAATAAAAATACTAATCTGCTCTGTTTTTGTAAACTAGCATTTGACAAACGTTATATGAAAGACCAATCAACTCTTAAACAGTAAAGTTGTCAAATATAGGTACTAAAAAATTTTCTAAAGTATATGATGGTCTAATGATTAAAAGTAGCCTCAAGTATTATCATACTTTTGCCTTCATAGTGTGATGTGTGCTACTGATGTTGACAGATATAAGTAGTGTGTATCATCATCGAAAGTGGAGTGCCTGGCGGCAGAAAGTTGTGAGAATAGAAGACAACGAGATCAGATAGTATTTGGTATGGAAACGAAGAAATAACAAAGTTTGAGACAGTTGATGGATATTTTGCAAATGAAGTATTACTGTATGGTCCTCAGATTTTACCAAGATGTTCTGTAGGGTTGTATTAAAAGACATTTAGTTGTCCCCGACTTTGTTCTCGTTCACTACAGTAGCACTATGTCTTTGATGGATTTTTCAGCAGATAGTCAAACCTCAATTTATCTGAGTTCACTTGTTTAAGCTGCTTTGTCGTACGTTAAGCATAGCTTAACTAAGATTAGTGAACTAATTAATAACTGTAATTTATAAATATTCCAAGTACAGTTGTAAAACCTATTTTCCTTCAACCTACATAAGTTATGTTAACTGATATTAGTTCAACACTGGTATTACAATTATGCTAGCTGTTAAAATAATTATAACAAATCAAATTTTTCCTACATTACATAGCTTTCATGTTTCAGCTAATGAAAAACTAGAATTATGTTTCGAGACTCGGTACTTAATAAAATCTCACAAACTATTGAGTGTTATCGGACCATTGTAAATATGGTGTCGTAGAGCTATGTAAAGTTTTTTTAATTACTGTTACGATTCACCTAATTTCCAATAACATATCGTTTGTAGCGTAGAATGTATTGTTTTTGTTCATCTGTCCTTAAAATGTTCATTTAGTTGTAAAACCTAATGTGTTATGATCGTCTTCTGGATAGAAGTGCATGGTTTGTAATTTAAAGTAGCAAATCTCAGGATTAAAATTATATCATATTAGTTGGTAATGGCATGCCCTTGGATGAGTGCTTAGATAATGGTCAAAATTTAGAAGTTTATTAGATTTTTACTAGTAATCAATAAGAACTCGTTTTATATGAAAGAATAAATTATCATTAATCCCTTAACAGCTAAATATTTTTCTTCCAATAAACAGGTAACTTGCTGACAAACCAAATTTATCACTATTGTGTTTACTAGATCTCAGTACATTTCATTTTATTTAAACGATAAGAAATTCTGACCTAGTATATAATGTCACTCCATCCTAACTGTTAGTCAATAAAAGTTGTTTATATCATAAATACGACCAACAGTTTACTTGGTTCTGTTTACAAGGAAACTTTAAACAAGGTAGGTAGTTAAAGTTAAAAGTTTCAATATGTTCAAAATTTGAAATCAATCAATGAATTTTGTGAACGACCATATGAACATAAACATGTTAAATGGTTAGTAATCACTGTTTTCCTATGGGTAACGCGACTGGACTACAAAACGTCAACTTAAAAAAAATATGAAGCATATATGGAACAATATGAGGAAATTTCCTGTACAAAAGATGGATAATTTATCGGTTTGGTTTAAGTGAAATTAAACATTCTCTAAATCATCGTCAACAGTAATATGGTATTGTTTTCCTAAAGAAAAATAACTGCAAAATTATATGCACAAAAACATATGGTTGATCTTATCTAGTCAGGCGAGAACAATAGAATTTTCTATTTATATTCCTAACATGAACTTCCGTGTGGATGTGATCAAGTAAGCAATCGTGAATCATAAAATAACATGGCCATGAAAAGTAATGTCAAGGATGAAAACCCGGATATTATTTTTGTGGATATTTCTACTAACAAGCAGCAATGTATTTATGCAACTATTGTATGCTTTAAAAATCATATCAGCACTTGGCCATTCGGATATATATTTCATTCTGCATAATAAAATCACTTATTGAATCACGTTTACAGATTATTTAGTAGATTGAAGGCAATGTCACAATCGAGTTCTATGTAGTTATCGATGTCTACCAATGACTAGACTAATTAAATGCTCTCAGTACAAAATTTTCATGAATTCAGTTGGCTTAAAAGAAAAACCAAATTATGACTTTGTGCTTCGCAATATTTAACAGCTGAAAATGCTCTAAATTCTACGTAAACTCAAAATCATAACAATCTCTACTTTGCAAAATAAAGGGAACAAGAAACTTAAGGAAGGCTATCTTGACTAATTGAAGACGTGTAAATCTGTATGCCATTACGTGATAAAAGTGGTAGCCAGTTCCTGAAGTGTTTTAAAATACAAATAAAATGTGTCAGTAAACAAAACTTCCGAAATTTTATGAAACAGATACTAAGCCCAGAAGCAATTGTAAATGTGATAATGGATGATCATATCAAATGCTGTCGAACTAGGAGTATTTAACATCATTATTCACATGTGAACCACTGTTTAAAATATAGTAGGCTAGCAATTAAAAAACAGCACCAAGAACGACTTATCAACAGACTTTAGAATATTAACAATGGGAAATTGAAATAACACATATTTTTCAAAGATGTAATCAGTTAAAATAACTTATACATAATTGAAATCTTCAAAACACATTTATCAGACGTTTCTCTACTATCTATGAAGACTTTTAATACCAATAATTATTTGTTTCTTGAAAATATCTGTTTTTTAGTATTCTTTTCAGATTATATTCTCTTTTTTCGACTTGTTGCTTACTTCAATTCCTTGTTAATTTGATTTCTCATTCTGTCACGTTTATTATATTTATGTGAAAGTAATTATAAAAATATAAATCTGTTTCCCATCGATAAAGAAATTGAGTTGAAATTAAATATTATGTAATTTATGCAGCGATGTTACACGGTAACAGTAACCCAATTATCAAACATTGCAATTCCTAACATTAGGAAAAAATTCCAACATCACAAAAGTATATGAAGATGAGAGGATATTTAAAAATAAGATGATTATGACTAAATGACTGATGTGAATATCGTCATTCCAATGAGATTTAATGTAATCTCAGGGTCGATTTCTCGTTAAGAACTAACTTCAAATACGGAGATTTTGGTAACTTATGAGTGCTGAATTGTTACTTCACATATGTCCGGGTTTTATAATCAGTGTTCACCTTCTATGCAATACATCATAGCGAAATATGAACTGCCATTTCAATCCTAATTTTCAACCTGTATATAACCGAGGAAATAGTGACTAGTGGTTTGGAAAAATTTGAGCGTTGGGTAAATGATATTCCTTTACTTTAATAAAGCTATTAGCATAAATTAGAGGAACGTTACTGAAAACAATTTTGTCTTACTTTTCACAGATTGGAAAATATAACTTTCTAATAATAATGAAATGGTGACTACTTCAGAAACTCAATTGCTTCCGTAGATTATTACACTATTAAACTACACTAAACACTTAAGTTAATAAAATAGTTTTACGATTTGAAAATCTGATATCTTTTATTTCTAGTAAGAAACTTTACATACCACAGAGCTATGTTTTTTTAGAATTTACATTTGCAGAATGTTCATAAGGGAGTCAAAAGCATTTTAGTTAGTTTTCTCACTGACTATTGCCAAAGAACTAATTAACAGTTTGTTTACATTACGATTTGAAAGTAAAGATAGCAAATCGAAGGATGGTGAGACAGATTATTTTGTCGAATAAACAGGTCATAAGGTGATCAGTTAAATCCTGAAACGGGTCAAAAAATGTTCAAACTATGCTTAATTAATTATTGTTTCAGAAAGCGAGATCGAATCAATCTAGTTTAAAGTAAATGTAACCATGTTCAATATACATAAATCAAACTATATTTTATGAATAAATCCTAAAATACTAATGAATCGATTTTTAACAATGTGCATGGAGATAATTAACTAACCAACGAACTTTCGATTACCCTATTCACGACTTGTGTGGTTTAGTGCTAAAGAAATATGTGTTTTGAACAGGTAACTGTACTTCAGGAAAAATCTTATTAAAAGTGGACTTTAGATTATCAAGACAATTTTTAAGCTCGTTAAAGGAGAGTCTGTATAATTCAAGAGTAACTTCTTCAGCATAGTATTAAAATCTTTGCGATTACAGAGACTTTAATAAGTTTACTAGTTTTTTAAAGATTATTATTAGCTTTCCCGAATTTATAAGTATAGAATCTCATTTACCTAAGAGATAACAGATTTTTTCTTGATTCTTTTATGACCGCATAAAACTTATTTGAAAATCTCCAATCACCCATAAATTCTTGATTACGAACTCACTGATGGCGCTTTGAAATAACAATATGGGTCAATTATGAATAGAAATCATCATCTACTTTTTACCTTTATACACGTTCACCTACCCTGTTAATCAATGAATCACTAGCAAAATGATTTGTTTGTGACTTTACTATGAACAAAGGACATAAGATCAAAACTATATTGATTTACGTATAATTTACGATCTACTTAGCAAGAAGTCATGATTTTCGGGTCTTTTACAGTGTCATTTTCACACAACATAAAAAGGATTTTTACTACCAATTAATAACGCTTAAATCACTAATTATGAGTATTTTACCAAGACTATTATGTCAAACAGAGGTCATTCATTTTGAAATGTTACTCAAATAAACAAAGTCGTTTACTTGATTCTTAATCGTTTATCACACAGTTTTAAAACATTTAAAACATTATTTTACATTCACGTTTGAAATGTTTGGAAGTACTGATTGTTCTGAATATGAAGACAAAAACATTACTAAATGACTCCTTAGAAATATCTATTGAAATATATTACATCAAGAATCATTTCAACTTAATATTTAGTCAGCTTTAATTTACTTTCGGTTCAGTGGAATTATTTTTATTCTATAAAACTTTAATATTATTATTCTCCTTCATTTGTGCACTGTTGAATTTACAATCAAGTTAGTAGATAAACAAACTGATAACAACTGAGAATGTTTCAATAAGTGATATTCATAACATTGATATTCCTATAATACATTTTAATAATGACTCATTCAACTATAACCGAAACTGATTAATCATATTAATGTTTTCAAGTAAACATAAAAAAGGAAGTTGCAATTATGTTCATATTTTTAACCATAAAAAATAAACAGAATAATTGAGGTGTGACCCATAAGCAACTGTATTAATTTAAAAAAGAATACCAAAATGGAAACTTGGATATGGGAAAGAAATTTTTGGTGTTAAAAAGAATTTCAAATGATTGTTCCTTATTTATAGACAGATATGGGCTTATATTTTTTTTTATTAAAAAAAGAAGAAATTGTGACACAGTCAGTTAAACAACTCTATATCGGAGATTGGACTTTAAAGGGGACACAGCGGGTGATATTCTAACACATAGACTCAAAAGATCTGTTGAAAGGACGTTTCACACCGCCAAGTTACACATAATTTTCTCAATTAAACCAGTACTCACTCAACTAATCAAGGATAGGTTGCCGAAGATAGGCCCCTCCATGTGTGTATACGAATTCAACTGCTCCTGTGGAGCTAGTTACATAGGTCGTACTCAGAGAGCATTATCCCTGCGTGTTCGTGAACATGTACCAGCATGGTTGGGAAAAGGAGTCATTAAGTCGATCAACAGCACTATACTTTCACACTTGGTAGATAATGTACATTATATCAAAATAGAGGAAGCTTTCTCTGTTTTATATTAAGTTCCGAAATATCTACCTGGATCAACTAGATTACCGTTACTCTACGTAGCCGAAGTCATCTGGATCAACTCCAGAAAACCAAACTTTTGTATCCAGAAAACGTATGTCCAGGCTCTATGTAACCTTGGCATACGACTGGATCACCGAATACCTAGACTGAATATTATAAACTTCTTACCCACTTCCTTTTTTTCCCTATTATCACTATTTTTTGATTACCTCTATCTTAATCTTCACATCCATCATTCCCAATTACCTTGATAACACCCCTCTTGTTACGTGTTATATTCACACAATAATATTATTATTATTATCTCAATTGACAAGATGAAATTCCCCTACTATGCATTAATTCACACAGTATTTTTTTGCATTTTGATTTTTGCTATAATGCTAATCTACTGATTATGACTGGACCCTTTACTCCAAATCATTCTGACCTTTATTAAATGACCTTTCTAATTTGCAAATAACACAATTTTGAAGTATATATGTCGTAACAGATGTAAACGTTTACCTTTTTTTAGCATATAACATTGACTCATGATCTCAACTGCTGAAATTACTACAATCTCTACAAAACCCCTTCAGATGGATATAACATGGTCAATCTCATTAATACATGCCTTATTTTGGCCTTTGTAAAATGTCGTAATTATGGACTTATAATTGTAGAGCCTGATGATGAAGTTATTGAAAACAATTATTCGCTCAAATATTCTTCATTTTTAAATATCCTATGAGGATTCTTAAACTGCAAAAACGTATACATTTGAGGGTAGTGGATGTTTGATGAAATTAGGCATTGATTAGCGAAACCAGTGAAATTTTATAGCACATTATTTTTTTGTTTCCACTTTTCAATAGCAAAGATATCGAAGAAATATTGAAATATATTTATCAAATAGTAATCGATACATTTCAAGAACTAATTGAAAAGGTTTCTGATTAATTCTTTTAACCATGTAATATTCTAGATAAGGTTCTGTTGGACCTCTATTAATTTTTTTTAATTGTATGAATTGAGACATACTTTCTATTCTGATACTAATACAATAAAGAAGATATACTAATCACTGGAGTTTGTTAAATACTAATTACTATCAGTATTATATATATATATATATATATATATATATATATATATACTTCTTATATGCTAACCCAAAATATCTACTTGGGTAAGAAAACTAAAAGGGAATAAGAAGCTCAAATTGGCTAACCGAATCGGCAAGATATAAACAGAAAGTTGGATCAAACTTTTACCGGTAAATTAAGCACGTTAACATCTGACACTTATCGACTAGCTTGTCTCTGATTGACCATTTATATCAGAAACAAGCTTTCTTTATGGTTGTATCCTACTTGACACATTCATTTTGATGACTGGAGTAATAATTTATCAATTTCTTTAGGTATCCATTATCAGTTTAGGACATTGCAATACTAGTATATTCTTCTCTTAGTCTTTTATTTATTCAAAATCTACGAGGATAATCGAATATATACTTTAATATTCCTCATCTAATACATAGCTATCCGATAAATCTAAGTGAGCTACCTATAGAGGTGACTCAAGATTCACCACTTCATTTTAAAACAAATACTAACAACATAATATCAGTAGCATCAGTCTGTCTTAATACTATGATCTGAAAACCATTAGAATCAAGAAAATTATTATTTAAAACTGTTGGCAGTTTTGGTTATTTGGCCAGACATGTAAGACAAGGTGTTTATACCTTGATAAGTGTCTTGTCTTACATCTTGAAAATCCACTAAGAAAAGTAACTCCACATTGATTAATATAATTGAATATCAGTGGTGTTCGATGTAAGGTTATCACAGACATAACAGAAAATGGGAATATTAATCAAAACTAGCATTTATCTAGTACATTTTTATTTTAGTAACTAACTGAACATGATCTAAAATTTATTGCATATTGTTAATTTTTCATCCTGAGATTTTAATTTATAACCTGAGGATAGACCTACATTTTAAACATCTATTGTATAACAAACAAAATGGCCAATTGTCTGTATACCTTTTATTCTCAATAATTCTTTAATGTTTTATTCAGGATTTCTGCAGGAATTTTACTTTGGTTTGCATAATTTGTCAATAATCTACATATTACATGTAATAATGTAACTAAGTTATAAGAATTATTTATTCAGATTTATGTCAACAATTAGCTTTTGCCAAAATGGAAGTGAATAAACAAACAGTTTAAAAACCCGCATATTATGGAAAAATATGAATAACATATTTTTAAATGAAATCAAAGTTTTATATTATTTACAGAGTATTTTGATAGGAGAAATAACAACTCAATAGAAACTTGTTACCATTGAAATAAAAAATAACGGCAACTCCCATCTATAAGCAGAGATAGATGATGGCTAACAGTGAAATTCAGGACGCAATATTCGTCCTATTTCAGATTGACCAGCTACGTCTACCTGCATTCCACAGTCCATGCACATATGTCAATAAATGACTGATCAATTTCAGTCCTAGACATCACTGAGAACATTCAAATAACCAATACAAAAATGAATTAAGTTTCACCACATTGCACAAACTAGTGGCTATCAGGACTCAGTAACTAAGTGGATAACGTGATGTTGTTTGAAGCGAACGGTACTGGATTTGAGTTCTGAAGTGAAAATCAACTGTAGGATGCATACACATGCAGCTGACGAGTTCGGAACAGGATGAAACATGCGTCTTTGATTCCACTGATAATCAATATCCTTCTGTTATTATAATTCTTGTGATTTAAGACAATATCAAGGCAATCTACACAGGATGCACATTTGTTAATGAGAGACTGATCAATTGCAGTCCTAAACGTCAGTGGGAAGGTTCAAACAACCAGTAAAAAATACTCCCATCTATTTCACTGACCTTTAAAGGTTTAACATTCCATAAAAGTATAATTTAATATCTACTATTTATTTTACAGTTATTAAGCGAAACTTTAAAAGTATTCCCAACAGCATGATTGTATATCTCACAAACTATATACCACTATTACATACGTTTATTACCCAAATTAAAATCCTTCAAAATAAATCTCGGAGATAAGTTTACTTCACATTGTTACCAAATTGTGAATAACTTCTAACGAATCACAGAAAACGCTTAGTAATATCTTATTTAGAACAATAACTGATAAACAACATGAGAAAGAAATATGCACATAAGTCAACAAAACTTTTAAGTATAACTTAAAAATTCTCCATTCAATTGGATTCATAAATATTTGAGATTTAATAAAATAAAAATATTATTTGTATATGAATAGTTAACAGATTTGTACTTATTCAAGACTAAGTTGATTTCACCTGTATTCAATAGCTTATTTCATTTTGAATAATAGTTAGTAATGTAATGAACAGTGCGCGTTTTGTTTTATTAATGACGAAGCGACTGAGTGTACCCCATCCTCATTAATGCTGTTTGCATTTGTCCACACCTAACAGACGAGTTCAAATATCTTTATTTTAATCAAAGTATATAGGGGTAATTTTAATTACACACCCTTGGGATTCATCTCTATTTCTAAGGTAATTAATTTCAAAAAAATTGGTCAGTCTAGAATCAATGCTGTTTGTGAACTTTATTTGTTTTGAGTGGCAAATCGGTAACAATAAGACAAATAACACTTACCTTGATAGCTTCATAATTGCCTTTCTCTGAAGCACGATGGATCGGTGTCATACTATCTGATGCCCGATAATCTAAGTGTGCTCCGCCAGCCACTAAAGCCATAACCATTTCGTATGGTTTTTCCAATTGTACAGCCATGGTGAGTGGAGTTTCTATTTGGAAAATTCAAGAACGAAAACGGATTAACATGTACTACAAAGTAAAATACGGGCAAATTAAAGTAATTTGTATAGTAAACATTGAACGTAATATTTTTGTCTAACATAATAAACGACCACTTTATCCGATTATAGTATTGCAAATACTTCTGATTTATATGTCTATGAAATCATTTAAAAACATCTAGTAAAATAAATAAATCTTTGTTGACAATGAGAATAACAATATTTTTTCAGAAATTAGTTCACTTGCAAACTATTAACTAATTTATCTTATCAATTGAAACTTATATATTAAACCAATGTTCTATGCGAATAGTGAGCACACTTCGTAATTAAATTTATACTTGAGTAACAAGTAAATGTTTAAGTACCCTAAAAGCGAACCGTGTATATCACGGAGCAGATAAAACTAGACTTTGATATGTATAACGAAACCAACTCTTAATCTAACACGACTGACTGGTTAAACATACAAGCATTTTATCCACCAACACAACTCTGTTACACAGTCAATGATCTCATAAACCGGATATCACTAACGTTTTTCTGACAAGCCTGTGGTAATCAACACAAAACAAGCATGAAAAACTTAATCTGATGAGGTATTGCAATGCTACCAGTTGACTTATTATTTCCACCTAATAATCTACGTCTAGCCTATTATTGATAGCACCATAGTTCAAGTGTATTAGAACAATCCTTAAAAGGTGTGTGTTTAGATGCGCAGACATTTCTGCATTAGTTTTACTCAGATGTCAGAGGCGTTTTGAAATTTTGTTAGTTGAATTCATGAGTCGAACAAACTAGACCACCGTTGGAAACCTGTATGTACTGAGCAGTTGTCTCGTCCTAGTATGGGACTCCTCAGCGGCGCACATCCACGATCGCGCACTCGGGACTCGAGGCCAGAATCTTCGGTCTCGCGCGCGTACATTTAGTTCAGTATTTCAATAACATGTATTCATCCTGATTAGTATGTAAGTGAGACCAAAAGATGCATGCGGACAAAATCGCTCTTAATTAGATGTTCATCAACATTTACTCTAATAAACAATAATATTATATGTATATATAAACAATATTAAATCAATGAAGACAGCTTATGAGTCATTTAAACAATGTTAAAGGACTACATAACTAATCATCATAAGTAAAAGTACGAATCGATAGCTAGGTGGAACGTATTTTGGTAACTATGAAAGTAATAAACACCTTAATAACATGAGCAAATTAACTGACATAAAAAGTTGGCGAATACACAAAATACCAACTTACTAAAGTAATGAACTTCAAAAACTACGTAACAACAAGTGTGTTTAATAATTAAGTGAAGAGGAGATAAGTAAGGGATAAAAAAACAAGTGTGAAGAACTGATAGAACTATTTGTTAAGTCCTATCAGTCCAGTGATGGTGATAGAGGTGTTACGCGTTCCTTATGAACAGAGACTACAGTTGGTAGTTCATTTCCTAATAAATTCTGACATGTGTAAGAGACGGGATATAACGCGATTAGGAATATTTAAACATACGAAATAAACCACTCCAATATTTTTTCTAGTTACTACATGTCTGCTATCGGCCGAGTGTAATAAAATGGACATGAGTATTGAATTTATCAAACCCTACGAAACCATGAAGGGAGGTGCTCGCTAGCTCATGGGCTAAGTCACCTGATCATACACTAGATAAAGCTTTCGCAAATATAAATAATATCGCATAATATAGTTAAGACGCAGACAAGAATCTGTAATTAAGCTTCTCATCCATAAAAATCTCTTAAGTTAATTGGAAAATATAGTAATTTCAGATTTATTATACTAATTATTTAAAAGCATTAGATTTTTCTCTAACAACAGCATAGCTTTATTTTAGACACGGTTACCATTTTACGTGGAAGAAAGCTGATTTTATTAATCAAGTTTTTATAGGGAAACTGACTGTTATGGCTAGGTAGTAAACAGACATATATATATATATATATATATATATATATATATATATATATATATACGTTTTATTCAATGTAGACAAAGTACCAAATTAATTAAACAGGAAATACTGTAAGGGTTTGATATCATTATCAACGACTCTACTTCCTTTCTCTAATACACTTTTGTCTCTTAAATTTGCTTTTGTACTTGAAAAAATATCATTCAAGTATACAAACCAAGTAGTTATAGGAATTAATGACTTATTGAGATCTATGAATATTTTATAGATGGAAAGGAATTTTTGTCAACCTTTATACACATACGAAAGTACATTAAGATAAATAATAGTTATCTCATAGTGTATGTATTAGTATTAAATTACTGCAAAGCTTTTCGGTAGATCTCGATTCACTGATGTTTACTACAGAGATTAATGAAAATAAAAGTTTGCGAAAACAATTACCACCAAAACATTCTATTAGATAGCATATCATTACCTTTAAAATTTACGATAGCATCTATTTTGATGAACTCAAGAAATTTAAATTCATAAATAAGGAAGTCATGGCTAATGTAAAAGGTTTCAGGATGTCACTTTGATTTCATTTAAAATCCAAAATGTTCAAGTCATAATATGGAATTCGCTTTGGCCAATGTTAAAGTTTAAAACGTCAACTTAAAAGGTTAACTGTATATACTCCTGATAAAACTAAGTAGTTTAATATCAGAAGTAGCTGCAATCTGACGAATTTTAAAACTCGATAACAAAATAACTTCGCTAAAACCATTTGTTCAGGAAAAGCGTCTTGTTGAACCAAGTTTAAATAAAGTTCAACCGTTGTAGATTAGTTTATTAGTCCTAAATGAGTTACTTTAGAATAACACAAACCTTATTTACGTTAATCGTTCTATTGTTTAAAAGTCCCATCACTAATTATTTTCGACAACTTAATTATAGCCCATCATTCATCTGAAATGACAGATGACTGAAAAAGATTTTAGTGAAATAGTATCCTATATTATTATGATTTACCAATAATAATTCTGAAATAATTGACTTGATTTTTTAAGAGTGGATACAAACAGTAACTACAATGATGTACAAATTGAGTTTCTACACACGTTTTTCACTAGAATATTTAAGCCTCAGCACATTTTCCTTGATCGATCAAATATTCATTTCGGCGTTAACAATTCATTTACTGACACTTTCGTATAGACAATAACATAAGCTCTTAGTCAAAAACTCTTGCCCAAATTAAAAGAACAACAGTCAAAGAGATTATGTTTTATTATCGTGAAGAGGTATAGTTGATGTTATACAACCGTATAGAAATCAGTCTGACGTCATAATAAATTATTATCAGTGACAATGATGTTTTGTAAAACATTGGTTAGTTAACATGAATAAACATTCAAATGGTTTATTCACTTCGGATATGATTACTAAATCGTATTTAGATTAATATCCATTATAATATGAATATATGGGTGGTGCAATATACGTCACCGTGTACAATCCTGTTCATATTAGAGTGGGAATATATATATATATAGGAAACAACGGCTCAATTAAGTTGTACTTTATGGATGACTTTCAGTTATGTTGGACGAATTTATGAAAAAATAAATAAACAAATAAAATGTGGGAACAAGGGTGGAGGGACAATTCATACAGAAAATTCTACTGCCTCACTAAATAATTAGTTCAACACTATACACAACTATGTACAACGTTTAAACATTCAATTTATTCATAATAAAACAAAGCTGTTTATGATTTCATCTGAATGAATAATAATTTGTTCAATTAAACTAATATTTCACATAACTGTCTATCGTTCAATTGGTACAAACACTAGGGTCACCAATACAATTTGCCGAGAGTTTTAATATCGAGATGTTACTTATAGCATATCAAAAAGTCACTGATTTGGCAATTTATTTTTGCTACACAAAATAGTTTTTTTCGTTATGAATTGTGATTAATCGAATTGAATCATTTTTCGAAAATTTAGAGCAACCTGTAGATGGTTGGCTGTTTCACAATAAACAAATTGAGCTAATAGAACCGATTTAAAATAATAGTGACAAAAATGCAGAGAAATAAAAAATTTTTTTGCTATGAAGCAGTATTCTATCAATGCTATTGTATTATGAAACATATTTCTATGCTAGACGCTTTTTAGCATCACTACAGGCTTTTTTAATGAGAACATAACAGATAGGTACTAAGGTACAAAAAAACTATGCGACAACTAACTTTCATCACGGTCTTCTAACAGTCAAAGTGTGACTAGAATTGGGGATCTTTATTTGCTCTGATGGCAAATAAATGGATTCTTGTAGCGATAACAACACGGTTAAGATAAATGAAACAAGATTTTATGAATCACACTAGACCGAAAAATATAAGAAAATAGTTTATAACGAGGCTCTTCCTAAATTCTAATAACAGAGTCAGTTTTATTATAACAGAGATTAGTGATTAAACCATTATTTAAAATTAAAGTGGTGTGGTGTTTGAATGAGCTAGTGATTCCTTTGTACTTGTTGAATGCTCGAATTCGAATTCCAAATACTGTACATCCGTTCGTGCCTATCTATTGCTTCTTGATCCAATTGAGTTATTTCTGGGATTCTTAGTTCGTACTATAATTCAAATACTCTTAATTACCACAAGCGGTTAACTAATTCTTTACGTTATGTAAAAAGGGAAAATGATATCTCCCGTGCTAATGAAACAGAACATAATCACCGGTATTTGGAAAAATGAAATGCAGAAAAGGTTTCCGTTTTTCTGGTTCTATGATACTAGTTACTATAGTTCTGTTTGGTTATGTCTGTTTTGTAACAATCTGTAAAAATGAATGATTCGCATTTTACAGTATCTCAATTAATATGTGAGAGTCCTAACTCTTATAGCGTTCATAATAATATGTATCACTGACTCAAACTTTACCTCAAGCTACCAAAATGTTGGTATTTTGATGGATTGACAGATCCTAAGCAACTAAACTCGAAGACACTAGTAATTAAACCACCAACCAATGACTGGGTGATTATACCCCACTATGACAATATCATAGGTAACCATCAGTGAAGTAATCTATTTATCGTTTTAATGGTTAAACTCATTTTGAACTTTCTTACTACTGAGTGACTTCAGTTTAACAAGATTCTATGTAATTATAAGCAGAGGTGGATAGTGGTTATCAGTGGACGCGTGTTTCATTCTGTTCTGAACTCGTCAGCTGCATGTGTATGCATCCTACAGTTGATTTTCACTTCAGAACTCAAATCCAGTACCGTTCGCTTCAAACAACATCACGTTATCCACTTAGTTACTGAGTCCTGATAGCCACTAGTTTGTGCAATGTGGTGAAACTTAATTCATTTTTGTATTGGTTATTTGAATGTTCTCAGTGATGTCTAGGACTGAAATTGATCAGTCATTTATTGACATATGTGCATGGACTGTGGAATGCAGGTAGACGTAGCTGGTCAATCTGAAATAGGACGAATATTGCGTCCTGAATTTCACTGTTAGCCACCATCTGTCTATTCTTTTATCATTTTTGACTTAAGATAATTTCAAGGTGATCCTCACAGAATACATATATGTCAATAAGCGACTGATCAGTTGCAGTCCTAAACATCTATGGGAAGATTTAAACAACCATTACAAAAATGAATTAATTCTATGTAATTTTTCTGTTTGGTGGTAACTAATGGATATATATTTTATAAATTAACTTATCGTCTACAACGAGCCCATTCTCAAAACTATACAATCGTATATACATGTATTAATTTATTGGTTATATTTATACGATATATATGCTCATATGCATAAACTGATAGATAAATACCAAATAGGTTTATTTAGTGGTAAAAAATATGGACAAGAATATATCAATTTATCTTTTTGTCACAATGCGTTTATTCAGATACTTGCTTAGTTATTTAATAAAAACAATCATAATAATGTATTCACTTACCTCCGTTTGGTTTCCATTGGAAATTTGGGTCCAGTCCTTTATTCAACCATTTATTAACTTTATCTACATCATCCACTTTGACATATTCAATAAACTGACGAAAATTTGCCTTAGAATATGCAATTGATAGAAATAAATTATAAGGATAAACGATTAAAATAAATTACTTACACTAAGGTAAACATAACGTGAAGGGTGAATAAGTGAACAAGCTGAAACCAGTTGGAGAAATATTGAAGATTTCACGAAAACTGATATAATAATGGATAATCATAAACTCACTAATGAATAGCTTTGAAGCAAGTTTCCTGAAGTTTCTGTGTAAACTATGGGTCGACAAAGTCGAAATTAAGATGGGGGATCGATGATAACGTTAAATAAGCAACTGATTTATAAAATGGTTCAGCTAAAGTTGGAAAACATAAATCAACAGATATAACCATTTCGGTTCATATTTGTTGTGTTCACGGTGGGAATTATGGGTCGTTTTCACTTCGATTGTAAATAAAATCCAGATCAAATGCTCATTGATGAAGTGGTCAAACCTACATTTGAGACAATTTTTAGATAATTGATGACAGTAACTTACAATTTCTAATAAACCAAATGATTGAGTTACTATAACAACGTTAGTGATACGTGAATTCGCTCAATGAACATACTAGTTTACTCAGTAATTTGCTTTCTGTTATTTCCGCTTAATTCAATGGAGAATCTCAGTATTATGGACTATAATATTGAGTGATTGAAATGATTAATCTAACACATTGCTCACTGCTATCGTTATTACGAAACTATCTAACAGTTCTGAAATCCAACTCCAAGGCTTCAGACCTATGATAGACGATAACATTGAGCTACTATGATAAATTTTATTTGTTCAGGTAATTGACTCAATTCGACTAAAATATAAGTAATTCAAGATGTCAGATGAATGTCTACTATTCTAAAATTCTCAGTTTTTATGTGATCGAAAGTCCCTTCGGTTAGCAACATTCTCAGAATTTAGAATGTCCAATTAAAACATGTTAGATATATGGGGTGTTTCCACTAAAGTCGATAATCAATTTTAAAATTACAGTATTAGGTGCCTTCAAAAATAATGAGTAAATTTATTTGTTTATTTAAAACAGAAAATCTTGTACAACTAAGCACTGAAAATAGTATGCACTACGAGCGTCGGTAATTGATGGACGATATCAAAGTTACTGAGATGATGGGCCCAAAACGCGAACAAGTCACATGAGTCAATGTTTAAAAACGGTGAAGACACAGCTAACTATTAGAAAGCCATTCAGGCGTACAAACTTTTCAAGTGCTTCTAACAGATCACTACAAAGAATGAGTGCAGGCCTGTGACTCTATCAGTGCGGTAGTAGCGATTTGCTTTTAATAAGTGAAAAACAAATGTCATACTAACGGGCACCGATTCCTGGCTGAATAAGTATAATTTGGATAGCTTGTGTATAATCTTAAAGTAAAACAACATCAGCGCTATAATTAAGGTCAAAAAATCTTTCCAAGATACAAATCCACATCCTCAATATATACTACCTTCAAAGCTTTTTCCAAAATGTTAACCTTGGAGAAGAATTGTGTGCTTGGATAACTCTGTTTAACCCCACTACTAGATTTGGATAACAGAGAGAGGCGATTTTAAGCCTTCTCCTTACCTGAAATGTATATACATATAGGGTTTTTAAGGTGTTAATAAGATTCCTAAGCACACTGTTCTTTAACAGATAATCCTAGAGAACAGTTCTGTCCAACAAAACGAAGGATCGCCTTGTATCAAGTTACACAACAATTGATGGCCTGCAATACATGAGGCAGTACTCTTACGTTTGAAAGTAGGGTAAAATGTGACTGATATATCCACAAACTGGTAAGAAACCAGACCACTTGTTATGAATCACTCTATCATCAGTTTTGTCAATCTGTGAAATATGACGGAAGCAATACTTCGGACCTAATCTAAAGTAGACTTATTCTCCGATGGCTGATCCATGAATTACGTAAGTTCTTTCTGAAGATGGAGATGACAATAACTTGATCCTGTGATGTTCAAGCGTTCTCTATTTCCAATCCTTTTATCAAACAACTCAGTCAGGTGCGCGATCATAAGTCATACATATCCTAGAATATAGCAAGGGATACTTCGCCAGGGCTTTGTGACTTATGGCGCCCCAGAATTTTAGAATTCTTGGGGAACTCTTGTTCATTAAGCGGATAGGCAGTTACAGACTAAACAAGCCAAGACAGTCGAGACATCACTGGAGTAATAACTTATCTAAACTGTCCCTTTGCCATCATCAAAGAGAATATTAGGTGTTACTAATTGAAGTTTCATCAAATTCACAGACACGAGACCTCTTACTGCTAATGACTTGTATATGTTGAACTACCCTATAACTGGTTAACAAGTGTCCTCTGTCTCTATGTCTACTTCATGAAATTTCTTCACATAAGAATCAGTGTGCATCATCAAACACATGGACCACCGAAGCAGACCTTAGGAGTATTTAGATAAAAAAATGTATTATATCATATAAAATCAAACAAATAGTTCGTAAAATTTGTGGTCTGATGATATTTCTTTGTGTTTTAATCAGCATCGCTCTATTTTAAACATTTCTGACTGATAAATAATAATTAATTTTTATCTTTATTTTATAATTACCTCTTCTCCATTATTCAAGATGATACTCGAAGTTTTTGAGAACTAATAGAATTCTTAGCGATAATCACAATTTAATTAACATTTATATGTCATAAGTTTAAGTGAAGTAGTTGACAAAATAAACGTTATGAATGTCTGAAGTCAAAAAAATAATATTGTTCATTCATTTATTGAATCAGAAGATATTCATTGTGGAAACCAAGGTAGTTAACCAAACACCTATTAGTCTTTGACCAGTCGTTTTAGATAAAGGTATCTGACTTATTTGAAAGACCGTTGAGATCACTGAATTAGCACTAAACTATTACTGAGTGGATGTGTCAAATCTTATCATTTGATGCATTATCCAGTTCTCGTCACTACGTGGCTTGTCACTTTATGTTTTATTTACTAAAACCAATATTAGAGATCTATCATGTTACTCAATATCAAATTTCATCTAAATAGAGAGACAGATCTTGAAGGCTTTATCAGTCTGCACGTTGGCCCACCGCTAAATTATCAATCGAGTTTTCAGATAACGCTAACTCTTACTCATAAATACTAGTCTTCATCATATTAGCTGACTCTAGGATTGAGGGTTGCATAATTCAGCATATACTTTAATCGACCTGTAATATTTTGCACTGAATATTTTGTAAGTAGTTTTGATGAGCAACTCGTTTCCGCATATCTGTTTTGCGAACTTTGTTCAAGTTCAACTGTTCTACAATTTCATATTTTAACTTTTAAGCGCATTCCCTAGATAAATCGGTACGCCCCTCCAAAAGAGAGATGGTATAGTTTATTGATCAGATTGTGTTACATGAATTCATTTCCATATCTAACCTAATACTAAGTTTCATGATCGTAATCAGACATGAGAAATTATATGCCAACAGGTTAATTATTACCTCTTAGTACAACTACAATTTCCCAAATTCTAAATCCTTATAATGAAAGCAATTTGATTTGAAAACGATAAGTTCATAATTTATTCATTTTTCTTGTAGTTATTTCCCTCCGTATACGTTGTAGGGCAAGAGTAACAAACATTGAGAGATGAAGTAAATTCATTTCGTATACCATATTTATTGCCAATAAGTACTAATTCGTATGAATAAATGATATGTTTTGCAAATGCAGTTTTGTGATCAAAATCCAAAACGTCATTTAGTTCATTAGTGAAAAATAATTATAATTACTTTCCATATTCATACAAGTCGAATTTATAGACGAATGGAATAAGCGAGAGAAAGACCATGATGTATCCAATACAAGAAAGATTTCCCAATTGTTATGAATATCGTAGGCAAAATGACACGACTGACAGTAATTAACAAAAAACAATGATAGAGTTATCATAACAATTATGAAAATAGTAAGAACAGTTGAAGGCTGTATGAGAAAAAGCAATTACTAAGATGGCAAAAATTATAAAAAGTCAAGGTTTAACAGTAGACGGATACACGAACTGGTTTTTTTCACCTCAATAACTACTTTATTCCGATAATTTTATTTTTGGTATGATTTCAATTTACAGAATATATAATGTAAGAAATTTTAGGAGTAGGGAGTGTCATGACTACAAAAAGTACACAGCATCTTTTACATCTCTAATTATCAGATGTTCCTCTTTCCTGAATCTATCAAGTCAAAAAATCTTCCAAAGATACGAACTGACTTCATCTGAGAATGTTTCGAGAATGTTTAGAATAGCTAAAACATTTTGAACACGTGGTTAAAAGTTTATTTGTGATTATAAATCATGATAGTGAAAAGCATTCAATTTATCTGAAAAGGTCTAATTTAAGTAAATTCAGCCTGTGTTTAGAAAATAAAACTTAAAGCCAAACTTTAAAACAATTAATGGCCTTTTTAAAGATTATGAAATTTTATAAATCAACGAACAAACAATTTGTAAGGAACCTGAGGCATCACTGTTACTGCCTTATGTGTTTGTGTCGCCTTAATTGATATGCAGTTGAGCAAAAAATAATATCACGATCTGTTGTGATATTATAGACATTTGAATAATGTAAATGCTCATTATTAGGCGTATTATTAAGGGGGAAAATGGACATATTAGACATACGCTAATAGTTGCATTTAATATGTTAGTTTGTGTGGCTAACACTTCTACTTAAAAATGATTAACTAAAAGACACTTCTTTAAGATTAACTATTCCAGATAGTTACGTCATAATATTTACAAGATGCATAAGATTATATCGTAATTTTTTTTAATTTTTCAAGAAAAAGTAAGTACTTTGAAGATAATCATTGTTGACAAGCACTAATTACGTTTTAAAAAAACATTCAACTACTAATTGGTGTTTAGGTTAATTCACTACCTGTAAGTGCCTATTAAGAAATGTGTCGCTTCATGTACTATAAATGAACTTTTTTTCGAATTTTACTTGACATTTCCAATGAAATAATTATCATTCGGATAAACCACTCTTAAATTATTGTCAAGCTGACGTTATTTTGTGATAATAATTGCCTTAAAGTCACAAACAATTGATTAATAAATAACTTAGGTGTAAAAATAACATGTGATCATGAATTAATTTCCCATTGTTAGTGCACAATAAACACACTACTTTAAAAATGAACTTTGTTCCATGATAAATCAACAACAAAGATTCTTTTTTTATAGCAACACGTTACTTTATATCCCCTAAATATATAATCTATCAACAATTATTGTGTTATTTAAACAACCGTCTAGTGCTTCCAGGTTTTCCATGGTGGTCTATCTTCAATTCACTCATGATCTCAACTACTGAAATGATTAAAATCTGTTAAATTTCAGATAGCCCTCATAAGTAGTGTTCAAAACTACATTTGAAGAATTATGTAAGATTTGATGCTGAAACTATAACTAACCACCTTCGGGTGCTTTCAAATACAAGTACAGAATTCGACAAATCATCGCGACGAATACTTAGTGGTTCAAATTCCCGACAATTCTGAATTGACTTGAAGAATCACCTCTACCAAATTACATAACCAGTTTTACTTCCAGTAAAATTTGGCTCAACTTTTAAAAGCAAGTAGAGAATAATCAAAAAAACGTTCAAAAGCAACATATAGCAATAAATACATTCGCGGATGAGGATCTTTTTTAGATTGAAGTTTATGTAGGTCGTCTAAACTAATGTTAGTTTTTATCATGAAGTGACGCCAGCTCGGTGATAATGGTAAATAGTCGCAATGTGAGACAAAACAGCTATTTAATACATCTTGATTTAAAATGGGTTTTTTCTCCTGGTCTCAATACGCTATGAAAGATAACTTAAAATTAATACCTAGGTTTAAGTCTCCTGAAACTTGTAGCTCCTTTAATACTGGACAAAGTTTATTTCGGAGATATTTTAAATATATATAATGGGTAATATGACTGTACTGCCTGTAAAACTCCCATATATTATGTTGGTCACATGGTTTGACCTTATATTCAATGGCAAATTAACGCAAAATTGAGTATTTTTACGTTATCAAGGTTAGAGCAATGTCTATGCTCAATAAACAGCTTAGTTTATGCTATCAAGTTGAACCACTCAAATGTAACAAACAGTTGTGTTTCTATTTACATATCTCACTACGTAAATTCCTAATTGCCAGATAAATTCGTGGTGATTGGTTTCGCATGCCATCCTGAAAATAAATCATATATATGGTAAACAGCATTTATTCTAGTCACACATCCACATTTTGTAAGATATACGATGCATACGACCTGACAAGAAACAATCTAATCATAATCATCCATTAATTTACCCTACTAATCAGTTAAGCGTGCCCCTACAGGGAGAAGAGGTCATCCGGTTTTTTATAATAAGGCGATGAATTCAGGAAATAGTTAGATGCGATTCAAATATATATCTTTTAATTTACGGTAATTGATAGTTATAATTCATTTCTTTTTGTTCCATGAACACACTAAATTTACTTACTGCAATGTGGAAATACATGTCAGAAACTTTATACTCATAGGACCATATACCAAGGAAATTCATTTCCAGCCACACAGCGCCATATGCCATCAAATCGATTGGGAGTTAGAAAGTTCTGACATATATTTCTGTGTCTGCCCTTGAGACGTCTGGGCTCAAAAAAACAAAAGATCAGTTGTTACATTGTTCTAGATGGGCTGAGGTTTAGTATATTGAGTTTAACAGTCAACAACATGAAACTCATTTGTTAGAAATCCTCAACAAAGAGCATCGAAACATCCCACTTACTATGTAACATGAAAAGATTGATAAGATCCACTTAGGACTGAAAGTAGGTGGTAAGATAAAACGACCGGTTTATTAAAAGAATTAATGAAGTGACTTATACCTGAACTTTAGTAGTCATTGCCCAGACAATTCCAAGAAGACGTTGATAAAAGCACTGTTTTACAGAGTAGAAAGAATATATAACCATCAAATTCAGAGGAGGATCGATACGTGTTGAACGTTACTAAGATATATACGGTTTTTATGAAAGTTTGTCCATAAATACAGAGAAACTATAGACAAAAGTCTAAATACACTACATTCAGTAAAAATTTCTTCGTTATCCACACTAACCTTGAAGATGATAACATTGCAAGAACAATCAATAAAGCGCCTAACAGTGCACTAAATGGAACCTACCATAAAGCTGCATTTTCCATTCTGTGTAGAACACACACTTACAAGCTCAGTCGAATCTGGTAAGTCCGCTTTTATGTTGCTATTAAATGCATGCATACACTGATTTCAACCCGTTAAAAGAGTAATATAAGAAAAACAAAAACAAAAAAGTGGTTTGTGCTTCCTGAATATTTCCCAAAACGTTTTCGCTAACAAAGTAAGGATGCTTGATGGTAACACATTTATTTATCTCATAGACAAGCTGTTGCTATTATACGTCCCAAACCTGACTCACATTTTCAAAACCAATCAATCATCAATCCTGTTTGTTTATGAAAATAATTGAGAGTGGCTGAAAAAATAACTAAGCAAGGGCGGCAAACAAATTTTTAAATTGAAAGTCATGCCTAGTTTTCTTAGGTTATATTATGAAATTTATCACGACATATTCTAATTCAATCATTTGTTGATGAAAATATCCCTTAATACTAGTCCATCTACTAACTCCCATATCTCTATTACTTTGTTAGTCATTCCCGACAGAATTTAGAGACGACTTTCGATTGGTAATATCACAATCCAACACACTGTTGCTTGATCGGTACAGATTTTATTATTATTGTTAAACATATATATTGGTATACAGCCCTGATGAAAAACTAATCATTATTACCCACGTAACTTAGCTTTTATTTAAATATACCATATTATTCGATGCCTTCTTCAATATGGCTAGTGTGACATACCAATTTTTATCCTTTTTAAAATTATTAGTTTTATTTTGGATCGACCAACGAGAGCAAAACATTAAAACTGCGGCAAATTTTACCTTTTGATTACTACAGTAGTTTCATTGAAAGCTACATTCATCATTTAAATTGACTGAGAAAAGAGCTACACCGAAGTTCAGAATTTATCTCTCCTATCGCGATTTTTCGTAGTAGCCGCGTAAGCCAACCATTGTATGGTCTTTGAAGAACGATAAACATACTAACAGGCTTTGCAAATCCACTATGCCACACACTTTAGCAACAGGGTTCAACTTAGTGCGCACAAAATGTTCGTTTATATTGCAATAAATACTACATGGACAACATACTCTAATCTGTTTTGTATTTACACACAGCTAAGTATTCAATTTGTGTGCATGTTAGCAAACAAGCACTTTATTAAAAAAGGTTTTCGATAGTTTCTGATTAAAGACTAATTTTTGGTGGAAAATTTTAAATGTTTAATATCAATCAGTACTTTACACACCATATTTTTCATTGTGATTGAAGAGCAGTTCAAATACAATAAATAATTTTAATAGATAGTTGATCAGCGTCTTTTAACAACTATCATGAAGATTCTGAATTATGCAAAAGTGCATTCTATGGTATTTTTTTTAAATAAATGACCTTACGCTAATATGAGGTGCAGAATATGTATTATTTGATAAACACATCAATAACTCCGATATAATATAACATCGAAGTGTCAAATTAATGACAAAAATAGTCTTAAGCATAAAAAATTTCAAACGCCGACTGAAATTTGTCAACAAAACGTGAAAAAGAAGGAAGACAGAACCAACTGCTTATAAAATGATTACAAATCTCAACTTATTACTGGAAAAAGTTATTACTGAGCTACGTATATCGTTAAAATTACCCGAAATTTTTACTTTGGGATTGCGTTACATCTAGATTTGCTCCTATTATTGAAAATAATCACTAAACTAAATGCAAGAAGAACCAACTTTTATGTTCTAGATCATAACAGACCAGCACGATAAACTCGGTGACGCAAAAAGGTGTATTTAAAAAGGTAGCACTAGATTATATAGATTTTTGGCCTAAAAACCTTTAAAGCGCCTGATAGAAGTATTCAGATTGGACACTGGTGATAACTTTACGACGGGGACAGTAAATAATTTTCCTGTATCTAAACCATCGTAAAGTACTATTTACCTACCACGTTGTTTCTTTGGTTCCAGTATATAAAAAGATTATGAAAAATACCTCGTATGAAGCTAAAGGGTCAAACAAACACGATGGTTTACCTTTGGATATTAATTGAAATCTTATAAAATTTGCCTGAACGTCCTGAACAAACCTTTGTCAGTAGATCTTGACATAGGGTTGATAACGTGTGTAATGTTTAGGATAAGTCTAAATAAACATCAAATATAGAGGGCCGACCATTTTGGCAGGTAGAAAAACACTATAGCAACTCAGACAAATATATTGTTTATCATTTAATTAAAACATCTAGTCAAACGGGAAAAACAGTTTAGGCTTTATAGTTTATTTATCAGATATATTTACAAACAGCTACCAGTTTTAATTTTAAAACACGAGCATTTTTTGAAATAAATCGCCATTTTGATGACTTATAGCTAAAAATTTGATCTTATAGTGAGCGATATTGACAAAAAAACTTAGATTTCCGCAGTTTGGTCACATACATAGTTTGATCTTATTTGTTTCGTTAACAATCGTAAACCTAGGATAAAAATTCCCGAATATGGCTGTGTCTTAGCTGTGTGTAGACAAACACGTTGTTTTTAGTCATTGATAAATTCTCCCTACTCTACAAATGCACTACTAGACACAATTCAAACCTTTAGAACAACACTTAGAGGAACCATCAAAAACTGTTTTACTTTTTACTCGTATCTTGTTTCTGCTTACAAAACCAGTGAACTTATTTGTCTAATCTGAAAATTATGTCCATTCGTGCGCGTCCCAGGTTATGTTTACTCAGTTATTATAGTCTCTTCAGTGATTGAAAAATAAAAATGTTTGGACCAGATGTATAACCTAGAGGATAAATATTTTCTCCGAATATTTTGGTAGTGAAACTGCATGTAACCATGCCAATGAAACACTTCAAAAACGGCTTCATCACTCGTTATTAATTTGAATAAATATGTCATATAATTGTTTCTTTGACCATCATTTTATCGAACGGTTGTTCGTATGTAGCTTCAGCAGTATGAGCTTTAAATATTATATGAGGAACAAAAATCAGGTCACCAGTGATGAAGACAAAATTGTTGGAGGACTATGTTTGCACTGGCTATTTTTTCAACTGGAAACTGAGAACGTGAATCAAGCAACCAGTTGTATGTAAGAATGGCTATGTGGCTCTTCAGGACGAAAATATACAACTTTGTTAACCATTTTCTGCCAAAATGATAGATTTTTCATCAATGACAAATCTAATGTCTACAAACCGTACCACGGAGACTTGACAGAATCAAAATCCAGGCAACTTAGTAAACACTTTACGAAGATAGTGAAATTTCGGAAAATTGGCTATCACCAAATTCCCAAACATGCAAAGGCGGACCATACAATATCATTCACACATCATGAGTGAATGATAGATGCTCTTATAAATTCCTTACCTTGGTATTTATTTTACGGAGCTTATTCACATTTGTTCTCAAAACACGATAGACGCGTTGTTTATATTTCAACTAAAAAATAAGTAACACCGAAAATGTAAAATTACCTCTAAGTGACCAACCGAACCCTCGAAGGGATAGTCTAGTAACATTCTGTCTTCTTGCAAGAATTTTCCAGCTTTTCCTTTTGACGGAGGAAGAAACAGACCATAGTTCAACTCATCCTTCAAGCAAGAACTCGATCTTTTTATAGCTGTGAGTTTGACATCCACGATTAAATCTGTTGGGCTGAAACTAAATGTCTTCAGAAGGTTATCACACAAGTATTGTATTACTTCACTGTTCTCGTCTGGCATAGTGACTCTAATGAAAACAAGACCTTGAGTAGGTGAATCATTTTGACTCTCATTCATGCTTATAGATAGTCCTGAGTCGCTATCACACATAATTAGTCAAATTTGTCTCTTCGTTTACAATGATAATAAGAACCATCATCTCTGTGACATTGCGTTAACATATTGTCTCTTTAAAATATTGTGTAGGACGACACATAACCTTCAGGGTAGTTGAAGAATAAAACAAAATTAAGTCCTTATTGGTAAATATCAATAACTATTCAATATGTGTGTTAGTTCCCTGTCTTATCAAAGTGATGATACCTTACCTTTAGTTAGTGAAACTAGTTATTGCTGTCATCGGCAGGTAGCCTAGTTTTCTACTCAGGTTTTGTATTAATAAACTTAACAAGAAAAGTACAACATTAGACGAATAGTAATTCTCTTGGGGAGATTACTCTTGTTTTTCTTTATGAGCTTACTAATTACCAAAATCTATTCGCTAGCTTCTAGTACTGTAGAAAATGTTTCCGAATTTGATAAGGGATGTTTAATGGGGGCATATATTTAGACGTCAGTTAGATCGGACGATGTTGTCAATAGGCTCCCTAATTTTGTGTACCTATATCTGACTCCGATTTGATCGTTTTTGGCTGCTACAATCCTCGTATATAATTATGGACTAAGATAGTGTTAGTAAAAAACTGAATTAAATAAATATATTATGTACACTCACTGATCTGGGTAGACAATCTGAGCAATGAAGCAAAGGTAGCGAAGAGAAGAGAGCGAGACAAAATGACATGCAGTGGAGAAGGCCTGTAAGCTAACTCGATTTGATCAAACATTAATTGATATTTATAGCCAGATGAAAAATAAACTACTGACATATGATGAGTAGGATGAGAAGTGCATGCATATACGCTCATATTTAAACAGCCAAGGTTGATAAACCAGTAATTACAAAGGCTAAAATATGATTCAAGTAGAATGAATAGATTGGTCTGTTCATAAGCTGGACGTAACCGACACAACGCACGTGCTGAAATAGCCTCAGAAGTGCTTGTTAACAAGTAACGGTGATAGTGACGTGAATATTTTGATTAAATGCCCATCTACTGAGACAAAATTTAACAGTTGATTGATACAACGTATTATAGACTGTCTAGAAGCATAGCTAGCTACGGATGCTAATTATGTATAATCACGACCATTTGCTCAACTCCTGGTTCATTTTTTCCTGCCTATTTCTGTATTGCTTATCATCACGATGGAACATTCAGCATACAAATATGAAATGCTTTCCTTTGTTTTATGCCATTATTCAAATATTCGTATGCACCATAGCTAAAATCGCTTAGTTTAAATTCTGTAAAGGCTTTTTCCACAAGAAGTTTGGCATAACTATCATATGGGGACTTCCAAAAGAAAGCCAAAAGATATTTTTATATGTATTTGAAATATTATTTCGCGTCATAAATAGCTATACTTCACTTGTATAACTGTTCAACTTCCAGTAATCGTTCTGACGAAACAGAGAAAGAGCACTGATATTATCCTATTGTAATTGCACACCTAACTCTTGAATTATACTTTTCAGATTTAACGTAATCAGAGATGTTATGATTCAACTTATCATCTACACTGATGTATTATTATTCTCTATTTTTTACAAGAAGTTCATGGCTGTCATAATTTGTTGATCAGAGTAGATCCTTCTTCAGAGTGACCGTTGTTAAATCACATATAAACGTTTAATTTTAACCATCAACTGACATGCCTCATGTAACTTACTGTTATTAACGACGATGAAAAAGACAGCCGAACCGGTGTCTATTAAATTTTTGTTTAATTGATAGTTATGGTTGCCTAATTTGAGTGTTACATCCGAGTTATCATATAGGCACAAGGTCCTCGATCTTACAATGTTGTAAGTTGTTCACATGATGTATAAAGACTCTTCGTCCCAGTATGGGGCTACTCGAAAGTGCGCATCCATAATCCCCGCTCTGAACTCAAACCCAGGGCCCTCAATCTTGCATAGACGCTTCACTTTAGGCTGTAACAACTTAGGTTGATTGGTTAAGAGTTGGCCGCAAACGTCTTATTAATGACATAAGTGAAAAAGGCAAAAAGAACAGCAAGACTTGCGACCTTAAGAATCACCCATGTGGCCGTAATTCAGGTAGAGTAATCTTAAAAGAAAATCCTGCTATAGTTTAGTAACACTTACAAATTATAGGAAACACAGTTGCAATAATGACTTAGTGTTAAATCTAGGCAAAAGTTGAAACCGTGTACCTAGAAATACACATATTTTGGCTGTATGTCGGCCTAAACAGTATTTTTGGATTGTTTCAACCGAGGTATCTAGGAGATTTTGCTCGCTTTAAAAATTATGAGAATGACTCACTTGAAATAATTAAGAAATAATAATTAGGGTGTGATAACAAAAAAACCCATTAAACTACGCTGTCGAATTAAACAAGGTTAATTCTTGCATTTTTATGACATTATAGGTTTGTTTATTAGTTGATTTAGTACAGATCCGAGAGGATTTAAATGAAATTCAGGAAATCACTACAATCAACAATCCACAATACCCACATTTTTTATCTCAATAAAAAAATCAGGTGAACAACGTCAAGTTATAAAGCAACAAGAGATTAGGGCAAATAGCTAATGGTAGCGTCAGAATTATTGAAGGAAACTTGAATTTGATTTCTTTATTTCTAATAACTTGTTAGGCTCTTGACATAATTGTTAATCTTTTAAAAGTAGATGTATGCTGACTTCGTACAGAATTTGATGGTCGGTGATGTTTTATCAAGCACAATCGATAGGAGAAAATGTACATGGTACCAACGTATCCATGGAACACATGAGATTATTATTGATAGAACTAGTTGCACGAATCAGAGCTAATGGCCAAAATACCATTGAGTATCTTATATTTTGACAAACGGAAGATAAAAAAAGAAAGGTGATTGTGCTTGTTTGGAAAACTTTGTCTGATTCACATACAGAAGCAGTGGAATTTTAAACCTCAATAGTAAATAGTTGAAGATGTAGAAGAAATCTATGATAAACTGAAACTTGATGTAATGTAAGCCTTCAATTAAGAGCCTTCACGCGCTTGGTGTCCAGTAGAACTAATATGGACAGCGTGAACAAGGATTGTTTTGGAATACTTATTAACACAGAAGCTGGATTTTGGAAAATAAATCAATAAAATTATAAAACAATTGGCGAAGAAATTCCAGAGTCCATCTAGAATGCGACAGAGATGAATAAGAACAGCAAGCTGCATATTTCTTATTTGCCGTTACTCATGTGGGATATGCTAGAAATCTATTTGATGATTTGACTTGTAATACCTTAATGTTAAAGTTAATCTCACTATTATACCAAGTCGAAAGGTATAGATGCCTAACGTGCATATTCTTATACTATCCAATAATCAACATTATGCATTATGACACAAGACATACTCAATAGCTGGAGTTCTCCATGAAATAAATACTACACTCTATCTATCGCCAGAACGTGGGATAAATTAAAAGTAGGCACAAGCAACCGATCAAAAATCAACGTGCAACAATAACCATAGAAGTTAAGGATTTATTTAAAACATGTATTCAATATCGAACAGGCTGTTAAAAAAATACGGTAAGACTAAGAAAAGTAATAATTTTATATGGCTGTGATAATTTTAGTCGTGTTGCAATGATCTTATCGAACAACCTTTTCTGATCCCGATAAAAGTATTGAAATTATATACCAGCAGATAACATCTGTAACTAAACTACTAGTAGTCTAAAATAGATAGTACTTCCACGTTGTTGAAAGCGTGTTGTTTACGTATGGTGATTTTCATCTCGATCTGTTTCAGGAAGTTAACTGGCAAGTCAAAGGCCCTACATTACATATGGTTGCTGTCGAGTGACCTTGATGATGATTTAAGAAGACAATCCAGTATAATATTGACTTAAGTAAGAGGGTGTTCATCTGAGATTCGAAAGACAGCTCTTAACTTCAAGGCGAGATCCAGATTTGGCGTCCATGTAAGTCAAAGAACTGTTTAGTTGATTAGCATTTTGCTCTAATTCAGACATGTACCAGTACAACTTTGTGCCACGTGGTCCTAGTGAAAAAATAAAGTGGACTGCAAACTTGACTTATTGTGATTTACAGAAGTAATTAAATTCAGTGTGACAAATAGTAATTCCTATAACAGTCTAATTAGTACTCTAATAGTCACGTGTAAGTCACTGTCAAAATCAGGGGAAATGCCAATAATAAAATCAAGGTGACGTTTTTGTAGTTCGAACTAGGCGCAGAATAATGTACGAAAGAATTTTTAATTAGCATAATTACAAATATTATCAAAATCGAAGGTTAATCTTATTTTAAAGACATGTCAACCAGAAAATCATAGGAAAAGTGAAGATTATATTATGTGCATAAAATGGAAGTCCTTTGATTTCTAAATAGACAACAGGATCCTCGTCAATCTTAAGTGATGTGATAGTTTCTCATCCTTACGTGGTTAATAAAACGTTGAGTCTGTAGTTGAGAATGCATTGCTTCCCAAAAGTACTTGTTCTATGTGGTTGTTTATTATTGCGGCTATATTTTAGAATGATGAGTGGCGTACAGTCTACACTTTCGAGTGGCTAGATTTTTTGCTTTTCTACGACTAAGTAAGCAATATCAGGATTATTCATGATGTATGGTATATGTCTACTCTTCAAACTAGAATAAGCATAACACTAAAGCAAAGAAACGTCTAGTCCCGACAGTTCAAAACGGCAACAAACTAACGGCTCACACTTTGATTACGTCTAATGACACGACGTCCTCTTCATTATAAGTATGTTGTACTGATCAAAAACTTACTTTGACAAGTGAGCCTGATATCATGTAGGAGAAATCTTTTTAAAAGTTGATTCAAAGTAGAACCAACAAAAAGTTATTTGGATTCAGGAGAAAACCATTTCCATTTCGTCCACAACTGTCGCAGCTGCGATCTGTGCACCATAGAAGAACAAATGATGTTGAATCACTATGTCAGAATGTTGCCGTTTAGTAGTTGGACACAAAAGAACCCATATGAGAAGTGTATTTTAACGTTTCTGTGTTAAGAATCCAGATCTGACACCTCAAGCTGACTCGTCCCAAACTATGCTTTTGATATATTGACTCAGTAGTACCCAGTAAAGGTGGTAGAGGTTCCTACTCAAGCCGGATCGGAATTGTTTTTAATCCTTGAGACTTCTGAAAGGTGGGCACAAAGTTCACGCTTTTCCATATATACAAATCATTATTTTAATTCAAAATAACCCAAGTTTAAAATTAAGATGCCGTTGAAATCTGCAGATCTTAAATTAATTTTACTAACAATGAAAATTTAACGAGGCATTGGACTGCTGGAGTTGATGTGTTGGTGTTTAATTCGTTTCGGTAATATATGTGGAAATTCAATTACGTTGCTAATGTAAATTGTTGAGAATCATGTTGGAATTCTCGTGGGATAAAATAGAGAAGTTAAATGAAGCTGACATAGATATAGACAATGCAAACTATTACTGCCAATTGTTTTTAGATGTATGCGCAGATTCTCCACATTATTTGATTATTTCAGGCTAATGTTGAGGACTGGGATGATAATGATCGACTTAAGCATGTTTTTCAAATTACTCAGACGTTGCTTAACCTAAAATGGGAACAATGGAAGTTGTCAGAGACAAGCTTGTCGGACAAAATCTCAGAAATAAATAATCTGAAAGATCAAATAAGGGAACTAGAACAAGAAAACAAAGATTTGCAAAAAGCAATTTCTGCTTCTGGTCTTGATAGAGGAAGCATTGGTGAGACGAGGAGACTTGAGTTTAAAGTCGTAAAACTGCAATCTGAACTAGAATCCTTAAGGATAGCCAAAGATGCCTCTTTTAAAGAAAAAGAAGAACTTTTGAATGAAAAAGGTGATCTGGAAAGAAAAGTGGAACTGGTTTCAAAAGAAAATAAGGAACTTCAGGAGCGTTGTGAGTACTTGCACCTGCAACTTCAGGATCGACCCAGCTTTTTCGGTAAAAGTAATGATGAGGCTAATTACAGAAAAGAAATTTCCTCCTTACGTGCAAAAATAAGGGTACAGAAAGCTGAAATAGATGTAAGGATCATAGTCATTTAACTATTTGATCAGGGATTAGAAGATGAAAAACAGAATTTATGGAGTGATGTCAATCGTTTGGAGAGCAACCTCCGGCAAGCCAGCATGGAAATCGATCGCGCCACCGATGACTATGTGAAAATGAAAGAAGCCTTAACAGAAGCTGATAAAAGTCACGCAGAAAAGTCGGCTGAATGCAGTATGTTGCGCGCTCAGTTAGCCAATCTTTCCGAAAAGATTGGTCATCCTGATGAAACAAATAACCTTATCATGAGTGCTGTTGAACAGAAGATTGAGGAATGGAAAGAGGTACTGAAATTCATTTCTCAGTAATTTTTAGATACTGGCAGACAAAGACATGGAAATAGTTAAGCTTAATGAACGAATAATAGAGTTTTCTCAGGAATTGCGAGATCTTAAAGCTGACTCCGATAAAACCAGTGTACAAGCCCTAATGAAGTCCATAAAAGATCGTGATGTTCAGGTAACTAAAATGATTACTATCTTTTTTGATCACATTTATGAGTATTTTCACTCTATTTATGACTAAAATCTGGTACATATTTGTGCGTTTTAACTTCTCAGGGTAAATAGCTATGATAGTTTATACCTTACATTCTCCTAACTCATCTGCTTTTTGTTCAGGTGATGAAAGTCGATGAGTACAAACCACTACACAACCTAGGATTCGTTTTGTACAACAAAGCGTTAGTCGTGTGTATTTGTTTAAAACAAAAGCTTTTAAAATACTGTACATGAATAGATCGATTGCACAAAATTAATTACTGAGAAGGGTACATTACGGTTCCGAACGAGATAATGGGTTGCAGTAGGGACATGAGTGGAAAGCAAAGTGAATGGGCCTATTAAAAGCAAAAATTGTAAGAAGCACAATGTGCAAACGAAAATGTAAAAGGTTTGAATCGTTGGGTTTCTTTAACTTGAAGTATTTTTGTTCATTGAAGTTCTTAAGGCTAAAACTGGGCATTAAACGTCGGCTGTATAATCCACTGACGTATTTTGGTACGTCTGAATGTCTTTAATTAAACTTACATAGTATTTTGACCAATAATTGATGGTGCTGGGCAAAATGGTCCAGGATCGTCTTTAGTAAAGCAGTTGAAACCATCTGTTATAATCTCCCAAAGTTTGGGTAAAAGTGCCATTTATATTCCGTGATTTAATTGTTTCATCTTTATTAAACTGTATTTTAAATTTTTAGATACCCGTTGACATCGTTTATTCTCTTTGACATCCTGCCCTGTAAATTTTCGTTCTTGCTGTTCTAATATGAGATGTTGCATTTTAAACTAAAACTCACTTGTCCCAGGCCCTGCATTGATATGGACTGGTTGGTTTATTTTGGAGAGTCTTTGGCATGTATATGGGCATCAAGTGAATAGGTAAATGCTCAAAAATCCGAACAAACATGCTTAGAGAACAATGAATAGTGGCAACAGCTCAGTTTTTGACCAATCAAAGGCGTACAGAATGATCGTGTGCAGTGGTAAGATGTGGAAGCAAAGGAACTAGAAAGGATGGCAGCGATGGGTAACACTAGATAATTATTTCGACTCATCAGGGAAACGGGTGTTAAAAATTCATCTGTTAGCCACATTAATTCACTGTTAGTCCGGGATATAATATTGATGACTAGAAAACTTAAAAGAGCGGTTCAAATGGCATCTGAATACCCTCCAGTTAGCCACTATCTCTTACGAATGTAAATGGAAGATCAACATTAGTTTTTCAACTCTCAGCTAGGTTGTAAAGATTGTATCTAATTTTAAAAAATCAAGAGCAATAGAACTTGATAAGTTAATTTAAATCTTTATGTATAGTGGTTATTTTTTTAGTTAAGTAAACTACGATACTAGTTCGAGAACTGGGAGTGGTCTAATCTAACTAGTATTGATTGTTGAGCACCCTAGTTTATACGAAATAACTCTAATCACGTTAGGGTATGAGATAAAAAAGTGACGAGGAAATTCGGAAATTAGTAATTTATACAAACTACGTTCATGACGCTACAGAATACACAATAAATCTCTCAGATAGACAATTGAAAATTGAGATTGATGTTTTTTAGACCTTTTTTCACATCAAATGTTTTGGTTTTCTACTGTTTGTATGAAAAATCTACTGTAACTTTAATGTACTCTTACAAAGCCATCGTAAAGTCGTCAAAAAGTACACGACACCTCAAACCTGTGTTCATAGGCTACGGATATCTGTAAATCCAATCTTTGTAGCCCATATGTGGCAATTTACTGAAATGTATCCAAATGTTGAATTTCACTGTAAATAAGGAAATATTCAATTGCTAATTTAAACCGATTCCATGAATATCGGTCTGTGAGACGTTAGTGTGTCATTTATCCTCATAAAACATATCTAGCTAATTATTCAAGCCAAATATTATTTATAATCTTATGTCATGTAACATTTGTGTTGTTGGTTTCAAATAGATACACTCCCTAAAAAAACAACTTACGGATGCTACAAATGAAGTTGAGAAAAGCACAACTCTTTTAAACGAACTCGCAAAGCAAGCAAATGAGAATGAATTTGATCCTAGTAGTCGCAAAGCTGAACGTATTGTTGTACTTAGAAAACAACTTCAAGAAAAAGAAAACCTTAACACCGAACTGGAGAAAAGGTTGGAGCTTGTAGGTTATGAAGATATTTTTTGAAAACCTAACTGTATACACCTTCATGCTTTCACTTGTTGTCTTGAGAATATACCGGGTTGTTTTTTAATATAAGAAATTTTATTTTATTTGGCGAAGAAATTCTACACTAAGCATATATATGTCTATTACAAAAAAGATGACCCCATGATGTCTTTTCTCAATAAACCTTGTAAGTCGCTGACATTATCATAAGAGCTTAAAGTTTTACTTTATCTGAATAAATTTGGTTGTTATTTTGATTAAAGCAGACAAAAAGCATAAACTCGCTAGCGCCATTTGTTTTAGCCCTAAATTTTTTGAACACTGCATTGCTTCGAGAACAGTTTAGCCTAGATTCTCTCAACACTTAGTTTTTAATTGTGGTTGCTTGTTTTAGATTGGTCGAATCGATGGTAGATATGGTAAATCCTCATGTGCGGCACATTTAGGCTGGAAAGTTCATTGGGAGTTCTGCTGCTCTTGTCGAATAATTTAAGATGAATACCTACGTTTCTCATCTGTGAATACGTCTTTTAGCATTACATATACATAGATTAAAACACATTTATGTCATAAATCTAAGATATCTTTTGACTAAGTTGGATAGTAGTTGTTTTTAGTTTATTGTCAATGAAGGTTGTGAGACTGACAAATTACGCTTATTATTATACCTGCGACACTAAGTATCAGATACAACTTCTATCTGGCAAAACAAACAGATGAGATGTGGATCCTTCTAGCATGGAATTTCCTGCCAAGAGTTTGAGACTGTTACACAGAATATATTTCCCTATAAATCTGTCTGTTTTGAATTCAACTTAGAAGCATAGTTAGCTAACCAAAGTGCTGGATAAAAATGTTTTTATTGTGGTAAAGCATATTTGGAAAGCACTTCGAGGATTTTCACATCACATAAAATTCAGTTTAGGGCTTTCGCTAAATGGTCACAAGATTAAATTGCCAAAAGACGAAAGTGGCTGCATTTTTTTCATGTAGAATTTACTTGAGGTGTGTTAGCATTCATGTTATAACTTGTAACCGCCGATTAGAGGGCAGTGAACTATCGATCGGACCAAGGAGGCGCAAAACACGTGCGAGCAGTCTAGAATCTTGATTGATCCTGCTTTCCACCTAGCCCACCCAGTTAAGTCCAGAATACCAATCTCAGCCTCTGCGATATGAATCCTGTGTTTTAAACATACTCTGTTTATATACCAATCAAGCAGACCACATCGTACCATAAAATAGAAAATAACATTTGTACAAGATTTAGCCAGATAAGGCTGTGAATGAGGGAGGTAGTAATTAATATACTGGGTATAACTCAAGAATGGTAAAATGTATAATAATAGTTTATGGGTCAAAATAAAGCTTATAATAAGAGGAATATGAATATGCATGGTTTAGTTACTCAATAATTATACAATAGAAATATACGTTTATTATTGGTCCATCAATAGATCCCAAAAGTTACCATTTATTATTCTTGTCGGGACATAACAACTGATATATATTAAAACACTGCCAACTGTACAGATAGTGATTTTCATGTATTTTTTCCTGATATTCCTCAAGTATGTCCCTTTATTTTTTGCAAGAAATTACAGTGAACCCAATATTATATGACAGAGCAGACAGTTAGTTTCGATACAGTTAGTAAACTGCCTTCAAATGTTGTTTCAGCTTGTCCCAATCATTCAGAACTTAATCAGTCGATTTATTCTTCATGTACTCAGGCTGAAGAAGCTGCTCAGTCTCAAGCCAACGAGGTAACTATTTTAGAAAAGCAACTAAAACGTTATGAAGAAGGAGAGTATGGTTTATCAGAAGCTATTGCTGAATTAAAAGCTACTAGATTACAATTAAACTCAAAAGAAAGACAATTGGAAGAGGTTTGTCGTCTAGCAAGTCAAGCTGAATCATCTCTTAATGAAATAAATTTAGAAAATGAACATTTAAGAAGTAAGCTTGGAATACCATTGATTGAAAAAATTGATCTGAATGGCTACCGTCGTCAAAAACGAGCAGAAGTTGAAGAAGATCGTGCAGTAAATATAATACTACAAAAAGAAGTACGTAAACACTTTTTATGCATTTTTTTGAAAGTGAAGTAGATTTTTGTGTTCAGTGCCTTGTCTTCACTCTGTAGCTTCATGTGAAGAATTTTATTTTATTTTATCTTCATATAATTAAGCGGTAATCTGACTTCAACAGGTTGTAAAGATATTTAGCATATTGTTCAATAATTTTATGATATTATTCGATACGCATACTAATGATGAAGTTTGTATATGTACACATGTAAACCACGTTTATTAACTAACTTTGCTGAGTTCTTGAGATTCACTTTTTAATTATTCCTTCTGCACATTCTGATCTAAGTATATTTAACTTTTGTTTTAGTGCACACATTCTTGCGAGCAAAATGTCTAAAGCTCCTCAGCAGTTTAGTCGTTTCACTTCAATATTTGGAGAACCTACACATTTCATATTAGACTTATCAACCAATTAAATTATATAAGTCATCTTTAGCGACATATAAAAATAAATTAGGGTGACAGAAATCACTGTATGGTACCACAAGAAAGCACACCACTATCAGTTGACAAACAAGAGAATAAAGTCTAGTAAAACTTTGTTTCAGAACCACAGACAAAATCGTCATTATCTTAGTCTAAGTATCATATTCTTACTTTGTTAGAAAAATGAATCCCAAATAAAATAAATATAATCGAAAAGTTGGTTTGATAATAAAATTTCTTATTATTGTCTGATTCACGTATTATTGAGCATTCAAAGTTATCGTTCAATGACCATGTGAGTAAAATCCTGACATAACAGTATATGAAACTAAAAATGTTTGTTATATTTTAGGCATTGGGCATATTGTTATTACCTAATAAAAAATAATGAGAATTAATTTATGATCTATATGTCTAGAGATAATTTAGCATGTCTAAATTGCTGTCAATTTAAATGTGCATAATTAGATCGAAAAACTAGAAGACGAAAGGTTGGAGCTGAAACGTAAACTACGTACACTTGCACGTCAGTTAGGCCAACAATATGGTTCATCAGATTTGCACGTGGATGGAGTACTCTTAGGTAATTTAAACCAAGGTAAGCTCTAAACAACTAGAACTTAGTATCTCTTTCTGATACATTAGCTAACTACTCATTGATTATATATTAGCTATATTCATACTTTGTTTCACGTACATTCATAATAGATTTGCCACAAAGAGAGAAAACTAATCGATAGAACATTTTGAATTTAATTCACTATAATAACCAACACAGTTGTTAAGCACAACATCACAAAACAAATCAAATAATATCATAATCATGAGAAAGCGACTAATTTGACAAAATTCAAGTATTCAGCTGTTCAAAAGAAGATATCCATATCGGATAACAAATAGATAATCATGAATGAAAATAATGTTTACTAAGCAACTAAGGTTCATTTATTTCATTTATATCAGGAAATAAATTAAGACCTCTAAGAGAAGCAAAAGTCGCAACAGTTTAAGATTGCTGTAAATCCTTAAATCTTCTCTAGTGTTCTCCCTTACCTTATTTTCTCTATTTTATGCCCTCAAATCAAGTTTAGCGTAAATAGTCTATGTCGTCTCTTGTCTGCTATCTGATCTTCAAAAGTTAAAAAAATAATCCATAACTTGTCAATAAGGGTATGTGGAGATTGTTGGATTTTATTGAAATTATGAACCAATAAATGTTAGAGCACCATCGAAAACCCGGAAGCACTGGATGATGGAGTCGTCCAAGTGTAGGACTCTTCAACAGTGCGCAACCACAACCGCGCATGTGAGAACTGAACCCACAACCTTTGGTCTAGACAAAGTGAATCTGTTAGCCATACTATTGTAGTGGGAATTATTTATGACTACACACTGGGAACGATATTATTTGAGAATGACGATTAATTAAATTTCAGTTCAAAAAAATGCTCAACTGAACAGTGTACCACGTTTTTATATGATCGTATCCAACTTTACTCATAGTTACTTTTGAAAGACCGTAGATTAGAATCTACCTAGTATAGTTTCGCTTTTATTAAATAATATAAAGACACTGTTTTTCTTTTTAATTTTCGCCTGAATATCTGAAATCCGAATAACATTTTTGTCTGCAGTTAGTGAGGAAGTTATGTCAACTCAGTCAATTCTAGTGGTTTCTGCCTCTCGATCTAGTCAGAAAACCAAAAGTTCCCCAACACAAGACGATCTAGCTGACCTTCCAGAAGTATGGAAAGCAAGGGTACGTGTTTCCTTATTTTTAAAGTGTGTCAGATTCTTATTTCCAATGGTACATATGTTGAAAATCTCTCATTATTCAAAGTTGACTAAAGTCGGAATTGTGAAACATTTGATCTAAATATAAAGGTTTTTTGCTTTTCGTAAGACCTAGAATCACTAACTTCTATCTCGTATGAAGTCATAGATATCTACGATCTGTGTATTGTATCTTTATTAGTCAGTAACCTTAGGTAAATTTTGGGTGATGAGTAAACACACCTATAACACTATCAAGGATTCATGATACATCAGTCAGTTCGTACACTAACTGAAGTGGAATTTATACGCTGAATAGGGATGGTCAGCGGATTAATATTTTGAAAAAATCAAGGAAAACGACTCACTAACAGAAATATATTGAATGTACACATAAAGTAGTATTATGAGAGCCACGAACTAAGAAATATTTCGGATAACTCTATTGTTAGTCATATTGATTAAAGAAATTATAACTATACTCAAAGTATTATAAATTTTTAGATGTTTCTCTAGTAAACACGGAAGATAGCAGCTTGTATTTAGGCAAATAATCGCAGCTAAACGGTTTGTCAACACTTCGCTTTTAGTTCACTACCAATAATCTGAATTTCTGTTAAGTTACATTTGTCCTTTGTGGTTCACAAACGCTTCAATTTTGCACTAAAGTTATGCAATTTTTACATTGTTCTCTTTCTGATGAACAAAAATTAGTTCAAAGTACTTGATGAGGAATTAGTTCAAGCACTGAAGCAAATAGAAGAAGAACATAAAAAGCATGATAAACTAGAAACACGTTTGAAGCAAATTACTGAAGCAAATGTTCTGCTAGAAAGTGGTCTGAAGGAAGTTCAAAACCAGATACACTCTTTCCATATTGAGTCAAAGAATCAACGTGATCTAAGTGAAGAAAAGAAACAATCAAAATCTAACAGTATAACCAAAACAGAAAAAAGAGAAGTGGCCAATAACAAGTTAAAAGTGAAGAACGAAATCATTCAACTAGACTGTCCATCTTTAGACAAGTTACTAGCTGCATTAGACGCAAGAAACATGGTTGAAGATATTGACTCTGGACAATTTCTAAAGTCCAGAGTAGATCAACTTGAAGTAAGTTAATAGTGAAGTTTATACTCTTTTTACAAATATGCCGTAAAATATCAGTCAAGAGATATCTAATATATAAATATGGTCATCTCAAAGAGAAAAATTAAATTTTCAGAGCTATCCTTTAGAGAAAAGGTGTTTATATTATGGTACAATTATTAAGCACTTGAATTGTTCAATCTTTATATTCTTTTATTTGTAAGCTCTTGTTTGACCCAATAATCGTCGTTGTCATAATGTTGCAGACTTATTATTAATTAGTTCCTTATTGTTCCGTCTTTGTATCATTCATAACTGAGTTGTGTTTACACTGTAGTTTCTTACTGTGTGGTCAGATAACCGCGGCATATTACTGTATGAGTTTTAAGTTATAAATGAACAGGGCACAATGAGGACTAGTCTGCTTGCTATCTTCATTTTTTTGTAAGGAGCTTGTGTCCTGTCAAAATTAGGATCCTTCGGTCAATATTTATGGCAAATAAGTCATTGGTTTCAAGAATATCACCAATCCTACAGGGAACATGGGAAGATAAGTCGGTAGCCAGACTTTATAATCCAACTGTTTCCATAATAAACAAGCCAATCACATGGATTTCAGAGTGATTTAGAAATCTGTCCATTCTAAGGAAACAGCAATCACAGACCCACCGGAATTTGTTATAATCGATATACCATCTATCTTCTTCAAGTTCTTGATGGAAAAGATTGGACATTGTTTTTATGACCGTTATATCAGTTCCTTCTAAGACCCAGATCCTTCTACAAATGCAAATAAAACTATCCTTAGTTTCTTTTTAGTTCTCTGATGTCACTATTGTTAAAATATTTTCTTATTCCTACCATGCTCTTTTCTTATACATAAGTCACGTTTATTGACTAACTTTTCATGCCGATACACCATTTTGACATGTTCTATTCTACATAATTGTCTTTTCACCTGATGATAATTATTATAGACATTTAAACTGATATTACTTGTGTATGAATCATTATTTCGTCATAGATATGACTGACACATTTCAATGGTCTACAATACAGTCATTTGATACAGAAATACGAAGAAACTATTTTTAGGTAGTTATTTGTCAAAATAGCACTCATAATTCCTCAGTACACTACTTCATTAAAATTAAAAACGAAACATTTCTGTTGAAACAAATTAAACTATCAATAAATTATTCATCACGTATCTTTTCCCCTAACTTAATGACTGTGATTTGGCTTAATTTGGCTAGATAATCACTTTTCACTGATATCTGAACGTTGAATTAATCGGATTTTTAAACTGAGTATTGGAATAAATGATTATTACTAGATATTTCATAAAACATTCATACAATGGTAAGCAACGTATGGATTTAACAGACAGTACTCTTGGTAGAAACAATGTCAACTTACCATTAAGTACAAAATTGTGACTTCCTCTGTGCTCATAATTACAAAAATAAGAACACACCATTAATCAATAACATCAGCAAATTCTGCCAAACAATATACTCAATATTTATGATATATTGAGTGAGAACATATAATTTATTGCTGAAGAAAATACAAATAATTAACCGGAGATTACTACTTATACAATCTATCCTTAGAATCAGCGATTCCTAACTGTAAATCAAACTAACCTGGTTACCGAAACAGTAATAAAGTGTAATAGAAAGAAAGCATTTTCAGAGACTTTGAAAGGTCTATTAACTTAATTGTTCAACTATGCAATGTGTAGAACCCAACAGGGTATTATTTTATGATTATAGTCAGCGTCGATAAAAGATTAACGTCCCATATTTGAGTGACGCTGGTCTAAGAACTTTACATACAACTGTAGATACGTCTTGACTACGAGTCCCAACCGGCCTAAAACTTGAATCCAAGGCCACCCGTTAATTTCCTTCATTACTCATAGTCCACTGAAATTTTAAGCTACTTAGTTGAGTGATCATATTACATATCAATCAGTATAATCCTATCAGAAATAAAATCTAAGGGAGATGACATTGGCTTTCACCTAGTGATCACTTTGTCTCAGTAGTATGATTCAGTGCAAAAAGTACTGGAATCCCTCACAAGAATCAATATCCACTTTTAGGTCTAATACTCTAAATAAAAATATTATAACCTCCGTTGTTAAATTCAAGTCAGGTACCACATGATTTAACGTAATTTTTAGCACGTTTTAATCTTAATATTGTTAGAATCTGATCGAGACCTTACTTTCTGTATCTAATGTTTATTCCTACTTGAATCGTGTTCGGAAAATAAATACACCTTGTTATTTCATTTTTAGGGGGCAAATCAGGAGCTCCGATCAAATCTTCGTGATATACGCATGAGTAGTGCTTTATATGAGGTAAAACTGAACGAGGCACATAATCGAATTAAACAATTGGAGTCGCAGCTTGAATCAGTTGATCTCTTAAATAATAATACACCAAGCCAAACATTTATTGAGGGTCAGTCACCTCTTCCAAAAGATATTAACCCTGATACAGCTAAAGTTATTTTATCACTAGAAGAACACTTACTGACAATGATGAAAGATATTAGTGATAAAAATACACAACTTGCCTATATTGACAATCAAATGGAAGCTGCAAGGAGAAAATATTCTGTTTGTAAACACCATCAAGGTTTATTGTATCGGGACTTTTATAATGAACGCCAAGTAAGCTTATGTATTAGATGTAAGAATTTATATAAATAAATTTATATAACAACATTCTCACTTCAGTTAATTAGGAGGTTTTGATTCTGTTAAGGATGAGTATGCAATTTTCTATAGATAGTGAAGAGAACTTAAATGTCTTCACATTCACATGGAAATTTAATTTGTACTTCTCTATATGATACAGATTTTGCCTGTCTGTCAAGATTTCTATTATGTTGTAAAAACTATGGAAGTGACAGAGGCTTTGTCTTTGTTCTTTCCATTCACGTGCGTCTGCTCCCCATTATTTTTTGATACCTGAAATTATAATAAATAGGAAATACTTAGTGTTTCTACATGCTGTATCTTAGTCTATTGATTTGTTTGTTTTTTAAATTGATTTTAAAGTTTCTTATTTAACTCTGACATAACCCTGGAAATTCTTCTTAGCAGACATTGAATACCGTATGGTGGGTTGACATTTTGCCCACGGCAATTAAGATTCCCTACCACCCATTTCTAAAAAAATGTGTGGTGTCAAAGAAAAATTTAGCGATCGGTGATTGGTGTACTTGTTTTGCAAGTGTGTGCTCAAGTGATAATGAACAAACATTTTGTCACCTTTAATAATTTTGTAATTGGTCGTAAACTGTTCATCTTTGCAATGTGATTAGTTGAAATTGAAATCGTATCTAGAGCTGTGATTGGATGTCAGAATTTTGATTTTTACATTTGAAATTTAACGATAATGAATAAATCTTTTTGTGTAATCGTAGTCTTGTAAGAAATTTAGACATTTATAGGAAAAAACACCAACTTAAGTGCAATCCTACTGTTACTGAATGTGTATTGGGATAAATTTTTGATTTCCGATCAACAATTTTAATGTCACGAGTACTTATATATATCACATAAAAAGAAAGTTTTTGGAAAAAAGCAACTGAAAACCGGTTTGAATATTTGATAATAGTGATTACTGAGTAAGGTCGGTAGTCAAATCTTTAATACCAAATTAATAAAAACATTATCACTAAAGTGTATGCATAGGTTTTTTGGTAACACATGGTCTGTTAGTTCGAGAAACAAATCAACATATTAATAAATCATCATGATAACTTACTAGTTGCAATATTTATGATTCAGGTGAAGCAACCGTAGACCATCATTGAATGAACTGACTTTGACAGTATATGAATGTAGTAATAAATTTAACCGAAATAGGCACTTAATATTTAGTGAACTTTTTTTGTAAATGTTCATTCTTAATGAGAATTAGAAAACGTTAGATTTAAATGTGGTTAATTTAAAAAGTCCATTGAAACGGTTCATTATTTTCACTTGTAAATTATTTGCAGTTCTGTATTTTAAAATTAATTTTTGGTCGTAATAAAAATTAGTGTGTTTAATCAGTCATGTGTGAATATTGTTAACCGCCGTAATATGAAACCTGAACTATATTTAGACATTATGAATGTAACCATTTTTGACAAGCATTTGAAATATCAGTTTCATGAAGTGTCAATGAACAAGCCTACGTCGTCTGACTGACTCAGCAAATATCTATCGACATTAAACGTATAAATATGAATAAGGTCAAGTGTATCAATGAACATTTACAATTCTATTATTATTTATTTTCCTTATTATTATTATTATTATTATTATGTCAATTGACAAGATTCAATTGTCATACTATGCATTTCATTGACACAAAATTCTTTGCATTTTAAATTTTCCTATAATGCTCTTCCACTTATTGTGACTGAACACTGTACTGCAAATAATCCAGACCTTTATTGAATGACCTTTGTAATTTGCAAATGTTACAATTTGTAATTTATATATATATGTCGTAACAGATGTAAACGTTCACCATTGTTAATACATTACATTGTCAAATTCATTAATGACATGACATATTTTTGGCCTTTATAAAATATGGAAATTATGGACTTCTAACTGTATAGTGTGATTGTACCAGTAATTAATAGTTATATGGGTGTGCAAATGAATACGTTGATATAATCAGTGGTTATGAATAACAATGAAGGCTTAGTTGACGATCGGACTTAATTCATACGTACGCTTAGTTCTGGTTTCAGGTACTATTAATATAAAACTGGAATATGAAATTCTTGCATTTTGTATTCATGAAACGGATAATATTCTCATTTCTTTTAACACTTACTATATGACCTTTTAATCGGATTACTAATTTCAATGATGACGGCTTCAACTTGTTTTATAATGTCAGTATCTTATTCATAAGGAAGATATTTTTCTCAATTTTGTTTACTTCTCTATGAGCTTTAATCACATTCATCTTTGTAACTATCTTATTATATTCACTACTAAATTTATTCACCTAACGACAAAATAACGATTTTCACTATATTAAAATATTCCTGTTAAAATGTACTAGTAATGGATAGTCTACAAATATGTTACTAAGACATGAACGGTAATCACATTATTTTACATCTAAAATTATTAGATAAGTGTTCATAAAATGACAAAATCTTGTCTGCTTTCTTAACGTTTATATGTATTATACATTAGAAACAAGCTTACGAATACATGAGCGATAATCGCTTATCGAATATTAATATCTAAGGTATATCAAAATGCATTCGACATTAAAAAGTGCTTAATCACTTGACCTTTGCCAAAGACAAAAACAATATTGGGAAAAATGCCTTTAAATCAATTTGTGGGTGGCCCTGAAAAGGGCCTTTAATCGTTCTCGCGGTGGGACGTCCAAACTATTAGTTGGTAATGGCGCCACACATCGAACAGTGTACTGCTCGTACGTTCGGTGATGGGTCATAAGCACAGAATCTATGAAACATAGCTTCACAAGGACAGAAAACCCAACCCACTTCATCACCAGTTTCATAGGGCGGCTGTGCAAGATTACAGATGTCACACAAACGGTTCTCTTCATCTTCTTCATTTTGGATGTCCCGTTCTGTTAACTCTTCTGAGTTTATAGAAACTACGTCATCCTCGTCGTTACTTAACGTTTCATGCAAATCGACATTTCCTCGATGCATCAACGGCGTTGTAAAGTTAGTCGACATGCTTGTTCCACTGTACAACTGCGGTTCAGCCCATAAGAATGGTAAGCATAATTCTTAATGTGGAATGAAGCAGTACCAGATATTAGCAGCGGTCGCACATTTTTCAAACTGGGCCTCTGTTAACCTGCGCACCCATGAATTTCCTTGGTACCTTAGGGAATTGCACTCGTGATTGTGATGCACATTCCCACGTACGACAGTCCAGTAGCCGTCGATAATCTTACAATACATGACGGCCGGACATTCAGTGTTCATGGAAGCCCTTCATGACAAAAAATGTTAATAACATTTATAAAATTACCTCCTCCGTCTAATCCGCTGTGACGAACCGCTAGATGTTATACGGCCATGTCTCCAGCACACAAATTTAATGTACGAGTTTTCATTTCTGCACAAATGCGAATCTCGAACTACATAATGACAGTAAGTTGATCTTTCATAATTTGTGATAGCGGACTTCAACGCTTCAATCGATGAGAACGCAACGAGAAACAACGTTGTCAAAAAGACTTCCTCTATTTCTGTTACGTGAGAAACAACAGCGCTTGTACTAGGCACGTTACTGTCCTCCATAATGATGATTAAAATGTACTTCGTCGACAAGTACTGATGTTTTATAGCAATCCGACAAAACATAACTAACAAATTAAAAACGAACTTCAAAATTAGCCATTTCATTGGACGAAACGGGATGAAAAATATTGCAATTTTGGGTTGAAAAAACATTTTTAAAAAGGGTGGGTGGGGGTTTTTTAAAAAAATTGCCGTGGGGCAAATGAATTTCCGTATGGTGAATCACTAATTTTCAGGGTTCATGTTTATTTAGTCTCTTATGTAAATATTTTTATTTGGCTACCCACTGTACGACTTCCAAACATTTCTGTTAACTTCATATGCACTTGGAACATGGTGAACGCTGAGTCAAATTTAAAGTAATTTCGCGAACTAGGGAAAACAGAGTAATTTTTTGACCGTTACACGAGTCTTGGTAACATAGTTGTTGTGTCGTATTTATTTATATACACTAATCGTGACTTTGTATCCCACAGCCCACAGCTAGTCTCAGTATAAAAATGCCTCACAGATAATCTTTCAGCCACACTTGACAGTCGTAAAAATAGAAGTTAACGTAAGTATTGTGTACGAAACTTAACATGAGGTCATATATTTCAATTCCTGTCAGAATACTTGGCATACATTCCAGAGTTTCTCAAGAAATCATTGCGAAATTTTGTTTTGTCAGAATCTGCATAAATGAGTGTTTATTCATAGAAGGAATAGCTTCGTCATGAAAATGCCAATCATTTAGAAAATATATGTAAACAAAACTATTTCCCGACAATCTTTTGCTATTGATTTGAATAAAAGTGAATACAATGGATATTACTGATAGAAGCAACATATAATATTAAACTCCTTACAGTTCATCTGTAGTTGTTAAAGCAGGTGAGCGTAAAGTTTTATCTGTGTAAATACTCAAGCTTCTTACTTCAGTAAGGGATGCACCATGCAGTAACACTTCAAATACCCCATTTAAATAGAGTGAATAAAATTGATTTAGGACAAATGTTTTTGTTGTCTGAAAATTGAAGGTCTGTTTAACGCACTCTCGATGTTGGTTCTGAAATAACCAACTGTTTCTTGAATCCGGTTTTACTAGAAGATCGTCAAACAACAAAACATTATTGATCATAGTCTTTTTAACCTTATTTTTCGCTACATTTTATCCATCTCTCCTTTGAAGACTTGGAAGAAAGAAAAAGAAAAACTTGAACAACGTTTGGAATGTTCAGAAATGAGAGTTAACGAACTGGAAGTCCATAAGAGTGAACTACATCATTTGCAAGATATTTTATCGAGTTTAGGTGATTCATCAGGTGATAAAGAACAGAGTGAAAGTTCTCCCATAAAGCAAAAGATTGCTGACCAGTCACGACAGATATTATTACTTCGTGTGAATGAAGTTGGCTTACGGCGGCGATATTTGGCAACACGAGAACGCGAAGTTGCTTTATCGAAGGTTAAATTTCGTTTGAAAATTACTAAAATTGTTATTTCTTATTTAAATTTTCCATCGTTAACAATAAAATCGGATTTTCATTTTAGTGATAATCATACTATAGTTAAAATATTTAGTTTCAAAAGCTCGTGAAACGAAGATACAGGCCAAACAATACCAAGTGAATTCGAAATTCTTAAGCTTAGATTATTTTGTGTCATTATATTTGACACCACTCCTAAAATATTTCTCTACAAGAACTAAATAATTCACACATAAACTTAATACTATGTGTAGTTATGCCTTTTCGTTATGCAACATAATATTGTATGGGGAAAAAATTTTTCCACCTCCCTCTTATCATTCCACTCTCATATTTTAAGCAGCTTTGTTGAAATAAAACCATCGGTTTACAGAAATGGACTATAGATTATAATTTCAGTTTTGTGACTTGAACAATGGTTATTCCATTACTAAAACGTTTACACCATTCAAGTCTTCATATACCTATGGTCGAAATAAATTAAACGTATGTATTAAAATAACCAATCGTTTCCGTGACTATAACATTATATCATACTCAAACGTATCTCCCAAGAACTCCTACTAAAAAATTCGCAATTTACGGACCTTAAAGTTATGAAATTAAATACGTGCAATGAGCATCAACCTTTGATTTAGTTGGTTGAATGATGAAGTCAACTGCGATATGTCGTATTACCATTTTAGGACTAAGTAGTTATTACTTAACTTTAGACTAGCCTCAACTTAGTATGTTTTAATAAACACCTGTGGTCAGAAAGAGGCTAGTGTCTGGATAATTAAACAATTTGCATGAAGACTCTTCTTGAAGAAATCCAACGCTGAAACTAGACGGGTAAAGAAATTATTCATGCAGTGTAATGAGAAACGACATTTGAAATAGAATAATATTACTTACTTACTTATAACTGTTCCCCCTTGTTCAGGAGCATAGGCCGTCAACCAACATTCTTCATCAAACTCTGTTCTGGGTAATCCTTCCCAGTTGTTTCGAGTTCATCCTTATGATGTCTGCTTCCAATTCCCAATGCAGTGTGTTCTTTAGCGAAGTTAAATAGACTGATATGGGAATCAGAAGGGGTTTTGTGGAGATTTTAGAAATTTCACAGATTGAAATCATGAGTCAATTGAAGCTAGACCACCATGGAAAACCTGGAAGCACTGGACGGCCGTTTCGTCCTATTGTGAGACTCCTCAGCAGTGTGCATCCACGATCCCATCCCCCACAAGATTTGAACCCAGGACCTATCAGTCTCGCGCGCGAGCGCTCAACCACTGAACCACTAGGCGGGATCGTGGATGCGCACTGCTGAGGATTCCCACAATAGGATGAAACGGCCGTCCAGTGCTTCTAGGTTTTCCATGGTGGTCTAGCTCCAAATGACTCATGATCTCAACCATTGAAGTTGATTAATTGTCCGAAAATATTCTAAGGATCACTAAATGATGTTGAATATATAGGAGTTCATATTTCTGTCTTAATAATTATTAAAAGTCAAGCGTTAAAAATCATTATTTTGTAGTGTGCAAGTTATTCCTTTTTGCACACGAAATGAGAATAATAACCATTTGACCTGAATAATTATGCATGTATTTTGCACAATTCTCTCTAAATATAACTTAATGGTTTATGCTAATTATCTGTAGAGTAATTAGTAGATGTCCGATAAACGTTTATAAGTTTCAAGTATCAAGTTTCAAGAATCATTCGAAATTTATGCACAAAGCATTATTATAAGCATTCAAAGAGAACCTAACTGATAGAAAATATTTTCTTTACGCTTTCTAACAACGTTAATAATATAACTGTTTCATTATTACCAATATAACATTATTGTAATAAGTTGAATTTCTCACTATATTGTTACTGCAAGTTTGTGTTATTAAAGTTTATGCAGTCTCAGGGGTTTAGTTATTCAGCTTACGTTAGTACGTTTGACAATTTCGCCAAAAGACATAGGGCTAATTGCAACATTCCATTTTTTGTTACACACTTTGTATTTTACATCAGTTTACTAGATTCTTCTTACTTTGCTACCAACATTTTTTGAATTATAGAAAATGTAAATCTTTTTGCTCTTGTATTTTTCAGGAGAATACTAATTTAAAAAGTGATATATTCCAACTGGAATCAGCTGTGATTGCTCGTTTAAATTATTATGCGAGGTGTAAAGAAACTGCAGCATTCCAAATGCAAAAATTACAAAAAACATTAGATCGATGTGTTCCAGAAGATGAACTGAATAATTTAAGAAATGAATATGAAACATTAGCTATTAAATATAAAGAATTATTAGAAAATGGTTCCAATAGTGTGAATTATCAATTAGCCTTAAAATCTACTCAAGCAAATTTGGATACCTTGAAAAAACAACATGATGAATTAAAGGAACAACTGACCATAGAAAAAGAAAGGAGATATTTGCTGGAAAATTCCATTAATCAGTTGAAGTCAAATGTGGTAGGTTATGTTTTGAGATGGTATAGATTTCTTAAAGCTGACAAACTAACTGTGCTTATGGCATCTGTGAAACTTGTTAACAGCTCCGTTGTCGTGCAAATTCAAAAACACATTCAACTCAGTGTTCTACGTAGTCTGTTGTTGATTTGTTATAGAAAATCTACTATTTTTGGTCTTAATGTCCAGCTGTTAGTTCACATATGAGAAGTAAATACTTTTTATCCTGAAAGTATGAAATATTATTTCGTGTACTTGTTAGGGTCACATTAAGACAAATAGACAAAATAAAATTAATGTTCATAAAGTGATTCAATCGTTCAATTTAGTTCACCATTCAACTAACACGACAAAAAATTGATATATTTGAACTGACACGTTTAGTTTGTTAATATTGAATGTTAATTGGTGTAGGAGTAGGTTGGAAACAACTAAATTTACATACTTATTATTCATCTCATTAATTTACTCTTCCATTGTTTAGGTTCCGTATCGATTTGAGTTAATAAACAGTTATCCAAAGTCCTAATATGTTTGTCGTTGGCGTACATAATCAACTTGTCGCTGACATATATATATATATATATATATATATATATATATATATATATCACTGTCATCTAGTAGATATTACACATCTAAATAAACGTGCGATACACAAATGAGGATGGTTTTAGACAATTTTGAATACATGATGGTCATCATTAATTTAATTTGAAAGTTGTTTATTTTTTATTAGATATCATGTTTCTCTTGAAAGAAAAGAAATACATCCTTACTAATCAGATCATTTACAAAATACAGTTAACTGAAATGTCTTGTTTACGATAAGTTGCTCGTTTATTGTAATAACGATTCAATGTGACATGTCTTTGTATAGATTGCTATGGAACAATTGTATTTATCTTGACGTGAATGAATTCTGGTGTACTTGTGTGGTGTGTAATACTTATACGGACAGATATAAGTAGTATGTAGCAGACACTGAGAGTAGGACACTCACTGACGCAAGAAAAAAATTGAGAAGAATAGAAAGAAAAGCAGAAGTAGTCAGAGTAGCAACAGGAGTTTATAAGAGACAATTCAAGGAAAATGTGCAAACGGTTTATTTAGTGTATTAATTTTATATTTTACAAATGTAATAAATTGGTTTACTCTAAACATGTGTTCGTTCATTACCTTCACACATTTTTCTAACAGATAACATAAGTAAAACAACTTATTAACTATCCGTCGTGTTCCTATGCATTTCCTTTTTATGTAGCACAGCGATATGCTGTAAACTTGTGTAAAACTGTGTATGTAAACAAGGCGGTGACAAACAATAGTAACTAAACTATAGTATTAGGAATGAACCTTTACATTTTGAACACATCTAGAAAATAGGTAACAGTCAGGAATTAAAAAAAGTTGTTCAATTTTAATATTGAATTTCGTGTTTTTTAATCCTGACCAATCTAATGCTTTCTTTATGAAACTATCTGAGATGAAGTTTGAATAAACATTATTCTAGTTTGTATAATCAGCATTACAGTTAGTCAGCGCGCATTTAACAACGCGGCTACCATATATATTTCACAAGTTATTCTAATTTTAAATTATCTTCATTGTTGATTTTAATCACTTAAATTGTAATATTGTCTGGGTTCTTTTTTATCAATGCTTTAAAATATAGACAGTGAAATCTGATCAAGTTGAGAATGATGTAACCGATACAAATATTGCTAAACGTTTAGCTTTAATAGAAATGAAAGAGCTAAATGAACGTGAACGTGCAAATCATACACAGATTATTTTGAATACAGTACAAGATGCTAATCATCAGTTAGAGTTAAGAAATAGAGAACTTGAAAACAAATTTACCGAAATTACTAAGTCATTAATTGAATTGCAACAAACTGAAAAAATATTACGACAAGAACTTACAAGTAAAGTATATGGTTTTTTCGGGTACTTATTCAGTGTTTATTAAATATAAGTTTTCAATAAAACATCTAATGTTATTACTAAAAGTTAGTGTTGTAAATAACAAGCACACATTAGTCTATGTGGTATCGTATTTCGTCTATCACTTGATTTGTTTCACATATAAATAAGTTTAGTGGTAACAATATGCAACTTAAAATATATATTTTTCTTAATTGACCCCATAAAGTAATAATAATATATAGATTAGTTATCTAAACCTGTGTTTTTAAGCAATTACAATTCATTTACTATGTGAGTGACACACATTACGCGAGAAATTTATTTTAAACTACTTTCATATATGATATTATACAGACATGCATTTTTGTCTGATCCTTCATTGTCCAACTGTGTATCTGAGATACTGGTTCAGCAAAAGTACTTTCATTGGGTTTATTTTCTAGTTGTTGTCAGTATCTTTGATAGCTCCAATAAATATCACAAAATTACATTGACAATAATTGTTCGTGTGTTTATTAGTGGTTGGCTCTTGAATCGTATGGTGTAAAACTGCAACCAGCTAGATCCAATTATTTTGGAACTGAATGACGTACCATCTAACTGCATTGAATAAAGAACTGACAGTATCTAGTATTGACTCTAGGTGAAAGTGTTGATCACTGGATAGTGAAAACGTAGTTTTAAATAGGTCATGGACTGGGAGTCCTTGTAAGGTTACAAATACGAACTCGTACGTACTCCTCAATAATGTTAAAGCAACCCGATTGTTCCCTATAAATTTCAGTGATTCTTCAACTTGTGTTAGTTTTTTATGAGCACAGCCTTAAGCAGTAAGTCATGAGAATTTCAAAAGCAAAGTTCTTCTATAAGAAATAGAACTGTTTCGTTGCTAGTTTATAAATTATTAGAAAAAGGAAGTCACAGTTGATGTTATTCTCGAAAGCTAATAATATACAATGCTATAGGAGAAGAAACAAAAATGGTTTTCTGTGCCTAAATCTACGATTTTGTCTGAGACGGAGCAGATCCGTTTTCACTAAACGTCTTTATATATTGCAGACAACCATACATAATGGAATCGTTTTAATGCTACCTGTAATACTGGTTAAATGTTATGTAGTGTAGCTTCTTAATGATTTTTTAGTATTAGTCTAGATAGTGTTCTGTACCTGGTCCAGATTGAATTTTTATGAAGATATTTGAGGGATTTACATACATAGGACTAGTTAGCTGAAAAAAGTGGTTTTCAGATTCATGGCTCGAATGCATCATATTAAGGATGTTTTTCTCTTTATTTATAGCTGCTTAACTACCCTCTCCTTTCAAGCTTTCTTTATACGATGAATACAGAAGATTAATCACGAGAAAAGATCCTCCAGTCCGATAAGCTATATGTACACACTTAGTGCTCCTTTGGTTTAATTTTTATATGATAATTTAAGTGTTTATACAGTTAAACAGATTTAACGTTTACTCATTTGTGCTAATGGGTACGTTTGGGGTTTTTTCTGACATTTCACACCATAGTTCCTTATAATCTAATTCATCACAAGTTTCTTTTGGAGTTTAATTAATAATGTGAGTTTTTTGTCGTTATAATAAGATGGAAAGAAAAGTCAATTTTCGATTGATTTACTTATTATGATTCTTACTCAACATGAATTCCATTTTCATTCAATATAATGATTACTCAATGTAGTAATTGTTTTTCTTTTCTCTTATGATATTTTATTATGTAATAATATACGATATTCTTGTATTCCATTGACATGAACTATACTCAGTAAGTGATTTATGTGAATTACATTCTAATTATTAATCAGAACTGAGTGTAAAATCAATATTTAAGTGAGTTTATTTTCGACTTGGGTCATTGACACTGTCTGAAATAACATTCCTTTCACTAGTCGTCTGTGTCAGTTTTTTATGAGCACAGCCTTAATCAGTAAGTCATGAGAATTTCAAAAGCAAATTCTTTAATATGGAATCGAACTGTTTCGTTGCTAGTTTATAAATTATTAGAAAAAGGAAGTCACAATTGATGTTATTCTCGAAAGCTAACAATATACAAATATGGAATATTGGATGAAGTTATATCTATATGGGGATTTGTGGAGATTGTAGTACTTTCAAGTTAAATCGACTTGTGAATTCAACTTGAAAGTTATGTCTGTCTTAGACTAGAAAAATGGTTCAACGAATCATAGTAGGGTATTAAATAAAGTAACAAAATGGAAATGTATAAAGAGGAAGAATATCTACTTTTGAATATGTCATAATATCGTCCTATCAAATATTGTATTTGGCTTGGATTTGTAACGGTGCATAGTTTTATGTGTGCGCAATAACTTAGAGGTAATTAATAGAGGATGACATTATCTTCCCATATAATTTAGATTACTATTTCGATGCTCGATGAATATGTACAAAATATATTAAATTTCAAAATAAAAACACTTAACTTTGCAATTTTAGAAGCGGTTCCAATATCAGAGCATCAAGAAATTGAAACAAAAAACACAGAATTAGAACAGACTAATTTGAAACTTCGTCATGAAGTTGAACAACTTAAGGAAGTAGCTTTAATTTCAATGAATCAGCATCAAAATTTGGAAGATCAACTAAACAGTCAGTCGACTGAAATACAAAATTTACGTGAACAAATGACTGAACTGGAATCTAAAGATGATTCAAAAGCTAATCTGGCTCAACTCCATCGTCTTGTGACACGTATCCAGGTAAGTCCACTTCAGTCTTCACATATTTATCATTTTTCCTTTATAAAATCGATTGATCATATTTCATTCTCCCGGATATTGAATTATATGACTGTTCGAAAGTTAGATTACTTCTCATTCTCAGGAAACTACGAATAAAGGAAAATCGAACTTCCAAATACACTGTACGCAACTTGTGATATGCGAGGCCAGTCACTATTGTGTCGTTTGAAACATGAATTCAAAAGAACTTTTCATTCACCAGAAGTATATATATCCTAGTCATACCTTACATCGCAGTTTTCGCAATGCATTAAAATGATACTCTTTGTAGTCTATCGTTTAACAGTTCGTTTTTTGAAGGAGTTTTACACTGATCTACCCGATTGTTCAACAATAATGGTAATCACTTGGGCAGTTTTACGTGTTGAACTGACCGCTTACCAAATAATGATTTTAAGTTTTAGATCATGTTTCTATAAACTCCCTAAAAACTTGGGAATATATAAAAATATCAAGACGATCGTCTTAATATGCACATATTGTAGAAAGCCTGACCGGTTACTATCCCTGAGATCAGCATAGAAATTCACCTGAATGTTCAAGAAATAACCGGTCATTATGTTAAACTGTTTCTCAAACTGCAAGCCGACTACTATTAGTTATCAGTTATACATTGATTGATATTAAGTTAAGAGGTACAATCTTTGAACATTTCTCATTGTAAATGTGATGTTTTGTTTCAACTTTTTGCAAATATATCGAATTTCTAGTTTAGTTATTTATATAATATTTTTAGATCTCTGAGTCGACTGCCCTGCGTCGTTTAGCATCAACTCAAGTGAAAGTAAATCGTTTGGAAAATGATTTGCTCAAAGCCGAGAAAAGACTAATTCAAAAAGAAAAGGAATTGACAAACGTGTACGACAAATCACATCGACGTGAAAAACGATTACGTGAAACAATTACGGTAATTTACTATTTCTTTCTGACATTAAAAATTACTTTTGTTCAATAATATCATGTCAGTCGGTTTCATATAAAATACCAACTCGGATAATTATGGGCCGGTTAAGAGTTCCGATTCTTCACGTATTTAAAGTTGAATGAAATTCATGAAATCCATATAAGTAATATAGGTCCAGAAGTGTTATAACTTATGGCTTTGTGCCCAGAAATTATCATTCGTAATTCTCGTCGGGATATAACAAGAAGGACAACCGATTTTGAGTCATTTTACTTAGAGAACTTTAAGCAGGAAATCTGCTAATAACTAAAGCCTCATGGCTTAATATAATATCTTGATTTGACTACTCCTCAATGTTTCCTAACCTGTTCGTCAAAAAACACTGTTTGAAAGATGAAATAATGGTGACAGTGCTCATCAAGTGCTTTTTATTTTCCAAAGGTATGAGTCAATACTTTAATGAGTTAAATAACAAGTATTGGAGTACGGAGATTTTTTACATCAACATTTTCTTGATACTACTTAGAGACATATTAATTATTCAAATTTTATGAAATACGTTTTCCTCGTCGCTACGTTCGTCAGACCTTCAACAATTTTAATTGACACTTTGGCGTTAATTGCTCTAAAGTTTACGTTTGATGCACATTTTACTAGTGAATGGAACGAAACCAGTTAAATTTTTATATCAATTCTCCGTGAATTCGGTTGTCTTTCTAAATCTGCAGTACATGACAATACCTACTTTAAATTAAGGTATTTTGATGTGAATGATTCATCAAAATGAAACGTGCACCTTTCAAATATCTCATAAGTGACGACTTTATGGATAGCGCTAACTCTGTGATACAAATCACCCTGGTCTTCTGGTTTTCAGTACTTATTAATCAAAATGTTGCCTGGGTACAAATCTCTGTGAACATGAATGAAAAAGGTGTGATTGAAATTGAATGTCAGACCATCAACATGATCTATGGTCATCCTGGAATGGTAATTTACCATTACTTTCAAATAACGTTCAATTTATATGATTTTTAGTATATCATACTACAACATTTGTTAGAGTGATCTCAACCACTTTTTGGAATTTGGTTTACCTTCATTTTTGTAGTCACTTCGTCAAAGATATGCAGGTTCCATTCCACTCATCCAACAAGAAAAATTATCCCTCCGTTTAACCGAAACACTTCGTAAATGTATATCCATCCAGTTGGCTCTTGATGAAGCTTTGAATGATAAAATCAAAAAAGAATCTATCATTGAAGGTTACGAAGAAAGAAAAAAGTTGACATCTGATATTCAGGATATCTTAAAACAGTATAATGAAGAACATAAAAATCATGACATTAATAAAAACTTGGAAAAAAAATTATTAGATTGGCAAGAACGATTAAGTGAATTACGAGTCTCAGAATCAACACAACGTCGTCAGGTTTGTAATATTTTTTTGGTATTATAATCTGTTTAAATAATTTCATTCATTAGCCTCTCTACCGATTAACTGAAAAATTGATTGATTACACAGTATGTTTGCACAAAAACATCTTTTCAGGTCAAAAAAGGGAAGTCAGTGATAAAAACACCCCTTAGTTTGAAAAAATTGTTACAAGCTATAGTGTACTCATTCATAAACAATTTCGGGATGGATTTTCAGAAAACCACTAAAACTCACTTGATATAGACTGCTTCAGAGGAGTCCCCAATTCGGGATAGTCAGTTATCCATTGTCCCTAAATTCTGAGGTGCTTCATTCGATATGGATTCCTGACAAACTCAATCTATAAATTTAAATATTTTCAGAAATCCTTCACCTGAATTATAATACATTATGAGATATCTGACGGCTCGTGCAGAGCTTGTAGGTTTTCAGCAACGTTCTGTTCACTGGTTTAAACTAAGTCATGTCTTTCATACCTTAAAATTAAATAGTTATCCTTATGTTTAGTCAAAACTAAGCCGCGTTGTAGTTTTATTATCTAAATAAAAGAAGAGTATGATTTGCAGAATAACATTCATTCATACTATTTCAAGGCTTCTCATCAGCCACAAACGATCTAACTTTGCGTCAGTAATATTATCAAAAGAAAATCAGCGAAGGTTGTTTCAAAATAACATAAGAAACAAGAAGAGGAGACTAGATAATTATTAAGATAACTAGGGTTGATTAGTATTTATGCATTGAAGATGAAATCATAAGAAGAAGGGAGTGAAGTTATGGATGATAACCAACAGATGATGAATAAAAACAAATGAGAAAAGTAACTAGTTGACAAAAAATTCGAGTTAACGTATTGAATTCATGTCAGCGGAATTTTTGATATGTTTAAGAAACATCAGGTGTTAGAAATAAAAAACAGTTGGGCTTCAGGGACGATTCTCTTTAGCGCTACTTTAAACATTTTATCAATCCTGTCCAAAATTTCCGCGCCTTTGAATGAAGGCATGTTTTCTGACAACAGTTGTTTGTTTAGGACTTTCCATAAACATTCTTCTGTACATCGTAAGAGATTTCTTCGGATATTTGTTTTTTAGAAGACACTCTTTAATACATGCTAATAAAAATAGTTTTAACTAGACAAACTTTGTGGCTAACAAGACGAAAACTATTACAATCGAATTGTTGCCTCTATTCATATTTCTTTTCTGAATACGGTTTTCTTGACTGTTCAATCGTTATGATACGGTGAAATTGTCATTAACATTACAGGTTGAAGATATTTGATTTGAGGACTTTAGGAAGATCACACACGAAAAACAGGCATGTCCCTGTTGCCTCTAATTAATTATCAGTTGAACAATCAGGCACCTTGGTTAGAAGTTGTTCAAGATGTTTAATTCCGACTTCAGTCACTATGAAGGAATTTCGCTCAGATATATCATCTTGAAATGAATGAGGCCAGAACAAATATTAGTGAAGAATAATATGAATTCATTAACTCTTATGTTTTTAATTCCAACTCCATATATATATATATTGATAGTCTTTATGATTCTAATTATTTTCATTCATCTATGTCAACTGATTCACACTATATCTTACTTCAGTGTAAACTTTTAATACATATATGGTTGTAAGCAGCTTATGAAAAACCACGAAATATAATGAATTCATATTATTCTGCATCAATGTTTATTCTGGCTTTATTCAAATTCATAAAAGAAACCAATTGTATGAAATTTCTGATGAGACATTTTGAAATCTCGACTCATCTTTTAGAACTTGGAACATCTTCCAAATGTAGTCATTTCGATTCATTTTGAAGACATCTGAACCTTTTCTGGTCTTAATACAAAAATCCCATCATTCTTTTGTATATTCTTCAGTGCTGACTTATGTTCCTTAGTCAAAATTTCTGAATGTGAAAATAGAGAAAATTAGATACTGATTTGCAGTATGAGTTAGCTCGACTTCAAACCAACTATTTTTATATTGATCAATAAGCTACAAATTAGCAGCTTTATGGTATAGGTTTTTATATTGTGTTTGCATATCTATTATTCAAAACGAGGGATTTAATTCCAAGAGATAATACTTCAATTTCCATTGTGTCCAGTTTTGTGTTGAACAAATTACGCATGTATTTCTCAGGAAATTGAAGAAAGTATTTATGTACTATATCTTTTGCTTTCTGAGTTACACTAAAATATTGCTTAAGTCATTAAGAAATATAGCTTGTTCAGGTCTAAATACATCATTTTAGAGATAGGTAAATAAATAATCAATATTGTATTTGCTTCTACATTGTCTTATTGCTAAATATTTTGCCTTAAGAGAAAATAAAATGTAATCACAAAATATTTTGGTCCTGTGCTACATGTGTCATCTTAAAAACATTTCTAACCGATCTTCTAATAAATAGAATCACTAAGCGAATCAACAAATGATCAACTATCACGTTTCACATCACGGATTGACTAGTTAAGCAGTCATTGGAAATCAGGAAGCGCTGAGCAGCTATTTCGTCTCAACTAGCCTAAAATGATCAGCACCAAAGTAGATTTATTACTTACTCCATTCAACCCTGACCTGGGCAATCCTTTCCAGCTCCTCCCAATTGTTATTCATCCTTTTCATATCTGCTTCTATTTCCCGACGTAATGTCTTCTTTGGCATTCCTCTTTTCCTCCTTCCGTTAGGATTCTAGGTTAGGGCTTGTCTCGTGATGCAGTTTGACGATTTGCGTAGTGTATGTCCTATCTATTTCCATCGTCTTTTCCTAATTTCCTCTTCAGATGGAAGCTGGTTTGTTCTCTCCCACAAAAGGCTGTTGCTGATGGTATCCGGCCAATGGATGTTGAGTATCTTGCGTAGACAGCTATTTATAAATACTTGCACCTTCTTGATGATGGTTGATGTAGTTCTCCAAGTTTCAGCTCCATACAGTAGAACTGCCTTGACATTCGTATTGAAGATTCTCACTTTGTTATTGGTTGAAAGTTGTTTTGAGTTCCATATGTTCTTCAACTGAAGGAATGCGTCCCTTGCTTTGCCAATCCTCGCCTTTACGTCTGATTGTTCGACGATGATCCGTAGTGTCGCAATTTGGTCTGCGCACGATCGATCCTTACGGAATCCAGCTTCTTGATCTCGAAGTTGGGCGTTTACTGCGTCTTTCATCCGGTTCAGCAAAACTCTGTTAAAGACTTTCCCTGGTAATGACAGTAGTGTGATTCCTCTGAAGTTTTCACATTTCTCAGGTCTCCTTTCTTTAGAATCTTGATGAGGTGTCCTTCTTTCCAGTTCATCGGCACTTGTTCCTCCTCCCAAATTTTTTTGAATAGAAGGTGAAGCATGTTTGTAGTTACTTCGATGTCTGACTTCAGTGTTTCATATTTCCTTCTCTAGCAGCTTTTTCCGCCATCGTTGCTAGTTCTTCCATGTATTTCTTCTTGTCGGCTCGAATGCTTTTCTTCACATGCTTGTTTGCTTCTATGTATTCAGCTTGTGCTTGGACTTTCTCTGTTCGTGTTCGGCTGTTGTTAATTGCTGTCTTCTTGTTTTTCCTTTCTTTGATCTTGTCCAGTGTTTGTATAGAGATCCATTCCTTATGATGGTGCTTCTTTAGATCCAGAACCTCTTGACACGTTGAAGTTAATGCTTCCTTGATGCCTTTCCAGTTGTCCTCCATAGTAGTTTCTTCTTCCTTCAGTAGATCTTGAAAGGCTTGGAACCTGTTGTTGAGAGCTATCTTGAATTCGTTGATTTTGTTAGTATCTCGAAGGAAGGCTGTATTGAACCTTTGTAATGCTGTTTGTCCAGTTGTCCAGTTTTTATTTAGCTTCAGTTTTAAATTGGCCACAACTAGATGGTGATCTGAAGCTATATCTGCTCCTCTCCTAGTTCTCACATCTTCCATTGTCCTTCGGAATTTTTTATTGATGCAGATATGATCTATCTGGTTCTTTGTAGTGTGGCCCAGTGAGATCCATGTAGCCTTGTGTATACGCTTGTGTGGAAATATTGTCCCTCCTATGACCAATTTGTTGAATGCACACAGATTTGCAAATATTTCTCCATTTTCGTTTCTCTCACCCAGTCCATGTCGTCCCATAATATCTTCATATCGGTGTTGTCTATTCAGACTTTGGCATTTAGATCTCCCATCAGAATGGTGAGGTCCTTCCTTGGGCACTTCTCTATGATTGACTGCAGCCGTTCGTAGAATTGATCTTTAATGTCGTCGTTGCTATCATTGGTGGGTGCATAACATTGAGTAATATTCATTGTGATGCCCTCCTTCTTTGTTTTGAATGATGCTTTGATGATTCTGGATCCGTGAGACTCCCATCCTACAAGTGTATTTCGTGCTACTTTGGACAGCATTAGAGCAACTCCCTTAGTGTGTGGAGCATTTTGCTCTTCGTGACCGGAGTATATCAGCATCTCTCTCGTATTTAGCCTTTGTTGTCCAGCTTGAGTCCAATGGGTTTCGATGATTCCCAATACTGCCAAGTTGTATCTCCTCATTTCCGTTGCTATTTGACTGGTCTTCCCGGTCTCCTACACTGTCCGTACGTTCCATGTACCTATAAAAATTGTTGTTCTGGTTGTTAGAAGGGGCATCGGCCTCGTGGCTTCCGAAGGAATTCGTCTTTCACCATGAAGCGTCATAATTCTTCTAAATGAAGACCTTCTAACTCTCAGGGCAGAGTTTAAATGGTTTGAATAATTTTTTATGGTAAGCGTTTTTTTAGCGAGTTAGTTTTCTACGGGATGGGGACGCTAACCCCATGCCCAACCCTCCTTCTTTACCCGGGCTTGGGACCGGCAGTAACTCTGGAAGAGCTACAGGCGGAGTTAAAGTAGACTTATTGCAGGTATCAAATTCTTTCCTCAAGCAGTTTCACTCCACAACATACTCGTTAAATGTAAATCAATATTAGAGCACAAAGTATCGAATAAGCAGTATCCGATGTTTGTTTTGTAGAATTTGCCCTATTTTAAAACTGAGCGGATCAAAGAAATAATTTTTCTTCAGAAAATCTGTTTGTAAATGTTCTTAGATGTACATTTCATGAAAAATAATGTTGCCATGGAGAAATAAATGTTGACTAATTAAAATCTGGCTACAACATAGAAGATTGCAAGTTAACCATTTCACAGCTACGTATACATTTCAACGTGTTTAAAGACTAATGTAATCATATTACAAACCTATTACAATGACAACACCTACCTAATAACAACTTAGAAAGTGAATATTTATGTCCACTTTCAGTTTAAATATTGCTAACATTTTAAACCTGATTTATTTTAATTTAATTTAATTTTTTAAATAGGTTGAACGGTTAAAGGAAAAAGTACGCCATTTAGAATCAATTGTACAAAATCAAGAAAAACAGTTAAATGAACTGGAATTAGAAAATTCACGTTTAGTTAAAGAATTAGATCAACGTGAAATCCAGTGGGAACAACGTGAAGCTGAATTAGAATGTGCCATAGAAAAAAACACTATATCTAATGTATGTGGTCAAACAATGTTCTTATGTTCTGTGGTACTTGCATTTTTAACTTTGCGAAATATTTTAATATTAATCATGTGGTTACAGCTTACAAATGATCCACTAAATAATAAAAATATTCATTTTGTTAGCGAATTAGATCTATTTGATTTCATAAAAAAAATTAGGTTGAAGGTCGATTTTTATATCCATAGGAATCTACCTAATAACCTGTTCAAGGTAATGAGAATGACAACTGGCCGAAAAACAAATAACTGTAGTAATTTGTGAATCTTTTTAAAATAATTACATTACTGAATTAGGTAAATATTCGTTTTTAAAAAAGATGGTTGTCAATTTGGTTGAACCGTCATTGAGTAAACCAAATGCTTTTATTAAATTTTACTGTCTATTGGCTGTTTCATTGGTTCGACTATCATGTTCGTCTTTATTGGAAATAAACCATAAATTACACCAAACCAATCAAATAAGTAGTTTTCAACTGAAATAACGAGATAGACACTTTTGAAATTTAATTCTTTTCTCCCTCTTTGTAAACTATTGTTACGAATATGATTAAACGACCGGCCATTTTTGTTATTTTTTTTAATAATTTTTTTTCACCCCTTTAAAAAGGTTTTTTCATCCCGTTTCGTCCAATTAAATGGCTAGTTTTAAATTCATTATAATTGGTTAGTTATGTCTTAAAATTGTTATAAAATGTCAGTACTTGTCGACAGAGTACATCTTAATCAAAAATTATGGAGGAGAGTAACGTACCATGTACAAGCTCTGTCGTTTCTCACGTTGTCACAGAAACGGAGAACGTATTCTTGAATACATTGTATCTCGTATCGTTCCAATCAATTGAAGAGTTAAAGTGCGCAATCAGAACTTATGAAAGATCTACGTACTGTCATTATGTTGTGATTCTCATTTCCACAGAGATCGGGAATCGTATATTAAATTTGTATGTTAGGGAAATGGCCGTATAACACCTAGCGTTTACTCACAGCCGATTAGACGAAGGAGGTAATTTGATTAGTGTTATTATATTTTTTTCACGAAGGACTTCCATCAACATTCAATGTCCGGCCTTCATCTTTTGTAAGTTTATTGAAGGTTACTGGACTGTTGTTCGTGGGAATGTGCATTACAATCACAAGTGCAATTCCCTGAGGTACAACAGTAATTCTTGGGTGCGCATGTTAACGGAGGCTGAGTTTGAAACAGTGCGACCGCTCCTGATATCTAGGACAGCAGCATTCGATATCAAGCACTTTGCTTACCAAACTTATGGAAAGCGTCTGAATGCTCAAGATATTTTTAATATGCGCTACAGAGTGTTCTCACAGGCCAACCTTCCTGGTAAGCAATGTGCCTATGTATATTGTAAACGATAGGTGATTACGCCAAATTAAAAGCTCACATCACGTCGTTAGGTGGGCTTTGCGATTACGAATTAGAAGAAGAAAATTGTCTGTTGTGTTTTTTCTTCACAACTGCTGATCAAATGGATTTGGCAACTCGTTTTTCTGATGTTGTTGGTTTTGACGGGACGTACAAAACCAATAACGAGAACTTATATTTATATCAGGTAGTGGCACTGGAAATGAATTTTATGGCAATACCTGTTTGTATTGCATTTATAAGTCGCGAAACATCGACTTTGCTTTCTCAATTCCTGTCATTCTTTTGCCGGCCAACTAACAATCGAGAGGTGGTAGGCATTGTGACAGATGATTCACCTGCAATAGATGCTGCTATCACGCAGGCATATCCAAATTCCCACCACATTTAGTGTCGTGTGCACCTAATTCGTAATGTCATAAAGAGGGTAAGTTTTTCGTTCCTTGACATTAACCCCTTTACCGTCATTGTAGAGGCTACGATCTGAAGTTATACAACTATTCTTTCGTCTGATGTTCACTCGAAATGTGGAAAGGTGAATCAAAATCTATATAACATTATTTTGTAGTTTTAACCATTATCTGTCGTTAATCGAAACATCCGACGAAACGTTTACCGATATGTGAGAGATCACTTGCTGCCCAAAAAACAAAAGTGGTTAAATGCTTTTCGACCATCAGCGACTCTCCTTCAACAGAATAATACCGACTTCGTTGAGACAACTCATCGAATTCTGAAGATGCATAAAGTGAATAGAACACCTGTGTTGAGATTTATATTCAGTGTGCTACTTCGCACTGGATATTGGATGGAAGCACGATTTCAAAAGTATACACCTGACTGTCGCAATAAAACAATTATCGGTCGGGAGCCACAGATACGTCGTCTTCAGGAACGACTGACACCAGCTGCATGTCAACTACCGAAGCGGCACCTGCACACTCCTGTAACTGAGGTCGTAATGTCGGTGGATTTGTTCACGGCTGTTGACGCTACAGGCATTTACACGGTCTCCCGTAATACCATAAACTGTTCTTGTAGTTTTTATATTGAAAACGGAATGCCATGTCATCACATTTTGGCCTATTGCACACACAGTAATACTGAAGTGAACACACAGTCCATTTGTGACAGGTGGGTGCAGTCGGACAGTAACGTAACCATTATTGCGATTGATAATTATTTCCCAATCCAATTACAACAGGCAAGCGTCAAGAAATCGTTGTATGACTTAGTCAGGCAAATGTCCGAAGAACAATGCAGTTTGGTGTATAACAGTGCTTATCAAGTTGTTCACGGTAGAATGCCTCCAACGTCGTTGAACTTATCTGCAGCTACGGAGTTGTACACCAAGGCCATCACTTCCACTCATGTTCTATTGCCCTTTATCCAACAGAATTCAGTTACCAACTATCAAGACGACATCGATTTGGATGAAACGTTCAGTAATGACGAGGAGGAAATAGTTTCTATTAACTCCGAAGAGTTCATGGAACGAGACATCAACACTGAAGAACATGCACATTACAACAGACTGTGTGGTATATGTCATCTTGCACAGCCTCCACATGAAACTGCTGATGAAGCTGCTTGGGTTTTTTGTCCATGCGAGGCTATGTTTCATTGGTTTTATGCTTACGACCCATAACCACACGTACGTGAAGTACACTGTCCCATGTGCGGCGCTATAACCAACTCAAAGTTACGCCTTCCTTCAGGAAAATCTGCACTGTTAAGAGACCGAGTAAAGGCCCTTTTTAGGGCCACCCACAATTTGATTTACGTTATTTTGTTTCAATCTCTTATTTCTACAGCAAAGGTCAAGTGATGAAGCACTTATTAATGTCAAAGGAATTTTGATATTCATTTGAGATTAATAATCATAATGCGATTATCGCTCATACCTACATTTGAAGAATGGTGACAAATGTGTTTACCATTTTCAACAGGAGCAGCTTTTATCTTTACTGGAAGATAATCAAAGTATAATAAATGTAAGACAAAACTGTTGTTCATAAACGTATTCTCTCTGTATATAGCCTGACAAATAAAGGAACTTACACCATACTAATCTAAATTATTGTCGCTTGTTGACATTTTGTGTAATCAGTAAATTTTATTATTTTGGTATCATTATTTCACAAGTCACATTGTTGCCTTTTCTTGTTATAATTTTTTTTCAGTATATTAACACAGAAAATATGGATGAATTTAAATCCATACCTAATTTACTTGCAGATGAAGATATTGAGACTGTTTGTAACCAAGTCGACCACAAAGATAACTTCAATGAAATTTCCAAATCTATACCATTAAATAGTGAACAACCATTGTCTACGTGTGTGGAAGAATCAGTTCAAGACTATAATCATCAAACAATGAATAAACTGAAAAATGAAAATACCACACTTAGAAAAGTATTTTATTTATGTACAGAGATTTATGATTTTTCTATTGTCGTACCATCTCATATTTCTAAAGAATATTTATCAAGTTTTGTCTTATAATAGATTATTATTTAATAAGACGTCTAATATTCCATAACTTTGGTTCTGCCCGGTAAATTTCAAACAACTATTTATACTAAATAAGAACTTTCGTCTAAATTTGGGCGCCGAGTTAATGTGAGTCATTAAAGAGGAAGAATATATATTTGTAAAATCTCAGCGAATGAATTTGAAGTAAATCCAACGTTTCGCCTGGCAATCTGGTCCAAGCTTTTTCAAGGAAAATATAATCGAACAACAAAATTATCGAATATAAAACTGTTTATACTTTAACATAGTTTTCCCATTTAAATATTAATAGTAGTTAAAATGAACATTTCAAAATTCAAAGCGCTCTGAAATAATACAGACAGGTTTTGTTTAGTTTTTTGGTTATTAAAAGGTATATATAACTGACGTCTAAGTACTTACAACAGTCAGACAATCGTGGTCATTTGGAAGCAAAATAGTCAAATTTGAATATTTCTAGTTTTTGAGATCATTTATTATTCAGACAGAATATTCACATATTTATTGCTTTTATTAATCCTTTTATTAATCTCTTTAACCTGGTGGGATAAGGAGATTATCCACCTGATATTTTTGAATCAGTGATACTATCCGTCATTCAAAATGAATTCTGGGAGTGGCCTGTTGAGGCACTTGAGTGACTCGAATCTTAGATGTGTTTCATGCGCACATTGTTTAACTGAATAATTGAAAATACCAAAGATAATTAACAATTCGTCTGAATGAAGTAAGTATAACCACAAAATCTGATTCGGTCATATTTTCACTCCATACATAGAAGAAAACAATGTTGGCACATTAAATTGACTGTTTTTCAAAATTTTTAAATCTCCAACTATTTTGAGGGATGTTTTCGTTCACACTGATTGAATGTTTCAAGCATCAAGGTATCAGACATCAATACCTAACACTGACATTAATGTTAATGCGAACTAGAGTTTTCAACACATAATCTACTTAACTAGCGCATATTAACATTTTTAACTATTCGATGTTATGATACTTAAAAAATCAATCTGATAAATGCATTCTCATTGTTAGATTCTATCTTGTTATTATCTTAACTTTGAATGGAATTTTAGCGGCTCACTCAACTGTTACAACTTTTGCATCTGCAAGATATCAAATTACAAAATGCTATCAATCATTGTTCTACTACACAAAATCCAGATATTCAATCTACATTAGCTGGTTTACGAGCTAATATGGAATTGTTGCAACGTAGATTAAATGGAAAGGATGAAAGTCTTGCAAGAGTTAATGAGCTACTTAAACAAGCGTATGAAGCTAACGAAAAATCGAATGATAGACATAATCAAGAAATTGCTATTTTACAAAATAAAGTAAGTTTAATAGGAAAAAAAACATTTTAATAAATACTTTTTATTCTACTCACAGTAGGTATAAATGATGTTTGTTACGTAATAATTTTCTATTTAAAGATCATTTGTATCGATCTAAGCCTTACCCTTTTGCCTATAATTTTTGACGTTGGTTTATTAAGGATAATATGAAAATAATGTTTGACAATAGCAATCAGTTTCAGTAACAACTGATCTTGAACAAGTGATCTGTTCATAATATCCTTCATGCCGTATCAAACAATCTATATGACTTGCTGAGCAGGTAGTTTACTGATAACACAATATATATAAAACTCATTATCGTAATGTAGATCATCAGTTAAATTTCAGTTAGATAATCGTCGAAAACCAGGATGCACTGAAGAGCTGTTTTGTTTTAGTTTCCAATTGATTGTTATTATATATGGTTATATTACAGGCAAAAAAATAAAATATTTATAGTTTAACTCATTGTTTTATTAAAGTATACGATAAGTAATTCCATATTGATCCTAAACTTACCAGTAGGAATGTAGTTACTGGTAAGTAATTAGAATTTGACAATAAATTTTTCTCGGGAACTAATATAAGCTAAGAGAATTATTTAAAATGAAACAAACATGCTGTTTTTTAACGAATCTGGATCTGCCAAACACTGTTAACATTGACAGATACCTGAAGATATTTATGTTCACATTTATTTTATTTAACTATAGATGATTCTTTCGCTTCTTTCAAAGCAAAATCAATTTAGTTGTGATTTCTTTATTTAAATAAATAAATTATCCATACAGCTACAAAACAAAATGGAGGAACAGTTATTACAATTAGCTCAAAATGTTGAGTCTGTTGGCAGGAATGAAATATCGAATGTACACTTAATGGAATTAAAGAAACGTTTATATGAATTAGAAGAATCGTTAAATGAACAAAATCAAGCTGTATTTCGTCAGGCTGAACAAACAAAAGTCATACGACAAGAATGTGATTTATGGCAATTGAAATATAATCAACTCCAAACAAAAACTGAAACTATGAAGGCGAATATGGAGAATTTGCATAGGTAACAATTTTTCACATATATATTGTAATATCATACAAGTTTTATAAACTGTACTCAATAGCTGTTGTCGATTGAATAATAGTTTAATCGATGCTGGATCATGTAAAATTGAACACTGAAGAATTTTTGAAATTACCTTGTCAATAATTAATCAGTATAATAAAAATTGACAGGAAGGAATATTATATAATAAAGTAGTTAATAAATCACCGTGTTCTATAGGAATGACGTGAAAAGAAACGTCTGAAATGAGGATAGTTCTTTTTCAATCAAATGGTATGTCTGATTCAAGAAAAGTACTGGTGGATGTTAATAATCTATTTGTAGTTTGTTTAAGATACTCCTCAACCCCTGACGCTATAAAACTAATACTTTTAAATAATCTGATAATAAGTAGTTCTGTCTAACTGTTTGTAGTAATTTCAGTAACAGATTTTCTCAACAATTTATCAATTTTCATTGTAAAAAGTGATTTTTTGTCACCGAGAAAGAGAATTTTCTACACTAAATTGTCTTCATTTTGTTTGATGACTACCATTTTTTTCAAAAAAATTATTATTTGACAACTCAGTACTTTTTCCTCTTCATTTTAGAGAAGAAACAATGAAACTAACATCACAAATCGAACAGTTACAAAAAGAATTAGATAAAAGTAATGTAAAATTAAATGAATACAATAATGAAGTTAAACGCTGGAAAGCTGAAGCAAATAAATCACCATCAGTGATGCAACGCCAACTAGCTGAACGGTTACGTACAGATCTACTAGAAAAAGATAAACAAATCCGAGTAAGAGGAATTAATAGGTTCATATTATTTATACTTGGCTGGAGAGAAAAGATTATTTCTTGACTTTCGTGGCAAATAATTTCAAGGAACGAACCACTGAAGACCTAAAATCACTTAATGGCAGTCTAATTCTTGCTACATACTTAATTATTTACCCACTCTTACAACTTCATTCTTAATGATACTAGGATCTTTTAGATTTGCTAACGTGATGAATCATGATTCGTTGATCCCAATTTATTAAAGTCTGAATCTACACACTGTATTTCATAATCACCTTCCAAAGAACGTCTGATTACTTATGGTTTAATTTATATCCGATACGAAGAATAAGCAAGTTTTGGTGTATATTTTCGTCATCAACTATTGATTAATAAATTTTTAATATTTTTAATTGAGTTACAAGGTAAATATATGTAGTGAATTTCCCGTATCTGAATCTCATCGACAAACAAATACGCAAATTTCCCAAAACTATCTCTTTAAAATATCGCTATTATTTAAACTAACCAACAAGGAGTGATGACTAATATATGATACTGAAATCATATCAAACTGGATAGATTCTGACTATATCGTTCAAATTATCTAAAGAGCAAACATCGTACAAATAAATTTGAAGTATTATGATAACCTACATTGTGTTGAAATATTATTGTATTAAAATAGTATTCTTCATGTTATTTTAAGTGAATTACATTTTCACAGTTCACACCACTAACTGATCTTAGTTTTGCAACCACTGAAAATCAGGAAGTATTGGACACCCGTTTCTTCCTAAGGTAAGACTCCTCAGAATTCGCGCAATGTTGAGAATCTCTTGAAGTTAGTCAGGATCAGGCTGGATCAGTTGTCTAGTGGTCAAGCGGTCTTCACGAGACCAGAAGGTCCTGGTTTTGATCCCCGAACGAAGTGCTTGAACACTTCTAAAATGTCTGGCACTAGGACAAAAGAAACTGTGAACTACATTCCGCCTCTGAATTATTGTCGAGCTAAAGTCAGTCCGTGATGTAAACTGCAAGGATTTAACAATCTACACAAGCCCGTACAGCAACAAATTATATTTCTGAATAAATAATATTGTCTTTAATGTGACCTAACCGTTTTAGTAGTAATTCCTGTAGACTAAAAATAAAAAGATATGTTAGTCTGTATATCTTATCCCAGCAAGCCCTTGTATTATGATGAAATATTACACAATGACATGAATTTTTTTCAAATTATGTGACGATTAGCGATTTCGAGTACTTATTGTTTTTCTCTTATTTTTTTAACTACTAACGAGTAGCATGATTAGTTCACTAAAAGTTTGATCCATACATCTATTTTCAAAGGCTTTGTCCAAGGCACTAGGAGAACTACGTCATGATCTTGTGGCACAAGCGGAGCAAGCTGTTTTAGCTACCAATTTGATGCAGCCCATCCAATGTGCACCACCATTCCAGGAAGTGAATGAAGGCAAAACAATTGATGAAACCGTCGTTTCACCAGTTAGCGCAAATCCTATAGAGTCTGCCATCCTGCCTCAATCTGCGAAAACGAATCATGAAATGAAAATCTCAAAAGGTGATTGAATAATTAACCACTAGCTTGTAATTTTTACATGCTAATCATACAATTTATCATTTTTCTTTGATTTCTATCGATTATGATAGGAGAAAAATTATTGGGAACCATTTGAATAATTTTTAGTATATTCACTGAAAATTTATAATTATAACTCCACTATGAGAAAATAGAGGAAATAACACAAGTTAGAGAAATAAAAGGGGGGTTTCATGCAACGTTACGTTTTGATTTCTTTTCTGTATGACTACTACATTCCACTCCATTTCTTATTGTGGGATGACGGAAAGATTACTGAATTTTATATTATACCAGCTATTCAGTATTTGTGTTCACGAAAGAACTCTACATAAATTATAAACTATGTTTTCTAGTAAAGTGGTAAGAGTAAATGCGTCTTTGAAAGGTTTATCTACTTAAATGTTATTAAGTAGAGAACTGATTTTTACCCTTAGAAATTCTAAACAGCAACAACTCTGTCTGATCACATTGAATTATACGTATGCACTAATTTGACGCACGAAAAATCGAGTAAAGGCTAAAAGTATTTGATCTCCATGCAAAGAAAATAATGAGAAAACGGTTTGTACGTAGTCAGGATGCATAACGATCGGTTACCTTGTTTAACATAAATAATTTGTTTACTTTGTGCTACTTAACAAATATCTAGCATAATAACATATCAACAATGAGACGTTAGGTCACAGGTGTATCTATATTTATTCATAACTTAGTGTTTTTCTATGCATTTTGGGATAATTTTCTCGCAGAACACGGGCATATTTCGTACTGTAAATCTAGATTAATCAAAAAAGGCCATTTATTAATGACTGCAGCTATAGGTTCTCTACTTCTTCCCCAAATAATCTACTCATTTTTCTATCCAACGCTCTATAGCACCATATCTTTTATCATTTAGGCCTAATATCCACATGGTCATCTAGTAATTAATCAGTTAAGAACCAACCTTTTTCTCTAAATTGTCGCTCCATATCCTCAACCTTATTTGACGTTTAGAATTTTTGAACCTACATGAATTATTTAACTGTAGTGCCTTGAAATTTGACTTTCTATAGTTCACCTTAGCTCCCATTCGTCGTAGTTTCTGTTTGTAAGTAAACAGAATTAGTTTGCTATTTCCTGAAAATATGGTTACAGTTACGCTTCTGTTCCTTAAGGAATCAGATAAGCACAATATTTTCGAAAATACGTTTGTCTGAGCTTATTTATATCAGTAACCACTATCGTAGATATATAGCAACTAGATCATGTGACTGTTTGTAAACTATATAAATAATGTAAGCCTAATAAAATTTTTATGTAGGTTTCAACGGTATTGTTATCCGTGTTTCATTCACTTAAGTTTTGTTTTTATATTTTAGACAAGGAGAAAATCCTTAAACTCGAAGACTTAAACAAAAAATTGGAATTAGAGTGCAAAAATTTGAACAATCAAATGGAACGTATCAAGTGTACTAGAGTAGGTTAGATAATACAGTCGGAATCTTTTAAATATCTTTCATCATATTGAAATATAGCTGGTTATATTCAAAATTTTCTATGAAAAACTCAAGTACAAGATTATTATACTGACGAGTTGATACTGCTACGAGTTGCGGTCCTGTAATCCCCCAGTGATCACTTCCAAACATTTAGATACAAACAAAATAACCACGATTCTCCAACACTTGATCTAATGATCACAACGTAATTTAATTGATGGAATTTGAACATTACTAGAACAAGATAATGACGAATTTTACTAATCAGTGACTTCTTCATCCAATATACTTTCTAAACAGTATCAAATCACATCAGAGTGTGAATCAGGTTTAGAAGTGAAACAAACTCCGCCTCATCGATCAACTGCTAGAAATGCTAATAGTTGACTTATTATTAGACTTCTTACAATTGTGATACCTATCTCGTTCATTTACTAAAACAATATGGAATAACGGTTGAGTGAAGAAACATATACATGACTATTTATATAAAAATATGAAGTCAAATTATGAGTCAATGATCATAATGAAACAGATAGGTGAAAAGTACAAACTGATAGTATGAAGACAGGTGTACTAATAGTAATAAGAATAATAATAACGTAACAAAAGTTCTAGTTACTAGTTCAACATTGGAAGTAGGTTAAACCTGGATAAACAGACTTAAATAAACAATAGTTACAAAAAATTATTAAGACTACACAATAGGAAATGCATAAATAATTAGATACTGAAGAATATAAACGGAAAGAAGTGAAAAATGACAAATAAATATGGAATATGAATAAATTGATAAGATCGTTTATTAAGTTATATCCGGTGAAGGAAAGGAGAGAGGTGTCAAGACTGTCGACTTAAAACATAAACTAAGGTTATAGGTCTGGATCTCTATAGCTCCTGTTACTTGAGATGGAACCGAGTTCCATGGGAGATGCGAAGGTAGACGATAGATCGCCCGAAGTGATTCGATTTTATCTACCGTGTCCACTGTCAACCAGATGTGACAAGATAGAACTACATATTGCATTTATCTGACCCTTTTCGAACAAAGCTGGGAGATGTTCACGCATTAGTTGTTTAAGTTGTCTAGTAGTACGCCCAAAATAGCTATTTATGCAGGAGCAGCTGAATTTGTAGATAGAAGTCAAGGAGGAAAGCTCAGGTAACTTATCCTTTGAGTAGATATCACTGGTCTACGAGGAGTTGTCAACGCAAGCTTAGTTGCTTAGAATGTCATTTTAATTGCCCTTGCTAATTTACCATGCAGGAAATCGCTGGCCGTACTCCCATTGAATTGTAGTTTTAGGAATAGGAGCATATTGCGAGTGGTCAGTACCTCAAACTTATCTTTTTAGTTCATACACATACTTCTTCAGAAAACCCAGGTAACCGATCTCCCTTAGTGTGTTATTATGGCATCATCTGAGCAGATTTTTCCTGCTCTAGTTGTGAGATATCTAACCAGATTTCTTTTGCGGCGGATGGGTGTAAAACTAGAAATGTGTGAGAAATGTTGAATATTTTAATACTGAATTAGCACAATAACTGAAAAAACCTTTGAAAAACCTATGTATTTTTGATAATTGTATGTAGACATCTAGTGATATAATTGACTTACTTGAAAATTGTTTTGAAAACAGTCAACAGGCTAAAATAAGCACGTAAAGTCATTGCAAGGCTACAGAAGGTAATAAATCTCATTATCTGTCATTTAGACAGATTAGCATGTTCGTTTGAACAAAATTTAAAATATCTCACATTTTCTTCGCCATGTATTCCAATAAAAATGTTAAGCCTGATAATCAAATAACATAATTTGGTAAATGTTATATCACCAATATACGTATTACACACTCTTAAGACTGTGAATTTGTTTCACATTCTGAATATGAACAAGAAGTTTGTTAAGAAAAACTTTTGGTTGGTTTATACAAATAGTATGGTCTAAAATATTGTGCTGTAATCATTATGAAACATATTCCTTCTATAAATCCTAATCATGTGCTATATTTTTTGTCAATCACCCTGTTTTCTTTAATTTCATTTTGGTGAATGGTAGACATACAAGTTATAACTATCGATTGCAATAGTTTTCTACTCCATTCAATTATGACTTGTAAAACGATGTAGTTATTGGTTTTGTTTCACTGTTTACCACTTTTATATAAGTTCAGCCATCCAAAAAATGCGAGGAAACTATTAAGCATACCGAGATAGTGACGATTACAATGCAGAACAAAGGCTCTTTGAGTTGATCCTCAAAAGAAGATCAATTCATATGTATATAAACAAAGAATGGGGCGATGATAAGTATGGAATCAAACGTGTGAATCAATGATCATTTGATGGTCTTGTTGTAAATTTTCTTTTTCTTCCGCGTTTCATTGATTTGCGTACATCGGTAACTGTTCTTTGAGGAGTTAAAATCAGGCTGCAGTTAGGTCGGAGCAAAAACAATCGTACATGTAGTTATCGTAATCCGATGTCAGTCAGTGCTCTTATCATACTGTTTTATTTCTGGAGCTGCATGCAATACATCAGATAATATCGCTTGTAATTTAGTCTTTTTTTTTAATCTCATCAAATGAACAAGTCCTGCCCTTTTATGAAATATGGAATATGTTTTGTGTAATATGACTAAGGGATAATTTTCTTCAGGAACTGATATTAGCTTGAGGACTTTTGAAAACTAGGGGGAGATGAATAGTGTTAACGAATGTAACAGATATCCATCGGTTTTCAGCTTCCGATGCAGTCCTGTTCGGTTAAGACACTGGCAAAATGCAACGTTTTATAAACACTCTCAGTAATAATAAAAGCATGTTTAAGGTACTCTTACCCCTCTTAAAGTGCAAAATGTTGCTTTACGACTGATCTGCGTCAAATCCTTAACTGGTGATGGAGTGTGAACTAGTTGATCACACCAAATAACCTGGAGATCTCTTCATCCCTTTTGGGTTGATGTCTGACGGAAATACGATACAAGTTCAGAAGGCCCGTTTAACCTTTGCCAACTTGCTGCACTTGTGGCATAGTTGAGATATCGGCCTATAGGCTTTAAAGCGAGTACTTTACACAACAGTACACTCTGTATTATACTATGGCTGTGAAATATAGTCTTTGAAAGTCAAAGACATGTTTAGGCTCCAGGTACGTGACGATAGATATTTTCGGAAATTAAATTGAAAATAAACATCACTGTATTTCATAACAATATAAAAATGAGATCTTCAATAATTCTACCATGATTTAAGACGTTGAACACGCCACAACAAAAAATTGATGAACTTATAAGAAAAAATCGAATGCTTGAAGAAGAAAACAACAGGCTTCGAATGATACCTGAAAAACCATATCAAGATAACAGGGTATGTTGTAATTCTATTTTTTTAGATTACTCTTTTTCACTATAAATTTACACCATAGATTGGCTAGATATTTGACACTACAAAGTTTAAAATCATAATCGATTTAATTATGCAACAGTATGTAGCTACATTTATAGATAATCGTCCAATTCATTGAGATGAGAAGGTTCGTATCAGTATTTTAACTGTGAGAATATTTTTCAAATTAGCACAAAGTAGTAAACTAAAATTTCTATGCATTTAGTTTCCTTCATAAACTAAACCAAACGTTGTAAACCATATTGTAATTTTTCTTATCAGCATAAGCTAATTTGTTTTAGTTAAAATGACAAGGTTATGTAATTCCAAACTGTCACGAGATACCTCTTCACAAACTAAAACTTTTCCACTAGATAAAAAAGAATAATCAAATGATGAATTATTCCTCATCAATTCGAATCATTTAGCCTTTATTTTTTGCCAAAGTTTTCAGATTCTCTCATGTTATTTTGTTCTTACATAATCGTAACATTCCTACCCTCATTCTTAGGTAACTTTGGTGAATTATCGACTTGTTCTTCTCGATTATTTTAGACATTATATACTCTATCAGTAACGGGTCAATTTAATTCTTGTTACGTTATTATTATGAGTATTAGCTTCTAATAACTCCGAACATTATAATTAATCTATTGACTTTCTTCTATTAGATATGTCATCAGTTACTTGTCATTATTTTCATAAATACTTTTGAACTCGTAATACTAATATTTGACACACCACCGTTTAATCGACATCGGTTTTTGTCATAATTATAGTTATTATCATAAAAGAATTAATCAGAACGTAATGTTTCTTCTCTCTATTTATCTTTTGTGAGGTATGTAAATTAGAAGAAAAACTAATGATACTACTATGCTTATTAGATCATACTAATTGGTAGACAACATTCTCGGTCCTTTTATAGTTTAATCTCAAAAATGTATTATCAAGAGTTCAGTCCCATGAAACTTAATATTAGCTTATTAGAATTAGGAAGTTTAAACTAACCTATGCAGTGAGTATAGACTACTAGTATCGCCAAGCAGTTAAAACTTCTATGACAATTAGACTTTGAAAGAGCTTGCAGATGTGAAAGCGCGGATCGGTAAAGCAAGAGCAGCATGTTTACAACTGAAGAACATCTGGAACTCAATGCAACTGTCAGCCAACACCAAGGTCGGGATTTTCAATACAAATGTCAAGACAGTTCTACTGTATGGGGCGGAAACCTGGAGAACTACGAAAGCCATCATCCAGAAAATACAGGTGTTTATTAACAGTTGTCTACGCAAAACACTTCGGATCTGTTGGCCGGACACTATTAGCAACAACCAATTGTGGGAAAGAACAAACCAGATCCCAGCGGAGGAAGAAATCAGGAAGAAGCGCTGGAAGTGGATAGGACACACATTGGGGAAAGCACCCAACTGCGTCACAAAACAAGCCCTCACATGGAATCCTCATGGACGGAGGAAAAGAGGAAGACCAAAGAACACATTACGCCGGGAAATGGAGATAGACATGAGAAAAATGAACAAGAATTGAATAGAACTAGAAAAGGCCCAGAATAGAGTGGGCTGGAGAATGCTGGTCGGCGGCCTATACTCCGTTAGGGGTAACAGGCGTAAGTAAAGTAAGTAAGAGCTTGGAATTCAGTTTGTATTCATGGAAGTTGGGAGATAAAGAAATCTGGATAGGATTAAAATATCTTAACAAACATTTTTTACTTTGTCTGCATGTTCGCCAATATATATCTTCCTTTCCCATATAAGATACTGATTAACTTGATTTTATAATATTTTTGATACAATATTGATATCTTCATGCTTTTTGAATATTTTCTGGTTAGGACATAAAAATATCACTTGATATGCGTTCAAGCTTAACAAATGAATGGGAAGCACGTAAACGTTTGGAAGCTGAGATAAATAAATTAAAAGAACAACTAAGTAAAAAAAGTTCAGAATTCACTTCTATTCAAAAACAGTTGGATCTAACAAGGAATGCCCTTGAACGAACGAACAGGTTAGAAATAAAATTTCTTTAAAAACTATAAATTTTGAGCAAAATAACATCACCGTAGTCTTTGTTGACTATAGTTATTTCGTTTAGAAGTCTACATTCTCACTATTTCATCGACAATTGATGAATATGACATCAAACATTAGTTACTGAGTTTGGTTATTTTCTGTGTTTAGTCTCTCAGTGAATTTGTTTGATAAAAGGCTTATAAAGGGTACATTTTACTTTCCGATTTGAGGATTAAAAGTGGAAACCATAACAATGTATGTTAATAATAACCAAAGGCTATTCACTTGCGGCTGAATTAGATTATTTATATAGATATTTATTAATCCGAAGAGTTTTGAAGCGTTATATCTTATTATCATTCTTATAACGCGATTCAGTATCACTGGACTTAAATTTTGCTTAGTGTATGAAAACCTAACTTCAGTACTTATTTGACTTTATGTTAGTGCATTATTTCTGTCCATTAAAGAAACAATGTCTCGATATCTTTCCATTAAGATAAGTAATGATTAAGTCAGTAATGATATAAAAGCCTAGTATAAAGTCTTACATTCATGCGGGTGTCAGAAGAAACTTACCAGATGAACTCCCAGGATAGTTTACTTGTTATTCATTGGAAAATTTAATGTTATAAAGTTTTGATCTCTTTTGTTGTGCCTTAATTCATTGCTTCTTTAAAACTAAAATCTGACAAAGTTGGTTGAATAACTATTCTGACATCCAAACACACTACAATCATGAAGCAATTCAGGCGGATTACTACGACATTAAATTTAAAGGTTTTGAATGTATTTGAAACCGAATAAACGACTAACTAGTGGTAACTTCAAAGGCCAGTCGTAAGAAGTATAAAAATCAATAAATAACACTTAAACAACATTAAATTTCTAGTCAATTAGTGACAGGTAATCGATGTGCTAGACTATACAACACGTTTAGTTGAATCCACGTGACTTCAGTGCTGATATCTACAGTTATTTTGGAAATTGGCTAACATGTAGACAAGACACATGACGTATCTTGGATTTTTCTACACACTTACTTTCGAAATAGCGGGAGTAATTTTGTTGACTGATTTACTCGAACCTAGTTAAATCGTGATAGCTTTATTTATTCGCTAGTTGACTGTTAACTATTGTCATTACGAGCTTGTACAAACAGGTGTTAGAGTTGATATTCAGTATATCGAATTTACATATCTTACGCCCGAGCAAATAACTTTCACCAGATCAATCTTTGAATATTTGGTTTATGTTTTTATTTTCTAAGACAAAATGAATATTTAAGAGAGAAAGTCAATGAAGTATGGGGTCCAGGTGCCATACCTGATGAGTCAAATGATCTTACAATAGAGCAAAATAAAAAGGAAATTCGTAATCGGTCGTTGAATTCATGTATTTCTGAACGCGTTGACCTACATCAACAAGTAGAGGAATTACAATCTGAAGTTGAAAGACTTCGAAGAGCCCAAAGAATGTCAGCAGGTTTGCCACCTGGAACAATGTCAATGAATACAGATACCATGTTGATAAAAGTGAGCTTTATTGCGTGTATTCATTGGAATTTATTATAAAGAAGAAACCTCTTTGATATCAACTGTTTCAAGCAATTGTTCCTAGCATACCTTGATAACTATGAGCAGATTTGTATACTGGACTTTGTGACATACATTTGTATGAAAGCTACTAACAAACCCTCTGGCTGCACAAAGTAAAGTAGGTACAACGATGTTCCTTAACAAATTTTCCAGTGCTGAGGGCATAAACCAGCATGACATTAAATGTTATTGAGATCACGGAGTACCCTACTCACGACAGCCACCAAAAACCGGCAAACACTGAACAGCTGGTCAGTTCTTGTATAGAACTACACAGCACTGCTCATACGCGACCCCACAGAAGATTGAAGCAGAGATCTTCAGTTGTCGTGGCGAAAGCCTAACACAAACTGGGATGAGATCGCTCTTCAATGATAACCGGTTTTCAACAGTCATCTAATCTACCTCAGTTCGTGATATCACTAACATTCAACAGTTTTCGCGGACCCTCATACTGCGAATGTCAAGTATTGGTGTACTTGAAGTTTTGAAATTATTATTATTACGTGATCACATAGGTGATAACTTTCTAAATCACCGTAGTGAAATTCTGATCTCGTCCAAACATATTTGTCTGATAGAATTCGCTTGTAAACCGCAGTCACTTTCGAAAGATTACCATTTGCATAAATTAAAGATTGATGATTAGTATAAATATGTTGCGTAAGTATTGTCTTCCTTATATTCATTTTTCCTAAGTTTTGATATATATCCTTAAACGTTTGCTGTACTCAGTGCATAATGTACAATTCATGGGATCAGTCCTATTGCTTACATGGTAAAATACAGTATCAAAGAGTATTTGTGAATATTTGAATTAATAGTTGTAGACAAATTGATTTGTTTCAGTGACTCTCTTATTTAGACCTTTAAACTTAGAGCAAACTGCGTTTTCGAAGGTCGTCAACCTAGAATATGTCCATACTTTTAAATTGAGCCATTTTTTGTTGTATTAGAATAAATTAGATTTATGTGTATTAACGAGGCAGACAGTTTTATTTATTCATTATATTGACAATTAAATTCTTGATAATAAAAACTAGTCATGGTCAAGCTTCTTTCTGAAGTATGTTTTTTTCTAGAAAGTTTCTACGGATTCCTGAAGAAACACTACAGAATTAATACATACCATTTTCAAGTACACAATCATAACTGATAGGGAATAATGTTTGCTTTTATTCGTCTAAAATGAATTTCTTAAAATGTCATTAGGTTACATTATCTTTATTCATAAATCACGTATAATGTACAATACTGATAATCATAACGAAAAATCAGATTGCTTTTATGATCCTGAATTAGCATTGTATTATTGGAATGATTGAATATATACTTCCTTTTTTCTAGTTCTTTAACCTTTTACAAATGTGGATGATAGAAGTGTACATTTTACATTGTTACAACAAATGAATCTGATTAAATTTTAGATGCTCTGTAACTGTCATTAACATTCTTGATTTTTTCATTTGTTAAATGTCATGTAAATCACAGTTATACTATTTTTTTAGGATATTTGAATGTAAACAGTCGCTTAAATTTAATATGATCTATATCCAATAAGTCAGCTGAGTTGTAATTCACTCTTATAAAATCTTTTTTATGCAGGATTCAAGAATTGTTTCTGTGAAAAAATTAACTATTCTACCCTCCCAGTTAATTTTAAATTTTATCCTATCGATCGAACCGTTAACACAGAAACAAGTGAAAATCTTAAATTACAATTTCCATACTCACGAACAAATAGACTAAATAATTCCATGTTATTTTGTTTAGTTTCAATACAAAAACGGTGTAAATGCTTCAAATTTCTTTGTGATCCGGTTGAATTATTTATTATATTACAATACTTATATAAATGTATTTGTCAATATTCACTGGCTCAACATAAACTCTCATGGAATTGATTACAAAACTATTTGAGTCAGGCATTAGCTACAAAGTAACTTTTTATGATAAGAAAAGCAAGCGGACGCTTTAGAACTTGAATGCAACTAAATGGAATTTATTTTAGATGAAATTCAGAAAAGATACTAGTATGGTTTTAAGTCAGTCTAAAATGTGATATTGTAACTACAGACACAAATTAGATAGCCGACGACTACTAAAACTGGCCCTTTTTTGTGATAATAATCTCTTCAAGTCCAACAAGAGACTAAGTATTGTCAGAATAACAGATAGCAACTAAGTATTAGCCACATCATGCGATCTAAACTAAAGAAAAGAATCGCTAATTATTTAAAAACTCCATGAAAAAGTTGCTTATTACAGAGCTTTCACGTCTTATTATAAAGTAGGTACAAAAATGTAGCACGGTTAACGAATATAAAGTGTAATGTGATACGATAAATAAAGACGAAGAGCCATTAGTGGTGTGATGATCATTTAACATTCTTTTTTCCTGACACGTAACCCATAGTCACTCACTATACAGCGGTTGGATATTTTGTATACAAATAACAACTGTCAACGTAGTATATTTACTCAGTTAACTATTGACCATTTGTTCTGAATCTGTTCTGTTGATTTGTTACAGTCGATTCCTCAAATCATTTACCAATTCAGTTACCCCAGAAATCTGATCAGTTAAATCGTAATGATAATTTCAGAAGACATTAAATAGATTCATTAGTCTACATGAAACGAACCGGTCAGTATATTTAGCGTATTTATCATCGAAGTAGGTCTTCTCGATATTGAATCCCCAGGGTGCGTGCAACATTTAAATCCAAACTCGCTCTGTGATGTAAATTATATTTCACTTGATGCATTTCGTAATCCTAACAAAACGAGATTGTGAATAGTCTTAGTCCCGCTAAAACAACTATCATTAGTCCAATAATGCTGTAACTTTTCATATATTTATGAAAGTTACATTTAGTATGCTTTTCTAAGATTAGCTTAACATTCACATGTTTATATACTTTGATAGAAGTTATCTTCATATTTCCAAATATGTAACAGAAGGTATTTATTAAGAAAAGTGACACATTATCAAAAATAAATTACTGGTTAAGATCATGAGTCAAGTGAAGCTAGACCACCATCGAAAACCTGGAAGCACTGGATGGCCGTTTCTTCCTATTGTGAGACTCCTCAGCAGTGCGCATTCACGATCCCGCCCCTCGCGAGATTCGAACCCAAGACCTATCAGTCTCGCGCGCGAGCGCCTAACATATATATATATATATATATATATATAATTTGAATATTTATTGAACTAAAAATTATCCTTACTCCAATATGATTCATAGGTCTATTGTATTACAAATAAATTTATTTTTATTTAATCAAACAATACCCCATTACACCTTAACATAATTCATATTGTTTACTGTTTAAAACATATGCCGGAATTATGCATTATAGTTTGTACATCTTCTTAGTTCCTACCATTTTACTCAATACTTCTTATATTCTATTTGAAGGTAGTGAATTTTTTATTTGAAATAATTCTTTGCTTTTCTAAATGTTGTATTCAGTCAGTAGTACGACTGCGTTACGCCTTAAAGTTTCATAGGTTCAAATACACATAAAATATGTTTGTTACATATTTTCATGCTACATTTTGATCTGTTTCACTAGTTTATTTTTGATAATAACCTTGATTAAATTCACTTGGTGTTGCTTACTTGTATCTTCCCATAGTTATTTAGGACTGCAATTGATCAGTCTCTTGTTGGCGTATATGCATCCTGTGCGAACTGCTTCGATATCGCCTTAGGTCACAAGCTTTATAACACCAAGCGAATGTAAAACTTCACTCCATTACACAAGCAGGTGGCTATGAGGACTGAGTAGTTAAGTGGATAACGCGATGGCGTCTGAAGTGAACGATACTGGGTTCGAGTACCGGAGTGAACATTAATTCTAGGGTGCAGGTACATCCAGCTGACGAGTCTCAAGTAGGACGAAATGCGCATCATGGATTCCACTGCTAGCCACTATCCACGTTTGCTGAGAATTTTGATTGTTTCTTTTATATTACTTAAGTATGATAAATATGACAAGAATATGAATTACCCACATCAGGTACTCAGTGTTTGCTTGTTGGTTAAAGTATTCATCTCGAAGCTATTAAGTCCCGATTTCGAACACTATCCCATCCAATTCAATTCAAGGAATCGGGTATTACCATAAGCCCTTACGCTTTGAATGTAGCTCATACCCTCATGAGTGGGCTAATGCAAAATGACTAACTTTTACTGCCTTCAAAGTTTTGAGTGACAATATTCCACGCATGGTTGAAACTACCAAGAATTTTAGAATACATAAACTAATATTCGTTAGAATTAAACGATAGATTTCACATGAATTTTAATTTCGGTGAAGTGATTTTATAAGTTTTAAACACTGTGATGGAGCGACAAATTTATTTTTACATTTTATGAATTTCCTAACCATCCTATATTTTATTTTCCAAGAGTGCAGATATGCGTAACAAAATTTTAACTGAACGTATAGACGATCTGGAGAAACAGTTATTAGACAAAGGTTTTGTTAGCCCATCGAAACTTCAGTTAGAGCAAGCAATTCGGCGTGATCTATTACGACTTAATAATGAAAATATCGAACTAAAATTTGAATTAGAAGCATTAAGATCAGATACAACACGTTACAAAGTAAGTGGTCTTTTTCTTGTTTCATGTGTCTGTCAACATTGTTCTCTTAATTTAAAAAAATCGAAGTGATTCATTAGATTATTCAATATTATTTTAATGGCAGACTTAAAAACCAAACAAATTATAAAACAAGGGTATCGTTCATATAACAAATTTAGATAATTATATTTCATATAAGATTACCGAATGTGACTGAAACGACCAAGTTTAAAGGTTTAAATATATAGCAATCATTTCCATAGTTTGAATAGAGAACATGTTCCTTTGTACCAAATATTTGCATTTACCTTAAGTAGAATGTTTCAATTTCGTTAGGAGATTCTAAGCATATTTGTCTGAGTGGCTAAGGCGCACATCTGAAAAAATGATTCGTTTATCACTTTGATTAATTCTGCGAAAAAATATTCAGTATGTTAAAATTGAAGTCATGTTCTTGACGTTGGTATCTTGCGAAATCTATTGAATGACGAATGTAGTGCATCACCTCATTATCAGTATCATGATAGTTAATCACAACGTATGTATTTCGGCTGCTTTAAAACAGCATATTTAAAAATTTATAGTAGTCATGAATACTCGTATACCTTCTGAGAATTGATTCTCCATAAGCCAATATCATGGTCAAAAGCTACTAATGAGTTTTAGAGATATATACAGTGTACATTTGAACGGTGTTTATAGTTTATTATATTATTCCGGATTTAATTATCTTTAATTTCGTCTCCATTATATATGACTAAATTCCAAATTTTATTAGTTGTTTTCGTTTTTACAGACTCGAGTTCATGATTTACAAGTTTATGTTGATTTGTTAAAACAAGAAAAAGAAGCATTGCGTTCTGGACAAAATTTGGACAAGTCATTTAATTCCGATAGTAGTACAATGAGTTCTATAAAAAGAGTAAGTTTAACGTAATATAAACTATGATAGTATGATGAATTTTACAATTTCCGTTCTTATTGTTAAAAACGACCTACATACTGCTCTTGTTTAAGTTGGTGATCTTGTCGAAAAATAACGCTTCTTTCAAATTTTAATTAGTATTGTCCTGCTTAACAGTAGGAGGTATTACTATTCACTATCTATTTTAACCAAGACTAGCTGTCAGCATGATTAAATAATGATAAATAACGATTAAATAATAATCAGATTGTCAAAACGAAAGTATCCACATCAAATCGGGACAGGTAACGACATTGATGATAAGTGAAAATTCGTTGAATGGAAGGACCATGGTTGTTAGAAACAATTAGTAAAGTCATACTGAATAGGCAAAGAGCAGTATCATTTATCGATGTTAATTTTATCCTAGTGTTTAATATCACGTATGATACATGCATATACATGACAAAGAAATAATTTGATTGAAAAGATGAATACTCGGATAACCATTGATGTGATTCAAACTTTAAAAAAATCACATGAATTAGGCTGTGTTTCTGTATACCCATTTCAATTAAGCGACAGAAGTCAAATCACCTGATAAACTGACGGAATTAACAAATGATGAAATAAAACTTAACGCTCAGCTCAGAAGAAGCTGAAAATGAATAACACGAAGATGATATTCATGAATAAAATGTAGGCCATTAAATAATCGATTCTATTTTATAATTGAGCGAATGACTAAATTCCACTAATCATTACGAAAACAAACAAACAAATTTTAGTAGTTTAACACTTGGTACAAAATTCTGTCACGTAAATTTTATAATATTATGGTGTAATGGGAAAATTCCGACGGCAGAAACAATAAATGAATAAAAATACTTGCATCAATTACGGTAGAAAACTGAAAGAAGAAAATCATTTGAAATGACTCAAAGTAATCGATAAAAGCCATTTGGTAATAGTATGTAGTTAATACAAATGTTGACTATAAACAAATCATTGTACACCTTGTGCTAATAATTTTCAGTTTTATAATTTAAAGTTTCTAATTGAATAAGATTTTGCTCAACGAAATGAAGAACACCAAGGGATGCCGCACTAAGAAGGAATAGCTGTTAGGTACGTACTGGTTTTCAATGGTCGTCTAGCTAAGATCAGTTCATGGTTTAAGCGTATGAAAATTCTACAATCTCCACAAATACTCTTATAATGATGAGCACTGATCAGTTAAATATTCTGATGCCGTCAGTTATTTTATTGTTATGTTTCTCGTATCACCTATATTTATTCATCTCAAGAATTTTTAACATAAGTTATTTCAGTTTGTACAACCTTAAATTCATTCATATCTTTTAGTTTAACACATTTTTATTTTACTCCCATATGACTATTCGGTATAAGTGATAACTAATGAAGCTTATAAAACTGTATCAGAAAGAATATTTTCCCTGTCATCTATCTATTTGGTTTTTATGCGATAAGAATATACCGAAAAATACTTTAATTTAATTTTTTTTTCCAAGTATTTGTTTCATTCCATTGCAAGACTATTCAATCAATATATCTACTTTTTTAATGTCCAATAGTCAGATTACAAAGCTTGGGGATATAAACATGTACTGAGTTAAGTAATTCAACGTGGTACTGACAAAATCATCTAGCTTTATATAGAAACAGGCGCCTAAGTATCCAACAATATCCTATAAGGTTAATATACATATACAAACGTACTTTGTTTTTGTTTCAAAATAAGTATGTTTGCACTATATTCTACAACGCGTTTTTTTAAAGCGACTAAGGATGCAAAGCAATGAGGCCACTTGATAAGTGAAGTTTATATATCACAACCTATTTACATAGAAATATACATGAATTATATTAAACACATGTGATAAAAACAACCTCTCTTACAAAAGATAAATGTTCCTTTGTGTTGGTCCATAGTTAGTTCTAACCCTTTTAAGTTACTATGGCAACTTTTATTTAAATATTACATATGGTATGAAACACATGATTTATAACATCCAGGTATATTATAATCGATGGGATCTTTATGTTTCAGTGTTGAAACGTTTATTGTTAATTATTATATCTGGACCCTCTTATAAAGTTTATTTAATTAAAATTGGTTTATCAGTCAGTAACAACGTAGAACTTCGTACGTACGTACATCAGTTCGAGTTGCCACACCACATTAGCACAGAGATGCACTTGTCGATTCAAATCCCGTAGTGGTAGAGGTAGCAAGAGTATAAGCAGTAATCGGGAAGATTAGGGTTTGGAGATGTTATTTAAAGAGTATAATACAGTGAAAGAAATTTGGAAAGAGGAAAAAAAAGGGACATGAAGAATTCAGAAGATTAGAATTTGGGAGAACACAGAGAGTGGATGCACCTGCGCCATTGCAAACGATTTTGAGCCATGTCATTCAGGGTCTCTAACCAACGGTTGCTGTCATCTCGCGGTCCCCAACCAGGTAGTCTACACCTACCAACATGACTCAGTCCACTTTTCAGTGACTTCATGGACTTGTGCCATGTTTTGGTTTGGCCGCCCCTAGCTTTCTTCCAACCTACTCCTATACCACTGAACATAGCACGTCGAGGCAGTCGGTGGTTGGGCATACGTAACACGTGTCCAAGCCATCTCAACTGATGAAGTTTCACTACTTCATCAATTGATTTGCCATCCTTACCTAGTACCCGTTTCCTAACAACTGTGTTACTTACTCGATGGTCCCATGATATATGAGCAATGTTTCGAAGACACCTATGATCAAATACTAGTAACCTACGGATATCCTCTACTCTTACCGGCCATGTTTCACTGCCATAAAGTAGGACGGAACGAACTGCTGCACAGTAAACACGTCCTTTGGTTGATAGACGGATATCTCGCCTACGCCATAAATGACGCAAGTTGGCAAAAGCTAGTCGAGCCTTCTGTATCCGTGCTGAGATTTCGTCACACACCAAACCACAAGGGCTGATGAGACTTCCAAGATAAGTGAAGCGGTCGACACACTCAACTACTTCACTCCCTATCACTAGTTCGGGTGTCGATGTAACCCAATCCTGAAGCAACATTTTGCATTTCGAGGGAGCGAATCGCATCCCGAACATGCTTGCATTGTTGCTTAGAGTGGCCAGAAGACTCTGCATTTTGTCAGTGTCTTCACCAAATAAAACTATGTCATCAGCATATTCTAAGTCAACAAGTGAACCTCCTGGTAGAAGATCAACCCCTGTATATTTAGATGAGGAGAGTGTTATCTCTAAAAGTACGTCAATGACAAAGTTGAACAAGAATGGGGAGAGTGGACAGCCCTGACGAACACCACTTGAGGTGATCAATTCTGATGACAGTTCGCCATAAGCTCTCACTCGACCAGTTGTGTTCGAGTAGAGAGCCTTTATAAGGTTAATGTACTTCTGTGGTACTCCTTTCAGTGACAAACACTGCCATAGAACCTCACGATCAATCGAGTCGAATGCCGCCTTAAGGTCGAGAAATACTACCATTGTGGGGCGTCTGAATGTGTGTCTGTGTTCTAGAACCTGACGTAGTGTGAATATCTGATCTATACAACCACGTCCAGGTCGAAAACCGGCCTGGTTTTCTCTAGTCTGCTCTTCACGAGCTTTAGTTAGGCGTCGAAGTATTATTGAAGCTAATATTTTAGACACTATATTAGTCAAACTGATTCCTCTGTGATTGTCACAAGAGGACTTTTGTCCTTTCTTAAAAACTGGCACAATCAGTGATTGAGACCAGTCAGATGGGATTACGTCCAGTTCCCAAATTCTACCTAAGACCTCGGTTAATCTCATTGCTAATACTGGACCACCAACCTTAAAAATCTCAGGAGTAAACCTGTCAGGGCCTGCTGCTCTCCCTCGTTTCAGATTTCCTATGGCTTTTTCAACTTCGTAAAGGGACGGAGGACCTACATTAACTTGCCATTCAGGTTGACTGGAGATCGTGGGAAACCGAAGTGTGGCTGAAGGCCAGTTGAACTGATCCCTAAAGTGTTCTGCCCATCGATCCAATCTCCTGGATTGAGAATGAATAATATGTCCATCTTTCTCTGAGATTGTTTCGCTAACGGTCGGGTTCCTAATTCCGGTTTCCTTAACGAGTCTGAACAATTGTCTGCTATTACCTATTGCCGCTGCCTTTTCCATCTCTCTTGCTTTCGCTACCCACCACTGTTCGCGATCATTGCGTAGACTTTTTGTCAGCTTGCGCTTAAGCTGACTCCGCTCTTCATTACGTTCAGAGCCAGGTGGAATGTGTTTCCGAGCATCTATCAGTGAGATAGATGCTGCTGAGATCCAGTGTTGCTCCCTAACCTTCTGGTTTACCTTACTAGCAGATATCACTGCTGTTTCCACAGCTTTTCGGATATCATTCCATGCTGCATCGGGGTGGGCATCACATACATGGCTGCCTAACTGTTTTCCTAGTTGTTCCTGAAATATACTCTTAGCTTGACTATCATTAAGTAGGGCCCTAAGAGGTTTCCTTGCAGGATCTTTCCTACGTCCAGTAAGACGCAAGCAAATACGCGCTCGCACTAGAGCATGATCTGAATCTAGGCATGTGCTCCAGAATGAGCGACAGTCTTCTACCGAGCCCCTCCATCGGTGGCTGATAGCGATGTGATCCAGTTGGGTCCAACGTTGGGACGAATTAGGGGTCGCCATGTTAAAAGATGTTTTTCCTTATGCTTAAAGTTAGTATTTGCAAGGAACAGGCGGTTATCTGAGCATAGCTGCAACAGACGGTCGCCATTATCTGTTCTTTGAGCCACGACACCATAGGATCCACCTAGGTGTCTTTCCTTATCACTTAGTTTGCCTACTTGAGCATTAAAGTCACCGGCCACTATTACTACATCCGAGCGCCTAGCTTTTCGGAGAAGGTCCGAAAGCTTTCTGTAAAACTCATCTTTTACATCATCTGAGCTGCAGTCAGTGGGAGAATAGGCAGAGACGACGAAGAGGCAACGACGAATGTCCCTATCTTTCCGGATTCTTACTGTTCCGTTCAGTCGGACAGCGCACAAACGACTGTCTATTGGGATCCACTCTAAGAGAGCTAGTTCTGCCCTAGGACTCAATGCTATACCTACGCCGGCGAGGCCACGGGAAGCAGAATCAGGGCTTCCAGATACACGAAGCGTAAATCGAGTCGGTTCTTTATTTTGGCATGGTGAGGTCAAATGAATGACGCTACTTGGATCCTGTATGCGCGTTTCGGAGACGCAGCACACATCGATGGCGCGAGATTCTAAAGTTTTAGCTAAGGAAGCCTGCTGTCCTATTTGGCAAAGTGTTCGTACGTTAAAAGCTCCTACGTGTAGTTTAGAGTGTGGTTTCAGGAGACCAGGAATGGCGTTCCAGGTACTCGAATCGTTTGCCCTAGCGGTGCGAGGTGATAAAGACACGTGAGGAGGGTTAGTCGGGAGGATAAGAGAAGTATTAGGAGGTGTAGGAAGGATTTGAATGTGACCACCTTGGTCTCTTGTGCTGTTACGGGTATGAGTGCTGATGTCACTTCCCGGCTGCCCACACCGTGGAAGGGTATTTCTTGAGGAACCTGAAAAGGAAATTGGATTAGTGTTGGTCTTGACGACCTGGGAGCGTGACCGCAGAGCCCAAGGGACAACTGCTTGAGGCCGGTCGCGCACGGCCTTTTTGTGGAAGGTTTTTGACGTGTTAGCTCCGTTCTTCAAGGGGCCTTACCGCCGGAGACGGAAATCCGTGAGGT